>NC_135232.1:995658371-996269204 GCF_051348905.1 Ranitomeya variabilis | reverse complement strand
TCAATAAGGTGGGCTCATGGTAACCTGTATCTCCCCTCCACACAGTGACATATATGGGATCGCAAGGTTCCCACTGATCTCTAGACTAGGGGTCCTCATACACTGGGCAGCCCATGGAGAAGAGTGATTGGTTGCCTCCTTCAGTCCCATAGGCATTGGTATAGCGGTAGCACACAAGAGACCACCGCTCCATTCAATGACCACTGCTCCATTCCAATCAACATCAGACTGGTCATCTGGAAATACTAGCAAATGCCAGATTGGTGGTCTGGCGGTGGGCTGCATCGGCCCACAACACTGATAATATTATATGGAGGACTATGGGGGTACATTATACTTATATGGATCCCCATGACTTCTATGTAAGCCCCTGATGAGTATAATGATTTATTTTGTTTTATACATTACAGAACAACGGCAGTACGGGAGACAAATATATACCAGGATGGAGCACCAGATAGTTACGCCACTGAGGTCAGACTATACAACATTGCAACAAAGCTATAGTGTGCAAAATGAATAGGGAAAATGTGAATTTGGGTGGAAAATATTTTGGCACGGGGGGCCCCATTTCAAAGTTCGCATCGGGGCCCATAGCTTTGTAGTTACGCCACTACCTGTCTGTATACTATTTTGCTTCCTACCCTGCCCAGGAGCTCAGGTATGATCAGACCATGTTCCTGCATGGTCAGACACAGCCGTTACACAGGTCACTTTTTTTAACACATCCAATTGTGAAACTTATTTTTATTCCAAGATCTATTGATTAAAGTGTCCTTTATTCATGGGAAAACCCCTTTAAAAACAATAATGAAATCTACACAGGTTTGATGTCACCAGAATTGTACTGAACTGGAGAATCAGGATTCACAGTAAGGCCGGGGTCACACTTGCGAGTGCAATGCGAAAAACTCTCGCATCAATACCCGGCACTCGGGACCGGAGCGTGCGGCTGCATATAAATACATGCAGCCTCACACTCCGATCCCGAATGCTTACGGCAGTGCCGGGTATTGATGGGAGAGACTCGCGCGAGTTTCTCGCATTGCACTCGCATGTTTGACCCTGGCCTTACTCTTAACACAGAATATAAAAAACCCCAAAACAAAAAAACAACCCATGACTGAATTGCATTTTTTTCTCCTAATTTCACCACACTTTTTTTCAGTACACTGAATGGTAAAATGAATGGCGTCATTCTACAACTAGTCTCACAAAAAGAAAAGCTGTCATACAGCTATGTGAACCATAGCGATAGAGCTGTAACATAAAAATGTGAAAAAACTGCCTATGTTGTTCTGGATACACATAAATAAAGAAAAACCCAAGCGACCTTTGCGAATGGATGATTGATATTGGTATTAGGAAATCCAATATTTTTTAGGATAAAATGTATTGAAATTAATAAAACACCCAAAACAATGCATAAGTGTACCTGGTGGAAAACTTTACATGATGGAGTCTATTTAAAAATGTTATTCTCACAATTGATACCTGTCTCTTGCCATTAATATTTCAGTACATTTTTCACATGACATCTTGATTGCAGTTTTAATTCTATAAACTGTGTATCTCAATAATGTAAATGCAGTGTTTCCTCCTCCCTACAAAGGCAATAACGTAATAAAGTGAATTCTCTGAAGCACCCCATGCTGTCAGACTGTTCTTTAACAGGCGTTTTCTCTCATTTAATAGTAAATCTGGAGCCAAAATAATGACACCCATTACATGTTATGGGACAGCATATGGGTCATGGCCAATTATTCCGCAATTTCTGCTTTCATTAAGAGCAAATGCACAGATGGGTTATTTCATTGTTTCATTTCATTCTATGTAACCTCGTTCATTCCCAGCACTAATAAATTTGCCATCCATCTGGCCTGTCCTGGGAGGCCCCCGGCCAAATAGCCTCCTTTATTTCAAAGTCTATTTGGTGTCTAACCGTAAGCCTCATCTGGTAGAATTAACCTTTTTGTGATACTAAGCATCAAGTATTATTTCTCACTTCCCAAGAAATGAAGCATATATAAACAGTCGCTGTTTGCGTTAGGTCTTCAAGGTCTAAAATTAGTAATTGGCATTTTATAAAGACTTAAGTCCAAAAAGTAGACTGCGGTGTGTGTATAAGAAGCTATCTCCATATTCTCTTATTTGGCTGTGTAACTAGAGGAAGACTCCAAGTGCCTTACGTTAAGTGTCTGACAACACACACCAGTGAGATTTTAGTGACAGTTGTAGTCACTCACAACTCTGGGTGCCCTAGCTATACCTGCTCCACAGATTACTTGTAATGGTCAAGATGCCGGGGCCACGTTCCTTGCTGAGGTCCTGAATCGGCCCCAATCTGTTCTCTCCCAGACCCAGAGAAGTGTGTAGTAGTAGCGTATGAAAATACACAAACCAGACTCACAAGGGAATACATACTGGGATAAAGGAAAATATCAATCACACTAATATACACTCACAAACAACAGAATTGAACACAGGAGAGTGAAGGATGGAAAAAACAAGTAGGAGAGGATGAGGGAATGCAAACAACCAAATAACCGAGCAATAGGCTTTAGATAAACACTCCAACTGCCTCCTCAAACAATCAGCTAGTCCAGCTCCAGAGCCAGGCAGCAAGAAACTAACACTGACATCACTGATAGCCAGAAGCGAGTATATATAGGCGGGAAGAGTGGCCAACACTGAACAGCTAAGACCATCAACACTGGAAAGCTCTAGAAGCTCTCAACTGAACAGTTTAACCCCTGCACTGCTAGCAGAAAACCTGCATCATTTAATATAATGTTGAGGAGTTTCTAATCAGTGCAGGAGTGCAGGATATCAGACACTGTGGTCTTCTGGCATCTCTGTGTTGCAGTAAACCCGTGACAAGGAACTTATTGAATGTTTTGTTCTTTTTTTTAACAAAGTATTATTGGCAATATATCACTATTGCTGGAGACAGAAACTCATGCACAATTAAAAGTAGTAACTATAGTAACTATTAGTTGATGCAATATATACATTGGGTACGGAAAGTATTCATACCTCTTTAAATTTTTCACCCTTTGTTTCATTGTAGACATGTTAATGACAATTAATGTACACTCTGCACCCCATCGTGACTGAAAAAAAAAACAGAAATGTACAAATTTTTGCAAATTTATTTGAAAAATAAAAACTGAAATATCACATGGTCATAAGTATTCAGACCCTTTGCTCAGTATTGAGTAGAAGCACCCTTTTGAGCTAGTACAGCCATGAGTCTTCTTGTTAATGATGCAACAAGTTTTTCACACCTGGATTTGGGGATCCTCTGCCATTCTTCCTTGCAGATCATCTCCAGTTCCATCAGGTTAGATGGTGAACATTGGTGGACAGCCATTTTCTGGTCTCACCAGAGATGCTCAATCAGGTCAGGGCTCTGGCTTGGCTAGTCAAGAATGGTCGCAGAGTTGTTCTGAAGCCACTCCTTTGTTATTTTAGCTGTGTGCTTAGGGTCATTGTCTAGTTGGAAGGTGAACCTTCGGCCAAGTCTGAGGTCCAGAGCACTCTGGAAGAGGTTTTCATCCAGGATATCTCTGCACTTGGCCGCATTCATGTTTCCTACAATGGCAAATATTCATCCTATCCCTGCAGCTGAAAAACATCCCATAGCGTGATGCTGCCACCGCCACGTTTAACTGTTGGGATTGTATTGGGCAGGTGATGAGCAGTGCCTGGTTTTCTCCACACATACCGCTCAGAATTATCACCAAAAAGGTCTATGTTCATCTCATCAGACCAGAGAATCTTATTTCTCATAGTCTGGGAGTCCTTCATGTGTTTTTTAGCAAACTCTATGAGGGCTTTCATATGTCTTGCACTGAGGAGAGGCTTCCGTCGGGCTACTCTGCCATAAAGGCCCGACTGGTGGAGGGCTGCAGTGATAGTTGACTTTGTGGAACTTTCTCCCATCTCCCTACTGCATCTCTGGAGCTCAGCCACAGTGATCTTGGGGTTCTTCTTTACCGCTCTCACCAAATCTCTTCTCCCACGATTGCTCAGTTTGGCTGGACAGCCAGGTCTAGGAAGACTTCTGGTGGTCCCAAACATCTTCCATTTAAGGATTATGGAGGCCACTGTGCTCTTAGGAACCTTGACTACTTCAGAAATTGTTTTGTAACCTTGGCCAGATCTGTGCCTTGCCACAATTCTGTTTCTCAGCACCTTGGCCAGTTCATTTGACCTCTTGATTCTCATTTGGTCTGACATGCACTGTGAGCTGTGAGGTCTTATATAGACAGGTGTGTGCCTTTCCAAATCAAGTCCTATCAGTTTAATTAAACACAGCTGAACTCCAATGAAGGACTAGAAACATCTCAAGGAGAATCACAAGGAAATGGACAGCATGTGACTTAAATATGAGTGTCTGAGCAAAGGGTCTGAATTCTTATGACCGTGTGATATTTCAGTTTTTCTTTTTTAATACATTTGCAACATTTTCTACATGTCTGCTTTTTTTCAGTCAAGATGGGGTGCAGAGTGTACATTAATAAGAAGAAAATTAACTTTTTTGAATTTACCAAATGGCTGCAATGAACCAGAGTGGAAAATGTAAAGGGGTCTGAATACTTTCCGTACCCAATGTACAATAATAAGCATTATTCTAACACCCCCACTCAACAACTATTTATTCTGTTAGTCACATAGTGATTCTGAACTTTTAAAATTTGGCTCTTGGAAGTGGTTCTATCGTTATATCAGCTATCATCTGGTCAGTTTCACAAAGAACAAACTCAATTATGCCACATTCTATCAAATCACACAAGCAATGATGTTTAACATCAATGTGTTCTGTTCTCACTTTTATCTTATCACTGCATGCAAGTTTAATGTATCCTTGGTTTTCTTCATACCGTTGGTTGAATTGATGGCTTACCAAGATTGCCTAACAATTGGTTTAACCAATTGACGTCTTGACTTGCAGACACATACTCTGCTTCTGTAGATTACAAGGTTATACACAGCTGTTTTCTGCTAGACCAAGAAACTGAACTTTCTCCAAGCTTGAACAAATAGCCAATTGTCGACTTACTGTGAGTTTTAGATCTCCTGTTGCAGATATCCTTAAATTTATATCTTAAGTCTCTTTCAAATATTGAAGAACTCTCTTAACGACATTCAAGTCTTCTTGGCGCAGTTTTTCCACATATCTGCAGAGAATTCCAATTGTTGTTGCGATATCCATTCGAGTTATAGTTTCTATGTATAGAAGTGCCCCCACTGCCTGACTGTATTTCTCATTGTTAGGTAACAGATCTGTTATGATCCTTAGTGGTTGAGGATCACGAATTACTCCAGCTAAGTAACAAACATAGGACAAGCTCTAGGGAGGTGGCAAACTGGACTGACCGCAAATCTGAACCTATCCAAACACACTAGAAGTAGCCGGTGAACGTGCCTAAAAATCCTAGACGTCTCGAGCCAGCCTGAGGAACTAACTACCCCTAGAGAGAAAGAAAGACCTCTCTTGCCTCCAGAGAAATAATCCCCAAAGATATAGAAGCCCCCAACAAATAATAACGGTGAGGTAAGAGGAAGGCACATACACAGGGGTGAAAACAGATTCAGCAAATGAGGCCCACTAATACTAGATAGCAGAAAATAGTAAAGGGGTCTGTGCGGTCAGTAAAAAACCCTTACAAAATATCCACACAGAGATTTCAAGAACCCCCGCACCAACTAACGGTGTGTGGGGAGAAACTCAGTCCCCTAGAGCAACCAGCAAGCGAGGAGATCACATCTTAGCAAGCTGGACAGAAACATGATGAATGCTGATAATCAAAAAATGAACGGACAAAAACTTAGCTTGTCTTGGAGAGGCTGGGAGCAAGGTAATCACAAGGAATCTGAAGAGCACTGAATACATTGATAGCAGGCAAGGAACTGAGTATCCAGGTGAGCTAAATAGGAAACCAACCAAGGATAACGAACCAGCTGATGCAGCCAACCTGCAGAAAGACAACACTACACAGTACCGCTTGTGACCACTAGAGGGAGCCAAAAAATAGAGTTCACAACACAGATCATCTTCTCATTTCAACTTTAGGATGGTTCCATTGGGGTTGATATACCTTTGGCTTCTAACATTCCAAACTGATTCAAAATTGGGTTGATTTTTATACTTTAGAAAAAAGCTTCCATCTTCTTCTCTTTGGACCTGTATTATTAGATGTCACATTTCCAAGGTCTTTAGCTTCATAATGCTGATTCAGAAATTCAGTCATCTTTGCAATTTGTTTCCTCTTGATGAACCATAATCCCATCGTCCACATATAAGAGAATTTAAGCCACTTTCCATCTGTAAATGTTGTGTATAAACACTGATCTGCTTGAGCTCTTTTAAATCCTTCTTGCAATAAGACTTTGTTCATTTTGGTGTTCCATGCTCTTGCCGATTGCTTAAGACCATACAGAGATTTTTATAGTTTGCAAACGAGATTCTTTTTAGATATATCGTTCAGGTTGAGTCATATACAAGTCATCTTCAATGCCATTTAAAAAGGCAATTTTGATGCCCAAATGTCTGACGGACATCTTTTGTACAGCAGCTGTAGCTATCAAGAGTCCTGAATGTGATCTGCTTAGCAACTGGAGAAAATGTGGCATCATAATTTTCACCATATTTGTGAGAATATCCTTCTGCAATTAATCAACTAAAAGTTTGTGGATATAGAGCAATCTACAGACAATCAATCTCTTATGACAAGGGTCATAGACAATGATGGGCATCCCCCAAAATGCCTTTAAAGTGTCTAATAAAGAGAAGAGCATGTAGTGCAATATAGAGTGGGAAGGCTGGGCACCTACCGTATATACTCGAGTATAAGCCGAGATTTTCAGCCCAAATTTTTGGGCTGAAAGTGCCCCTCTTGGCTTATACTCGAGTCACGGTCGGCGGCAGGGTCGGCGGGTGAGGGGCAGAGGGCGCTGAGGCATACTTACCAGCTTCCGGGGCTCCTGGCGCTGTCCCTACAGTCCCACGGTCTCTGGGTGCCGCACCTCTTCCCCTGTTCAGCGGTAACGTGGGACCGCTCATTAGAGAAATGAATATGGACTCCACTCCCATAGGGGTGGAGCCGCATATTCATTTCTCTAATGAGCGGTAACGGTGACCGCTGATAGAGGAAGAGGCTGCGGCACCGAAGACCAGCTGTCTGGGGGAAGGAGCGGGACGCCGGGAGCAGGTAAGTATTACATATTCACCTGTCCGCGTTCCAACCGCCGGGCGCTGCTCCATCTTCCCGGCGTCTCTCCGCACTGACTGTGCAGGTCAGAGGGCGCGATGACGCATATAGTGTGCGCGCCGCCCTCTGCCTGATCAGTCAGTGCAGAGAGACGCCAGGACGGGACGCTGAGGAGCTGCAAGCAAGAGAGGTGAGTATGTCGTTTTTTTTTTTTTATTGCAGCAGCAGCAGCAATGGCACAGCTTTCTATGGTACATCTATGGGGCAATAATGAACGGTGCAGAGCACTATATGGCACAGCTATGGGGCAATAATGAACGGTGCAGAGCACTATATGGCACAGCTATGGGGCAATAATGAACGGTGCAGAGCACTATATGGCACAGCTATGGGGCCATAATGAACGGTGCAGAGCACTATATGGCACTGCTATGGGGCAATGAACGGTGCAGAGCACTGTGAAGAGCGGAACAAAAATGGTTACCTCAATGAACCAAAAAGGAATTTGTGATCAATATTGACCTGTCCATTCAAGGACATTTTAGCTATAGTGTGAAATCCTATTTTTTGTTTGTGAAACTGCCACTTAGGCGAAACTGTACTGTTTTGTTTGTTGTGAAACTATCACATAGCCAAAACTGTTTTTTTTGTCTTCTCTTTTCTCTCTTTGTTTAAACAAGCAAAACTTGTATAACCACTGAAACTACCTGTGCAACGATATAAAGAGGGGATAGCACCTTGAAGGCAGGCGTGCTTCAGAGGCTTATCCCAGTGATATACTATACAAGACGTGTCTTGTGTATTATTTCTGGTGATTCCCCACTTCCAAAGGCTGCTCCGACTGAGTGTGGTCCCGACATTTCCTGGCGCCTGAACAGGGACCCGAGGTCTGTGTACTCCTTCAAGAACACCGGCAGAATACGAACGAAAAGAGAATCTGGGATAATGGACGGCAGATGAATAAAAACCTGGCCAGGTAAGAGACACTGTTAGATCTCTTATATCTGCCCTGCACTGTCCGTAAGATTTTCTGTGTCGTGTCCTTTAGCGGGTAGTTCTAGTAGAGGAGGATACCTATAGCTCGGGTTCTTGAACTACTTAGGAATTGACCACCTCACGGAGTACGGCATTGAATGAGAGTGAATGTGAATAGAAGGTGTGTGGAAGTTGGGAATAGCCCTATAAGCCGCCCAGGGTGTTGAAACAGAAGAAGTGACTGTCCCACTGGGCAACGTGGTTGCGTCCTTTCGGGGAGACCTCCGCGCCTATGTTCAATCTCTGATCCTGTCTTTGACGAAAACCTGGTGACGGATAAGTGTATGATAGTATGAGCCCAGGACAGATAAATTAGCCTGGGACAAGATACGTTGTATTTTGATCCTCTGTCTGGTTGCATTTGTGTTGTTTGCTATAGGTGTAGGAATCAGGATTTTCTTACATCAACACGGTACGCAGAAGCCGTTAAACATCCTAGCTCCTTAGGAAGAAGGTAACGAGGTATTCTCATACCCAAACGCCACCTAGGGCAAGAAAAGAAAAAAGCTCAGGATAAGAAAATGGGGAATAAGCAAACAAAGTCGGAACCAGAAGAATTAGATATCTATACTATCATAAAAGAGAGAAGTGGTGAAGATGCCACTAAGGGGCTGAGAAAGATTTTTAGTAAGTTTGGAGTTACTAAGGCAGAAGCCTTTAGTAGAAAAAAATGGGAAGGAATTCAGGAAAAAAAAAAAAAAAAGCATAATCAGAGACAAGAAATGGATAGATCAGATCCAAGCGTTGATTGATGTCTCTAGGGTAGCAGAAAAAGAGGGATGGACATATAATCAACAGAATAAAAAGTGGTGTATTAGACCCGCAGGCTATGGAGAAAAACAAAATGTGGAATATAAGAACACCCCACCCCCATACCTTAACCCACATGCCCCATCTTTTCTCCAAACACCACCTCAAAGTTTAGCCGGACCAGGAGGATGGGTATGTCCGCACTGTGGACAACAAAATCCAGACTGGAGAAATGATTGCCTAGCCTGTGGTACACCTAGACATGGCGCTGTACTTGCCCCTGTTAGGGTAGTACCAAGACCCTTTAGGGAACCTGGTGCTGACGGAGTAATGGGAACTAGATATCACCAAACTCGACAATATTTCCCTTGGTCCCCCGCTGAAGGCATGTCTCTCTTGCATAACACACCAGATCCCACCCAGTGTCCAGTTAGATTTGCACAATATATACAGCAAATTATGCAGACTCACGCTGGAGTTTGGGCAGATGGACAAGAATTATGTAGAATGAAAATGACTCCTGGACTCTTCCAGGAGCTATTAGCAAATCTACAGGTACATAGGCCCCAGGCAGGAGATGGTGCCTTACAAACGATAGAATCAGGTATGCAATTTGTAGATCACTTAATGGTTTTTATGAGGGAAAAACAGAGGCAGAGAGGAACAACGGGAGTGGTGGCTCAGAAATCTGGACAATCAGTAGACGAATATTATCTAAGTGTAGAAAATAATTTCAGAGATGAAGGCATGGATCTAACCGCTTCAGGAATGATGAGGTTAGTTACAAAAACCTTTATAGATGGATTGTCTCCAAAAGTGAAGGAAAAGCTTAAGGCCGCAACCCCTGATTGGAGAACCTTGGAAGACCCACACCTGGCTAGACAGAAAGCTGTAGGGATAGAAATGGACTTAAGAGAAAATTCTAAGCCAGTAAGAATTGCACAGGCTAATACTGGCTCTGCTAATCAAAAGTTTACTTGTCATTACTGTAAGAAGCCAGGACATTTCCAAAGGGAATGTAGGAAGAGAAAAGCAGATATAGATTCAGGAACCTTTGTACCCAAAAATAGGATAAATAACCCAGCGCCTGATCAAACAGACAGCTCAGAATGACTGAAGGTTATGCAGGTCTCTCTTCCTTCTAGAAGACCAATAATACAAGTTGAGGTTGAGGGTAAAAATGTACCTTTTCTGATAGATACGGGAGCAACATCCTCCATTTTAAATCAAGACTTTTTACCATATCCTGACAATATATCCTCAAAGGTAACATATGCAGAAGGGTATGATGGTAAAATTCAGGCGTTGCCCTTTACAAAACCTTTAAATGTGAGCTTTGGCCCTAAAACCTTTGTATCCAAATTTTTATTTGCTAAAGGTGCACCTACCTGCTTGCTGGGTACTGATGTCTTAAGTAAAATGCACGCAAACATCCATTTTAGAGAAAATGGCACAGTTATGCTGACCATCCCTGAAGATGCAGAAACTCTGGAACAATATGTTAGAATACAGGCAATGGAGGTGGAGAGCCCCCACACCGCCACAGGGCCGAGGGGTACCCGGAGCCGGGCCTCTGAGTCTCAGTCTTGGGGTTGTCACAGTGGCTAGACCCGGTCCGTGGCCCTGTCTGTCAGTGGGGGACGTCCGGTGCAAATAATGGTGTTGTAACGGTGCAGTTGTGGGGTGCAGGTCGCGGTAAATAACGAGGACACCAGGTTGCAGTCTCTTTACCTCTTTACTGGAGATCTCTGAGTCCTCAGTCCAGAATACGGTTCACCAGGCTGCGCAAGCCCGGCCGGTCCAATGGCACCTCCAGAGTTCACTTCACAGGTGGAAATCGGTGCCTTCCTTCTTAGCGCTATGTGTTGTAGTCCTTCCCTGCTATGCTTACGGAAAGTACCCCACAACCGTTGTGTCTGTTTCTTAAGTTCCCTCACAACTCGATTAAGTGATGTTCTTCTAATCTTCCGTCCCTTCCTGATGTTACAGTTAGGACGGCACCCGTTTGTCGGATAGGCCTGGAGTTCTTCCGGGACCCTAGAGACGCCCCTCTCCCGCAATTGCCTCCCAAGACTTCATAGGTGATATGTGTTAGACAGCCCGCCTGAGACTGACTGTCCTGCCGCTGTTTGGAGTATGGCTTGAAGCTGTATGCTATTCCACTCCCTCGGCGTTCCGGCCACCGGTAATGCGCCTCAGTAGGATGTTGCTCCGGTCTTACAGCACGACCCCTACTGGTATTCTCCTATCGCTTGATCTCGTTTCTCACTCAGCACAATCTATCTCGCTTCTAGTCCTTTCTTGGGCACCGCCGCTACCCGGAGCAGGCGCGGTCCCTTTTCGTTCTTTCTCGTTGCCAAGCCTCTGTCAGGATCCCACCCCTGCCAGAGACCCTACTGTCTCTTACTCCACGACACCCTCTGCCACTAGGTGTTGCTTCGTTCAATCCAGTCAGCTTACTCTCCTAACTTCCTGCCTGACCCCCAGTTTACCCACTATGGTGGGGAGTGGCCTAATGAATAGAACCCTTAGCTCCCCCCGGAGGCCCTGTGGTGAAATGTATTGGTGTCTGTGATACCTGATCAGACGAACTCCTTCAGTGCCATCGAACGCACCATGGCTCCCCATAGTGGCGGAGCCACAGTACTGCAATGACCAGGACTCTGGGGCGCTGCACTCCCCCCTGGTTAAACACAGTACTCCGGGACTGGGAAGAAAACAACAATACAAGTTAGCAAAAAGACATACAATTTTGTTGAGTGCAAAACAATAAGTATACTTGAACAGGCTTCCCTTTATGGGAGGTGAGGACACTTAAACGTTACAAACATGGTTAACATTATAAATTACAGGCTATAAATAACTCCTGTTACCCAACCGGGTATTCTACTAAGTGCAAAATTGTTGAACAATAATTTAACATTGCCCTTAAGGACTCACACTCTAAATCCACTAAAGACCTTCCTATAATCACATTATAAGGCACTTTAACTTTTTCATTCTCCTACTTTGGATCTGCAGGACCGCCTGTCCTATCGGCACCAGACCTACTGCCTCTCCTTTCTGCTACAGGACCGCCCCGTTCAGCCAGGGCCTACTGCCTTTTCAACTACTATACACAGTATAGAACATAACTTTTTCTTTCAGTTTGAGAACACTGAGCCGGCTCTACTTGGCTCCTAGAAGGACTCATTCACTAACCCCTACGGGTTCACTTTCTGTCCTTAGTAACACATTATTAACTTTCAATGGGGAACGCAGGGTCTACCTTCTATCCCCCCCTTCTTTTTCTTACCAACATTATTAACTATCTTCTTTTCATAACGTTAAACTTGCTCTCTACTATGCATGCTGGACACCACGTCTACCTCTACGGGTCCACTGCATCCTTCTATTACCTTCCACTTTCTTCTTTCCGAAAACATCATCATCAGCATTTCTTTACATTTAACTAATTGCATACACATAACTTTTACATGTGAATGTTATCATCACTTTTCTTTATCAGCATTATAGCTATTGGCCTTAAAGCATTATCAACAAATAAACATCCCCTTTAAGAGGGGCCAGGTCTCTGTGAGGTAGCGCATCTTTTCTAGCTACCAGTCCATACTCAGCAAAGGCTCCGGTACGGTATCTTCGCAAAGAGTCTCTTTGAGTAAAACAGTAGGAAGCGCCTTTAATAAGGTGCAAACTATTTACAAGCAGTTTGTATCATGCACTGTTCATGATTCAGCAGTTTTTATAACATTGTGGAACAAAAAGCAAAAATGAAAGTGAAAGCAAAAATAAAAAGCAATAGGGATCCCGGGTAAACAAAGGGATCCCTTTAAGAGTTAACCCAGGACGGGTTTTAGCAGCAAAACAGCAAGGAAATAAACAGTTAACTATTTACAGTTTCAGGTTTCCGAGGCTTAGTTAGACGGCTTCCAGGGCTGCACCTGGCACTTAACCCTTCTCGGCCTTGGAAAAGTGAGGTCCAGGGTTACACCCAGTGCTGGACAAACGCCGTTAATCCGTCTTTCATGTATGGTTAAATCATGCGCAGCGATGGAGGTCTGCGCAGCTTGAGTAGGGGCATTTGTTGCAGCAGAGGTAGAGGCTGCTGCAAGATCAGTCACTGGAACGGGGTCAGCGGCTGTGGCACTAGCAGTCGCGGGAGGGGTGTCAGTTGTCAGGGCAGGGTCGTCCTTCATACCTGCTTCAGATGCGGTTCCTCCGGTGCTGGTCTGCTCTGCCTCCGCTGGGGTCTGGAACGCTGGCTGCAGGGCCTCGCGCTGCGGCGTTGTCATCTCTGCTTGCAGTGTCCCGCTTTCCGGCTTCAAAGCGCTGGAACTTCTTCCCTGCTCCGGACCAGATGAGGCTGCCGACGGATGTCTGGTGAGGCTCCTGATGATGGCCTTCTTCCACCCGGCCTCAGGGCTCAGCTGCGTCCGCCGGGGTCGGTCGCTGAGCTCGTCCACTCCGGCCTGCAGGATTTCAGCATCAGCGGTGGAGGCCTGGTTGCGGTGCCCCTCCGGGTGGCTGGGGGAGTCCTCTGTTCCGACCCCACGCTCCGGCTCCGGGCGGCTCGCCATGGCGTCCTCCATGTCGCTCACTTCTTCTTCCTGGTCCTTTTCCCGCTCTCTCCTTCGTGGGCGGTTTCGTTTTCTCTGTCTCTGCCCACCATTGAGGATCAGGAGGCGGATCTCGGCTGCTGACGGACATGTCCTCAAGGGGCCGAGATATTTAGACTGGGTGGCCATTGTCTTTCGCGCTCTTCAGCTTGTTCACGCCCACTTCCACGCCCTTCTTCTTCTCCTGCGCTCTCCTTAGCGCTGTAATGGCGGCGGTTTTGGCGCGAACTTTTGGCGGCAAGTGACACAGCACAGTCTTTGCAATAAAGTACAGTCCAAGCACAATAAATCACAGTTCCAAGGCACACATGACCTGATTCCTCAGGCTTAAGTAGATCCTGTTCGTGACGCCAAGTTGGAGCGCCCCCACACCGCCACAGGGCCGAGGGGTACCCGGAGCCGGGCCTCTGAGTCTCAGTCTTGGGGTTGTCACAGTGGCTAGACCCGGTCCGTGGCCCTGTCTGTCAGTGGGGGACGTCCGGTGCAAATAATGGTGTTGTAACGGTGCAGTTGTGGGGTGCAGGTCGCGGTAAATAACGAGGACACCAGGTTGCAGTCTCTTTACCTCTTTACTGGAGATCTCTGAGTCCTCAGTCCAGAATACGGTTCACCAGGCTGCGCAAGCCCGGCCGGTCCAATGGCACCTCCAGAGTTCACTTCACAGGTGGAAATCGGTGCCTTCCTTCTTAGCGCTATGTGTTGTAGTCCTTCCCTGCTATGCTTACGGAAAGTACCCCACAACCGTTGTGTCTGTTTCTTAAGTTCCCTCACAACTCGATTAAGTGATGTTCTTCTAATCTTCCGTCCCTTCCTGATGTTACAGTTAGGACGGCACCCGTTTGTCGGATAGGCCTGGAGTTCTTCCGGGACCCTAGAGACGCCCCTCTCCCGCAATTGCCTCCCAAGACTTCATAGGTGATATGTGTTAGACAGCCCGCCTGAGACTGACTGTCCTGCCGCTGTTTGGAGTATGGCTTGAAGCTGTATGCTATTCCACTCCCTCGGCGTTCCGGCCACCGGTAATGCGCCTCAGTAGGATGTTGCTCCGGTCTTACAGCACGACCCCTACTGGTATTCTCCTATCGCTTGATCTCGTTTCTCACTCAGCACAATCTATCTCGCTTCTAGTCCTTTCTTGGGCACCGCCGCTACCCGGAGCAGGCGCGGTCCCTTTTCGTTCTTTCTCGTTGCCAAGCCTCTGTCAGGATCCCACCCCTGCCAGAGACCCTACTGTCTCTTACTCCACGACACCCTCTGCCACTAGGTGTTGCTTCGTTCAATCCAGTCAGCTTACTCTCCTAACTTCCTGCCTGACCCCCAGTTTACCCACTATGGTGGGGAGTGGCCTAATGAATAGAACCCTTAGCTCCCCCCGGAGGCCCTGCGGTGAAATGTATTGGTGTCTGTGATACCTGATCAGACGAACTCCTTCAGTGCCATCGAACGCACCATGGCTCCCCATAGTGGCGGAGCCACAGTACTGCAACGACCAGGACTCTGGGGCGCTGCAGAGGATTTTCCCGAAATTTACACTCAACAAGCAAAAATTGACTTGTCTCGGGTTCCTGACAGCCTATGGGCAAAAGGAGACACTGATGTAGGATTCTTATCAGTAGCTCCTATACTGTTAGAAACTGCCCCGGGAACCATTTTACCTCAGCTTAGGCAATACCCCATCAGCGCCCAGCAAGAACTGGCGATTTCTCAACAAATTCAGGATTATGTGTTACAAGGTGTTTTGGTAGAAATCAGGTCACCCGCCAATACACCCTTATATCCTGTTAAAAAGAAAGTTTCCTCCAAAGAAACTATGGTGAAATATCGCATGGTGCACGACCTACGGGAAATCAATAAGGTTTTGGCACCGGTCACCCCTGTGGTACCGAATCCTCATACCTTACTGTCTCAAATTCCCAGCACTGCTGCATATTTTACGGTAATTGACTTATCAAACGCATTTTTTTCTGTGCCACTACATAAGAACTGTTGGCATTTGTTTGCCTTTACATTCAAGGGTAAACAATTAGCATGGACAAGATTGCCACAAGGTATGGTACACTCACCAACTTTGTACTCTGAAGCAATGCAGACCGTGCTGAAAAATTTCACCCCAGAACCAGGAGTAGTCATTCTACAGTATGTAGATGACTTACTTATTTGTTGCCCTGATGAACAGACGGCAGTTACCTCAACTGTTAATTTCTTAATTTTCCTAGCGCAAGAAGGCTGTAAAGTAAATAGACAGAAACTCCAGGCTTGTCAACAAACAGTCGTGTTCTTAGGTCACTGCATATCACAGGGCATCAGACACCTCACACCTCAACGTACGGAAGCCATACTGTCATGGTTCCCAATGGCAAGGGAACGTCAGAGAACATAAATAACAGAACAGCTCTTGGGTGATGGAATCTCGAGCTGACCGTGAGCTAAACCTACCACACAACTAACAGTGGCCGGGTGGCGTACCTACGTTTTATCCCTAGACGCCTAGCGCCAGCCGGAGGACTAACTAACCCTAATAGAGGAAAAGACAGACCTGGCTTACCTCTAGGGAAATTCCCCCAAAAAGGAGACAGAAGCCCCCCACATATATTGACGGTGAGTTCAGAGGAAAAGACATACGCAGTATGAAGGTAGGTTCAGCAAAGCGAGGTCCGCTTACTAGATAGCAAGAAGATACAATAGGGAACTTCACGGTCAGCTGAAAACCCTATTAAAGTACCATCCCGAAATTACTTTAAGACTCATGTGTCAACTCATGACACCGGAGTGGCAATTTCGGCCCACAAGAGCTTCCAGCTACAGAAAAATAACATAACTGTGAACTGGAACAAAAATGCAAAACAAACTTAGGACTAAGAGTCCAACTTAGCTGATAGTAGTCTAGAAGCAGGAACATGCAACAGAAAGGCTCTGGTTACATTGATGGCCGGCACTAGAATAACTGAGCAGCAAGGCTAAATAGGATACACCCATATCCTGATGGAAACAGGTGAACAGAGAAAGTGAAGCACACAAGTCCAGTACCACCAGTGACCACCGGGGGAGCCCAAAAACCAAACTCACAACAGGCTCCTATTTAGCTCTGCTTCACTTTCACTTGTTGCCGGCTGTCAATGTATTCAGTGCTATTCTGATTACTCCTGATTATTTCGTTTTCTGCCTCTTCAGGATAAGCTAAGTTCTGTTTGAATATTTTTTGCTCATCTGCCTGCAATATGATTTCTGTGTATGATGAGTCTAGTCCAGCTTGCTAACATGTGATTTCTTTTTGCTGGTAAGCTCTGGGGTACGGAGTTGCTTCCCCCGCACCGTTAGTTGGTGCGGGGGCTCGAGCAATCTCTGCGTGGATATTTTGAATAGGGTTTTTTATTGACCGCACAGTTTCCTTCCTATTTTCTGCTATCTAGTATTAGCGGGCCTCATTTGCTAAATCTGATTTCATCTCTGCGTTTGTGCTTTCCCCTTAACTCACCGTTAATATTTATGGGGGGCTATTCTATATCTTTGGGGTCTTCCACTGAGGCAAGTGAGGACTTACTTTCCCTCCAGGAATAGTCAGTTTCTCAGGCCGTGACGAGATGTCTAGGATTTTTTAGGTAACGTTCCACGGCTGCCTATAGTTGTTTGCGGATAGGATCAGGTTGCGGTCAATCTAGTTACCACTTCCCCAGAGCTAGTAGTCTGTTCAGTTACTTAGCTAGTCCTACCTGCGATCCTTGCCACTAGGATCATAACAGTACAGCCGGCCTATAAAGTGTTAATTGCATGGCAGAAGCAGGAGAAAAGAAGCTTGGAGATATTTTTTTTTTTTTTGCTGCCGTGTGTCTAGCTGCTGTGTGTCTGGCTTCTCTCCTCCTCTTAATCTTGGTGTGGCTCTGAGTTCAGCTGCTGATATGGATATCCAGAGTTTAGCCTCCAGTGTAGATCATCTTGCTGCAAGGGTACAAAGTATTCAGGATTTTGTTGTGCACAGTCCTATGTCAGAGCCTAGAATACCTATTCCGGAGTTGTTTTCTGGAGATAGATCTAGGTTCCTGAATTTTAAGAACAATTGCAAGTTGTTTCTTTCTTTGAAACCTCGTTCCTCTGGGGATTCTGTTCAGCAAGTTAAGATTATTATTTCTTTCTTGCGTGGCGATCCTCAAGATTGGGCTTTCGCATTGGCTCCAGGGGATCCTGCATTGCTCAGTGTGGATGCGTTTTTTTCTGGCCCTTGGATTGCTCTATGAGGAACCTAATCTTGAGAACCAGGCTGAAAAAGCGTTGTTGGCCCTCTCTCAGGGGCAAGATGATGCAGAGGTGTACTGCCAGAAATTTCGGAAATGGTCGGTGCTTACTCAATGGAATGAGTGTGCCCTGGCTGCAAATTTCAGAAAAGGTCTTTCTGAAGCCATTAAGAATGTCATGGTGGGGTTCCCTACGCCTGCAGGTCTGAATGAGTCAATGACTCTGGCCATTCAGATTGATCGGCGTTTGCGGGAGCGCAAACCTGCGCACCATTTGGCGGTGTCTTTTGAACAGACACCTGAGTCTATGCAATGTGATAGAATTCTGACCAGAAGTGAACGGCAAAATTATAGACGGCAAAATGGGTTGTGCTTTTACTGTGGTGACTCAGCTCATGTTATCTCAGCATGCTCTAAGCGCACAAAAAAGATTGATAAATCTGTCACCATCGGTACTTTACAGCCTAAGTTTATTTTGTCTGTTACCCTGATTTGTTCCCTGTCATCTTACCCGGTTATGGCTTTTGTGGATTCAGGTGCTGCCCTGAGTCTGATGGATTTGGAGCCTTTAAAATTCCCTATTCCACTAAGGGGAATTGATGCTACACCATTGGCTACGAATAAACCTCAGTACTGGACACAAGTGACCATGTGCATGACTCCTGTTCATCAGGAGGTGATTCGCTTTCTTGTATTGCATAATTTGCATGATGTTGTCGTGTTGGGCCTGCCATGGTTGCAGACTCATAATCCAGTCCTGGATTGGAAAGCAATGTCTGTGTCAGGTTGGGGTTGTCAGGGAATTCATGGCGACGCTCCTGTGGTGTCAATTGCTTCATCCACTCCTTCTGAGGTCCCTGCGTTTTTGTCAGATTACCAGGATGTATTTGATGAGCCCAAACTCAGTTCTCTACCTCCTCATAGGGATTGTGATTGTGCTATAAATTTGATTCCTGGTAGTAAGTTTCCTAAGGGACGACTTTTCAATTTGTCAGTGCCGGAGCATGCTGCTATGCGGAGTTATATAAAGGAGTCTTTGGAGAAAGGACTTATTCGCCCCTCCTCCTCCCCTCTTGGTGCGGGGTTCTTTTTTGTGGCTAAGAAGGATGGTTCCTTGGGACCTTGTATTGATTGTCGCCTTCTAAACAAAATCACGGTCAAATTTCAGTATCCTTTGCCATTGTTATCTGATCTGTTTGCTCGCATTAGGGGGTCTAGTTGGTTCACCAAGATAGATCTTCGTGGTGCGTATAACCTTGTGCGTATTAAGCAGGGTGATGAATGGAAAACTGCATTAAATACGCCCGAAGGCCATTTTGAGTACTTGGTGATGCCTTTTGGACTTTCTAACGCTCCTTCTGTCTTTCAGTCTTTTATGCACGACATCTTCCGCGAATATCTGGATAAATTTATGATTGTGTATCTGGATGATATTCTGTTTTTTTCGGATGATTGGGAGTCCCATGTTAAGCAGGTCAGGATGGTGTTTCAGGTCCTGCGTGCCAATGCTTTATTTGTGAAGGGCTCAAAATGTCTTTTTGGAGTCCAGAAGGTCTCTTTTTTGGGTTTCATTTTTTCTCCTTCTGCTATTGAGATGGACCCAGTCAAGGTTCAGGCTATTCATGACTGGACTCAGCCTACATCTGTTAAGAGTCTTCAGAAGTTCTTGGGTTTTGCTAATTTTTACCGTCGCTTCATCGCTAATTTTTCTGGTGTTGTTAAGCCATTGACGGATTTGACCAAGAAGGGTTCTGATGTTACTAATTGGTCTCCTGCGGCTGTGGAGGCCTTTCGGGAGCTGAAGTGCCGGTTTTCTTCGGCTCCGGTCTAATGTCAGCCAGACGTCTCCCTTCCTTTCCAGGTCGAGGTTGATGCTTCTGAGATTGGAGCGGGGGTTGTTTTGTCGCAGAGAAGCTCTGATGGCTCTGTTTTGAAGCCATGTGCTTTCTTTTCAAGAAAGTTTTCGCCTGCCGAGCGGAATTATGATGTTGGTAATCGGGAGTTGTTGGCTATGAAGTGGGCATTTGAGGAGTGGCGACATTGGCTCGAGGGAGCTAAGCATCGTGTGGTGGTCTTGACTGATCACAAGAATTTGATTTATCTCGAGTCGGCCAAGCAGCTGAATCCTAGACAGGCTCGTTGGTTGTTGTTTTTCTCTCGTTTTGATTTCGTGGTCTCATACCTGCCTGGTTCGAAGAATGTGAGGGCTGATGCTCTTTAGAGGAGTTTTGTGCTTGACTCTCCTGGTGATTCAGAGCCAGCTGGTATCCTCAGAGAAGGGGTGATTTTGTCTGCCATCTCCCCAGATTTGCGACGAGTGCTGCAGGAGTTTCAGGCGGATAGACCTGACCGTTGTCCACCGGAGAGACTGTTTGTCCCGGATAGATGGACCAGCAGAGTTATTTCCGAGGTTCATTCTTCGGTGTTGGCAGGCCATCCTGGGATTTTTGGTACCAGAGATTTGGTGGCTAGGTCCTTCTGGTGGCCTTCCTTGTCGCGGGATGTGCGTTCCTTTGTGCAGTCTTGTGGAATTTGTGCTCGGGCTAAGCCTTGCTGTTCTTGTGCCAGTGGCTTGTTGTTGCCTTTGCCTGTCCCGAAGAGGCCTTGGACGCACAGTTCCATGGATTTTATTTCAGATCTCCCTGTCTCTCAGAGAATGTCGGTCATTTGGGTGGTGTGTGATCATTTTTCTAAAATGGTCCATTTGGTGCCCTTGCCTAAGTTGCCTTCCTCCTCCGAGTTGGTTCCTCATGTGACCGCGACGCGACCAATCACAAGCCGTAACGTAATTTTCAAATCCTGAATGCCTAGAATTAGGCATTCAGGACCTGAAAATTACGTCACGGCTTGCTGTGATTGGTCGCGTCGCGGTCACATGGGCGACGCGACCAATCACAAGCCGTGACGTCACGGGAGGCAGGAAACGCGCGCATTTTAAAATTATGTCACGGCTTGTGATTGGTTGCGTGCCGCCCATGTGACCGCGACGCGACCAATCACAGCAAGCCGTGACGTAATTTCAGGTCCTGAATGCCTAATTCTGCATTCAGGACCTGAAAATTACGTCACGGCTTGCTGTGATTGGTCGCGTCGCGGCCACATGGGCGGCACGCGACCAATCACAAGCCGTGACGTCACGGAAGGCAGTAAACGCGCGCATTTTAAGCAAAGAACGCTGCCGGTTCCCTCGGTAAGGTCCAGGCTGCGTCGGAGAGGTGAGTATAGCAATATTTTTTATTTTAATTCTTTCTTTTACACATTAATATGGATCCCAGGGCCTGAAGGAGAGTTTCCTCTCCTTCAGACCCTGGGAACCATCAGGGATACCGTCCGATACTTGAGTCCCATTGACTTGTATTGGTATCGGGTATCGGTATCGGATTAGATCCGATACTTTGCCGGTATCGGCCGATACTTTCCGATACTGATACTTTCAAGTATCGGACGGTATCGCTCAACACTAGTTGCGGTCAATCTAGTTACCACTTCCCCAGAGCTAGTAGTCTGTTCAGTTACTTAGCTAGTCCTACCTGCGATCCTTGCCACTAGGATCATAACAGTCAGCGCCAGGCAGAGCGGGGAATGATTCGAGAGGGAACGTCAGCAGACGCTCTCTCCTCCATCATTGCATTCAACTGGTATACAGTAGTTGAATGCGGCGGGGGGGGAGTCGTCGTCGGCTGCGGGGGGGTGAGTGGGGGGGGGAGAGTTGGCACTGACGAGCGGCCCACGACTGCCACCGGCCCTTCTGGCATTTGCCAGAACTGCCCAATGGCCAGTCCGGCCCTGTATGGGGCAATAATGAACGGTGCAGAGCACTATATGGCACAGCTATGGGGCAATAATGAACGGTGCAGAGCACTATATGGCACAGCTTTCTATGGTACAGCTATGGGGCCATAATGAACGGTATGGAGCATCTATTTTTATTTTTGAAATTCACCGGTAGCTGCTGCATTTTCCACCCTAGGCTTATACTCGAGTCAATAAGTTTTCCCAGTTTTTTGTGGCAAAATTAGGGGGGTCGGCTTATACTCGGGTCAGCTTATACTCGAGTATATACAGTAACTAAATCCCTGCTATGTAAAAGAACGGATATATGCAATATAGGCAGAAAAAGATGGAGGTTGTTGCAGTGGGGTGGATCCAATATGGGAATATGGTTAAAAGTAATACATAATACCATGTATTTGTTCCCATATAAGAAAATGGATAATGCAAAATGTGCCCCATGAGCTATGAGAGCCAAAGATAAAGAAGCTCAGTTATGAAATCTCCCAAAGGAAAAACTATATATAAAAGTGTGGTTTCAGGATTATTCCTAGGTAATAGATTATAACAGGGGAGCATTATGGGAAGTATCAGAAAAGGCATTATAGCATAAAGTACTACACATCAAAAATGACTCAAGGTAATATATCTAAAACATGTAAATAAATATATCTCTGATCTAAATGTAAAGATCAAGTTGTAATTGATCAGTATTACAAGATCGACATCATGGTAGAATGTGACATGGGTTATAAATGTAGAGATATGTATACACATATACATGTATCAAATTACACCAAGAACAGTCATTATATTTTATTTTAAAGAGAAGCAAACAATCAAACATTTATACTAACTTTTGATACTCCATAAATAAGCTCTATGAGCCGCCATCACAGCCATATTACTATAGGGATCCGTGGTATCAGCCATTGATTAAAAAGCGTCATTCCTGCAAAGAATGGACTTCAGGATACCTATCTCAAAATCTGTCCCTCAGTAGTTTGTTGGAAATACTGATGAAATTATATCCTTGTGATGTTATTGCCTTTGCTCCTCCGTAATCCTTATGAATAGAATGTATATAGTCCCAAAAAAATGTCCTCATCAATGAATCAGAAGAAGATGCTATGGAATATGAAAAGATCCATCGAATGTAGTACCGAATCCATGTATTGCTGCAGATGAACCATAGACAATCCAATAGAGAAAATTCCAAGTATTCCAGGGTGGCATCACCTGAAACATGTATGTCACCAAAAGAAGAAACTATCTAGTTCTGGCCCAGGAATCCTGTAAAATGAAGCTCCTCATTCAAACCTGAGGGTGATACTGAGTTTAAGCGGAAAATGCAACGTGCTTCATGTTGTAACAGTAGTCTATGTCGATCACCTCCCCTTTCATTAGCCATCATTTTATGTAAACCAAAAAAGTGGGTATTAGCAGTCTATGCATTGCTATGGGCGTTAAAACCTTACCCTTCTTGTGATCCGAGTGCACTAGATTGATAGTCGAGAGATGCTTTTGTGCCCATCTTCTCAGTTCTTGCGAGGTTTGTCCCACGTAGACCTTTCGACAAGGACAAATAATTGCATAGATCACATGACTTGCTTGCAATTGATATATTGATGAAGTATATGGTCCGAGTTGTCAAGAGGGTTGATAAAACAGTCTCTGGTGGGTGGCATATAAGGGCATACACTGCAATCACCGCAGAGGAAGGAACCCCTGAGGCAAAAGCCTCGATTATGCCTAGCTACCGGTCGAGAAATGTGACTCATAGTAAGGATGTCACAAAGGTTAGGTGCCCTTTTTGCAGTCATAAGGGGTCTTGAACTC
Source organism: Ranitomeya variabilis (assembly GCF_051348905.1). Classification (NCBI taxonomy): domain Eukaryota; kingdom Metazoa; phylum Chordata; class Amphibia; order Anura; family Dendrobatidae; genus Ranitomeya; species Ranitomeya variabilis. The sequence continues at coordinate 996,245,747 of NC_135232.1, read as the reverse complement.
ACACAGATCGAGGTTTGGGGGTCTATTGTAAGGATGTCCCAATGATCAGTCAGGATATTCCTCACCTGATTCCAACTTGTACTGTATTCAGTGGTGAACCTGACTGTGGAGTCCTGTGGGCGAGGACTTGATTTTAGGAGAGCATCTTGATTGAGAACTCTGGCCCGCTGAAAAGCTTTAGAGATGGTCTTCCTGGGATGACCCCTTGTTAGGGGTCGAGTTCCCTCCTCTGCACAGGGGGAATCTCGGTCCATCTCCGCTGCAGTCTCCCATTCTTCTCCTGCCGCAGTGGAGCGTCCCAGCGTCTCGCTCAGTCTGACTCTGTGCTAAGAGTTACTGCTGCCTTTCCTGCTTCTGCCATTGAAGTCGGTGCTGGGCAGCGGCGAGCAGACGCTTCTGGGTCTAAGTCCTGCTTTGCTCGTTCTGAGCATGCCCAGAGTAAGATCTCTCAGTGGAGATCGAGGGTCACATGATCTGATACTGTAGCTAAGGTCATTGGCTCCTTCAGGAAGGTCCTGTAAGTGCTCACGCTCTGGTGTAGCTTCTCATTGGTCCTTCTAGGAAGGTCCTGTACGTGCTGCAGCTATTTAAGGTTCGCATGACCGCACGGCCATGCGCTAGTATTGTTCTTTGTTAAGTGCTTTGCGCCAGTGTGGTCACGAGAGTATGTGTTCAGGGACCCGGCTGAAATAAGCCCCTAGAATGCTGACACCTCCGGCGAGGAGTTTTGTGTGCATGCGTGACCACTGACTGCTCTCTGTGTGGGCAGTTAGCCTGTGCCTCTGTGAAGCCTAACAGGGCACAGTGCTTTTCTTTCACGACTACTCGGTGAAGTAACTGAGTTAGTCCATACCGCCATATCGTGCCGCCGTTGCTAGCAGCAGGTACTCCTGCACGGTGGACCCCGGGCTGCGAACGCACCAATATCAGTAAAAACATCTCTATTTATTCGGTGCGTTCCGCTAGCCGTAACACCCCTCTGGCGAAATCTCATAATTAAAGCTTTGGCTTGCTTCCTAAAGCACTCATCCGTTGTGCAGTTACGGTGGCGGGTCCGGAGGAATTGGTTCACAGGAAACCCAGTTTGGGTATGTAGAGGATGGAAACTCTGGTACTGGAGCAAGCTATTAGTAGCTGTCAGTTTACGGTAGAGATCCGTAACCAATCTAACTTCATCTTTGGAGATCCAAAGGTCCATAAAGATCGTTGAATCCAGGGAAAAAGAATGTGTTAGAAAGATGTTGAGAGTGTTATCATTCAGCTCCCTGAGGAACTGTACACACTCAGCTTCAGTACCTACCCATATAAAAAATACGTCGTCTATGAACTGGTACCAGTGTTTGATGTGATCTTGAAATCCCTGGGAGCGGAATACGACAGTCTCTTCCCACCATCCCAAAAAAAGTTTGCATATGCCAGTGCTCAGCGCGCCCCCATGGCCACGCCCGATACTTGCTTGTAGTAAGTCCTGGCAAAGATGAAATAATTATGATGCAGGACAAAGCTGAGGAGATCAAGAATGAGAGAGTCATGGAGGCGGTCAGTACCAATGAGTCGATTGAGAAAGAAAGCCAATGCCTTGATGCCGTGAGAATGATTAATATTGAAGTAAAGTGATTCAACATCACAAGTAACCAATAACTCTTGACCAGTCAAGATAATACTACGGCAGATACGAATAAAATCAGATGAGTCCCTGATAAATGAAGGCAGAGCTGATGCTATTGGTGGTATAAAGAAATCGATATAGGTACATACCCGCTCACACATGCTTCCAATACTGGACACAATTGGCCAGCTCGGTGGTGTGTGGGCATTCTTGTGAACCTTTGGCAAAAGGTAGAAGGTAGGGGTAACTGGGTTGTCAACCCACATGTATTTCTTTTCACTTGTAGATATTATTCCCATGGATGTTTTCTGGTTAATTAATTTATGTAACCTCTCCAGAAACACCCGTCGGATCTGAAGGCGGTCTAACATAAAATCTGGGATTGCCCAATTGTTTGTTAGCTCCTTCCAGATACATTTGGGCAGGCCACAACACCACGTTCCCACCCTTATCAGCTTCCGTGTTGATGAAGGAACCATTATTTCTCAGAGATCTAATAGCCTTTTTTTCATCAATAGAAAGATTGTGTGAGCCACCGGTGTTAGGTGGTAAATGTAGGATGTCCCTTTTGACTGACTCAAAAAAGAATTTGATGGCTGGGACAAAAGAAAAGGAGGGTGCAGTGGAGGATCTATTTTTGTGTGGAAAAATTCTCCTACCTGATGGTGTGGTGTTCTCTTCCAAAAGATCTAGGAGGTCGTGAAGCGCCTGTTGTTCATCAGCAGAAGTTGTTTGGATGCTCTCTGGTTGTCTATGGATCACCTGCAAGACCAATTTTCTACAGAATAAATACAAATCCTTGATAAGATCAAATTTATCCATGGTCTGGGTGGAGGAAAATGTCAATCCCCTCTGTAGAACAGAGGTTTCAGCTGGTGATAAAGCATGGTCCGATAAATTTATCACTTGTAAAATGAATGACTGTACCTGTAAAGATGTTTCTTCAGAAGAAGAAGCATAAGATAAGTTCACTGGAGTTTGGTCCTGTAATTGCGGCGATACGGTGAAATGGGACCTCTTTGACAGACCTGCCGTTTTCTGAGATTTCTGCTGTTTAAGTCCACTAAACAGACCAGTGTATGTCTGTTTAGTCTGTTTTTAGTCTGTTTTTAACCCTTTTGTGTCTTTGTTATAATAAAGTTTGTATGATACATTGTAGGTGTGCACAGGTCTTTATGCATTGGCCTTTTTCTCCCTTGTTATTTTGAAATTGTGACTAAGATTGTTGTTGCTTCAGCAGGACTGGAATGATGTCATGACACAGGGAGATGAAGTTCTCATCATTCATTACATCTCTGCTTATTGAGACCTTGTTCGTCTCTGGGTACATGATTCCATATACTTTCTGGGTTTTACTGTAGCCCACCAGGATACCATATTTTGCACGAGATTCCCACTTGGTACACTTTTCTTTCAGAGTATGTACAAATACTTTATTTCTGAATATTCTTATGTGTTGTAGTTCAAGCTTCCTGCTGTTCCATTGCTCCAATAGTTTTATCAGTAGCTTTATCTGGTACTCTGTTTTGAAGATAGCAAGCTGTCAAAATTGTTTCACCCCGATATGCTGTTGGCAAATCTGTGTCCAATAGCATAAATAGCATAAAAATGTTTTCCCTCCACCTTTACGACCTATAATCTCTGGGATGGGTTCCCTAAATGAGAATCTCAGTCATTTGATCGATGAATATCTTCAGCCTTTGATCCCAAGAATTCCAGGGTATCTTAAAGACACCTCATCAGTTTTGAAGGTTTTTGATACCTTCCAGTGGTGTCACGATTATTCTTTTGTGACTTGTGATGTCACAAACTTATATTCGTGTATTCCCCACTCTTTGGCTATGACAGCAATTGAATATCATCTAAATAAGTATAGCAGTTACTCAGACTCATTGAAATGGTTTATTCTTGCGTCCTTACATTATCTACTAAAACACAATTTTTTTATGTTCCAAAATGACTACTATATTCAAACCATGGGTGCTCCTATGGGGTCTAAGTTCTCTCCATCTTTAGCAATTTTATTTATGGCATGGTGGGAAGAAATTTATATATTTACAGATGATAATCCATTTCTCCCATGCCTTAATTGGTATGGGAGATTTGTGGATGATATTTTGTTAATTTGGCAGGGGGATGTGACAAAATTTCTTGATTTTATGTCCTATCTAAATGACAATCAGTGTAATCTGCGTTTCACCAGCGGCATTCCTTCAGATGAAGTCTCATTTTTGGATGTTCTCCTTACAGGCATTAATACAACACAGAGGGTTAACACCTCACTCTATAGAAAAGACAATTCTGGTAATACGATCCTGATGTCCTCAAGCTCACACCCTCGTCATACCATTCACGCCATTCCTAGGGGTGAGCTTACCAGAGCGAAAAGAATTTGCTCTAGCAATGAAAATTTTCATAAAGAGAGTCGCATTATTTCCGATAGACTGCTGGATAGAGGGTACAAACATTCTAATATAAAGCATGCATTCAGACAGGTTTCCAAAATTCCACGTACCAATTTGTTGCATTCTGAAAATAAAAAAGTAAATGCTGCTTCTGAAACGCATATCACATTTTCTACTGCTTATAGCAGTCAATACAACAAAATCAGACAGATTATTCTCAAATATCTCCCTGTAGTCAATCAAGATAGTTCTCTGTGCACAATTCTCCAAAATGGTTGCAGGGTAGTGGCGAAAAGAGGTTGCACACTGGGAAATATTTTATCTCCCAGCATGGTGCGCCCGAGAAAAACTCCCACATCATGGTTATCAGTGAAGGGATTCTTTAAATGTTCTGGCAATAGATGTAATGTCTGCCAATTTGCAGACAATAAGAGAACTTCTTTTTCTTCAAATCACAATGTTACTTATAATATAAAATCATTTATCAACTGTGATTCTGATCATGTTATATACTGCATAAAATGCAAAGCCTGCAATATTTGTTATATAGGTTATACCACAAGGAAAATCAAAAAAAGAATTTCTGAACATATAGCCAATATAAAGAATAGTAATCCAGGTTATTCTGGGGCCACAAAACATTTTATTTCTGTGCACCAGGGTGATCTGTCAGATTTTTCCTTTTTCGGCATTGAAAGGGTTAGTCAGTCACCCAGAGGTGGAGATTGGAGGAAGCAATTAGCTCTGCGGGAAGCCTTTTGGATTCTAACTTTAGACACCAAATATCCACATGGTATGAATTACAAAAACGATCTTTTTTATATATATTGAATCAACAAATGGATTTTGTGGTAATTTAAAACAGATATTTGTGTATTTCTAAGACATTTGAAAAATAAGGTAAAGTTTTGTTATGTGAATTTAGCTGCAGCCTTTTCCAATGAAATTAATTGCTATGTTTGTGATTGGTTCCCTGTCATATATAAACCTGTGTATTCATGTCATATTAGTTCCTATGACTAAGGGCGCCGTGGTGCGCCAGAAACGCGTCAGGCAAAGAGAGTTCTTCTCTCTTTTTTTAATATTGTTTTTTAAAATGTCCTAATAAATTTTGGTTATTTTACTTATACTGGATGGATGTGCTGGAAATCCCCATTTCTCCTCTCGTCCAATAGCATACTTCTTCCACTTTCACAAAGTGTCTGGTTCTTTCTTTCCGTTACACCATTCTTTTTCAAAGTTGTATGATACAGTGGTCTAAAACATGATTAAATTTTTCCTTAAAATGCTTTTTGTGTCTCATTACTTGTATATTCAGTTCCATTATCTGCATGCAGAATTTATAGCATTTTCTCAAATTTGCTATAAACTTCAGCGAGGTATAGGTCAAGTTTCTCTGGAACTTCATCTTTGCTGTGAAGCAAATAGACAACTGTATATCTTGAATACTCATTGATAAATGTGAGAAAATGTCTCTTCTTTGCAGGAGTTTGAGAACTCATTGGATCACAAACATCTGTGTGTATTAAGTCTGATTTTATTGTACTATTCTTAGTAAAGAACTTTCTTGAAATTTTCTCTTTAAGACAGCTAGTACATTGCACTGTCTGATCACACAGATTTACTGTAATACCATCAAGCTGTTTTTCAACCAATTTTCTTATTGCTTCTGGGTCTCTATGTGCAAGACACATGTGCCATACATGGATACAATTCTTGTTCATATTCAGCAGTGTATTCAATTTCCTTGTATTTTAGCTGGTACAACTCATCTTTGATTATTCCTTCTGCTAGTGTGTGACCTTCTTTTGAGATGATAGAGCTATCATTTTTAAATGTAACTTAATTTCCTTCTCTTGTGAGTTTCTTTAAAGATAACAGACTGCTTTCAAGACTAGGGAAATAGAACATGTAATTTCTGGGATCTTTCTGCTTTGTGTTGGGAAGACTTGACAATTAATGCAACCAGCTACTATTCCTTTTGAATTCATACACTGATCATTAGCCAAAATCATTTTCTCTGATTACTTTGGTCAAGGCTAGTGAAGAAGCTTCTGTCATTAGTCATATGACTAATTGCCCCAGAGTCTATACACCATACACTTGCAATAACAGTAAACACAGCTTCAGTACTTAAGTGTCATATTCTTAATTAATGTTTCTTTTAAACCTTTGATGATTGCTTTGCTTTTTCAGCTGATTCATTCTAGCTTTCCAGACCCTGCAGTCAGATTTTAGGTGCCCTGATTTCTTGGAGACAAAACACTCCTGTTGCCTTCTTTTATTTTTGGGTAATCTTGGGTTTTTAAAGCGGATTCTGCTTTGGATACCCCACTGCTGCTTAGAATTTCTGTCTATCGCTTATACTAATCTACAAGCTTTCCTCTGACATACTCTAATGTAAGCTCATAATCTGGGCGCACATCTAGTGCACTTACAAGTGTGTCACAGCTTTCTGGTAGACAGTTTATTAGTAGTGAAGCAACATGGAAATCCTTTAGATCTTCTCCCAATGCCCTGCAGGTGCTCCACAATTTCTAGAGTATTTCTTATGTAATACTGCATATTTTGGCCCTTATTTAGCTTAGACCGATAATGCTTTCTTGTTACATAGATCTTATTGCTGAGATTTATCTTTTCATGCACTTTCTGCTGCTGTTGCCACATTTCTTTTGCAGTTTCAGATTTACATACATGCACAATCTGATCATCTATACTGAGGGAGATAGTGCTTTTTGATCTCTCCCTACCCAGTCTTCTGGGAGTGGGTCAGGTCTAGACCCATGTGTGTATTTCCATGTACCGTATCTTATCAGCAGCATCTTTAGCTTGAATTCCAAGACTGGTAGTTCTGGTTAGTCAGATTTGTCACTGTGAACTTTACAGAGTTGCTGCTGGAAGCCATCTTTGCTTATTCTTCCTCTCAGTACACTGTTGTTCTCTCTCCTCAGGGCTGTTCTCTGTGTTTTTGGTTTTCTTGGCTTCTGGGCCCATAATCTCTGTACTGTCCAGCTGTTCAACAGTAAATATCTACAGCGGCATGTAAAGATTTGTGCACCCCCTGCAAAACTACTGTTATTATGAACAGTTTAGCAGATTGAAGATGAAATGATCTCTAAAAGGCCTCTTCTGCTCCCTGCACTGTTCCATTCTAGCAGGCTACAGCATCTCGCAGAGAAGTTGGGGGAGGAGGGCACACTGTACGGGACAGCACAGCTGGGGGATGGTGCGAGACATGATGTCCCAGATGTGTTCAATCGGATTCAGGTCTGGGGAACGGGCGGGCCAGTCCATAGCTTCAATGCCTTCATCTTGCAGGAACTGCTGACACACTCCAGCAACATGAGGTCTGGAATTGTCCTGCATTAGGAGGAGCCCAGGGCCAAACGCTCCAGCATATGGTCTCTCAAGCGGTCTGAGGATCTCATCTCGGTACCTAATGGCAGTCAGGCTACCTCTGGCGAGTACATGGAGGGCTGTGCGGCCCTCCAAAGAAATTCCACCCAACACCATTACTGACCCACTGCCAAACTGGTCATGTTGAAGGATGGTGCAGGCAGCAGATCGCTCTCCACGGTGTCTCCAGACTCTGTCACGTCTGTCACATGTGCTCAGTGTGAACCTGCTTTCATCTGTGAAGAGCACAGGGCGTCAGTGGCGAATTTGCCAATCCTGGTGTTCTGTGGCAAATGCCAAGCATCCTGCATCGTGTTGGGCTGTGAGCACGACCCCCATCTGTGGACGTCGGACACTCAGACCATCTTCATAGAGTCGGTTTCTAACCGTTTGTGCAGACACATGGACATTTGTGGCCTGCTGGAGGTCATTTTGCAGGGCTCTGGCAGTGCTCCTCCTGTTCCTCCTTGCACAAAGGCTGAGGTAGCGGTCCTGCTGCTGGGTTGTTGCCCTCCTACGGCCCCCTCCACGTCTCCTGGTGTACTGGCCTGTCTCCTGGTAGCGCCTCCAACCTCTGGACACTAAGCTGACAGACACAGCAAACCTTCTTGCCACAGTTCACATTGATGTGTCATCCTGGATGAGCTGCACTACCTGAGTCACTTGTGTGGGTTGTAGAGTCCGTCTCATGCTACCACGAGTGTGAAAGCACAACCAACATTCAAAAGTGACCAAAACATCCGCCAGAAAGCCTTGGTACTGAGATGTGGTCTGTGGTCCCCACCTGCAGAACCACTCCTTTACTGAGTGTGTCTTGATAATTGCAATAATTTCCATCTGTTGTCTATTCCATTTGCACAACAGCATGTGAAATTGATTGTCAAACAGTGTTGCTTCCTAAGTGGACAGTTTGATTTCACAGAAGTTAGTTTGGTTTATAACTTGGAGTTATATTCTGTTGTTTAAGTGTTCCCTTTATTTTTTTGAGCAGTGCATTTGGCTATAGAAAATAAATAGACAGTTAAAAAAACTTCTGAGCTTCCTTAAATTAATTTCTAAATGAACTTCTTGATTAATATGCCACAGAATGGGCCTGTAACATGAGCAGGGCTGTAGTTGATGGCAGTGTATTAGCACAGAGCATTTCTGCTGGTAGCGGAGCCCAGACACCTGGGAAGTGTCACTTTGATGTCTCTATAATAGAAGCAGCATGGAGCTGCATTGTTTCTGTACTGTATGCAGCCGCTTAGCGTCTGTGCCGTGCACCTGTTATACCCACGGTAGTTCTGCTCTTGGCTATAGAGTTTACAAGTCATTTTATTATGCACAAGTGACCTGATCTGAGCTTAGATATTAGGGAGTTATATATCCCAAAGTGTTGTGTATTCACCCTCCTCAGATTTACAGCATTAATACCAGTGAGGCTTATTCCTGCTGAGAATCTGTATATTATGTGGTAGGTATAATGGGAGTGAAGAGACTTATTTCACTTTCCTTGTATGCAGAACACTCTATAGTTTGTTGTTTTAGTGGTACCTCAGCTATAAATACTGAAGAGGGTACAATTACTAAAGAGGACCAGTAAAAAAATGAAGTTAAATAGCTTGTAAACAATCCTTTGTTCCCCTGAATCTGTCTCTCTTTTCCGTTTTTGCATTGGGTTAAGGTACCTTCACACGAAGCGACGCTGCAGCGATAGCGACAACGATGCCGATCGCTGCAGCGTCGCTGTTTGATCGCTGGGGAGCTGTCACACAGACCGCTCTCCAGCGACCAACGATGCCGAGGTCCCCGGGTAACCAGGGAAAACATCGGGTTGCTAAGCGCAGGGCCGCGCTTAGTAACCCGATGTTTACCCTGGTTACCAGCGTAAAAGTAAAAAAAACAAACAGTACATGCTCACCTGCGCGTCCCCCAGCGTCTGCTTCCTGACACTGACTGAGCTCCGGCCCTAACAGCAGAGCGGTGACGTCACCACTCTGCTTTCACTTTCACTTTAGGGCCGGTGCTCAGTAAGTGTCAGGAAGCAGACGCTGGGGGACGCGCAGGTGAGTATGTACTGTTTGTTTTTTTTACTTTTACGCTGGTAACCAGGGTAAACATCGGGTTACTAAGCGCGGCCCTGCACTTAGCAACCCGATATTTACCCTGGTTACCAGTGTAAAATATCGCTGGTATCGTTGCTTTTGCTTTCAAACGCAACGATACACGGCGATCGGACGACCAAATAAAGTTCTGGACTTTATTCAGCGACCAGCGACATCACAGCAGGATCCTGATCGCTGCTGCGTGTCAAACTAAACGATATCGCTAGCGAGGACGCTGCAACGTCACGGATCGCTAGCGATATCGTTTCGTGTGAAGGTACCTTTACTCTGTTGGCAGAGATATTCACAATTATTGTTTTTGCAGTGCAATATGTGAACTGCAGATCAACTGGGCATTTCTTCAGAGTCTTCTCTAGGGGCTTTCTCCCCTCCCTCCCAGATACTGCCAATCACAGCTGTGAAGTTGTTCATGCAGTCTAAAATGCTGTCGAGCTATGATTGACACTATCTGGAGGGAGGGGTGAAAATGTAAGCAGAGAAGATTCTGAAGAAATGCCCAGTTAGTCTATAAGTAGAGATTTCACATAGTGCGCTCCAAAAGCAACAAATGTATATATCTCTGCAATGGAGCGACTCAGCATAAAACAGAAAAGAGCAGTAGAATCATGGGAGTTCAAGGATTTTTACAAGGTATTTAACTCTTTTTGTAGCAAATTATATTTTTATTATAACATAATTGCAACCTTTCTATAATCCAAATTACTTAGTGAATTGGTCAAATCGATATTCCAGTATGGTGGAAAACCTTCACATTGTTGTGATTTCAATAAAGGAAGCTAAAATGTGTAAGAAACCTCATAGACTCATAATTATTATTATTATTTATTTATATAGCACCATTGATTCCATGGTGCTGTGCATGAGAAGGGGTTACATACAAATTACAGATATCGCTCACAGTAAGCAAACTAACAATTACAGACTGATACAGAGGGGCGAGGACCCTGCCCTTGCGGGCTTACATTCTAGAGGGGTTCATCCACGTACCATGGTGGATTCTGTATGGGATTTGACACTGAAGAACCTTGAACACAGATAGGTAAAACGTGTTATTAAACACAAATGTCTATAAACTGTCAGGACTGAAGGAAAATAACTTGACAAGGCAACATCCTGAGAAAAGCAAAGCATTGGACTAGTTCTTCAATGAGTGGAGTAAATGATGTTGTATGCTGTCTGACCAGCAAGTCTCCTGTTTTTGTTACTATTGCTTTCTGCATACAGTTCTGCTATATTATGCCAATACTGACAGGCTGTAGTGTAGTAGGGCTGGATTTCAACCAAGGAAACATCTGCAAGGAGATTTAATGTGGTCCCTTTAAAGAGGACCTATCAGGTATGAGAAAAACATAAAAGTGACTTTTCTCAATGTAATCAAGAGAATACAGCAGCACATTGTATACGTAAAGATGTATGCAAACATCCTATATATAGAAATGTAGGCTAGATTACTGCTACACAGAATATACTCATGAAATAATGATACTTCGCATACTAATTGGCTGTTATGAATGATACTGTAGCAACTCACTCGCAAAAATGAGTAACACACTAAAAACTGCAACTGACCCGATTCCTGAACATACTAGAGATCCTGACCCTGCAGTCCCTAGTGATTCGTGCATGAGCTGATATAGCTCTAACCACAAACTAAACTATTACAACTTGGACCTATGCTGCTTGAAAGAAGTTGAGCGCTTCACGTTCCTCCTAAAGAAATGGAGGGCAGAGCAGAGTGTAAATTACCTACAGAAGGGAAAGTGTGCTGAAATTGAAAAAGATTCCAGAGTGAGCAAAACAAACCACGAAGTAGAAAATAAAGGATTAAGCATGTACTGTTAGAAAATATGCCGCCTACTTCCTAAAAGCAAAAAGATAGGTGGAGGGAAAAGATCATAAACAGCAAACAGATAAACCCTAGCTGGTCTTTCCCTGACTGGCTTAAAACTACAGCAGTATGGCTGGATATCCAAATGAGACAGTCTCCAGCAGGAAATACCAGCAGGGGGAAAGTACTGTATATACTCGAGTATAAGCTGAAACCCCTAATTTTGCCACCAAAAAATGGGATCACTTCATCGGATTATCTCTCTAGCGCAGCTGCTGTTTTGTTACAGATGCAGAAAGTTGTTATGGAACCCCCCAGCACCCAGAATATGTTGTGCAGTTATATGTATGTATAATAGGTTCCATGTGAGATGCATGTGGATCGCCCCCAGGCGCAGGGTAGTGGGGTACTCGGTACCGGGTCCCTCTGTCTCGGTTCTGGGGATGTCACGGTGGCCCGACCCGATCCGTGGCCCTGCTAAGGGGCGCCCAATTAAAGGTGTAGTTTGTCTGGTGTTCGTGACGCCACCTGTGGTGTTCCGTCAGGGTGACCGATGCTGCTAGGGGTCCGCTGGGGTGATGGAATGGCAGCTAGATGGTATACCTTCCCACAGGTGAAGTATGTCCCCAGGGCTTCCCTTGATGAGTAGGTGGTAATGGTGGATGTTGTAAGGTGCGATGAATAACAAGGACACAAAGGTTGCAGTCTCTTTACCTTTTACTGAAGACTTCAGCGTCCACAGTCCAGAGTACTGTTCACAGGGCTGGCTGAGTCCGGCCGGTCTGAAGGCACATCCAGAGTTCCCTTTGCAGGTGGAAATCAGTAGCCTTCCTACTAGCGCCTGTGTGTTGTAGTACCTCCCTGCTGAGTACCATGGGATAGTCTTCACAACTGCCGTGTATGTTTCTGATGTTCTTTCTCTCCATCCCCCAGATGGTATGGATAGGACGACCCGTATGACGGGGTAGGCCTGGAGCTATTTTATAGGGACCCTAGTGACGCCCCTCTCCCACAATTTGCCTCCGTTGTCTTCATTAGGTTAAAGGTTGGGCAGCCAACTTGGAATTAACTGTCCTGCCATTGTTTGAAGTAATGCGTAGAGCCTATTACTCCCTCGATGTTCCGGCCACCGGCTACGCGCCTCAGAAGGATGTTGCCGATCTTAAGGCAGGACTCCTCCTGGTATTATCTCCTTGTGCTGTGATCTCGTTTCTCACTTCTCCACAATATACTTTGCTTCTTGTCCTTCCTTAGGATGCTGCCGCAATGAGGTGCAGGCGCAGCTCCGTAATGTTCTATCTCTTGCTAAGTCTCTGTCAGGATCCCACCACTGACAGGGACCTCTGTCTACAGCTCAGATGTTCCTCCTTCTCCCCCTGTCTGCCTGACAGGTCTTCTCTGGGTCGAACCCAGGTAGCTTCTCCCCTAACTTCCTATCCAACCCCCAGTTTTACCCGAGTGTGAGGAGTGGCCTAATAGATAGAACCTTTTGCTCCCCCTGGTGGCCGGAGTGTGAAGTGTAGTGTGTGACTGTGATACCTGGTCAGGTGAACTCCTTTAGTACCATCAGACGTACCATCACTCCCCCTAGTGGAAGAGCGACAATACTGCAACGACCAGGACTCTGGGGCGCTGCACATGTCCCTAATGCATCAGCCCACAGGCTGCGCCCCTGGGCAGAGGGGACAAGATATCCCCCTTCTCACCTCCTCCACCTTTGTAATTCCCACAGTAAATATCGGCAGGCTCCGGCCACCTGCGGCTATTGTAATGTATGTCTGGCCTGCCGCTTTTCAATTGGCCCGCCCTCTGTATCTGTGTGATACATCCTGTGTCCTGTGAGTAAAGTGTTGTCACACTGGAAATACGTGGAGAAGCAGTGATCTGTTATATGCGCCCATGTAACCAAGCAATTCCAGCCAGCGTCCTTCATTCAGACTCCAGCCAAAGCAGAGTGGACCTCCTGAAACACGGGGTGGTACTGAAAGAGGTACTCCAGCACGGTAGACCCAGTTACAGCGGTCCTCTTTTAACTTCAGGGCACGGAGTACAAAGTTACATACCGTATATACTCGAGTATAAGCCAACCCCCCTAATTTTGCCACAAAAAAAAGGCAAAACTTAATGATTCGAGTATAAGCCTTGGGTGGAAAATGCAGCAGCTACTGGTAAATTTAAAAATAAAAATAGATACCAATAAAAGTAAAATTAATTGAGACATCAGTAAGTTAAGTGTTTTTGAATATCCATATTGAATCAGGAGCCCCATAAAATGCTCCATACAGATCATGATGGGCCCCATAAGATGCTCCATACAAAATACGCCCCATATAATGCTCCATAAAGTTCATGATGGGCCCCATAAGATGCTCCATATTAAAGTATGCCCCATATAATGCTGGATAAAAGGTTAATGATGGCCCCATAAGATGCTCCATAGAATATTATGCCCCATATAATGCTGCACAAAGGTTGATGGCCCCATAAGATGCTCCATAGCATATTATGCCCCATATAATGCAGCACAAAGGTTGATGGCCCCATAAGATGCTCCATAGCATATTATGCCCCATATGCTGCTGCTGCGATTAAAAAAAAAAAATGACATACTCATCTCTCGTCGCTCAGGCCCCCGACACTTGCGATATTCACTTGTCCCCATTCCACCACCGCGCGCCGCTTTGTCTTCCGGGTCTCTGCAGTGACTGTTTAGGCAGAGGGCGCACACTAACCACGTTATCGCGCCCTCTGACCTGAACGTCACAGCCAGAGGAAGCGGAAGACGGAGCGTGGTGGTGGAACGGGGACAGGTGACTATCGCATGGCTCACCTTCCCCCGTCATACTCACCTGCTCCCGGCACGGTCCCTGCTTCTCTGATGCGATGGTCTCTGGCGCTTGCAGCTTGTTCCTGTGTTCAGCGGTCACATGGTACCACTGATTAAAGTAATGAATATGCGCTCCACCCCTGTGGGAGTGGAGTCGCATCCATATTCATTACTTTAATAGGCGGCACCATGTGACCGCTGAACACAGGAACAACCTGCCGGCGTCAGACACCATCACATCGGAGAAGCAGGGACTGCGCCAGGAGCAGGTGAGTATGATGTGATAGCCGCCGCTCACCCCCGCCTACCCCTGGGACAATGACTTGAGCATAAACCAAGAGGGGCACTTTTAGCCTAAAAAAATGGGCTGAAAATCTCGGCTTATACTCGAGTATGTACGGTATATAAAGCAGCACCTGTTTCCCTAAAAAGACTACAGAAAGGATAACATATACTGAAATCACTCAAGAAAAGGGGTATCTGCTGTCTCTCATCGGGGGCAGTACAGGTGCATAATACTGATGAAGCAACTGTTCACAAACCTTCCAATTCATAGAGGATGTGGTTGGTATTAAAAATGTACTCAGATGAGGCTTGTATAAGGCGTCACTCACACAGATGTAGTGCACATTGTCTGGATTACAGCCAATTAATGATGCCCATACTATTAAATCAGGTAGGCTGCGATGTACTATATAAGTGCACCCCACAAGGACAGATATCCCAATTCACCCAACCATAGGCAACATCCAGCACTAATTAAAAATAGCCCTAGGCTGATGGAAGCAGTGATCAGTCATATATGGAGGCAGTCACCACCTCCAATAGTAAAATACAATGATCTAAAACTAATCAGCACCTCAGAACAGAATAACAGGTGCAAGTATGACTGCATCATATACAATCCAAAGCATACAGCAGCACTCTGTAAGCACCAAAATGTATGCAATTATTGAATGTATGAAATTTAGACAGTATTACTGCTATTTCAAATCAATGTCATGTCAGATGATTTCCATCTGTATTAGGGCTTGTCCACATAACTGTATATTCGGGTGGAGTTATGTCCGTGAAAAAAAAATGGCTGCACTCGGACCAATGTTATTCAATGAGGCAGTGAAGATGAGCAGGGGCGGACATACCACTGATGCAGCTGATGCAACTGCACCGGTTCCCGGATGTGGAAGGGGGCCCCTGCAGGCAGGAGAATAATGCCCAGAGCGGCAGAGTATGCAGCTACTATGGGGCCACTCAGTCAAGATTACGGGCGGGAGTGAGAGGGGCCCAGTGTCATGCAGCATCGGGCCCTTCTCAATCCCTCCCGTAATCAAGTGGATACCCAGAGCCGAGGAGAGAGCGGCGCCCAGAGTGCAGGAGTTCAAAAAAGGTGTGTGTCATGCAGGGAGAGACGATGGCCAATGAACTCTTTCCTCACCAGACTGATGAGAGCGCTCACTGGCTGTCATCTCTGTCCTCCTGCATGACGTGTCACAATAGTGGTGAGTACTCACCTGTAGTCACGGGGCCCAGGTCACACAGCACACAGGGGACAACAGTGGAGGAAGAGAATGACTTACAGGGTGTCTTCTGCTCCCTGCACTGTTCCATTCTAGCAGGCTACTGCATCTCGCAGAGAAGTTGGGGGAGGAGGGCACACTGTACGGGACAGCACAGCTGGGGGATGGTGCGAGACATGATGTCCCAGATGTGTTCAATCGGATTCAGGTCTGAGGAACAGGTGGGCCAGTCCATAGCTTCAATGCCTTCATCTTGCAGGAACTGCTGACACACTCCAGCCACATGAGGTCTGGCATTGTCCTGCGTTAGGAGGAACGCAGGGCCAACCGCACCAGCATATGGTCTCACAAGGGGTCTGAGGATCTCATCTCGGTACCTAATGGCAGTAAGGCTACCTCTGGCGAGCACATGGAGGGCTGTGCGGCCCTCCAAAGAAATGCCACCCCACACCAGTACTGACCCACTGCCAAACCGGTCATGATGAAGGATGTTGCAGGCAGCAGATTGATCTCCACGGCATCTCCAGACTCTGTCACGCCTGTCACATGTGCTCAGTGTGAACCTGCTTTCATCTGACAAGAGCACAGGGCGCCAGTGGTGAATTTGCTAATCCTGGTGTTCTGTGGCAAATGCCAAGCATCCTGCGTGGTGTTGGGCTGTGAGCACGACCTCCATTTGTGGATGTCGGGCACTCAAACCATCCTCATGGAGTCGGTTTGTAACTGTTTATTCAGACAAATGCAGATTTGTGGTCTGCTGGAGGTCATTTTTCAGGGTTCTGGCAGTGCTCCTCCTGTTTCTCCTTGCACAAAGGCTGAGGTAGCGGTCCTGCTGCTGGGTTGTTGCCCTCCTATGGCCTCCTCCACATCTCCTGGTGTACTGGCCTGTCTCCTAGTAGCACCTCCAGCCTCTGGACACTACGCTGACAGACACAGCAAACCTTCTTGCCACAGCTCGCATTGATGTGCCATCCTGGATGACCTGCACTACCTGAGCCACTTGTGTGGGTTGTAGAGTCCATCTCATGCTACCACGAGTGTGAAAGCACAACCAACATTCAAAAGTGACCAAAACATCAGCCAGAAAGCATTGGTACTGAGATGTGGTCTGTGGTCCCCACCTGCAGAACCACTCCTTTATTGAGGGTGTATTGATAATTGCCAATAATTTACATCTGTTGTCTATTCCATTTGCACAACAGCATGTGAAATTGATTGTCAAACAGTGGTGCTTCCTAAGTGGACAGTTAGATTTTACAGAAGATTGATTTACTTGGAGTTATATTCTGTTGTTTAAGTGTTCCCTTTATTTTTTTGAGCAGTGTATATGTGTTGTGGTAGACTGGCTCACTTGGCTGCACACGGAGGTTGTCAATGGAACATTGCGTCTTTAAGAATGGACTTGGTTTATTAATACCACATAAACCAAGGTGAGGTAAAGAAAATACAGCCCTCTGGGCAAAACAACAAAACAAAACGGTAGCACTTCGTGCAGTCCTTGCACTAGTGGGGGTCAGACCACTCAGGCTTAACAATGTCTTTGCACAAGCACTATGTGCAACAACACTCTCCTGGAGTCTTCCTCTCCAGGCCCTCAATAGCCCAGCCTAACCTTGGAGTTCAGCTATTTAAAGCCAGACAATGTGACTTTCCATCATGTGACCGATCACATGATGCTGACATCACACCAGTCTTGACAGGACTCTGCATGTGGAGGTACGTGGACATTCTCCCTCCCACTATATGAATGCCCACTAAAACCAGCCCATAATATAACTTTCAATAAACCAACCCAACACATAGTGTGCTGGAGGAAACTATTCTGGTTTTACATCACTGACGCCATCATGCACAGTGACTCGTAACTCCCCTCCATCACTTCACTAGTGACTCTGTCACATATCCCCTCCCCCACTGCCCAAAGCCGGGGGTTTTGGTACCTTCACTCACTAAACAGGGGACTCTGGACAGAGCATCTGCGTTCCCATGCAACCTTCCTGGCCTGTGCACCACATGGAAAGAGAAGTCCTGGAGTGCCAGAAACCACCCTTTTCCCTTATCCATCTCAGGGGTGCATGATCTGATATTAGCCTGAACTTTCTGCTTAACTGGTAATATCCCAGGTTGTCCACGATGGCATGGTTCTCACAGGAGGAGACTTTCCTACTCAGGCATAGCACTAGGTGTTCATTGCCATCTATTACCTGGGACAGCACAGCTCCTAACCCGACTTCTGAGGCATCCGTCTGGTGCACAAACTCCTTCGTGAAGTCTGGTGCAACCAAGACTGGCTGGTGGCACAGGACAAGCTTCAACTCCTGGAATGCCATATCCGCTTCAGAGGACCATTTGACCATTGCCGACTTTGTGCCCTTAAGAAGATCAGTCAGGGGGGCAGCTATCATGGCAAAGTTCAGGATAAATTGCCGATAATATCCCACAATCCCGAGGAAAGCCCTGTCCTGCTTTTTGGAGACTGGCTGTGGCCGTTTCTGGATTGCCTCTGCTTTGTCTACTTGCGGCTTTATCTCGCTTCCAATGATATAGCCCAAGTACTTTGCCTTCTCTTTCCTGAGGGTGCACTGCTTTGGGTTTATGGTAAACCCCACTTTCCTTAGTTAATCGAGTACCGCCTGGACCTTCTGCAGGTGACTTTCCCAATCCGGGCTGAAAATCACAATGTTGTCCAAATAAGCAGCGGCGTACATCTTGTGAGGGACTAGAATCTGGTCCATAGCCCTATGAAAGGTGGCTAGGGATCCTTGTAGTCCGACCGGCATCCGGGTATATAGAAAGCACCCATCAGGTGTAGAGAAGGCCGTCTTCTCCTTGGCACCTTGAGACAGGAGAATTTGCCAGTATCCCTTTGTTAAGTCCAGGTTGGTGATGTACTTGGCTGACCCTAGCCTCTCAATAGGCTCATCGACCCAGGAAATTGGATACACGTCGAACTTGGACACCTCATTGACCTTCCTATTCCTATAATCGTTACAGAAGTGCCACTCTCCATTTGGCTTCGACACCAGGACAATAGGGCTGGACCAGCCGCTCTGACTCCTCGATGACACCCAGGCGCAACATGCTCTTCACCTCCTGGGAGATCACCTCGCGGCAAGCTTCAGGAATCTGATACGGCCTTTGGTTCACCCTCACATGTGGTTCAGTCAGGATCTCATGCTCCATCACCTACGTACATCCTGGTAACTCCGAAAACAGGTCTAGGTTTCACTGAAGCAGCTCACGGCACTGTTGTTTTTGGGCCAGCGATGGTGTCTCTGCCACTGTGACATCCTTGACCTTGGCTTCAGGATGGGCGCCTAGGCACAGTGCTTCTACCGGATCCTTGTCTCGCCACGGTTTCAGCAGGTTAATGTAGTACACTTGCTACAGCTTCCTTCTCCCTGGTTGTTAGACCTTATAGTTAACATCACTCAACTTCTTTGTCTCTCCCTACACACTCCTTTCACTGCCTTGTTCCCCCGAGCCATGAAGATGTCTTTTCTACATGTTTAAATAAAGGAACTTCTGACTTCAGGATCGGTGAGTGCTGCTGCGTTTGTTCTATGATTTGTACATGTTCTTGACCACCTCATAGGCCTTTGCCACTCGGACATAAATTTGCTTTCCACGGTGAGGATCAACACGAGCACCCGGTCCCCAGGGTTAAAATGTCTCATCCTCGTGGCCCGGTTGTAAACCCTCGCCTGCGCTTCTTGTGCTTGAAGGAGGCTCTCCTTCAAAATCGGCATATCCCTTGCAATTTGGTGCTGCATTTGGGCCGCATACTCGATGATGCTTCTGTGGGGTGTAACTTCTGCTTCCCAAGTCTCCTTCGCAACATCTAGAAGACCCTGGGGGTGCCATCCATATAACAGCACAAATGGTGAGAACCCTGTAGAAGCCTGTTGGACTTCCCTGATGGAGAACAGTAGGTATGGTAGGAAGCAATCCCAATCTCGGTCATCCTTCTCCATGACCTTCTTCAGCTGGGGTCGGGAACCTTTTTGGCTGAGAAAGCCATGGACGCCACATATTTTAAAATGTAATTCTGTGAGAGCCATACAACATGTATATATGTAATACATCTTTCACCGGATTTGAGGCTGCATACCAGTGCGGAAGCGGAGAGGAGATGCCATTTGTAGGTATTGCTGTGGAGTAGATGAGGCAAGGAGAGGAGCAGAGCGCTGTCCTGGCCAGTGACAGACACTCCATGCGGCTCTACCGGGCAGGCATGGATGCTCAGGTGCTGCAGTCGAGTCCTGTGGTAGGATGCTGACCGGAGATTGCAGGACCTGCATGACGTCAGTGGTCATGTGTAGCCCATGTAACTGCCGCAGGTATGAGGCGCCAGAAGGACCAAACTTATCCTAATCCTACACGTTTCAGAAATCAGCAGATTAGAGATGGGTGAACCCAAACAGTAAAGTTTGGCGTCTGTACTGAACACCTACTGTTCGGGCACCAAACACGGACATCATCAGGAAGACCGTGTTACTGTTCGGGTTCGGCTGCCCAAACACCCGGTGTTTGTCATGCTGTCATGTGCATGATAGCATGGTAAACAACGCTTCTGATCAGCGGTGAAATCATCCCCGCCAGAGAGCCGCAGTTCCGATGCTGTCAAAAGACAGCGTGAGCGCTCAACTGTGATCGAAGGTATAAAGTTTACCTCCGGTCACTGGTGTCAGCTGATGGGACTACAGCTCCAATCAGCTGATATCTGCTGCTCCTAATAACAGTGAAAGCAGGAGCGGCAGATGGGAGTATTCATCAGCCGCTCCTGCGTTGTAAATAAATAATAAAAAAAAAAACTTGCCGTGGGTTCCCCTGTATTTTTGTTAACCAGCCAGAAAAAATCACAGATGGGGGCTGCAGCCCTCCGCTGTCAGCTTCAGCAAGGCTAGTTATCCCCACGCCGTATTTTCTAATAATTTTAATTGATAATTTTAAAAAATGACGTGGGGTCCCCATCATTTTTGACAACCATCCTTGCTAAAGCCGACAGCTGAGGGCTGGTATTCTCAGGCTGGATATTGACCCCCCAGCCTTTGTATTGTCCGGTGACATCAAGCCCCAAGGTTAGTAATAGATAGGCATCAATAAGTCACCCCCATTACTAACCCCATAGTAACACTGTGTGAAAACGTAGACACCAAGAATAAAGTCCTTTAATTGAAAAAATGACAGACTCCTTTAATAATCTCATTTAAACCATACTTACGACCTCGCCTAATTCATCCGAAGCACTCGCTCTCCTATAATAAACCAAAAATGAAAAACAACTATCCCTCACCTGTCAGTCGTTCTGTCCCACGCCGTAATCCATGTCTGGGGGAAAAACAGTTCAACCTAGAGGGTGCGAAAATTAGACCGTCCAGGCTGAGAACCATTGGTGACTGAACTGCTGTGAGTCCAGCCTCAGTGACTGGAGGTGACATCATTGAGGTTACCTACGGTCACTGAGGCTCCGTTCCCAGCCAGGCGGAACTGCAGAGACATCCCTGCTAGCTCCCCTGGTCCATCAGGATCTCCTTAGGCAGGCCAGTTCGGGAGAAAATATGGACTAGATATCGTCTTATACTTCGGGCGGAGGAGTTTCTCAGTGGTACCGCTTCCGGGTACCGCGTAGCGTAGTCCATTACCACCAGGATGTATTGATGAACCCTGGCGGACTTAACTGAGGGCTCAACCAGGTTCATGGCAATCCGGTCAAACAGGACCTCAAATATGGGTAATGGAACTAGGGGACTGCAGAAATGGGATACAGGGGCAGTTAGCTGACAAGTAGGGCATGATCGGCAGAAATTAACAATGTCCCTGTGACACCCAGGTCAGTAAAACCTCTGAAGAACTCGTTCTTGTGTCTTATCTACACCTAAGTTTCCCCCAAAGACATAGGCCAGATCTTGTACCCTATGTCTGTAGGGTGCCAGGACTAACAGCTGCTCTAATATTTCCCCTCTCTGTTTAGTGACCCAATATAGCAACTAACCATTGACCGCAAGGTACGGAAACCTGGTGTCGGCCCCCGGCTCTTGGGCAACCCCTTTTATCACAGTCACATTAACCAGTACATTTTCAAGATCAAGTCCTGCCCCCACTTCTAACATCACCTGTGGTAGATCGGCTAGCTCGGCTGCACTTGGAGGTAGTCAATGGAGCACTGTGCCTTTAAGGAAGCACTTGGTTTATTAGTACCGCATAAACCAGGGGTGGGGAACCTCCGGCCCGCAGGAAGGTCCCTGGAGTCCACAATCCTTGGGCGGCAGCCATATCCATCCGGCCCTTTAACCCTCAAGTGCACGGCATGCAGCGTTCATTACAGAACACTGCTTGCACATCAATGATGACACCATCGGGGTTAGCGCCATGGTGAGTGGGGTTAGCGCCCAATGCGCTCTCGTCCTCCTGGAAGAGGAGTTGCTGCCAGAGAGTCCAGCGTGATCTCTCTGCTGGCAGCTCTGTGCCTTTCCAGGGATCTCTGTGTCGGGGTGTCGGGATCTCTGTTCCAGAAGCTCTGTGCCGGTCTGCTGGTGATCTATGCCCCCCTGTGATCTCTGTGCCTCCCAGGTATGTACCTCTTTGTGATCTCTGTGCCTCCCTGGTATGTGCCCCCCTGTGATCTCTGTGCCCCCATGTGATCTCTGTGGCCCCAGCTATGTGCCCCCTGTGATCTCTGTGCCCATAGCTAGATGTCCCTCTGTGATCTCTGTGCCCCCAGCTATGTGCCCCCCGTCACCTCTGCCCCCCCCAGTTATATGCCCCCTGTGATTTCTGTGCTCTCCAGCTATTTGCCCCCTGTAATCTCTGTGCCTTCCAGCTATATGCCCCCCTGTCATCTAGGTGCCCTCCAGCTTTGTGCCCCCCTGTGATCTCTGTGCCCATGTATGTTTCCCCATGTGATCTCTATGCCCCCCTGTGATCTGTGCCCCCAGCTATGTGTCCTTTGTGATCTCTGTGCCATCTAGCTATGTGCCCCCCCCCCATGATCTCTGTGCCCCCAGATATGTGCACCCCTGTGATCTCTGTAGATCCCAGCTTTGTGCCCCCTTGGGATCTATGTGACCTCCTGTGATCTCTGTTCCCTCCAGCTATGTGCCTCTCCGTGATCTGTGCACCCCAGCTATGAGCCCCCTGTGATCTTTGTGTCCCCCGTGTGATCTTTGTGCCACCCCCTAGTGATCTCTGTGCCTCCTTGGTGATGCCTTTCACTCCCAGTGCTGTATATCGCCCCCCAGTGCTGTATACCCCCCAGGGCTGTATGTGCCTCCAAGTGATATTCCCCAGTGCTGCATTTACCCCCAAAATGCTGTATAGCCCCACCTGTGATGTATATAGCCCCCAGTGCTGTATATCCCCCCACCTGTGATGTATATAGCCCCCAGTGCTGTATATACAGCAGTCCCCAGCTTCTCCTATGTGATGTATATACAGCAGTCTCAATGTTTCCTATGTTATGTATGTGCAGCAGTCCCAGCATCTCCTGTGATGTATATACAGTAGTCCCAGCATCTCCTATGTGATATATATACAGCAGTCCCATCGTCTCCTATGTGTATATACAGCTGTCTCAGAGTCTCCTATGTGATGTATATACTGTAGTCCCAGCGTCTCCTATGTGATGTATATACAGCAGTCCCTGCATCTCCTATGTGATGTATATACAGCAGTCACATCATCTCCTATGTGGTGTATATACAGCTGTCTCAGCGTCTCCTATCTGATGTATACACAGTAGTCCCAGCGTCTCCTATGGTGATGTATATGATTTACAAAACTTATTATGGTATAAAGTTGACTGCCCTCCTGGCTGACACAAACCTGGAAAAGCAGCTGTGAGAAGCAACATGATCAGTATCACCTAACATCCCAGCTGCACCAAAAAGTAGCAGGTCCAGCCATCACATTAAGGGTGAGTTACCATAATTCATTGTTTAGCTGTGGCAAGAAGGTTTACTGTGTCTGTCAGCGTAGTGTCCAGAGGCTGGAGGTGCTACCAGGAGACAGGCCAGTACACCAGGAGACGTGGAGGGGGCCGTAGGAGGGCAACCACCCAGCAGCAGGAGCGCTACCTCCGCCTTTGTGCAAGGAGGAACAGGAGGAGCACTGCCAGAGCCCTGAAAAATGACCTCCAGCAGGCCACAAATGTGTATGTGTCTGCACAAACGGTTAGAAACCGACTCCATGAAGATGGTCTGAGGGCCCAACATCCACAGATGGGGGTTGTGCTCACAGCCCAATACCGTGCAGGACGCTTGGCATTTGCCACAGAACACCAGGATTGGCATATTCGCCACTGGCGCCCTGTACGCTTCACAGATGAAAGCAGGTTCACACGGAGCACATGTGACAGACGTGACAGTCTGGAGATGCCTTGGAGAGTGATCTGCTGCTGGCAACATCCTTCATCATGACCAGTTTGGCAGTGGGTCAGTAATGGTGTGGGGTGGCATTTCTTTGGAGGGCCGCACAGCCCTCCATGTGCTCGCCAGAGGTAGCCTGACTGCCATTAGGTACCTAGATGAGATCATCAGACCCTTTGTGAGACCATATGCTGGTGCGGTTGGCCCTGGGTTCTTCCTAATGCAGGACAATGCCAGACCTCATGTGGCTGGATTGTGTTAATAGTTCCTGCAAGATGAAGGCATTAAAGCTATGGACTGGCCTGCCCTTTCCCCACATCTGAATCCGATTGAGTACATCTGGGACATGACCACAGACTGTCCAGGAGTTGGTGAATGCTTTAGTCCAGGTCTGGGAGGAGATCCCTCAGGAGACCATCCGTCGCCTCATCAGGAGCATGCCCAGGCTTTGTACAGTAGGGAGTTCATACAGGCATGTGGATGCCACGCACAATACTAAGCATCTTTTCCTTGTCATGGGGCATTTCCACTGAAGTTGGAACAGACTGTAATTTGATTTTCCAATTTGATTTTGAGTATCATTCCAAATCCAGACCTCCATGGGATATTCATTTTGATTTACATTGATAATTGTCATGTTTTATTGTTTTGAACACATTCCACTATGCAATTAATAAAAATTTGCAACTGGAATATTTCATTCAGAGATATCTAGGATGTGGTATTTTAGTGTTCCCTTTATTTTTTTGCGCACACCTGAGAGAGGGATCCGCCCAGCCAGGACAGGAAACCTACTGAAATAAAAGGACGGCACCTCTCTCCAGCTTCAGTTGGGTTACAAAGCATGAGAGGACCTCCGGTTAATTTACACGGAAAGCCAACACCACATTATATAAAGAAAAGACACTCAAACTATATGCCCACCCAAAAGGTGAGAAGGGATGGAATATACAGGTGCTGTCATGGGTTCCGGAAAAAACAGCTACCGGTAAGTAACCTTGGTGTTTTCCCTTCATCAAAGACAGCACACCTGAGAGATTTGTAGAGAAATGAAACACCTTAGGGAGGGACCACTGCTTGCAGCACCCTTCTACCAAAGGTTAAGTCAGCAAGGACAGATTCAGTCTGTAGTGCTTAAAGAAGGTAGATGGTGAAGACCAAGTAGCGGCCTTACAGATCAGATCAATCGATATCTCCGCCTTTTCTGCTCAGGAGGTAGCCACGGCTCTGGTGGAGTGCGCCTTGATGCCTTCAGGAATCGGAGCGCCACTTACGGAGAAAGATAAACTAATGGCCTCTCTGATCCATCTGGCAATGGTACTTTTAGATACTCCGTGACCCTTTCTGCTACACTGGAAGGCTATGAATAGGTACTGGTCCTTTCTCCACTGACTGGTCATTGATATATATTTTAACATGGACCTTCTCACGTCCAAGCTATGGAATTTTTCCTCCCCTGGATTTTTAGTTTTATTACAAAAGGAGGGTAACGTAATCTTCTGGCTCCTATGGAATTTAAGAACTACCTTGGGGAGATATGCTCAGTCCGGTCTTAGAACAATCCTGTCCTCATACACTTGTGTGTAGGGGGACATATAGACAGGGCTTGTATGTCACTTACCCTACGGGCTGATGTTAAGGCCACTAGCAACACAGTCTTAAGCGTGAGGAATTTCGCAGAAAACTGCTGTAAGTGCTCAAATGGTTCCCCAGTCAGCCCCTCTAAAACTAGGTTTAGGTCCCATGGAGGAATTTTGGGAACTATAACCGGTCTAGATCTATTGCAGGATTTTATAAATCAGGACACCCATATATCAGATGCTAGGTTGCAATTATACAAGGCACCCAAGGCCGATATCTGTACCGTGAGAGAACTAGTTGCTAACCCTAGTTGCAATCCCGACTGCAGAAATTCTAAAATTGCCCCTACCGGAGCTTTATCCCCCAAGGGTTGTCCTAAAAATTCCAGGAACTTCTTCCATGTTCTACCATAGATCCTTGATGCAACAGGATGGAGACTAGCCCTGGCGAGAATCCCTGCCGACTCATTAATGCCCTCTCAAATTCCATGCTGCCAGATGGAAGCCCTTCACCTGAGAGTGAAACACTGGTCCCTGGGTAAGAAGGTATGGGATCTCTGGTAGAATCCATGGATCGGTAATGGACATCAACCTTAGAAGGAAGAACCACGGTCTCCTTGGCCAAAATGGAGTAATGAAAATCACTCTCACCTGATCTTCCTCACGACTGCTGGAATCATCGCTATCGGGGGAAATACATATGCCATACTGAACTTCCAAGGTATCTGAAGGGCATCTACTGCCTTGGGTTTAACGAACAGAAGTTCCTCACTTTCCTTTTGTGTAAACTGGCAAACAGATCTATCTACGGCCTCCCCCATGCCCGCACTATTTTCTGGAAAATTTGAGGATTTAGAGACCGTTCTCCCTGCCTCAACCTTTTGCGACTCAGGAAGTCTGCTTTCGTGTTTTCTATTCCCCTTATGTGAAATGCCGTAAGGGACAGTGGGGGTTGCTCTGCTAGCTGGAGTAGGATGTTTGCTGCCTCCATAAAGGTATGAGACCTTGTTATCCCCTGGTGGATGATATAAGCCATAACTGCGCAATTGACCGACATGACTCGGGCATGGCGACCCCGAAGGAAGGTGAGAAAGTGTTTAAGGCTCTTTCCACAGCCCACAGCTCTTTTAAATTTGAACCCTGATCTCTTTCCAGAGGAGACCAGGTTCCCTTCACTGAGTAGGATCT
The DNA here is from genome assembly GCF_051348905.1 of Ranitomeya variabilis. Classification (NCBI taxonomy): domain Eukaryota; kingdom Metazoa; phylum Chordata; class Amphibia; order Anura; family Dendrobatidae; genus Ranitomeya; species Ranitomeya variabilis. Next base: position 996,218,923 of record NC_135232.1, on the reverse strand, counting down.
CAGATGTGCCCCCCATCCGGTACTGCTTGTATCCGTCATGATAATGTCCTCCCCTGGCCTCAACCACTGGACCTCTGACGCCAAATGCTCTCTTACTGTCCACAGAACAGGGAGTCTCTTACTGCTGAGGAAATATGTAACTTTCCCTCTAAATGCCTTTTTAATGACTTCTGTGCCGACAGGACCTCTCACTGTAGTTGCCTCAGATGAAATTGGGCCCACCTTACTGCCAGTATACAAAACGTTAGGGATCCTAGCAAGGACATCGCCTTTCCCAATGTCATTCTTGGCTGATGTATTGCTGACAGTGCCAGAGCCATTATTTTGGCTATCTTGTTGTCTGGTAGGAGACAGACCTGGAGCTTGGAGTCCAGAACCAACCACAGGAAGGATTGTATTTTTTCCGGTCTTAGCCTTGATTTGAGGGTATTTACCATCCAGCCTAGCTCTTTTAGGACCACTGTAACCTCCCTCGCCTGTTCTGCACAGTGATTCTCCGTCTATAAGGATGTTGTCCAGGTATGGGATGCTAACGATGTCCTAAGAACAAAGGTAGGCCATCACCTCTGATATTACTTTGGTAAATACTCTCGGAGTCACTGACAGACTGAATGGAAGAGCTGTATACTGGAAATGCCTGACCTGTCCTTGGATATACAGCGCCACCCTCAGGAATTTTTGATGGTTCCGATGGATTGAGATGTGGTAATAGGCATCTTTTAAATCTATGACCGCAATGAAGCAATCCTGGAACAATAGCTTTATAGCTGTGTTCACTGACTCTATTTTGAAGGAATAATTCACAATCCATCAGTTGAGCTTCCTGAAGTTGACGATAGTCCTTAGAGAACCATCCGGCTTCTGTAACAAAAAGAAGGGGGAATAAAATCCCCTTCCTATCTCTTCCACCGGGACTTCATGCAGACCTTGTTGTTGTAACAGTCCCAAAATCTCCGCCTCCAGAGCCAGCTGTTCTTTTGGTGATTTCCTGCAGGGTATTAATATAAATGTCTGGCGGGTGGATGTATGAAGTCTATCTTCAGACGGTCCTCAATGACACTCAAGATCCAGTGACTGGGGTAGATGTTCACCCAGGCAGGGAGAAAGAGAGAGAGCCTCCCTCCTACCTCTGACCTGACGTCATTGAGGGGGCTTTTCGAAGATGTAGAGGGCCCTCTGAACATATATCCAGACCCCTTCCCATACTTGAAGTCCCAGCTCTGTCTTTTTCCCAGAGGATGTCCCCTATTAAACTTCCTCCTCCAAAAAGAAGGCTTCCTAGCTTCCACCGGAAAACAGGGACACCCCTTCTTCTTGTCACCTGCCCTCTCCAAGATGTCCTCTAGCTTCTGCCCGAAGAGAAACTGGCTGTCACATGGGATGGAGCAGAGTCTATTTTTCTAAGGCAGGTCCCCCGGACACCCCTTCAGCCATAAGGCCCGTCTAGCCGCATTGGATAGGCTTGCCGACCTAGCCGCTAACCTGAGTCTGCTGAGGAGTCTGCTAGAAATGCCGCTGCTCCCTGCAACAGAGTCATATTGGCTAACATTTCCTCTCTTGGAACCTTACTCTTGAGTTGTTCGTCCATCTGTTGCAGCCATACCAGCAGAGAATCGGGTAGTACATGTCCCAGCTATCGAGGGCTTCAGACCCCCTGCGGCTGCCTCCTAGGTGTACCTCAGGAACACAGCAGCTTTCCTATCTAACGGGTCTCTAAGCGTGCCAGAATCCTCCAAGGGCAGGGATGACTTTTTAGAGGACTTTGCTACATCGCCATCGATCTTATGGATTTTATCCCAACTCTCCGAGTCTTTCTCCTCAAAGGGGTATCTCCTTTTAGAAGATGAGGGCAGGCTACCAAACCTCTCTGGCTTCTTCCATTCCTTATATATGAGCGCCTTTATCCTGGAATTAACTGGAAAGGTGCACTTCCTTTTTTACTCCAAGCCCTCAAACATAAGGTCCTCTAGGCATTTAGGTGCCCTTTCCTCCTTTAGGCCCACTGCTGACCTGACTGCGCTGACCAGTCTATATGTGTCCTCGGCCCGAAAGCAGGGTTGGCCGCCTACATCACTGTCCGAGGAGGAGGAGGAGGAAGAGTGGGAGGAGGAGGGGGACGGGGATTCCATATGATGTTCCCCACCAGATTGCGAGGCCTCTAAATCCATGACAAGCCCCTGAGCTCTCTTGCTTCCCATTTTTAATGCTGTCTTTAGGGAACCTTGCACCTCCACTCTGATTATGACCCTAAGGCTCATGGCGAAGTCACGGGTCTCTTCTCGTATCATTTTTTATATGCAGTCAGCGCAGATATCTTTTACAAAGGGCAAACTCTTTATTTTTTCTCTTGGTGCTAGCCTTCCTAGGCCCCTAGTGATTTAAGCCGAAAATTAACAACAAACAATTATTAACAACAAAGGTGACATTCTCGTAGATCACTCACTACCCGCTGTCAAATTAAGGGTACCAGATTCAAAGGCTGATCAACATCCCTCTTGGATACCGAGGAGACCCATGATCTCTAGTCGGGACGGCTGCCACTCCTGCGGCTGCTCCTCTTAGTGCGCCAAAGCTGGTGACCAGACACAGATACTGGTAATTGCTCATGCCGCTGTAAAGGCTGCTGCTCATTGTGATCCCCCATAATGGGGAGATTCGGACACAAGAGCTTTTCTGTGGTTATCCCTCCTTATAAGAGGGATCCACTGTGCTTCCCGCCTCCTCTGGTGCCCAATCGATGCCCCTGCCTCGCCAGGATGCGCTAAGCATTCACGCATCCCAGCAGGCTATTTTGCCTTGGGAGCCACCATCTTGGCCCTGACACACACCCAACGACGTCATGCGGGCATGCGCATTCTCAGCATGCCTCGTGCACGATGTCAGCAGCGGGCATCTCCAGAAGCCGAGCCCACTATGAAGCGGCGGTTAGAAGGCAGAGGAGGTAGAGCGATGCCGTGGCCGGAGAAGAGCTGTCTGGCCCGTGACTGTGCCGCCCCATGCCCACACGTTCGTCGAGGCTCCCCGGACGGCACCTCCAGTACATGAAGGCAGGCAAACAGGCATCATGCCTGTTCTTCCAGTGCCGGTTTGGGAGTGGGTAAGTCTGACAAATGATAACAAATCCTTCAACCCGCTCGGGCCTTCAGCACGAGGGTTCCCATCAGGACAGGAAACCCAACTGAAGCGGGGGAGAGATACCGCCCTTTTATTTCAGTAGGTTTCTTGTCCTAGATGGATGGATCCCTCTCTCAGGTATGCTGTCATGGGTGAAGGGAACATTTTTATTTAAGTGGGTTAGTTTGCTCTAGATACTATTTGATGATTTTCACCCTCCAATACTTATTCTACTAATTACTTGTAAGCTATTTAAGCTGTTTATTAGTCATATAATAAGAAGCTCCTGTGTATTTTGCAAGTAAGATGAATGAAGGGGATACACCTGCTTCTAAAGTGGATGACATAGCCGCTTGTAAAGGGTGTTTCTGCAAAAGAAGGAATCAGCTGCCCGTAAAAGGGTAACGTAAATATCTCAAAGCATTCTGTATAGGATTTAGCTCAGCTGTTATTTCTAACCTCCTCCTGCTCTGTAATAAACAGGAATACATCTTACATCTCTTCTTCCATAACTACATCCAGCATAAAGTAAGGTAATAGCACAGATCTCTTGTCTTTCTCTGTTGCATACTCACAGTCTCTCCAACACACAGTGGCATCGCTCAGTTCTGTGGCAGGAAGTCTCAAACAGATTTAAAAATAATGAGACTGTGGAGAGCCCTCACTTCAATCTCTCCTAAAGAGTCAGAGCTTTCTTTATAAAATTAGACATTATGTTTTTTTGTTTCCTCTTTAAGTGTACTCTAAGTATCTTGAATTTTACAATAAGTTAATAGGCCTACTAAAAAAAATCAATGCTAGTGTTTATCTAAGGTTATAATCCCACTGAAGAGAATACAGTTGAAAGGGAATCTGTCACCCCACTTGAGCATTTTTAGCTAATAATGTGGCCTCTTTGATGATGCCTTGTTCATTAAAAATCCTCTTTTGTCACTTTGATCTTACAGGCTATGGGGCATATGCTGCCCGGAAGATAAGACTGCCTCCTCTTTCATTATACTGAATTTCTCCTCCCTCCTATTCCCTGCTTGCCTTTGGTGTCAGGTGCGCGACCAGAAATCCCACGCCTGCACATTCTTGCCTGAAGTCTCTCCTGTGCACTGTTTTGCCCTTCTCAGGGCAGTAAGTTCAGTTTTCTTGTGCGCAAGTAACTGTCATTTCTGCTCCAGTGTTCCCAGTCACCCTGAAAAGTTGCAAGTTGAGTGTGGAATTTTTCAGAGAACACTGGGGCCAGAAGTGATGTCAAAGGCAAGCAGTGAAGAGGGGGGAGGAGAAATCCAGTATAATGAGAGAGGAGGCAGTCTCATCTTCTGGGCAGTATGCGCCCTATAGTCTGGAAGGTCAAAACAAACAAAAAAAAGATTTTTAATGAACAATGCATCATCAAGGAGGCCATATTAGCTAAAAATGCTCAAATGGGGTGACAGATTACCTTTAATGTTTTCGGAAAGTGACAAAAATAAGCATGTACATATATATTATGGAATGGAAATTTCATTCAGTCACATACACAATACAGGATGTGAATTGTGGATTAATCTGTCAGGGGATTATATATCTCTCTCCTGATTGAAATAAACATTTACACTTGGCCGACATGATGGAGTGTTTATAGGGGAGGGGAGGGAGATACTAATAGCATACCGCTCTCCCTGTGCAAGAACAATATATGGGCCCTAACTATCCTGTCTACTGTAGTAGGTGATCATAATGCACAATTACACCAGCCCCCTTACCTCTTAAGCCCTTGTGTGGCTGCACAGGTTGCACCAATGGTGTTTCCACTCCTGCCACTGACCATAATACTCGGTCATTGTTTGATGCCGTGAACGTGTGCATTGCAGATGTTGGCAGTCTTTATGACGCCTGCTGGATAGAATTGAAGCTGGCTGTGCTTATAAAACAAACATGTATGCAAATACGATAAGCATGGTTTCAAATGTGTCTTTGAAGTGCCATGTTTGTAATTCAAATGTGACACATTTTATAAATTAACATGATCTGTTCCGTATGCTGGAGATGAACGAGTAATGGCCGGTACATCTACTAATACAATCGCTTACACTTTTGATTTGATGGGAAGGCATAGCATAGAAAATGAGAAAAATGCATTTGTATAGCGCAAATTGTGCCTGAAATGGTGAAAATCTGATCACATGGCCAAAAACTAGAGTTCTAAAATAATAAAATCATAGCCATGGGCCATTCAGGTGCAATTATGTAAAATACTCCACCCTAATTTCCAGAAGAAAACTATATAGTGTAAATTGGCTGCTATAAAGCCATAAGGAAGATAGATTGAACAATACGGGTTAGATAGATGTCATTATAGGGGTGCAAGTTGCCCCCTTCTATATCAGACTCCATGGTTCCTCCCCCTCCCCCCTTATTTTTTCATCCTCTCTCCTCCCCCATATTCCTCTTCTTAGTCTCATTCTTTCCGTTCGTGTTTATACCATTATTACTTGGAGTGACCTACTGTAGCTCCTCTTGTTTGGGTCGCTCTCTTTCAGAGGATACCTCATATGTATCACCAAAGGTCCTACAGTCTCCCTGGATAGGGGATACCTACATCCGCCATGGATTTTTTTTTTTCTTTTCAGATCTTGTTGGACTTGATTGAAAATGATTTTGACCTGAAAGTTATACTATTTCGGGACTTGTTGGTTACAGGTCTTGATATACAGTTGTATATGAGATTTCTTTTCGTACTCAATACTTTTTATGTTGTTGAATCCTTTGTTCTTTGTTTGTTTTGAAGTTCTTTTCAATAAAAACCAGATTAAACATAAATTGGCTGCTATATTTCTTATTGCAATGTAAGCTTATTTAGCTTCACTTTTATAAACTCTATATAAAAACCTCAGAAAAATGACTTGGTTGAGCTAATGAAATACTAATGCGGCTGAGAAAACACTTCTGAATAGATCCATCCAAGCGGGCTGGTAGGGTGCAGGTATTACGCCACTGCTATCACTTAGAAACATAACAAAAAAAAAGGATTGGTGTTGTCACATGTCATTTACCCCCGCAGATAAACTATATACAGTACAGACCAAAAGTTTGGACACATCTCATTTAAAGATTTTTCTGTATTTTCATGACTATGAAAATCGTACATTCACACTGAAGGCATCAAAACTATGAATTAACACACGTGGAATTATATACTTAACAAAACAGTGTGAAACAACTGAAAATATGTCTTATATTCTAGGTTCTTCAAAGTAGCCACCTTTTGCTTTGATGACTGCTTTGCACACTCTTGGCATTCTCTTGATGAGCTTCAAGAGGTAGTCACCGGGAATGGTCTTCCAACAATCTTGAAGGAATTCCCAGAGATGCTTAGCACTTGTTGGCCCTTTTGCCTTCACTCTGCGGTCCAGCTCACCCCAAACCATCTCGATTGGGTTCAGGACTGGTGACAGTGGAGGCCAGGTCATCTGGCGTAGCACCCCATCTCTCTCCTTCTTGGTCAAATAGCCCTTACACAGCCTGGAGGTGTGTTTGGGGTCATTGTCCTGTTGAAAAATAAATGATGGTCCAACTAAACGCAAACCGGATGGAATAGCATGCTGCTGCAAGATGCTGTGGTAGCCATGCTGGTTCAGTATGCCTTTAATTTTGAATAAATCCCCAACAGTGTCACCAGCAAAGCACTCCCACACCATCACACCTCCTCCATGCTTCACGGTGGGAACCAGGCATGTAGAGTCCATCCTTTAATTTTTTCACACAGTGGTTGGAAGCAAAGATCTCAAATTTGGATTCATCAGACCAAAGCACAGATTTCCACTGGTCTAATGTTCATTCCTTGAGTTCTTTAGCCCAAACAACTGTACATACACAGGTTTGGAGTATTTTTGAAAATTTGAGAATTACTTTACAGTCAAATAATTACTTGACACAAGTGGTGTTGCGAAGGTCGTAAAAGATCAGGGGTACAAGTCACAATATTCTCCCCCACTACTTATAATATCATTTTATAGATACAGTCATGGCCGAAAATGCTGGTACCCTTGAAATTGTTCCAGAAAATAAAATATTTCTCCCAGAAAATTAATGCAATTACACAGGTTTTGTTACACACATTCATATTTCCTTTATGTGTCTTGGAACACTACTAAAAACAGAGAAAAATAGGCAAATTGGACATGGGCTGGAAAAAATTGTTGGCACCCTCAACTTAATATTTGGTTGCACACCCTTTGGAATAAATAACTGCAATCAATCAATCGCTTCCTATAACCATCAACAAGCTTCTTACACCTCGCAAGTGGAATTTTTGAGCACTCTTCTTTTGCAATCTCCTCCAGGTCTCTCACATTTGAAGGGCGCCCTCTCCGATCAGCAATTTTAAGATCTCTCCACAGTTGTTTAATGGGGCTTAGATCAGGACCCATTGCTGGCCACCTCATAACCCTCCAGGGCTTTGTTTCCATCCATTTCTGGGTGCTTTTTGAAGTATGTTTGAGGTCATTGTCCTGCCGGAAGACCCATGACCTGGGACGCAAACCCAGTTTTCTGACATCGGGCACTACATTGCAACCCAAAATCCTTTGGTAATCTTCAGAATTTTATTTTATTTTCTAATAGCAGTGTCTCTCCGTTTCAGGGAAACAGCAATGCCATCTGAGATTAATCCTCCTCTTTAAGACAAACAAAACAGCAAGTTCTTTCAATGAAAATGCCAGGAATTAAATCCTCAGCTTCTAATATTTTAGTCACTGCAAATGGGTGACGAAGCAATTCCTTCAATTCAGCCACCTGTGTCCATTGACCTTCATTTAGTGTTACCTGAGGGTTGGCAATGTCTACAACAAATGGGTTCAGCTCAAGCAATCGCCCACCAAGTGGCTTGATCCACAATTGCTCCTTTTCCAGCACGTCTCTACAAGATGGAATCAATTTTAGGCGTTCTGTCAGCAATAACCAATTTACTGACTTTGCAAATCAGAGTTACAGCATGTCCATCTTGCAGACTATCTCTTACTGCCAGCTGTAGCATGTACACAACACAGTGCATATGATGAATAAGAGAAAGCTTTGAAGCAGCTTCAACAAGATCATCTAATTGTAAAGTATAATTTCATTGTTCTTTTATAGTAATATCTGTTTGTTCCTCAGTTACAGGACTGTGGCCTTCCATCTCAAACAAACTGAATCTGAAGTTTTTTTTCTAGATGCTGTTCACCTTCATATTCTCATTTATCAGTTTAATTGTACTTATGTTTGAAGCATTGTCAATTACAATAGCAAGAACCTGTTCTTTTTTAGTTCATAATCTTGCAGAACTTTTTCCACTAAGGCCTAAAGAAACTAGCTGGTCTGATGATCTTTAATATCTTTTAGTGTCAGTGTCTTGGTAACAATTTTGTTGTTGTCACAAACAATTAGAACGTTGCTGCCATGATCCAGACCGGGTTTTGAGTCTTGTCTTCCCTTTTCAAGGTCTGATCATGTCAGGGGTTAACTTTTGTCAGCCTCAGTCTGGTCTCAGGTTTGCTTTTTATCTCCGCTGCATCCTGCAGGCGGTGTCAGTTATAGCTTCTGCCTACGGCGTGAGTAGCTGACTCTGGTTATATCCTGATTTGTCCTGCTGTGATTTCTGACTGTTACCGTGTCTGTTCATTCCCCTCCCCCCATTCCGACTCAGTGTTTTCCCTTCGAATTTGGGCTCTCTGGTACTTGACTTGGCTTTGACTGTGACCTGACTCTGTCTTTTGCTCCTGGTACTTATGATTCCATCTGGTATTGGCCCTCTGGCGCGTCTCTGACTCGATTTTCCCCTTGGTACTACATTACTCTCCTGGTTTTGATGTGGCTTGCTTGACTACCCCGTTGCCACCTGGTGGTGGCCTCGCTGCAGCGCTGCAGGTCTGCTCTGGCAAGTGTTGCAGTCTTCCCTCCACTCTACTGCCATCTAGTGGAGTGTGCATGGCTGCAGCATGACATTATAACTGACCACTGACAGTTTTTTTCTTTGCTCCTTATGGATTCGCTGCACACTCTTGCGGGTCTGATGTCAAATCTGACCCAAATGATGCAGAATTTGTCAGTGGAACATAGGGCTCTTGCTTCCTCTCACAACCAACTCCAGCGGGAGCTTACTGAAACTTTTCAGGGTTCCATGACAAAATTAGCTGTTAAGCAATTGATATTTTCTTAACCTCCTGAACCTACAGTCAGGCTTCCTGATACTTTCTCTGGAGAGGAGAGATTTCTTACATTCAGGGAGAGTTGTAAGCTACTTTTTTCCCTTAGACCCAGATCCTCAGGAGATGAGAGTCAACGGGTGGGGATAATTATTTCGTTGCTCCGGGAGGGTACTCTAACCTGGGATGACTCTGCTTTGAGATGCAAGTTGAGGAGAGGATTTTCGGATCATCTCACGGATGCTCTGGCCCTCCATAAGCCACCCAGTTCCTTGGAGGAGGCCATGACCCAGGCCATTCGTAAGGACCGGAGATTACGGGAAAGAGGAATTATCCAGCGCGAGATTCCTGTATTGCCTGCTAAGTCTGAGGTGATGCCATTTGCGGAGACTATGGAGGTTGGTGCCACCAACTTCAAGGAGAAGGGGAGGAAGCGACGACGTGATGGGAAATTATGTTTTTGTTGTGGAGATTTGGGACATTGGAAGAAGGACTGCCCCTCTTGTTCATCGATTAACAAGCTTCCGAGTCTGGGTGATTGTTGTGGAGGCCACCCACAAGCTCAGGTACCATTTTCTTCATTTCAAAAAGTTTTGTTAGAGGTGGAACTGTTTTATGGAGGTGGTTACGCATCAACTTCAGCTTTTGTGGACTTTGAATCTTCCATGAACTTAATTGACTCTAGTCTGGTGTCCAATTTAAAGTTAGGGACAGTTAGGCTAGAGACAACCATTCATATCCTTGCCATTGATAAGACATCGTTGGCTCAAAATGTTATTAAGTTTGTCTCTGAGGAGTTCCTTGCAGCAGGAACAAATTTAATGTTATGTTATTAATAATCATCCTGCGGGACTGGTGTTGGGGTTCCCCTGGTTACAGAGGCAGAATCCTGTTATAGACTGGGGATCTCGTGATATTGTTAAATGGGGTCCTACTTGTTACAGTGGTTGTCGTTCTGCTGTTTTTGTGTCTGCCATTAATCTGGAGGGTATTCCGGAGTACCTCAAGGATTTGGGGACGTGTTCTCCGAAAAAGAGGCTGAGGTCTTGCCACCACCTTATGATTGTACTATTAATCTTATTCCAGGTTCTAAAGGGTCGGGGGTCACTTGGGGAATAGTGATCACAAAATAATAAGTTTTCATGTATCCTTTAATAAGATGTGAAGTAGAGGGGTGACAAGGACACTAAACTTCAGGAGGGCAAATTTCCAACGGATGAGAGATGATCTTGGTGCAATTAACTGGGACGATATCCTGAGATATAAAAATATACAAAGAAAATGGGAGACGTTTATTAGCATCCTGGATAGGACCTGTGCACAGTATATACCGTATGGGAATAAACGTACTAGAAATAGGAGGAAACCAATATGGCTAAATAGAGCTGTAAGGGGTGCAATAAGTGACAAAAAGAAAGCATTTAGAGAATTAAAGGAAGTAGGTAGTGATGAGGCACTAAATAAATACAGAAAATTAAATAAATTCTGTAAAAAGCAAATCAAGGCAGCAAAAATTGAGACAGAGAGACTCATTGCCAGAGAGAGTAAAAATAATCCCAAAATATTCTTTAACTACATAAATAGTAAGAAACTAAAAAATTAAAGTGTTGGCCCCCTTAAAAATAGTCTGGGTGAAATGGTGGATAAGGATGAGGAAAAAGCTAATATGCTAAATGACTTTTTTTCATCAGTATTTACACAAGAAAATCCCATGGCAGACAATATGATCAGTGATAACAAAAATTCCCCATTAAGTGTCACCTGCTTAACCCAGCAGGAAGTACGGCGGCGTCTAAAAATCACTAAAATTGACAAATCTCTGGGCCTGGATGGGATACACCCCCGAGTACTGCAGGAATTAAGTACAGTCATTGATAGACCATTATTTTTAATCTTTAAAGAGTCCATAATAACAGGGTCTGTACCACAGGACTGGCGTATAGCAAATGTGGTGCCAATATTCAAAAAGGGGACAAAAACTGAACTCGGAAATTATAGGCCAGTAAGCTTAACCTCTACTGTGGGTAAAATCCTGGAGGGCATTCTAAGGGATGCTATACTGGAGTATCTGAAGAGGAATAACCTCATGACCCAGTATCAACACGGGTTTACTAGGGACCGTTCATGTCAGACTAATTTGATCAGCTTCTATGAAGAGGTAAGTTCCGGACTGGACCAAGGGAACCCAGTAGATGTAGTGTATATGGACTTTTCAAAAGCTTTTGATACGGTGCCACACAAAAGGTTGATACATAAAATGAGAATAATGGGGATAGGGGAAAATATGTGTAAGTGGGTTGAGAGCTGGCTCAGGGATAGGAAACAAAGGGTGGTTATTAATGGAGCACACTCGGACTGGGTCGCGGTTAGCAGTGGGGTACCACAGGGGTCAGTATTGGGCCCTCTTCTTTTTAACATATTTATTAATGACCTTGTAGGGGGCATTCAGAGTAGAATTTCAATATTTGCAGATGACACTAAACTCTGCAGGGTAATCAATACAGGGGAGGACAATTTTATATTACAGGATGATTTCTGTAAACTAGCAGCTTGGGCTGATAAATGGCAAATGAGCTTTAATGGGGATAAATGTAAGGTTATTCACTTGGGTAGAAGTAATAAGATGTATAACTATGTGCTTAATTCTAAAACTCTGGGCAAAACCGTCAATGAAAAAGACCTGGGTGTATGGGTGGATGACAAACTCATATTCAGTGGCCAGTGTCAGGCAGCTGCTACAAAGGCAAATAAAATAATGGGATGTATTAAAAGAGGCATAGATGCTCATGAGGAGAACATAATTTTACCTCTATACAAGTCACTAGTTCGACCACACTTAGAATACTGTGCACAGTTCTGGTCTCCGGTGTATAAGAAAGACATAGCTGAACTAGAGCGGGTGCAGAGAAGAGCGACCAAGGTTATTAGAGGACTGGGGGGTCTGCAATACCAAGATAGGTTATTACACTTGGAGCTATTTAGTTTGGAAAAACGAAGACTAAGGGGTGATCTTATTTTAATGTATAAATATATGAGGGGACAGTACAAAGACCTTTCTGATGATCTTTTTAATCATAGACCTGAGACAGGGACAAGGGGGCATCCTCTACGTCTGGAGGAAAGAAGGTTTAAGCATAATAACAGACGCGGATTCTTTACTGTAAGAGCAGTGAGACTATGGAACTCTCTGCCGTATGATGTTGTAATGAGTGATTCACTGCTAAAATTTAAGAGGAGACTGGATGCCTTTCTTGAAAAGTAAAATGTTACAGGGTATATACACTAGATTCCTTGATAGGGCGTTGATCCAGGGAACTAGTCTGATTGCCGTATGTGGAGTCGGGAAGGAATTTTTTTCCCCAATGTGGAGCTTACTCTTTGCCACATGGGTTTTTTTGCCTTCCTCTGGATCAACATGTTAGGGCATGTTATGTTAGGATATGGGTTGAACTAGATGGACTTAAAGTCTTCCTTCAACCTTAATAACTATGTAACTATGTAACTAAATGGCCCAAGGCCCGTTTGTACAATCTTTCTGGCCCGGAATGTATCGCTATGAATATCTCTGATAGTCTACGCAAAGGTCATATCCATCCCTCTGTCTCTCCTGTGGCTGCCGGATTCTATTTTGTTAAGAAAAAAGATGGTGGTTTATGCCCATGCCTCAATTTCCGGGAACTAAATAAAATTACGGTGAGAAATATCTACCCTCTCCCACTCATTCCAGATCTTTATAACCAATTGTCTGGGGCTAAGTGGTTTTCCAAACTTGATCTCAGGGGAGCATATAACCTTATCCGCACTCTGGAAGGGGATGAGTGGAAAACGGCCTTTCTCACCTCCGAGGGTCTGTTTGAAAATTTGGTCATGCCCTTCGGTCTCACGAATGCGCCCCTCGGTGTTTCAGAACTTCATAAATGATGTTCTTTCTGATTTTATTGGGCGCTTTATGGTTGAATACCTGGACGCTATCCTTGTTTTCTCTCCTGACAAAGAATCCCACATTGGTCATTTACGTGCTGATCTTTATAGGTTACAGGGAAATTCTCTGTTCTCTAAACCCGAGAAATTTTCATTTTGTGTCCAGGAGCTTTCCTTTCTGGGGTTCATCCTTTCTGCCAATGGATTTTGGATGGATCCCGGAAAGGTACAGGCCATGGTTGACTGGGTGCAACCCAGAGGCCTCAAGGGTCTACAGCATTTTCTGGGTTTCGCCAATTATTATTAAAAATTCATCAAGGGGTTTTCTCAGGTGGTCAAGCCACTCACCGATCTCACTTGCAAGGGGGCTGATCTCAAAGTCTGGTCACCCCTGGTGGTTGAAGTATTTACTACATTAAAGAAGTAGTTTACGTCTGCTCCTGTATTTATTCAGCTCGATCTGTCAGAACCATTCATTGTAGAGGTGGATGCATTGGGAGGTGGGAGTGGGGGCGGTGTTGTCTCAGGGACCCGCTACTTTGACCAGTTTAAGACCATGTGATTTTTCTCCAGGAAGTTTTCTTCTGCGGAGAGGAATTATGATGTTGGTAACCGGGAGTTATTGGCCATAAAATTGGCATTTGAAGAATGGAGGCACTTTTTGGAAGCGGCGGTTCATCGGATCACGGTGATTACGGACCACAAGAACCTGTCCTACATTGAGTCTGCCAAGCGTTTAACTCCTAGACAGGCGAGGTGGTCACTTTTTTTTCCCGTTTTAATTTTTCTATCACCTTTCAGCCTGGCTCCAAGAATGTAAAGGCGGATGCCTTATCACGCAGTTTTGATCCGATATCACCCCCTGGACCTCCTTCCTCCATTCTTCAGCATGGGGTGGTTGTTGTTAGGGTATCCCCTGAATTGGAGCTTGAAATTTGGGAGGCTCAGTCTCTTGCTCCTCCATCTTTACCTGACAATTAGCTCTTTGTCCCGATTCAGTACCGGTTGAGGGTTCTCCGGGAGTTCCACGATTCTGCTCTCAGTGGACACCTGGGGATCTCGCCCACCCGGAAAGCCATTGCTAGGCTGTTTTGGTGGTCCTCCATGACCTCTGATGTTGCTGTGTTTGTGTCTGTTTGTGATACCTGTGTAATGGTTGACAGATTAAGTAAACAGTAGTCGCATTTTGTAACTTTTCAGGACTGCATAATGCAGAAACAATATCAAAGTTGTTTGTTGAGCACGTTGTGCGGTTGCATAGCGTGCCTTTGAGTGTTGTTTATGATAGAGGGGTACAATCTGTGTCCAAATTTTGGAGGGCATTTTGTAAAAGGAAAAGTCATGAGAAAGACTGCCTAGTGCAGTCAAAACGCGTCAACTTGGTCATGTCGACAATGTAAATTTTTCTTTTGTATGCACTATATTTTCTTTTGAAGAATAAAAAGAAAAGGAAAATCCAATCCTGTTGAGCCGGACTCCAATTTTTTCTATTTTCCTTCATGTGAGGCCAGGGCGAGGCTGGTGTTTAAGCCCCAGGTGGATGAGCATAGAGCAGCTGGGTGAGCTGGAATCAAATTTCCATTTTGTAAAAGATTTGGTATTTGCTTGACCTTCTCCTCGGCCTACCATCCCAAAACCAACGGACAGATGGAGAGGACCAATCAGTCAATTGAACAGATTGTGCGGTGTCTTGCTACTTCTCAGCAGGATGATTGGTGTTCTTCATTGCTTTTAGTAATCGGATTAATCAGTCCACTGGCACCTCTCTGTTCTTCTGTAACTGTTGTTTTCACCCCCATTTTGGCAAATTTTTCAGGCTGGATTCTGGATGTCCAGGGGCTGATTCAGCAGTTCAACAGGTGTGGAGGGAGGTCCAGAAGAACATTGGGTAGGCTCAGGGCAAACATAAACATTTTTCTGATAAGCAATGGTCTGTAGGACCTACAGTATATTCCTGGTAGGAGATAAAGTGTGGTTGTCTACCAAGAACATACGTCTGAAAGTTCCTTTGCTAAGCTAGGTCCCAGGTTTATTGGTCCTTACAAGATCATTGAGGTTGTCAATCCAGTTGCCTTCCGCTTACGCCTACCTCTGTCGCTTTGGATCCCCAATGTGTTTCATAAGTCCCTTCTTAAGTCATTTGTACCTTCCTCTGCTGGGCCTCCATCCCCACCGCCTCCTGTCTCTATGGATGGTCAGACTGAGTATGAAGTGGAACGGATTGTGGATTCTCGCGTGGTCCACAGTTCACTTCAGTATTTGGTCCATTGGAGGGGTTAGGGTCCTGAGGATCAATCATGGTTCCCGGCGCGATGTGTCCATGCTGATCGATTGGTTTGGGCATTTCATGCACGTTATCCTGGGAGACCTGGGGGTCTGTGGCCCCCCTTGAGAGAAGAGTACTGTCATGATCCAGACCGGGTTTTGAGTGCTGTCTTCCCTTTTCCTGGTCTGATCATGTCAGGGGTTAACTTTTCTCAGCCTCACTCTGGTCTCAGGTTTGCTATTTATCTAAGCTGCATCCTGCAGGTGGTGTCAGTTATAGCTTCTGCCTACGGCATGAGTAGCTGACTCTGATTATATCCTGATTTGTCCTGCTGTGACTCCTTACTGTTCCAATGTCTGTTCATTCCCCTCCCCCCCTCTCTGGTACTTGACTCAGCATTGACACTGGCCTTACTGTCTTTTGCTCCTGGTACTTCTGCTTCCATCTGGTATTGACCCTGTGGCGCATCTCTTACTCTGAGTTGATTTTCCCCTTGGTACTACCTTACTCTTCTGGCTTTGACGTGGCTTACTTGACTACCCTGTTGCCACCTGGTGTGTGGCCTCGCTGCAGCGCTGACGGTCTGCTCTGGCAAGTGTTGCAGTCATCCCTCCAATCTACTGCCATCTAGTGGAGCGTGCATCTACCTGCATAGCAGTTGATAGCAAAATAGTTAACTCTGTGACATGTGCAGGCATCCATTTTAAGAAATATAAAGCATCTCTTGAGAGTCTTTTTAAGATCCTCCTGTTAGTTAAGGGCTTCTTCAATCACTCATTTTCTAATACTATCTCTTTCTAAAGAAACATCAAGTGTGTGGGCCAAATCTCCATTAAGAGCTGTAAAAGCTGGTCATGCAAATAATGATAATGTACACCGTCTTTCACAACAAGCTCTATGAGCTGTCTTTTAAACATATCTGCAGTCATTGTTACAGTAACTTTGTCACTTACAAAATATCTTGTAACTGATGTTTGAGATGCTCTTTCCTCCTCCTTTGCATGGCGAAAAATGCTAGGAACTGGTTTCTATTTGGTCAGTATTTTACATCAGTATTTGTAAGCCAAAACCAGGAGTGGAGCAAATAGAGGAAAAGTATAAGGCCGGCGTCACACTAGCGTGTTTTACGGACGTATGAGAGGCGCAGAAAATACGGATTGCACACGGAACAATGATTCTCTATGGGCCAGCTACTATCTGCCGTATTTTATGCATCCGTATTATACAGTCTTGTACGGCCGTAGAAAATCGCAGCATGCTGCGTTTGTCAGCGTATTGTGCAAAAAATACACCAATGAAAGTCTATGGGGGCGAGAAAAATACGGATTACACACAGACCAGCAGTGTGACTTGTGAGAAATACGCCAGACATCTCCAGGTGCCAGGAAATGTGCCAAGCCCTCAATCAGGAAGCTCAGACATGGTAATTAGCTCAAAAAGCCACACAGACATCCCGGAAGTGTGGCGCTCGCCTCCATGGAGTTGCAAACAGCATGGCAAGTATCATCAACGTCGATATGCTCCTCATCCTGGTCCAAGAAAGGCCTGAAATCTGGGACCAGCGGGATCCTAATTATTCCAGCCGGGCCAGGAAAGAGGCAGCTTGGAGGACCATCTGTGGGATCCTATTCCCAGATTATACCCAACGGCCACGTGCGGAGCAGACACAACTTTGTAAGTACACTCATGTTGCGACATTAATTAACCTTGAAAAATGCTTTACCTACATGATTTCTGGGATTTTTTATTTTTTCATAATGTGGATTTAGTTTTTGGATTTTTTTATTA
Source organism: Ranitomeya variabilis (assembly GCF_051348905.1). Lineage (NCBI taxonomy): Eukaryota > Metazoa > Chordata > Amphibia > Anura > Dendrobatidae > Ranitomeya > Ranitomeya variabilis. Next base: position 996,201,679 of record NC_135232.1, on the reverse strand, counting down.
AACAAAGATCATGAACATGAGAAAGGTTTTACGTACATCTAATATATAAAGCTGAATGTGTATGTGTGTATGTCCGGGATTGGCATCTGCACCGTCGCAGCTACAGCCACAAAATTTTGCACAGTCACACGTCTGGACCCTGAGAGCGTCATAGGCTATGTTGTGAGGAGAAATTTTAACCCAGCGCGTTCCAATTCACCAAACAATTTTGCCCCTATCTACATAATGGGGAAAAAGTGAAAGGAAAAGTGTTGGAGGCAAATTGACAGCTGCCAGATGTGAACAAGGGGGACTTAAAGAGTGAGAGCGATGGCGCTAAAGAGTATATACAGTACAGTTGCTAAGGTGGGGCCCCGACATGGGATACTCACCACACATGGGGATATGAACACACACACAAAATGCGCCACACACTACCACGTGCTTCACCCTCAGCACACATTTAACCACACATACACCAACCTCGCCACATAAGTCGAAACACAAAAGTCGCCGCTCAAAACTCGCCACACGCAAAACTCGCCACATGCAAAACTAGGCTCACGCAAAACTTGCCACACGTGCAAAACTCACCTCATGGAAAACTCGCCACACGCAAAACTTGCACACACGGAAAAATTGCCACATGGACAAAAGTTGCAACACATGCAAAAGTTGCCTCATACAAAACTTGCACATACTCAAAACGCACCACACATAAAACTCGCCACGCGCAAAACTCGCCATCGGCAAAACTTGCTGCACACAACTTGCTACACTAACCTCTCACATGCAACTCGACACACAAAAAGTTGCTACACGCATGTCGCCACACAAAACTCATCTCACAAAAGTCGCTACATGCATGTGGCCACATGCAACTCAACACACACAACGTGACACATGAAACTCGCCCTAAAACACACACAAGTCTGGTATTATCCTTCAAAAATAAAAATCTGATTAATAAGCAGACAAACTACAAGAGCAACAAATGTACCATATAGGAAATACGACAGCTGTCAGTCACATGACCTGTCTATTATGTGTATGTGTGAGCTAATATATGCTGTCAGGGGGGAGGGCTTCCTGTTGGCTGGGGATTTATCAGGCTGCCAGTTTAGCTTACAAATACTGAGGTAAAAATACTGAGCAAATAACGAGTGAACGAGGTCTAATACGGGAGGAAATGACATAACGATAAATACTATATACAGGAGGAGATGACACACAGGTATATACTATATACAGGGGAGATGACACACATATATATACTATATACAGGAGGAGATGACATACAGGTATATATTATATACAGGAGGAGATGACACACACATATATACTATATACAGGGGGGATGACACACAGGTATTTACTCTATATAGGAGATGACACACTGGTATATACTATATACAGGGGAGATGACATACAGGTACATACTATATACAGGGGAGATGACACACAGGTATATAATATATACAGGAGGAGATGACACACAGGTATATACTATATACAGGAGGAGATGACATTCAGGTACATATTATATACAGGGGAGATGACACACAGATATATACTATATACAGGAGGAGATGACACACAGGTATATACTATATACAGGAGGAGATGTCACACAGGTATATACTATATACAGGGGAGATGACACACGTATATACTATATACAGGACGAGATGACACACAGATATATACTATATGCAGGAGCAGATGACACACGTATATACTATATACAGGAGATGACACAGGTATATACTATATACAGGAGGAGATGACACACAGGTATATACTATATACAGGAGCAGATTACACAGGTATATACTATATACAGGAGGAGATGACACACAGGTATATACTATGTACAGGAGATGACATACAGGTACATACTATATACAGGAGGAGATGACACACAGGTATATACTATATACAGGAGCAGATGACACACAGGTATATACTATATACAGGAGGAGATGACTTACAGGTATATACTATATACAGGAGGAGATGACACATGTATATACTATATACAGGAGGAGATGACATACAGGTATATACTACATAAAAGAGGAGATGACACATAGGTATATAGAGATGACTTACAGCAGGTATATACTATATACAGGGGAGATGACATACAGGTATATACTATATACAGGAGATGACATACAGCTATATACTATATATAGGAGATGACATATAGGTATATAGTATATACAGAAGAGATGACATACAGGTATATACAATATACAGGAGGAGATGACATACAGCAGGTATATACTATTTACAGGGGAGATGACATACAGGTATATATTATATACAGGAGATGACATACAGGTGTATACTATATATAAGGGAGATGACAAACATGTATATACTGAGGGGAAAATGAGAGGTGTGAGGTGAAAATGAGGGGTGTGAGGTGAAAATGAAAAGGTGTGAGTGCAAAATGAGAGGAGTGAGAGAAAATAGTGGAGTGATCGGAAAATGACAGATGTGAGGTCGAAATGAAAAGTGTTAGGGGGGAATGAGAGAAGGGGAAAATAAGAGGAGGGGGAAAATGAGAGGTATAAGGGAGAAAATGAGAGATGTGAGGGGGGGAAATGAGAGGCGTGATGGGAAAATAAGAGAAGTGAGGTGCTATAAGTAACCACAGATATTTACTATGCCCAGGCAACGCCGGGCTCTTCAGCTAGTAGATAATTAAGATGTTGTGTTGAGTCCTATTTTGGTTAATGCCAGACTGGTACAGAGGGGAGTGAACCCTGTCCTTGTGTTGTTTAGTTTTATTGTGTATAATGTATTTGTTGTTGTAAGCAATTTTAACTTTAGGGAAATCATTTAAGAAGGCATTTTCTTAGCATTGTTAAAATATGATCAATCAATACCAACTGTTTTAAGCAATGTGCAGAATGACCTTATAGAATATTTGTTACCATGTCATTGCAGTGGATGATGTTATGACACGATGGCGCAGCATCAGGGACCAATATCGGTGGGAAAGGCAGCAACGGGCAAGAAGTGGCTCAGCAGCAACAACCAAAAAAAAAGTACATATACTACGATCGACTTTCATTTTTAAATCCCAGTATGAATCTAAGACAGTAAGTAAAAACCTCACAACACAATTATTATTCTTATTATTACTATTATTATTATTATATTGTTATAGCGCCATTTCTTCCATGGCGCTTTACATGTAAGGAGGGGTATACAGAATCCAAAAAAGGTAAAGAATCTTAACCAATCCAAGTCAGAACTGGTACAGGAGGAGAGAGGACCCTGCCTGCAAAGCCACACAATCTACAAGGGATGGGTCAGAATACAGTAGGCAAGGGTAGAGCTGGTCATGCAGTGGTTTGTTCGATTGTTGGTGAATGCAGGTTATATGCTTGTCGGAAGAGGTGGGTCTTCTGGCTCTTTTTGAAGCTTTCAATGGTAGGCGAGAGTCTGATGTGTTGTGGTAGAGGCTTCCAGAGTAGGGATGATGCACAAGATAAATCTTGTATACAATTGTGTGATGAGGAGATAACAGGGTAGTAGAGAAGGAGATCTTGTGAGGATCGTAGTTTGCGCGTAGGTAATTACCGGGAGATGAGGTCACAGATGTCTAATAAACTTATGTTAGAAAATGACTCAACTATAATTTTTTTGTTTTCATACCAGAACACAGTCCAACCTCACTGAGAGGGAGACCGGGTCGGACTCGGAGGTTGTAATAGATCCGGTTGCTATTGATGAAGATGTGGCAGGCCCATCTTTGGCCTCTTCTACCTCCATCCTTCCTGGGCCATCGGCTTCTGCATCACAAGACAACGGAACAAGTATCCAGGATGCAGCACCAACAACATCACCAGCACCTGATCCTGTAAGCCAGGAAGAAGAGTATGGACACAGCAGCAGCCCTACTGTACCACTGGTGTCCTCCCCACAGGCATCTGGGCCTTTACGCAGATGCCGCAGAAGGAGAGAGCTGCAAGCCAGTAGGAGGGAAGTGGACGCTGGGGTCCTCAATTATTTGGCCAGGGCAGCCACGGATGATGGTGAGGAGGCCTTTGCTCGCAGCCTGGCCCAGTACCTTCGTCCCATTCCCCGTGAGGTGAGGCTACGTGTGAGAGGGTGTATTCAAATCCTGATTGATTTAAGCACCGCCCCAAATGACCCCTATGAGGTTTTTGAATTTATTGAGAGAAGGCAGCTTTCACCACATAACCTCTTGCGCCTTCCACGAAATCAACAGGTGAATGGTCAATCAGGATTTGAAGCACCTCCTCCACGTGTGCCTACACCTCAACCCCTCCCAACCCAAAATCAACCAAGGCCAGCACCGTACCATATGGCAGCCTACAACCAACCTTCCCAATATGGCCACTTATCCAGACCCAGTGCTGTAGGCTGGTCCCAACCTGGGTTTGGACGAAATGGCCATTTTGGGGGTGGGTATGAGTCCAGCCAATATGTTCATCAGCATGAGGGACAGAGACAAATCCTTTATGGCCAATACTCAACTGGCCAATATGATCAAGGCCTGTATTTTGATCCGCCACACACAGCATCCACACAGGCTAAAGGACAATTGGCCCAACAAAGGCCACCTGAGCAGGACCCTGAGCTGCCGCCATCACCTCCACCAACTTACAGAAATATATATGTAACCAAAAGTTATTTTTGTTTCTATTTGTTACGTGTAACCATGTTTTGGTTACCTTTGTGCTGTAATTGCAGTTTGTTCTGTTGTGGTTTTTAAAAAAACAAACAAAAAACATATGAAACTAATATGGTTGAAAGTTTACAACAAAAGGCTTTTGCTCTAAGTAAAGAATGTTGTCAAAAGCCAATTGACATTTGTGGGACAATCATTCTTACATCACACACATATGCTCTGTTCATAAGCATCTGGTAATTAAGTAAATACAACACACAGAGTACAGTTTCTGTATGAAACCAAATTTATATGGTGCTAGTATGTTTTGAAAATAAGGAAATCACAACTGAGAAACAGCATAATCTTGCGAGGGAGTAGCACCCTGAGAAGAAACAAAATAATTTGTGAAAATATCTCTCACTTTGATTCCAGAAAGGGGACGGCGCGGAGGAGGGCCATGTGGTGTAGGGCTACTCACATTGGGCAACATTTCTTCACCAACAACAGATGACGGACAATCATGAAGTCTTGTAAAATTGTGCAAAACAACACACGCTTTTATAACTTCATTAATAGTAGCATCACTCAGCTGAATAACAGACTGGAGGAGACGCCATTTGGCACACAGAATCCCAAAGGCACACTCCAGCCTACGCGCCCTGGAAGCCTCAAATTAAAAACACGGCGCAGATGATCCAGGTTTCGCCTGGGATAAGGCCTCATGACATTCCTTGTCAATTGGAAGGCCTCATCTCCGACAAGAACATATGGCACTGGTTGAGCATTGGAGCCTGGGAGTTGTTGTGGTGGTGGGAGGTCTAACTGGTTTTCACGTTGCCGCCGACCCATAATGGATAAATTGAAGACCCTTGAGTCTCCTGCTCGCCCATAGGCCCCAATGTCTACAATTATAAACCTGTAGTTACTGTCAACTAGAGCTAACAGAGCTAACAGAACTACAGAGAAAAACTGCTTATAATTGAAGAATTGGGACCCAGAGTTCGTCGGCTTACGCACCCTGATATGTTTTCCATCCAGGGCTCCAATGCAGTGTGGGAAGTCACAAGTGTCCTTGAACCCATGGGCTATTTTTAGCCAATCTGCCATTTTGGGCTCAGGCATGACAAGTTCATGTAGTTTCTCCCATATTTCAATACATGTTGAGCGCACAATGCCATAAATCGTGGACCGCCCAATGAGAAACTCCAGGTGTAGTCCCGCATAAGACAAGCCAGTTGACAGGAAGCTGAAAGGACCAAAAAAAGATTAGTTATGTAACAATAGTGTTGAGAAAACATGATAAAGCGCAAGTATGTTGTTTAGGAAAAAACAATGGAATATCAATGCAATTTATAGATATTTACCTAGTGTACATACGTAGAACATTAAAAATATATCTTTATCTTGTGATTTTCTCCTAAGTAACACATATATTTTAAAATATCTGATAGCAAACAACCCTGAAAAAACAAAAACAAAACATCATCAACATACAGTATGTACAGGGTATGGCTGCCCAAACCGACGCGACAAGACCCAGGTAAACAAAACCCGCTGAGTATGGGTGAAGTGCAGTAGGTCAGACATGGTGCAAATGTTACCACAATACACCAACAGATGCACAACCACAAAATGGCCATATGGGTGGGTGCCACCTGTTGTACAGGCCTTAAATAGGGTTGCTGATGGTGATTTAAATTAATTTCAGCCTCCAAAACCGTTAAATGTCCATTTTGTCAGGTTGCGTGGAAAAAAATGCATTGCGGATGTCATACGGATTACATACGCGACATTACATGCGCAAAATACGCGACCACATCTTGCCAATGGATTGCATACGGATCACCATTTCTGTTTTTTTGATGTGTATTACGGCCGTAAAATACGGACCGTATTTCCCTACGCTGAGTGTGACGCCGGCCTAATAGAAACATTTGCACCACTTCTGCATTTATCACCCACTCCTGGTTTTGGCTTACACATACTGATGTAAAATACTGACCAAATACTGCTAGTGTGACGGCAGCCTTACACCAAGAAGTTTCAAAGTTGTGACTAAGAACAATTAGAGGAAAAGTATAATAGAAACATATGCACCACTTCTGCATTTATCACCCACTCCTGGTTTTGGCTTGCAAATATTGATGTAAAATACTGACCAAATACTGCTAGTGTGACGGCAGCCTAAGTGTTATAAATGCCTTTATAGATTGGAAGCTCTCGTAGGAGCATTTTTATCACCGCCTGAGTATGCACTGATTTTCATCTCACAGCATTTGTTTTCATCTGTCATACACTGACACACACAATATTTTTATCTTGTGTTATTGTGAAATGTTCAAATACAGCTGACTTTATAGGAAGCTTCTTAGGCATTTTGTAATCATATAAATTTGCTCTTAAAATATATTTTTTTTACATAGGACAAAATTAAGTTATATTGTAATTCCTGCAAGAATAGGGAATCATGTATAATTTTGGATATAAATAAAACGAACTTTGCAAAAATCAATAGTACAGATGATGACAAATGAAAAGTTTGTAATATATGTAATTAGATAGCTTTAATTTGAAATTTTAATCTCAGGCGTTTCTCAGGGTACAGATCAGTAAATGTGTCACATCATGCTGCTTCACAGTCTATGAAGAAGGGAGGAGGGAGCAAGTTTGTGCTGAATCATACCCCAGAAAGAAACTGAAACTGCTAGCAGAGCTAATAACATGAAGAGCATCCGATCAACTAATCTCTCAAATCATGAGCTTAGGGGAAAAGCAAAGTAAAACATGAGGCATACAGAGAAAACATATACTGGACTATTGATTTATGCACAGTTTATTTAGATATGCTTTAAGAAGTACTTGCCTTAATCCTGTTTTCCTGTTCACGCAATCAGTTCTTGAGATGAGGGCTGCAGGCATTCCTTATCGGTACCTTTTTGCTCTGATCTGTGCATGTTTATAAAGTGCAGCACAAATTCATCTTGACTAAAAGCCGAGATCCTTAGATCCTCATGTGTTTGTTCATAAAGTTCATAAGCCAGTATGCTATTTCCTATTTCACATATTTCACATTTTCCTTAGTTTTTAGCACATACTAATGTAACCATTGATCTATTTTTGTATTTGAATTTTTTTGGTTACATATTATTTATATACATATATATATATTGTTCAGTCAGTTGATCTAGGACTAAATATAAACTACATACTTTTCTAAACAAAACAGACTAGACAGAGAACATTATTACCAATAACATCAGTATACAAGGCCAGTATAATACCACCTCACCACGACAGTCCGATTGCTGCTAAAGCAGGTACGGACTGGGGCTGAAATTTAGTCTGACTCCTGGCATTTGAAATAACACAGGCCCATGTTGTCCCCGTCCCCATGAACCAGCTGGGATATATTACTAATATTACCCTGGATGGAGGAAAGGAAAATTTTCTACAAGACCAATTTTTCTAATGATACCCGTGGCCTGCTGGGGTAAGTGACGGAGTCAGCAACTTTATCCTTCGTCACAACTCTTAACAGTATGGGTGTCTTGAGAACACCGTTTCTGTTAACATCGTAGCAGACAAGGCAGCCCATGACCAGACAGGCCCTTCTGGCATTTGCCAGAATTGCCAGATGGCCAGTCCGGCCCTGTCCTACAGTGAATAAATAATATTACCATTCTTCTACAGTAAAAAACACACTTTACAAAGACAAATCCTTCGAATGACACCACTATAAACCTAATAATATACCTATTGTTACAGTATTACTAAATAAACAAAACATAAAAGAAACAATACACCTAGCATACAGTGAATATATAATGGTAGATACAGATTCTGAGAAGATACAGTTAAATATCGCTATATAGAATGATATGCAAAGAAACACGTGTCGTTCTTAGGGTAAGTTCACACTAGGCATTTTTTCAGCACTATTTTTTATGCAAATTTTCAGTTGCGTTTTACAGTACCAGCTATGTCTATGAGATTTTAGAAATATCATGCGCACACAGGTTTTATTGTCATCAGTATTTCGTGCTTTGAAAATCAGCAACAAAAATGCAGGTATCAGGTTTTGCTGTGTTTTTTTTGTGCAAAAATCCTTATTCTGTAGAATAGGACTTTTTTTTTTCACTAAACTTTATCATCATGCCCAAGAGACAAATCTAGCATGCCAAAAACACAGCAAAAATGCAAAAAAATCCAAGCAAAACCTGTTTTTTTCTGCATATTCTTTCCTGCCACGAGATCAGGTTTTGCTGCAGAAAAAAAAACGCTGAAAACATACTTAGTGTGACCTTACCCTTAAAGATGCACACATTTACTTTTCCCATCTTTTCCATCTGGCCGAGACCACCTTGATAACTTTTTTCAGCCACAATATTTCCAGCATCATTTCACATAGGCCGGGGCCAGACTAGCGTAAGGCATCTGATGCGATATGCTAATGACCCTCGGCTCCTGCTCTGCAGCGAGTGTGAGCCGAGTGTCATGCGTCTGTGCTCCGAGCCTCACACACAGAGAGGATCGGAGCACAGCTGCGGAGGAGGCGGAGAAATGAATTTCTCCATCTTCTCCATTGCCGGGGTTAGCGTATATCGCACATCACTTGCACCCATAGGCCTATATGGGTGAGAGTGAGCCGAGCAAAAAAACGGTGATGTGATCTTCCCCATAGATGAATACTAGTCCGAGTGCTATGCAATGTTTTATCGCATAGCACTCATCCGTAGCCATCGCTAGTGTGATTCCGGCCTTCTTCACAACATACACAAACTCCCAATCCTGCTGCTTCCTCTTATTCTGTGCCTGCTGCTTCCCAATTTGACCATGACTGCACTTGTTGCGTTGCACAGTGATCCCAATACTTCAAAAATTGTGTCATTATTTTAATTTCCCCCCAAAAGAGAGCTACATAGACAGTGTGCCTGAAATCAATGGTGCCATATAGCCAAACAGATGGTAATAATCGACCTCAAATTAAGTCCCAAATATTGCACCATAGAGAGCAAAAGTCTGGGGCATGTTCTTTGGTGTAGTGATGCCACTGACAGACTGTCAGAAAGGAGAAGGTGAAGAAACTTGTTTTTTTCGTTCTCCATGTATGAGAAAATCTGATGACACTCGGACCACACTTTGATCAAAATAATCAGTTTGTTTTTCTCGTACAGAGAAAAACTGATGTCTGAATGAGGCCTGAGTCAGAACAGATTCTTCAATGGCAAAGATACCCCTACTACAATAATAAGGGGCCCTCAATGTAAACTGACAGGTAGTCATAGGCTTGTGATATGCTTTTCACTACATTGAAAGTAGTAGTCATAAAATGTTAAAGGAATATTTCCAACTTACAGGGAATTTGTCACCTAATTTTGGCCCTATAAACTTCGGCCACCGTCATCAGGGGCTTATCTACAGCATTCTGTAATGCTGTAGATAAGCCCCTGATGTAACCTGAAAGATAAGAAAAACAAGTTAGATTATACTCACCCAGGGGCGGTCCCGGAGCGGTCCGGTCCGATGGGCGTCGCAGGTCCGGATCCGGGGCCTCCCATCTTCATACGATGTCGTCCTCTTCCTTGGTGATGCTGCGGCTCCTGCGCAGGCGTAATTCTCTGCCCTGTTGAGGGCAGAGCAAAGTACTGCAGTGCGCAGGTGCCGGGAAAGGTCAGAGAGGCCTAGCGCCTGCGCACTTAAGTACTTTGCGATGCCCTCAGCAGGGTAAATGAGTACGCCTGCATAGGAGCCGCAACAGAAGCAAGGAGGATGACGACATCGTATGAAGATGGGAGGCGCCAGACCCGGACCTGCGACGCCCATCGGACCGGACCGCACCGGACCACCCCCCAGGTGAATATAATCTTACTTGTTTTTCTTATCTTTCAGGTTACATCGGGGGCTTATCTACAGCATTACAGAATGCTGTATATAAGCCCCTGATGGTGGTGGCCGAAGCTTATAGGTCCAAAATTAGGTGACAGATTCCCTTTAAACATTTATAGCATATCCTCAGGATATTCCATTAATGTAGAGTATATGTGGGTATATGTTGGTCCATCCATGGACTGCATCTATCTGAGGAACAGGGCTCTGGAATATGCTGCTGCCAGGGTAAAGGTTGTCAGAATTAGGATTAATTTGTATTGTTGCTCTTCCACTAATAGCATCACTGGCCAGGATTGTTTTTGAGATAGATGCAGATTCCATTGTTCGGACTTGCATCTCGCTTTCTCCGGATCTAATATATAATTGCCTAGAATACTACTTCCTGCAATTTGTGCCAACTTCCGTGGCTTTGTCCGGAGCTAATGTCTGGAGATAATGTTCGGAGCTAATGTCCGGAGCTAATGTCCGGAGCTAATGTCCGGAGATTAATTGCCTAGAATACTACTTCCTGCAATTTGTGCCAACTTCCGTGGCTTTGTCCGGAGCTAATGTCCGGAGCTAATGTCCGGAGCTAATGTCCGGAGATAAGTGACGTCACCAGTGTCCTACACCCAGGCAGAGCACAGGGGCCGCAGGCAGCATATGGGGCCCCAGGCAGAGCACAGGGGCCCCAGGCAGCATATGGGGCCCCAGGCAGAGCACAGTGGTCCCAGGTAGAGCACAGGGGCCCCAGGCAGCCTATGGGGCTCCAGGTAGAGCACAGGGGCCCCAGGCAGCCTATGGGGCCCCAGGCAGAGCACAGGGGCCCCAGGCAGCATATGGGGCCCCAGGCAGAGCACAGGGGCCCCAGGCAGCATATGGGGCCCCAGGCAGAGCACAGTGGCCCCAGGCAGAGCACAGGGGCCCCAGGCAGCATATGGGGCCCCAGGCAGAGCACAGTGGCCCCAGGCAGAACATGGGGCCCCAGGCAGAGCACAGGGGCCCCAGGCAGAGCACAGGGGCCCCAGGCAGCATATGGGGCCCCAGGCAGAGCACAGGGGCCCCAGGCAGAGCACAGGGGCCCCAGGCAGAGCACAGGGGCCCCAGGCAGCATATGGGGCCCCAGGCAGAGCACAGTGGTCCCAGGCAGAGCACAGGGGCCCCAGGCAGCCTATGGGGCCCCAGGCAGAGCACAGTGGCCCCAGGCAGAACATGGGGCCCCAGGCAGAGCACAGGGGCCCCAGGCAGAGCACAGGGGCCCCAGGCAGCATATGGGGCCCCAGGCAGAGCACAGGGGCCCCAGGCAGCATATGGGGCCCCAGGCAGAGCACAGTGGCCCCAGGCAGAGCACAGGGGCCCCAGGCAGAACATGGGGCCCCAGGCAGAGCACAGGGGCCCCAGGCAGAGCACAGGGGCCCCAGGCAGCATATGGGGCCCAAGGCAGAGCACAGTGGCCCCAGGCAGAGCACAGGGGCCCCAGGCAGCATATGGGGCCCCAGGCAGAGCACAGTGGTCCCAGGCAGAGCACAGGGGCCCCAGGCAGCATATGGGGCCCCAGGCAGAGCACAGGGGCCCCAGGCAGAGCACAGTGGCCCCAGGCAGAGCACAGGGGCCCCAGGCAGAGCACAGTGGTCCCAGGCAGAGCACAGGGGCCCCTGGCAGCATATGGGGCCCCAGGCAGAGCACAGTGGCCCCAGGCAGAGCACAGGGGCCCCAGGCAGCATATGGGGCCCCAGGCAGAGCACAGTGGTCCCAGGCAGAGCACAGGGGCCCCAGGCAGCCTATGGGGCCCCAGGCAGAGCACAGTGGCCCCAGGCAGAACATGGGGCCCCAGGCAGAGCACAGGGGCCCCAGGCAGAGCACAGGGGCCCCAGGCAGCATATGGGGCCCCAGGCAGAGCACAGTGGTCCCAGGTAGAGCACAGGGGCCCCAGGCAGCCTATGGGGCCCCAGGCAGAGCACAGGGACCCCAGGCAGCATATGGGGCCCCAGGCAGAGCACAGGGGCCCCAGGCAGCATATGGGGCCCCAGGCAGAGCACAGTGGCCCCAGGCAGAGCACAGTGGCCCCAGGCAGAACATGGGGCCCCAGGCAGAGCACAGGGGCCCCAGGCAGCATATGGGGCCCCAGGCAGCATATGGGGCCCCAGGCAGAGCACAGGGGCCCCAGGCAGCATATGGGGCCCCAGGCAGAGCACAGCGATATTTTGGACCACTGTGCGGTGTTTCAGACCCCCTGTGTGATGTCTGGGGCCCTGTTCTTAAGTATATTAAAGATTAAAGTAACGTATATTAAAGTATATCATAGATCAAATTTGACACGTTTATGAGCACCATTGAGTGATATACTCAAGAATGACATAATTTTTCAACATTTTATGGTTTCAAACTGTAAACACTCAGAGTTTTTTTTACTTCAACCAGAAAACCTTAACGGTTCATAAAAAACTTGACTGTTCAGGATATGATAAAAGTCATAGTATTCTGAATCTTTAACTTATAAAGATACCTTTACATGGGGTGATTATTGGTTCCAGAGAGGCTTTCGGCCGATAATCGTACACATGGCTGGTGACAGGACAATACAATATAAACGTTCAAAGGTAAACACTGATAACATTAAAATCTAATATATAATTGCCTAGAATACTACTTCCGGCAATTTGTGCCAACTTCCGTGGCTTTGTCCGGAGATAAGTGACGTCACCAGCGTCCTACACCCGCTCAGGGTGGACAAAGATATATGCCTTCGTGGTGCGCGGCACTTTTTTGATTGGTTGCCGCCTGCCGCGAGCGACCAATCAGAAATGTGCCGTACTGTGACACACTCCGCCCGCCATTTTGGTGTGATTTTTGAATTTTTACCTCACAGCAAGTTTCTACTGCGTGGAGGCGGTCCCAGTGACGTCACTCTTCAAGCTCCTGCCGAATTTCGCCAAAAAAATGATAATACCATTTACCAAAACTATATATATTTAGTTGTGAAGTGGTTCAGTGACATTTTCACACCAATTTTGAACTTTTGTTTGGTGTTTTCTCCATATACTGCCTATTATTCACTGACTGTTATACTGAGAGACTGCCGTTTATTAACCTCTTCTTTGCCACACTGGGTATATTGCTCTATTATTTGCCACATAAGGACATTGTCCATTATTGCCCAGCAATTTCTCTGCAATATAAACTGCCTATTTATTAATATCTGTATTCCTGCAAAGAACTATTGCCTATTATTAACTGGCTATTTTCCTACTACCTGACACTGCCTCTTATTAACCTGTTGTTTGCCACCACCACGCTTAAAGCTGTTTAGCTTAGCCAACATGAGCTCTAATAGTAAGGATACTAATGACACAGAGCCCAAAGCTGCTGATGGCGCACGTAAGATTAGGTCTGATATAAAGTATACTAATAATGCAGAGCAAAAAGACGCCGATGCCGCACGTAAGCGTAAACAGCGTGCTAACAAGAGTACAGAGGATAGATGCAAGCGCCTGGACACTGTTAAGTATAGTAATGACACAGAGTCCAAAGCTGCTGATGGCGCACGTAAGATCAGGTCTGATATAAAGTATGGTAATGATGCAGAGCGAAAAGCCGCCGATGCCGCACGTAAGCGTAAACAGCATGTTAACAAGAGTACAGAGGATAGATGCAAGTGCCTGGATACTGTTAAGTATACTAATGACACAGAGCCCAAAGCTGCTGATGGCGCACGTAAGATCAGGTGTGATATAAAGTATGGTAATGATGCAGAGCGAAAAGCCGCCGATGCCGCACGTAAGCGCAAACAGCGTGTTAACAAGAGTACAGAGGATAGATGCAAGCGCCTGGATACTGTTAAGTATACTAATGACACAGAGTGTAAAGCTGCTGATGGCGCACGTAAGATCAGGTCTGATATAAAGTATGGTAATGATGCAGAGCGAAAAGCCGCCGATGCCACACGTAAGCGCAAACAGCGTGTTAACAAGAGTACAGAGGATAGATGCAAGCGCCTGGATACTGTTAAGTATACTAATGACACAGAGTCCAAAGCTGCTGATGGCGCACGTAAGATCAGGTGTGATATAAAGTATGGTAATGATGCAGAGCGAAAAGCCGCCGATGCTGCACGTAAGCGCAAACAGCGTGCTAACAAGAGTACAGAGGAGAGATGCAAGCGCCTGGACACTGTTAAGTATACTAATGACACAGAGCCCAAAGCTGCTGATGGCGCACGTAACATCAGGTCTGATAATAAGTATACCAATGACGCAGAGCGAAAAGCCGCCGATGCTGCACGTAAGCGTAAACAGCGTGCTAACAAGAGTACAGAGGATAGATGCAAGCGCCTGGACACTGTTAAGTATACTAATGACACAGAGCCCAAAGCTGCTGATGGCGCACGTAACATCAGGTCTGATAATAAGTATACCAATGACGCAGAGCGAAAAGCCGCCGATGCCGCACGTAAGCGCAAACAGCGTGCTAATGAGACTACAGAGGACAGACAGAAGCGCCTGGACACTGTTAATGCTGCTTGCAATAAACACATTACTAATGAGTCTTTTGAGGACAAAACTAATCGATTAAGTAATAAAGCTGCTGCTGCACGCTCTCAACGTTGCAAACATAATATTTCCACGTCCTCAGTCATAGATTCTGCCCACAATACAGCTTCTTTGTCTCCATTCATAGAATGTGTGCAGCCTGAAGCTCCTTTAACCGTTGGTAAATCTGCACGTAAGCGCAAACACTGTCCTACTTACACTCCAAATGATAAACGCCGTCGCCTGTACACCGCTAAGTCTGCTTATAAGACATGCTTCACACCTGACTCTTCTAAGGCAACAAACAAACCATTACCAAATGCAGCTGGTGCACGCCGTGAAAGGCGCAAAAAAACCCGCTTGCACCTCCATATTAATAAACCCTGACCACGATACACCTTCCAACTCCTCAGTGATTGAATCTGTGGACAGTGAAGATCCTCTACCAGGTCCACGCTTTATATATGTTGGCTTAAAGAAACATTCCAATGCTCCGTTACCACAACCTGTACCTCAACATCCTACAGGTTTTACTAATGATGACAGTACCATAGTAGAACACTCCTGTGGTCCTATGAACTATTTATGTGAACATTGTCAAGCATTACATTTTAATGCTGAGATACCAGCAGATAAAAATTTTACTCTGTGTTGTCACAAGAGTAAAGTGCATATACCTATACCCCAATATCCCGAGGTCTTTAAACGATTGCTGACAGGGGAGAGTGAGTTCAGTAAGAATCTCATGGAAAATATTCGTAGTATTAACAGCTCATTTGCTTTCGCCTCCATGGGTGCCAATATATCCCCTCCACCTGGACATGGCCCTTACTGTTTCCGTATACATGGACAAATATATCATCGTACTGGAACCCTACATCCCAGTGATGATCAAGTTCCAGCTTATGCCCAACTGTATATTTTGGATACCGCTACCGCGAATGAACAAAGTTTAAACTGTGAACAAAATCAAAAATGTCATCCCACTTTGATGAGTATAATTGCTCTTCAGTTAGACAATGTGAATCCCTTTGTTGCTGCTTACAAAATGTTACGAGATGTGGAACATGAAGAACATCTTAAAGCTGAAGCTAATGGCACTCTCATGCCAAATATCATCATGGCCCTTAAACAAGATCGGAATCAAGACCCTCGCCGATATAATAATCCAACTGTCAATGAAGTTGCTGTCGTATTTGAAAATGACAATGGAGAGCCACCATTTAATCGTGATATTTTAATACATTTACAACCGGACCCCAAAAATCCTTTGGCGCCAAGAACACAACAGGTCAGCATTCTACACAGTAATTTAGATGCTTTACTCTATCCTTTATTTTTCCCTTATGGAGACCAGGGCTGGCATGATGGCCTCAAGCAACAAGGGCAAAGTCCACGCAGAGTTACACAACTGCAATATTACTGCTATGTGCTGTCTGTCCGTAATCAGTTTAATCCACTCCTGAATGGTGGCAAACTCACTCAGCAGTACTTAGTGGATGCTTATGTGAAAATCGAGGCAAATCGCCTAAATTATATCCGTCAACACCAAAAGGATTTGAAAGTAGAGGATTATTGTGTACTCCAGGAACATCTCCAGAAAAAATCCATTGAGAAGGGCATCCCCATTGGAAAAACGGTCATTTTACCATCTTCGTTTGAAGGCAGTCCCAGGAATATGCAGCAGCGGTACCAGGATGCCATGGCTATTGTGACTAAATATGGTTGTCCTGATCTATTCATCACCATGACCTGTAATCCGAAATGGAATGAGATTACTGAGAATTTGGAACCTTGGCAGCGTGTGGAACATAGACCTGATTTGGTGGCACGTGTTTTCAAAATAAAACTGGAAGCACTCTTAAAAGACATTAACAACGGATTATTTGGGAAAGTTTGCGCTATGGTTCATGTAATTGAATTTCAAAAACGTGGCCTTCCACACGCTCACATTTTGATTATTCTGGACAGCAACTCCAAATTAAGGACTGAGGAGGACATAGACAATACAGTGTGGGCTGAAATTCCCAATCCTACCCACTACCCTCAGCTCCATAAAATTGTTCTCCAACATATGATTCATGGTCCGTGTGGAGAACACAACCCAAATTCTCCCTGTATGGATCTGGGGAAGTGTACAAAAGGTTTCCCTAAAGATTTGCAACCAAGAACCATCATAGCTAAGGACGCCTATCCTACTTATCGCAGACACTTTGGCCCATCTTTTCAACACCATTCTAACATGATTGACAATTCGTGGGTGGTTCCATATAATTCGTTCCTGCTATTAAAATACAAGTGCCATATAAATGTCGAAGTTTGTGGTTCCATTCAGGCTGTGAAATATTTATTTAAATACGTCTACAAAGGACATGATAAAGCCAATCTTGAAATCTGCCAGACTAACATCCAACATGATGAAACACACCAGTTCATGGATTCAAGATATGTCAGTACACCAGAGGCAGCTTGGCGAATATTCTCATATCCAATGCATAAACAATCTCATAGCATCATTCGCCTTGCTGTACATCTACCGCATTCTCAGCCACTCTATTTTCATGAGGATGACTCTATTGGAAACATCAAACAAAAGCTCCATCAAAATTCTACACTTATGGCCTACTTCAAGCTTAATCAGAACGACCATCATGCTCATATTTATTTATACCGTGAAATTCCCGAAAACTATGTTTGGAAAGAAGGTTCTTGGGAAGTTAGAAAGCGAGCAGGTGGTTCTGTGATTGGACGAATGTATACTGTCAGTGTGAAAGACCAAGAACGCTACTATTTAAGATTGTTATTGTTACATGTCAAAGGTGCAACCAGTTTTGACAGCATAAAAACTGTACACGGAGTCACACATGAAACCTTCAAAGATGCGGCATTAGCTCTTGGCTTACTATTTGATGATAGTCTGTGGAGAAATACATTACTTGATGCCAGTATTCTCAACATGCCAGCACAGCTACGTGACATGTTTGCCTACATTTGTATTTTTGGTCCTCCAGCTAAACCTCGGGACTTATGGGATGAATTTAAGGAACACTTTGTAGAAGACTACTGCTATGCATACCACTCCGACACTCTGGAGTGTGTCAATTGTGAAGGCTATGCTATGACAGATGTCCAACATGTTCTTAAAGCTCATGGCAAAACTTATACTGATTTTAATTTGCCACGTCCAGTCAAGAAACAACACCTCCTCCCACAGTATGATAAAGATTATGAGTTATCAGCAGCTGCTGAAATGAAAGCTACTCTAAATGAGGACCAACTTTTTGCTTTTGATGCTATCACTCAAGCTTTAGAAGACACTAATTCTACAGCAAAGTGTTTTTTCCTTGATGGTCCTGGTGGCAGCGGAAAAACGTACCTATATCATCTACTCCTACATCAGCTAAGAGGACAAGGAGACATTGTGTCACCTGCTGCCACTACTGGAATTGCCGCCAACTTGCTACAAGGTGGACGAACCATTCATTCTCTTTATGGGATTCCAATTCCTGTGAATTAAACATCTGTTTCCAGGATTAAGAATAATACCGATGCAGCAAAAGATTTGCACAGCACTAAACTTTTTATTATTGATGAGTGCACAATGCTATCCAAATATGCATTGCATGTCATTGATAGAGTTTTACGTGATGTCATGACAACAAATGTAGCTCACAAAGAAAAAACACCGTTTGGAGGTAAAGTGATTGTTTTTGGAGGCGACTTTAGACAATGTCTTCCTGTCATCCCTCATGGGACAAGAACTGATGTTGTAGAGAGCTGTATAAAATATTCACAACACTGGCAACATTTTACTCGCCTGCCACTTATTAACAACATGCGCTCCATTGATCCTCACTACAGCAGTTGGTTGCTTCAACTGGGAAATGGTGAATTATCTAATGAACATAACCTTGGAGATGATGTAATTGAAATTCCTCCAGACATGGTATGCACTGGCTCTTTAATAATTGAAATTTTTGGAGATAATCTTTGTATTGATGTGAATGACACCGAAAGCATAAATACAGCTGCATCTCATGCAATTTTATGTCCAAAAATTGAGGACGTTGAGAAAGTCAATTCCCAAGTCATGGATTTATTGATAGGTGACTATACTAAATATATCAGTGATGATTCCATCGATCCTGATGAAGCTGATGACCTCGATCAATACCCACTTGAGTTTTTGAATTCACTAACACCAACTGGAATGCCTTCACATCGGCTGAAACTTAAAATTGGCACCATTGTCATGTTATTACGTAATCTGAACACGAACAAAGGTCTCCGCAATGGTACGCGGCTCATTGTCACTGCCTTACATGCCAATATCATACTGGCTAAAGTAATTAGTGGGTCAGCAGCAGGAAATGTGGTATTCATTCCACGAATTGATTTGTGTCCATCAGAGACTGGATTACCTTTTAAATTAAGACGGAGACAATTTCCCATCAAGCCCGCATTTGCAATGACCATAAATAAATCTCAAGGCCAGACCCTCCATCGAGTTGGCATTTATCTACCAGAACCTGCTTTTGCCCATGGTCAATTGTATGTTGCTTTTTCCAGGGTGAAGCAATGTTGCAATGTGAGGGTTAAAGTGGTTAATACACCACTTCAAGGACAATTATTGGCTGATAGTACTAAAGTCTTCACACGTAATATTATCTACAAAAATATTTTAGTTTAAAGTTACTTTTCTTTTTTTTCATTATTCAGTTTTTCTAATAACATAGACAGCAATAGGCAAATTCTATGTATAGAGATAAGGAAAAAAAACAAAAACAAAAAAAAATTAGTGTAGCCATAGACATATAGATTTTAAGTACTTATGTAGGAAATACGTATATAACATACGTACTCATTAGCATATAGGGTTAATAACTCTATATCATATCTACATAAATTTAGAAATATGATATATCAATACATATTTTTATAGGTAAGTAGAACACACATTAAGTACAAGATGTAAGATGTGTATCATCCAAATGCCTGTATTTGGTGATAGGAACCTGTATTTGAAGCTCCAGCAGTATAGCTGCTGAGAGATTTCATTTTGTTTTTAAAAAGGGTGAGGTTTTTGTGAACAGGTAAGAGACGGGTGGGATGGCTGTTCACACACATCTCTATCTCCAGGTGTGTTCTGTACATAGAAATAGATATATAGATAGGTACATATTTAGATAGATAGGGAAAGAATAGAGATTTTGCTTTCACATCAACATTTTTCTGCTATTTGGAGAATTTATGGTGGAAAAAAGGCTATTTCTGCACTTCCTGCCTAAGGGCTGACCCACGCCACTCTTGCTGTAAGTTGCATGCAATGTATACGGAATTTGTACTTCACTTGCGGCAGGTGCGGCACATGTGGTTTCTGCAGTTTTCGCCACAAAATCTCCACTTACCAGTGTTTTTGTTATGGCTGCATTTAATGCAATTGCCGAAGCCGCGTTTGCCGCATTTACTGCAAGTTAACTCCAAGCTTCATCTACATTGCATGGCACTTGCTGAAAGTGTGTTGTAGGTCAGTTCTTTGGTGCCAAGTGTGGAAGTTGTATTGTTTTTAACATTACTTCTGCAAATATCAGAAACATGCAGATGTGAAAGAGGTTTGAGTATTAAGAAATAGGAATCAGTTAGTTAGGACCCATCAGTTCAAAGGCTACCGTGACGTGGTTGATGGGCATGCTTATATTAGCCCATCGGTGTACTATGAACGTTGATTTCTTAAATTTTACACTTCTGTAAAAATAAACACAAAAAATTTGGATACACAAAAAGGCTTTTATTTCTGTTGTACTTATTAGAATTATTTAAAATGAAGGCTTAGCTAAGCCCAAGAGATGATTAAAAACGTTTCATACCAACCCATCAGATGTAAAATTACTGTGAAAATACCTGAAGGGCACACAAGTATGCGCCAGTATGGGTACTAAGAGCTTTTCCACATAATAATGAAATATTTTAAAATGTCATAGAACATACCAATATACATAGTTATTGATACATATTATTTATTATTTACATTATTGTTCTTAAGCAAAGAACCGTTGTTGTGGCATTTGCCACAACACGCAAAGTTGTTGTCTGATGTCTTTCATCACTCCCCTCATAAGCATGTTCATGGATCCTGTGTAACTGTACCTTAAATAACAAGAATTGTCAAGAGCTGGTGAGTGCAGCCATTTTTTGTTCTTTCTTACTATTATTTATTAATTGTATTATTCTTACATTTGAATAAATAAAGTATATATGGATTCTAGACTCCCGATTCTTTAGAATCGGGCTGCCATCTAGTCTAATATATAATTGCCTAGAATACTACTTCCGGCAATTTGTGCCAACTTCCGTGGCTTTGTCCGGAGCTAATGTCCGGAGATAATGTTCGGAGCTAATGTCCGGAGCTAATGTCCGGAGCTAATGTCCAGAGATTAATTGCCTAGAATACTACTTCCTGCAATTTGTGCCAACTTCCGTGGCTTTGTCCGGAGCTAATGTCCGGAGATAATGTCCGGAGCTAATGTCCGGAGCTAATGTCCGGAGCTAATGTCCGGAGCTAATGTCCGGAGATAAGTGACGTCACCAGTGTCATACACCCAGGCAGAGCACAGGGGCCGCAGGCAGCATATGGGGCCCCAGGCAGAGCACAGTGGCCCCAGGCAGAGCACAGGGGCCCCAGGCAGCATATGGGGCCCCAGGCAGAGCACAGTGGTCCCAGGTAGAGCACAGGGGCCCCAGGCAGCCTATGGGGCCCCAGGTAGAGCACAGGGGCCCCAGGCAGCCTATGGGGCCCCAGGCAGAGCACAGGGGCCCCAGGCAGCATATGGGGCCCCAGGCAGAGCACAGGGGCCCCAGGCAGCATATGGGGCCCCAGGCAGAGCACAGTGGCCCCAGGCAGAGCACAGGGGCCCCAGGCAGCATATGGGGCCCCAGGCAGAGCACAGTGGCCCCAGGCAGAACATGGAGCCCCAGGCAGAGCACAGAGGCCCCAGGCAGAGCACAGGGACCCCAGGCAGCATATGGGGCCCCAGGCAGAGCACAGGGGCCCCAGGCAGAGCACAGGGGCCCCAGGCAGCATATGGGGCCCCAGGCAGAGCACAGTGGTCCCAGGCAGAACATGGGGCCCCAGGCAGAGCACAGGGGCCCCAGGCAGAGCACAGGGGCCCCAGGCAGCATATGGGGCCCCAGGCAGAGCACAGGGGCCCCAGGCAGCATATGGGGCCCCAGGCAGAGCACAGGGGCCCCAGGCAGAACATGGGGCCCCAGGCAGAGCACAGGGGCCCCAGGCAGAGCACAGGGGCCCCAGGCAGCATATGGGGCCACAGGCAGAGCACAGGGGCCCCAGGCAGCATATGGGGCCCCAGGCAGAGCACAGTGGCCCCAGGCAGAGCACAGGGGCCCCAGGCAGAACATGGGGCCCCAGGCAGAGCACAGGGGCCCCAGGCAGAGCACAGGGGCCCCAGGCAGCATATGGGGCCCCAGGCAGAGCACAGGGGCCCCAGGCAGCATATGGGGCCCCAGGCAGAGCACAGCGATATTTTGGACCACTGTGCGGTGTTTCAGACCCCCTGTGTGATGGCACTTGCTGAAAGTGTGTTGTAGGTCAGTTCTTTGGTGCCAAGTGTGGAAGTTGTATTGTTTTTAACATTACTTCTGCAAATATCAGAAACATGCAGATGTGAAAGAGGTTTGAGTATTAAGAAATAGGAATCAGTTAGTTAGGACCCATCAGTTCAAAGGCTACCGTGACGTGGTTGATGGGCATGCTTATATTAGCCCATCGGTGTACTATGAACGTTGATTTCTTAAATTTTACACTTCTGTAAAAATAAACACAAAAAATTTGGATACACAAAAAGGCTTTTATTTCTGTTGTACTTATTAGAATTATTTAAAATGAAGGCTTAGCTAAGCCCAAGAGATGATTAAAAACGTTTCATACCAACCCATCAGATGTAAAATTACTGTGAAAATACCTGATGGGCACACAAGTATGCGCCAGTATGGGTACTAAGAGCTTTTCCACATAATAATGAAATATTTTAAAATGTCATAGAACATACCAATATACATAGTTATTGATACATATTATTTATTATTTACATTATTGTTCTTAAGCAAAGAACCGTTGTTGTGGCATTTGCCACAACACGCAAAGTTGTTGTCTGATGTCTTTCATCACTCCCCTCATAAGCATGTTCATGGATCCTGTGTAACTGTACCTTAAATAACAAGAATTGTCAAGAGCTGGTGAGTGCAGCCATTTTTTGTTCTTTCTTACTATTATTTATTAATTGTATTATTCTTACATTTGAATAAATAAAGTATATATGGATTCTAGACTCCCGATTCTTTAGAATCGGGCTGCCATCTAGTATGTCATAATTGTACAAGCTGGGAATATCTCTTCCACACTTGGATATATGTTTGTATGAATATGTATATACACAGGATGGACAGACGTGTTAAAGTTAGATAAAAGTTAAAAAAAAAGAAAGCTACATTTTCAAAACATCTTAGTTTATTCAGTATCGACAATGAGTACAAGACACAAAAATCCCGGCTCTTATATGTCTTGGAGTGTTATCAATGAGGTAGTTGATCTGTCAACTGTTGGCTGTCTGAGGAATGTTCTGCCATGCTGAATGCACTTGGGCATACAAATAATCCAGATCTGCTGCTGCCAGCTCTCTTTTGCACTTGCTGAATAATGATATCCCAGATGTGCTCGATGAGAGACAATTACCTGGAATGAAAAGTAGAGAGTCTGGATACCATGCAATATGCTATCTCACGCTATAATCCTAGAAATAGGACCACTGTGATGTTCACTAGTCAAGGCCTCCTAATGGCCACATGGTCTCCAGACCAATCTCCGGTTATCATTGCATTCAAGAGAAAAGCGGGACTCATCACTGAAGGGTAGACCTCAATTCCAGCCTCTGGTCTCCATCTGGAGAACACGGGGTTAATGGTACATCATATCAGTCCTACTTTTGGAATTATGGTGTGGTGTGACATAATGTATGGTAGCAGAGCCCACTAGACTTCATTCTAGGTACACTAACAGCTTGTCGTCTTTCAACACGACAATGACAGACCACATGCTGCTAATTCTACTGTGAGCATTATGCATGGACTTAACGTGCTGCCATGGCCTGCAGCCATCGAGCACATCTGGGACATTATCGATTAGCAATTATAGATAGAGCTGCCAGCAGTGGATCTTGATGGTTTGCCCAAGTGCATTTAGTGTGGCAGAACAATCCTCAGACAACCATTAATAACCTCAGTAACAACATGACAAGGCGTGCAAGTGATTTTTTTTCTGCACATGAAGCGCATACTCGATACTGAATGAATTGATATGTTTCAAAAATGTTGTTTCCATTTTTTCATCATTTTTATATTATTAACATGGCTATCCATCCTGTAATTTGCATAATTCTATGACTTATCCCCTTCTTGGCCTTGCAATTTCAATGTTGAGGAGTGCATTTTTTGGGAAATATTCTTTATTCTCTTTGGATTGCACTCCACAATCTTTGAACTGCTTCAACCATTTAGGGAGCACCGGAAAATTGTAAAGGTTTACTTCAAACATATAAAAAGGAACAGATCTACGGTTTTAAGTACTTGATTTGAAACATTTTGTGCAAAATTATGTTTATGAGGTAACTAAAGCTAGTTCAACCAAGGAAAACGGAATATTATAGCACAGATGTAATTAATTCTGCACCATTAATCACATCTGCCCTCAGGGACGGAAATTAACTGAACACAGAATGGGAAACATAATTACATAATTAAAGAAATTGTCAGATATATCATCTTGTTCCCTTAATTAGGATACAAAGGAAAGCAACAGAACAAATGGTAAACGGCCCGGGAACCATCTCCCATGTCTTGTCTCTTTTGTTCAGTTTTTCCATAAATGAACCATATAACGTAAAGCAATTATCCATAAATATGAAAAAACTCACAAACAGCACATTGTTGGCAGCGGTGCCTGCTTCTCCTTGAGACAGTGTTTTGTAACTTTCATAAAAGCGTATATTACATGACTGTAAGTTAGACATGCAAGTAAACAAGCTGAACTTATTTGCCTTTTATTATAAAGCTTTGTTTTAAATATTGCAAAGACGTGAAATTTAGATCATGCCAGCAAGTTTTACATGAGGTTTTTATTACATAAAACTTTGTGATCTTCAAACCAGTAGGTAATTCTGCTCTATAACGTCTCTACAGAGGCCTATAAGCACAGTGTGGTACAAGGAGCAGCAGCCTCCAGCATTACAGCTGCTGGCAAACTACACTCCCAAACAAGCCCTGGAAGCTGCAGGAGTGCATCAGGTTGGCATAAATTGTGCAAAAAAAAAGGAACTGCAGTATAAGTTAGGGCTCATACTCACTTAAGTGAAATACGGCCGAATCTCGCATGTTAAAACCCGGCTCTGCCGCTGGCACTCCAGAGCGGAGCGTGCAGCCGCACAGCAATGCATGGAGCTGCACGCTCCGCTCCGCTCCCAAGTGCCGGTGGCAGAGCCGGGTGTTACCATGCGAGACTCGGCCGTATTTCACGCAAGTGAGTATGAGCCCTTATAGGCACTTTGCTTCTACTTACAGTAGGATATATGTTCATTTTGTTTTTGTCTTAGGTTTTTGTCTGTTTAATGGCCAGTTTGCATGCATACCAACTTATACTACAGTTCATTTTTTTGTCTGCCAAGTTTCAGGTTTCTGCACTTACTGCAGGTAAGAGTGTGGCCCTCCTTTCTTTGAGCTAGACATAATGTTTATATAACTTCCCATTTGCTTGCTATTCATATTCGGGATCCAGTAATCAGTGCTGTCGACTCAGTAAGCCAAACCTCCCACCAAGACTCCTCAGCCTGGAGGAGGAGCTTCATTACTGAGCATGTACATAAGTGCAGCACAGATTCATCTCAGCTCCGACTCCACAGCACTGCCTCACTACTGAGCATGTACATAAAGTGCAGCACAGATTCATCTCAGCTCCGACTCCACAGCGCTGCCTCACTACTGAGCATGTACATAAAGTGCAGCACAGATTCATCTCAACTATGACTCCGGTCAGTACAGAGCAAGTACATAAAGTGCAGCACAGATTCATCTCAGCTCAGACTCCACAACACTGGTAACTACTAAGCATGTACATGAAGTGCAGCACAGATTCATCTCAGCTCCGACTCCACAGCACTGCCTCACTACTGAGCATGTACATGAAGTGCAGCACAGATTCATCTCAGCTCCGACTCCACAGTACTGGTCACTACTGAGCATGTACATGAAGTGCAGCACAGATTCATTTAAACTATGACTCCACAGCACTGGTCAGTACAGAGCAAGTACATAAAGTGCAGCACAGATTCATCTCAGCTCAGACTCCACAGCACTGCCTCACTACTGAGCATGTACATGAAGTGCAGCACAGATTCATCTCAACTATGACTCCACAGCACTGGTCACTATTGACGTTGTACATAAAGTGCAGCACAGATTCATCTCAACTATGACTCCACAGCACTACCTCACTACTGAGCATGTACATAAAGTGCAGCACAGATTCATCTCAGCTCCAACTCCACAGCACTGATCACTACTGAGCATGTACATATAGTTCAGCACAGATTCATCTCAGCTCTGACTCCATAGAACTGATCACTGCTGAGCATGTACATAAAGTGCAGCACAGATTCATCTCAACTAAAAGCCCAGATCCTTAGATCAGGAAGAGGATAGACATTTATAGGATATTTCATAACTTTCCCAAATTATTATGAATAAATATTCAGAATATACTGCATTGTACTCAGGGGTGGGATTCAAATTTTTAACAACAGGTCCTCTAAGTCTCGGTGGCCGGAATTTTGGCCACGCCCATTTTCAATAACCCCGCCCATACTAATAAGCCACGCCCAGTGGCACGATTCATATTTTTGGAAGCATGCGAGCAGGTCTGAGAGTGCTGGAGCGCATACCTGCGCTCCTGTTACAGAGCCCGCCCCGACCGCAGGTGTCCTAAACGGGACTCAGAGAGGCAGCGCGATGCTGCCTCTTTGAGTCCCGTTCAGGACACTTGCGGTCGACTCCGGGCTTTGAACAGGAGCGCAGGTATGCGCTCCCTCCAGCACTCTCAGACCCGCTCGCAGGGCAGGTTTGACAGCCGCTTTGCTGCGATTATACGCACCGTATAATCGCAGCAAAATCGTCCGTGTGCGCCTGCCCTTAGGTAAACCTGCATTCGCAGGGGGTTGGACCCGATGGCCCTTGAGGTCCCTTCCAACTCTACAATTTTATAATTCTAAGAATGCTAGCACCAAAGAACAGGGCGCTGATACTGTATATGGGAGAGGGGTGTTATACGGGTTGTGTACTACAGCTCTGCATTTCTCTATACATTATTCAAGGATCAAACAAACCTTGAGGAGTCTTCCATGATGTCAACGTGGCATCCACTGTGTTTCTAGCCAGCAGCTTCAGCTGGTAGCTAAAAATAAGAGAGAAAGTGTTAGGGGCACTGTGATGTCTATATGAACACGATCGTGTCATATACACATCAGCTTCTCCCTCCTATATAGTCCATGACTGGCTGCCACATCCAACAGGGCCCAGGGAAGGCTAGAGGGCTGCAGGGCAAAGGAGGAGGCTAGTGGGGACTGGGTGCTGCAGGGCCCAGGAGGGAGGCTACAGAGTCCAGCGGGAGGCTAGTGGGACTGGGGGCTGCAGGGCCCAGGGGGGAGGCTACAAAGTCCAGCGGGAGGCTAGTGGGACTGGGGGCTGCAGGGCCCAGGGGGAGGCTAGTGGGGACTTGGGGCTGCAGGGCCCAGGGGGAGGCTAGAGGGCTGCAGGGCCCAGGGGGAGGCTGGTGGGGATTTGGGGCTGCAGGGCCCAGGGGGAGGCTACAGGGCTGCAGGGCCCAGGGGGAGGCTAGTGGGGACTTGGGGCTGCAGGGCCCAGGGGGAGGCTAGAGGGCTGCAGGGCCCAGGGGGAGGCTGGTGGGGACTTGGGGCTGCAGGGCCCAGGGGGAGGCTACAGGGCTGCAGGGCCCAGGGGGAGGCTAGTGGGGACTTGGGGCTGCAGGGCCCAGGGGGAGGCTAGAGGGCTGCAGGGCCCAGGGGGAGGCTGGTGGGGACTTGGGGCTGCAGGGCCCAGGGGGAGGCTACAGGGCGCCCCCCCCTCTATAATACTATCTACAAGGCACAAATACCGCCACACCATGACCAGATGACATATTACCACCACAGTGATCGAATAATATCAAATACAAGGAACAAATACCAAAACATCATGACCAGACCACATATTACCACCACATAGTGACTGAATACTATAGTACTGATCAATAATAAAAAAAACCCCACAATACTATCACCATAAGTGCCATTATACACAGGAGATCTGTACTTAGTATGCAGTGTCTGTGTACAGATAATCCAGTGATCACCAGTGACATTATACACAGGAGCTCTGTATATAGTGTATGGGTAATACAGTGATCACCAGTGACATTATACACAGGACCTCTGTATATAGTATACAGTGTATAGTGTCAGTGTATAGGTAACACACTGACTCACCAGTGACGTCTCTAGGTGAAGTCCTTCATCTTTCATCCCGCACAGACCGCCATCACTTCATCCAGCCAGGACTCGTCTCTGCAGGAAATAACACAGTTATCTCGAGTTCCACTTGCAGAACACATTACTTAATTTTCCCAACTTTTACATTACACCACACGAAGAAGGCGACATAGTGTCACTGTACACAGTAATAGGACCGCCCCTCCATTTAAAACAGTGTACTCAAAAAATAAAATAAATACATCACTGCAGTAATAATATCCCTTAATTAGCCCCCTATGGTAATAATATTCGCCATCCTAGCCCCTGTGTGTCTCATTCCTGGCGTCAGCCATATGTTCTCCCATCCTGCCCTAATGAGTATCCATCCTGCCCCATATGATCTTCCCATCCTGCCCCATCTGTCTCCATCGTATCCATCCTGCCCCATGATCCTGCCCCATCTGTCTCCAATCCTGCCTCCAGTGTCTCCAGTCATGCCGCCATGTCTGTCATCCTGCCCCCTGTGTCTCCAATCATGCCCCGTTTCTCCATTCTGCCCCTGTGTCCAGCAATCTGCCCCTGTGTCCAGCTTTCTACCCCCGTGTCCAGCTTTCTGCCCCCCTGTGTCCAGCTTTCTGCCCCCCTGTGTCCAGCTTTCTGCCCCCCAGTGTCCAGCTTTCTGCCCCCCAGTGTCCAGCTTTCTGCCCCCCAGTGTCCAGCTTTCTGCCCCCCAGTGTCCAGCTTTCTGCCCCCCAGTGTCCAGCTTTCTGCCCCCCAGTGTCCAGCTTTCTGCCCCCCAGTGTCCAGCTTTCTGCCCCCCAGTGTCCAGCTTTCTGCCCCCCAGTGTCCAGCTTTCTGCCCCAGTGTCCAGCTTTCTGCCCCCCTGTGTCCAGCTTTCTGCCCCCCTGTGTCCAGCTTTCTGCCCCCGTGTCCAGCTTTCTGCCCCAGTGTCCAGCTTTCTGCCCCCGTGTCCAGCTTTCTGCCCCAGCGTCCAGCTTTCAGCCCCAGCGTCCAGCGTTCTGCCCCAGCGTCCATCGTTCTGCCCCAGCGTCCAGCTTTCTGACCCCCTGTGTCCAGCTTTCTGACCCCCTGTTTCCAGCTTTCTGCCCCCGTGTCCAGCTTTCTGCCCCAGTGTCCAGCTTTCTGCCCCCGTGTCCAGCTTTCTGCCCCAGCGTCCAGCTTTCAGCCCCAGCGTCCAGCGTTCTGCCCCAGCGTCCAGCGTTCTGCCCCAGCGTCCATAGTTTTGCCCCAGCGTCCAGCTTTCTGACCCCAGTGTCCAGCTTTCTGCCCCTGTGTCCAGCTTTCTGCCCCCCTGTGTCCAGCTTTCTGCCCCCTGTGTCCAGCTTTCTGCCCCGTGTCCAGCTTTCTGCCCCAGTGTCCAGCTTTCTGCCCCCGTGTCCAGCTTTCTGCCCCAGCGTCCAGCTTTCAGCCCCAGCGTCCAGCGTTCTGCCTCAGCGTCCATCGTTCTGCCCCAGCGTCCAGCTTTCTGACCCCCTGTGTCCAGCTTTCTGACCCCCTGTTTCCAGCTTTCTGCCCCCGTGTCCAGCTTTCTGCCCCAGTGTCCAGCTTTCTGCCCCCGTGTCCAGCTTTCTGCCCCAGCGTCCAGCTTTCAGCCCCAGCGTCCAGCGTTCTGCCCCAGCGTCCAGCGTTCTGCCCCAGCGTCCATAGTTTTGCCCCAGCGTCCAGCTTTCTGACCCCAGTGTCCAGCTTTCTGCCCCTGTGTCCAGCTTTCTGCCCCCCTGTGTCCAGCTTTCTGCCCCAGTGTCCAGCTTTCTGCCCCCGTGTCCAGCTTTCTGCCCCAGCGTCCAGCTTTCAGCCCCAGCGTTCTGCCCCAGCGTCCAGCGTTCTGACCCCCTGTGTCCAGCTTTCTGACCCCCTGTTTCCAGCTTTCTGCCCCCCTGTGTCCAGCTTTCTGCCCCAGTGTCCAGCTTTCTGCCCCCGTGTCCAGCTTTCTGCCCCAGCGTCCAGCTTTCAGCCCCAGCGTCCAGCGTTCTGCCCCAGCGTCCAGCGTTCTGCCCCAGCGTCCATCGTTCTGCCCCAGCGTCCAGCTTTCTGACCCCAGTGTCCAGCTTTCTGCCCCTGTGTCCAGCTTTCTGCCCCCCTGTGTCCAGCTTTCTGCCCCAGTGTCCAGCTTTCTGCCCCCGTGTCCAGCTTTCTGCCCCAGCGTCCAGCTTTCAGCCCCAGCGTCCAGCGTTCTGCCCCAGCGTCCATCGTTCTGCCCCAGCGTCCAGCTTTCTGACCCCCTGTGTCCAGCTTTCTGACCCCCTGTTTCCAGCTTTCTGCCCCCCTGTGTCCGGCTTTCTGACCCCCTGTTTCCAGCTTTCTGCCCCCCTGTGTCCAGCTTTCTGCCCTGGGCCCCCCCGATCGCCGCTCTCAATAAAAAAAAAAAAAAAAGTTCTGCTTACCTGACCGCGATCCTGCTCTCTCTGGTTATCGGTGGGGGCGGCCATCTTCCTGAGGCCGCGCGTGCGCAGGTGGAGTGCTCTGCTGACCGGGGCTTCAGGAAAATGGCCGCGGGATGCCGCGCATGCGCAGATGGAGATCGCGGCGGCCATTTTTCTGAAGCCGAGATGCGAACAGGTAAATTCTGCGCCGCCGGCGACCCGCCCCCCGTATTGTGCCGCCCCCCGCATTGTGCCGCCCGGGGCGGCCCGCCCCCCCCTTCCTACGCCACTGCCAGTGGTAACCATTTTGAAAATTTCTATCTGCCAGCGTTCCGGTAATTGAAAATGGCATTTTCAATTACCGGAACGCTGGCAGATAGAAATTTTAGTAAACGGCTGCCCCGTACCGGGTCGTACCGGCTGAATCCCACCCCTGATTGTACTACTGTACCCAATTTATTATATATTTTAAGAGTCAGAGTCGGTCCATTATATACGGACTCAGACTCCACCACAATGAACACTGACTCCACAGCACTGCCGGTCATGTTTGGCCCTTATTCACATTCGCATCACTTTGAAACATGGTAAGGTTTTACTATTAGAGGTTAGGACCATCCCGATTTGGGTACACCTTGATGCTGGTGGGATGGTTTTTACACTTTTTTTTTATATAAAAATGGTGTTTACTAAGTACCCTATGCTATTTATATGCAATATTGCTTTTACTTATTTACATTCAGTAGGGTATATGTTAATTTTGTGTCTTAGGTTTTGTTCTTATGTAATATAAGTCAAAATGGACAAAAATAAGCATTTTAAAATCGTGTAAAATGCAACATTAACCTGGATGTATAAAAGTATAAGTTATTAATAACCTTGCCTGAATCCAACCCAATATGTGTAGTAATCATATACCAAGGTTATAAGCAATGTAAGCCACCACATAAAACAAGATGTGAATTTATGATTTTTTGTAAATAAATTGTTAGCTGGTTTGCACTTATTTTAATATTCATGCCAATTGGGGACACGCTATGTCAGCAGATTGATAATCACCAATCTAGTGGTGCATATGTTTTAACTTTAATTCAACATGTTAACCAATAGATTTTAGAATAATATTAATTTCCACATTTGGATGTATTTAAAAATAATGTTTCAGTGCTGAGATAATGCTATAAATGCGCCCCTGCTGGGTGCTGTGTAATGGTTGTGTCTGACCGTACAGGAACATGGTCTGATTATACCACAGCTCCTGGGTGGGAGAGGAACAAAAGAAAGCATACAGGATCGCAGCAGATTCTTTCTTCAAGCTAAAAAAAACTTTGCTTAAAAACAGGCAGTGAAAAGAATCGTCTGCAATCCCCTGCTGTAATGTCTGTATATTTTTCCCCTCCCCCGCCCAGTTGTGGTATGATCAGACCATATTCCTGCACGGTCAGACACAGCCATTACACAGTACATAGCAGGGGCACATTTATAAGATTATCTCAGCACAGGAACATTTTTTACCACATCAAATTGTGAAACTTATTATTATTCCAAGATCTATTCATTAAACTGTGCTTTGCTCATGGGAAAACTCCATTAATTAATGTAATTAATGAAACTTAACATGGACAAAACAGAATTCATCATCTTTCCCCCATCTCACGCGACCCCCCCAACGAACCTATCCATTACAGTAAATGGCTGCCCACTCTCCCCAGTCCCACAAGCTCGCTGCCTCGGGGTAATCCTTGACGCTGATCTCTCCTTCAAACCACATATCCAAGCCCTTTCCACTTCCTGCCGACTTCAACTCAAAAATATTTCACGAATCCGTTCATTCCTCAACCAAGAATCTGCAAAAACCCTAGTCCATGCCCTCATCATCTCCTGCCTCGACTACTGCAACCTCCTGCTCTGTGGCCTCCCCTCGAACACTCTCGCACCCCTCCAATCTATTCTAAACTCTGCTGCCCGACTAATCCACCTGTCCCCCCGCTATTCTCCGGCCTCTCCCCTCTGTCAATCCCTTCACTGGCTCCCCATTGCCCAGAGACTCCAGTACAAAACCCTAACGATGACATACAAAGCCATCCACAACCTGTCTCCTCCATACATCTGTGACCTCGTCTCCCGGTACTTACCTACACGCAACCTCCGATCCTCACAAGATCTCCTTCTCTACTCCCCTCTTATCTCCTCTTCCCACAATCGTATACAAGATTTCTCTCGCGTATCACCCCTACTCTGGAACCTTCTACCACAACACATCAGACTCTCGCCTACCATCAGAATCTTCAAAAAGAATCTGAAGACCCACCTCTTCCGACAAGCCTACAACCTGCAGTAACCACCGATCAACCAACCGCTGCACGATCAGCTCTATCCTCACCTACTGTATCCTCACCCATGCCTTGTAGATTGTGAGCCTCCGCGGGCAGGGTCCTCACTCCTCCTGTACCAGTTATGACTTGTATTGTTTAAGATTATTGTACTTGTTTTTATTATGTATACCCCTCCTCACTTGTAAAGCGCCATGGAATAAATGGCGCTATAACAATAAATAATAATAATAATAATAATAATAATAATAATGTACTGTCTTTGAATCTAAGAATGATCATATGTGACGACTCTCAGAAAGATGTCCAACATGAATGAATGACAAGGTAACATGGGATAAATGTCATCCAATTAGTGCCCTGGCAGGTATTGAAAGCGTAAGCAGGAACCATATTTAGAGGGTAGAATCAATAGAATCATGAAAATATAAAGATCATATTAAAACAGATCCAACTATGAGAAAATATTCCCTAGAAATGAAAAGAAATCACACAAAGAAAAAAAGTGGCTGGAATAGAGTATGTCCAAAGAACAAACCATGAAAATCTCAGTAAGAGAAAAACATGAATAATGTAGCACACTAAGATAAAGTGTTAAGAAGAGAGTGTGTCCAAAAGGACCAAACTCCGGAAGATCCCAATAGAGAAAGAACTGTCGTGAAAATACTTATTCAAAAAAATCCCGTAAAAAGCAAATCCTCATTCAAACCCTGTGGAGAAATAGTATCCAGATTAAAGATCCATCTGGATTCAAGACAAAAGAGCTTTTTCCCTAAAATCTCTACCCCTAATACTAGGAGAAAGCTTCTCGGGACCCACTACTTGAAAACCAGTGGGCTTATCCTGATGGTGTGTAAGAAACTGAGAAGAACAGAGGTAAGTTGCTTACCTTTATAATGGTCAATTGCACCCAGATTGATCGTAGAGAGATTCTTCTGAATCTGCTTTCTTAGTTCCTGTGTAGTTTGGCCCAAGTAGATTTTTCTACAGGGACAAATAATTCGAATAAATCAAGTACTCTGTTCTGAAATTAATCCCTTCACCTCAAACCCTGTTTTCACCTTCATGACTAACCAATTCTGACAATTGTCACTTTATGTGGTAATAACTCTGGAAAAGCTTTAAAGAATCCTAGTGATTTTGTGATTGTTTTCTTGTGACATATTGTACTTCATGACAGTGGTAACATTTGTTAGATATGACTTGCGTTTATTTGTGAAAATATTGAAAATTTGGTAAAAGTTTGAAAATTTCACAATTTTCAAACTTTTCATTTTTGTGCCCTTATGTCACACAAAATAGTCAATAAATAAAATGTCCACATGTCTATTTTACATCAGCACTATTTTTAAAACTTTTTTTGCAAGGAAACTAGAGGGGTTAAAAGTTAATCAACAATTTCTAATTTTTTCGACCAAATTTACAAAACCATTTTTTAGGGACATCACATCAAAACTAAAGTGACTTTGAGTCACTATATGACAGAAAATACCCCAAATTTACACGATTTTAAAATCTGCACCCCCCCTCAAAACCACATTCAAGAAGAAAAAAATGAAATTTTCCTTTTTTTTTAAATTTTACTTTAGCCTCAAATTATTTATTTTATAAGGGTAAAACGGACCTCAAAATTTGCTGTGCAATTTCTCCTGAGTACGTCGATAGCCCATATGTGGGAGAAAACTACTGTTTGGGATCACAGTAGGGCTTGGAAGGGAACGATTATTTGTTTATTAAGTATTTTGTATGACACCACTCTCTGATTTAAGGGCATAAAATTTCAAAGTTTGAAAATTGCAAAATTTTCAAAATGTTCGTCATATTTCCATTTTTTCATAAATAACAATAACATAATAAAGTCACATTGAAGAAATTTTACCACTAACATGAAGTACAATATGTCACGAAAAAACAATCTCAGTATCAGCGGGATCCGTTGAAGCATTCCAGAGTTATAACCACATAAAGTAACAGTGGTCAGAATTGTAAAAATTGGCTAGGTCATTAAGTACCAAATTGGCTCTGTTACTAAGGGGTTAAAAGACATTACTATAACTTCAGTAAATAGTTTTTTCAAAGCTTTCTGACATAATGCACATGTAATTTATAAAGCAAAGCTATTGATTTGCATATATTGGTTTCTGAGAGTGAAGAGTGCTAGGTTGGGACTAGTTTGACCACTATATTAGACAATTTGTGATGCCCATAATATTGATTCTGACTATAATCAAATAATTTGCACGTGTCACGCTTTTTAAACCTGCTTGAATTTTTATACTATCTTAATAATTTGAATAAAAATTTGGTGTTTTAAAAAATATATATATTTTCTTGCAATGGATCCTTTTTTTCTCTAAACTATTCTATATTTAGGGCTGTGTTGATACAGCCCCTTTTGTGCCTAAACAGCAGAAACCTCCACTAGTGGCCCCATTTTGGAAACTACACTTCTTGAGGAATTCATCTTGTGGTGCAGTGAGAATTTTTAACCCTCAAGCGATTCACAGAATTGTATAACATACACTCCCTGACAGAAGTTATGTCGCTTATCCATGTTATGTAAATAAAAGCTTATAACCTGACGTTAAATTCATCCATTGGTTGTATAAATTATTCTTTTGAAAGCTGAAACCCTCCAAAATGTGGTTGAGGTTAAGAAAATAAATTGGCATCAATGTAGAAATATTGATCAGTTAATGGACACAGAATGGCCAGATTTTGGCAAGACAAAACTTTTGTCGCCTGGTCATATAATGCACCCAATCCTAGTTTACATCCTCACCTGTGCTCAGTAAATGATCAGTTAATTAGTGTGTGTGTATAAAAAGAAATCCAGCACCCAGATATTCACTTGAACTGCAACTTGAGCTCTGACAACATGCCAAAAATCCACCCTGCGACCAAAGCCTGGATTATCAAGAGGCTGAAGACCAGATCCACTGCAGAGGTGGCTGACACCTTTAATGTGTCTCAGTGTCAAGTACAAAGAATTAAAAAAAGATTTGAAGAGACTGGAGATGTGTTTGACAAGCCCAGGTCCGGCAGACCCCGCAAGACAACTGCTCAGGAGGAACATTTGTTGGTTAGAAAATCCAAAGCAAGCCCCTCTTCCACTGCAGCAGAGCTCCAATAGGCCTGGTCACCTCAAGTCCCTGTGTCAACTAGAACAGTTTGTAGGATTCTATCTCGAAATGGCCTCCATGGTCGAATCAGTGCCAGAAGCCAGCACTAAACAAAAGGCAAATAAAAAACCGTGTGGCATTTGCAAAGTCCCACAGCCTGCTAAACAGATGGACACTGGACAAGTGGCAGAAGGTGGATTTCTCTGATGAATCTTGAGTAGAATTACACCACAGCCGCCGCAAATACTGCAGGAGACCTATACTGGAGCCCGTATGGATCCAAAATACACCCAGAAAACAGTTAAATTTGGTGGTGGAAAGATCATGGTCTGGGGTTACATTCAGTATGGGGGTGTGCAAAACATTTGCAAGGTGGAAGGCAATATCAATAGCTCAAAATATCAAGAAGTATTAGCCACCTCTTACATTCCAAATCATAAAAGGGGTCAAATTCTGCAGCAGG
This sequence comes from Ranitomeya variabilis, assembly GCF_051348905.1. NCBI lineage: Eukaryota > Metazoa > Chordata > Amphibia > Anura > Dendrobatidae > Ranitomeya > Ranitomeya variabilis. Next base: position 996,164,758 of record NC_135232.1, on the reverse strand, counting down.
ATGGTTCTCCATCTCCTACATCCATCTCTTCAACAAAGTTCCTCCAGGCAAAAAAGATCAAGGTGCTCAAGGACTGGCCAGCCCAGTCACCAGACATGAACATCATTGAGCATGTTTGGGGTAGGATGAAAGAGGAAGCTTGGAAGACAAAGCCAAAGAATCTAGATGAACTCTGGGAGGCATGTAAGACTGCATTCTTTGCTATTCCTGATGACTTCATTAATAAATTGTTTGAATCATTGTTGAACCGTATGGATGCAGTCCTTCAAGCTCATGGAAGTCACACAAAATATTAAATATGACTCTAATAGCACCAAAACTACATTTACCAGTTATGCAACATATATTTGTATTTTAAGTTAATTATTTGTTTGAATATCACATTACTTTCTGTGGGCGACAAAACTTTTGTCTTGCCAAAATCTGACCATTCTGTGTCCATTAACTGATCAATATTTCTGCATTGATCCCAATTTATTTTCTAAACCTAAACCACATTTCGGAGAGCTTCAGTTTTTAAGAGAATAATTTATACAACCAATGGATGAATTTATCGTCAGGTTATAAGCTTTTATTTCCATAACATGGATAAGTGACATAACTTCTGTCAGTGAGTGTAGGGTAGAGTCACTTGAAAATTATTTTATTTATAACACATAATAATAATAATAATAATAATTTATTTTACTCACTTATTTAGTGCCATTAATTCCACAGCACTTCACAGACATTATTATCGCTGTACCCACTGGGGCTCACAATCTAATTTCCCTATCAGTATGTCTTTGGAGAGTGGGAGGAAACCAGATTACCAGGAGGAAACCCATGCAAACACGGAGAGAACACATAAACTCCTTAAAGATGTTGTCCTTGGTTGGATTTAAACCCAGGATGCCAGCGTTGCAAAGCTGCAGTACTCACCACTAAACTAAGCCCTAAAAAAATTCCATGTTTTTTACACTAAAATGTTACTTTTGCCTCAAGCATACAATCTTCAAAAAGGGATAATAGGAGGAATTGTGCAACATATTTTGTGGTCCATTTTCTCCTGAGTGTGCCAATACCCCATATGTAATCTATTTTTAAGGCAAAGCTCAGAAGGGAAGGAGTGCAATATTGTAGTGCACATTTTGCTGGAATGATTTTTGGGTGCATTTCACCTTGGTAGAGCCCTGAGATGCCGGAACCCCCATAACTGACTTCATTTTAGAAACTACACCTCTCAATTAATTAAATTATCATTGCAGTGATCATATTGAGAGCACAAGTGGGTCACAGTACCTTACACCATTGGGAGGTGAAGAAAAAATAATTACATTTTTACCACCAAATGTTGTTTTAGCACCAGATTTTACATTGTCACACGGGGAAATGGGTAAAAATGGCACAAAAATTTGTAGCACAATTTCTGCTGAATGTAGAAATACCCCATATATGGCTGTACAATATTGCTTACCCACACGGCGAGACTTGGGAGGGACGGAGCGCTATTTGACTCTTGGAGAACAAATTTTTGTAGAATAGTTTGCAGACACCATATACAGAGCCCCTAAGTGCTAGAAGAGCAGAATCCCCCCTCAAGTGACCCCATTTTGGAAATTATACCCTTCTCAGAATTTATCTACAGGTGTAGTGACGATTTTGACTCAGTGGGTGTTTTGCCAGAAACAGGCAGCAGTGAATATTGCTGAGTGAAAATTGCAAATCATTGTAGTGCCCATACATTGTGCCCATCTTGTGCTTCTGGAGACCTGCAACTGTAAATTAGGTGGGCTCTCATCTCTACAGAAATGCAAATGTGTCTGCTAACTGCAGTGTAGGCACACTGCGGGGCTCAGAAGGGAGGGGAGCGTTTGGAATTTCCAGAAGGTTTGTGCTACCAGTAACGTTGAAGCTTTTATATGGAACATTTTACATAACATTTGGGATCACATTTATTGGGCGCTCTACACTGAGGACTTACATCGGGGTTTCCATCTAAATCTCCGAATGACGCGATACAGATGAAACCCTGGAGGGATCCATTCATTACTAAGAGGCAGCTCTGGGCTCTGTCTGGCCTCTGTTCAATGGTGTCCTTCTTTTCAGAGGTGCACAAAACTGTGGTCGACCGTGCTTTTATGCACACTTAAAAGACAAACACCGCTGGATCACAGGTCAGACGGCATCCACAGTGTCTCCATCAGGGAATCTTGCTCCAGAGGTTCCATCTGAATCAAGTATTTCAGAGATTTAGACAGAAATCCCAGTGTAAGCACTCATCGTAGAGCGCAGGATAAATGTGAGCCGAGCCTTACTGCGATCTTTGGGAGGCAGAATGAACAAATCAACAGTAGGCGAAGAATTAATTTGACTTTTTGCGCTGTTCCTGGTGCAGTTTAAGTGATTAGACGACTTTATTCTTCAACTCGGATGTTACTACATTTATATTTTTTTATGTATGGCTCCTGTCACACAGTAAAAGATGCTTTTTTTGTAAAACAAGTTTTTGCAGCAACATATTTTGAGAGCTGTAATTTTTCTATATTTCTGAAGACAAAGTGAAGGCATGTTTTTTTGCTGGACAAGTCGGTATTTTTATTGGTACTATTTTCAGCCACATAACACTTTTTGATCACTTTTGGGAGGGAGAATGAACAAAGACCAGCAATTTAGGAATTTTTTTTGCTGTTCACTGAGTGGTAAAAGTGATAAGATAACTTTATTCTTCAGGTCAGTACGATTACAGCAATACCATATTTATATTTTTTTTATGTTTTGGCACTTTTACAAAAAAAAAGTTTTATAGAAAAAAATAAGGGTTTTTGCATCGCTTTATTCTAAGAGCTATAACTTTTTTCATTTTTGCGCTGATGGAGCTGTGTGGTAGCTTATATTGCAGGACAAGCTATACCATTTTATTTACAGTTGACTTTTTGATTGCATTTTATTCCATTCTTTGTTCAGCAATATGATGAAAAAGCATAGTTTTTTGCCAAGTTTTTTAAAAAATTTTTACGGTCTTCACTGAAGGGGTTAATTAGTTTTTACAGTTTTTATGGTTTAGGTTGTTTCGGACGCGGCGATATCAAATAGTTAGGTCCATATATATTTGGACAGAGACAAAAGTTTTCTAATTTTGGTTATAGACATTACCACAATGAATTTTAAACAAAAAAATTCAGATGCAGTTGAAGTTCAGACTTTCAGCTTTCATTTGAGGGTATCCACATTAAAATTGGATGAAGGGTGTAGGAGTTTCAGCTCCTACCATCCTCAAAAAAGATTCACAAAAACGAAGAGCACAACAAGAAACCTGCTGATTCAAAGTTGTGTCGTAACACAAAATCAAGCAAATTGATCAAAAATGAACCATGCATCCTATCTGAATGTCACGGGGAGACTAGGTGGGCAAGAGCTAATAACCCGGGCCCCTGCAATTTCCCTCAGACTAGGGAAATCCTGACTGACCCTCTACCTAGAATTTACACTGATGGTGTGCATGTCTAGGCCTCGACCCTCGCCCTGTCTCCTGTTTCAACCCTAGGCTGAAACCATCGCCCTCCACCCAGTGAAAAGATCATACACCAATACCCACAGTTAGAACAGACAAGGATAACGGAAAATATACACCACGCCGCAGTCACTCAGGAATACACTATAAATGCGCAGGGCAAAATAAATACAAATATAGGAAGGAGTAAATAAGACAAAGGGAAATACACCACCAGCAACGATACTCCACCTACTAGCTCACCACTCCAGACCGAGATAACAACGCACAAGACAGAAGCTATAATCGGCGACGCCCAATGTTCAGGAGAACTATTTAAAGCAATGGGCATGGCCCAGCTTCCAATCCGAGCATCAGGTAAATTAACCCCGGACCAGCTAGATAAAATCAAGCCGACGCCAATGAGCACATAGTGGTCAAAAGCGGAATTACCGCTGTCTGTCGAACGACCTGGTCTGAACAGCGTCTGACATGACAGTACCCCGCCTTCTACGAGGGACCCCAGGGCCCTCACGGCTTATAGGACCCGGCTTGTCCGGATGGCGACGGTGAAAAAACCTGACCAGCCGATCCGCATGAATGTCCGAGGCTGGTACCCAGGACCTCTCCTCAGGCCCATAGCCACGCCAGTGTACCAAGTACTGTAAAGTGCGGCACACTACACGAGAGTCAACCACTTTGGAGACTTCAAATTCCAAATTACCATCCACCAAGACTGGAGGTGGCATAGGCGCCGCGTCCACAGAACCCACCACCTTCTTTAAAAGAGACCTGTGGAACACGTTGTGTATCTTATACACCGTAGGACGCTCCAATCGGTACGCTACTGGGATAATGACGGCGGTGACCCTAAATGGACCAATAAACCGTGGACCCAATTTAAGGGATGGTATTTTGAGTCTAATTTTTTTGGGGATAACCACACCCAGTCATCCACACTCAGGTCCGGACCTGGCACACGCCTACTGTCAGCCACACGTTTGTACCTAGCACCCACACTCAACAGGCGCTGTTTAACTCTCCTCCAGACTGATGAATATTGTGCTCCTAACTGGTCCTCCTCCGGAACGCCGGAAGAGCCCCTCTGACTCAAAGTACAAAATTGAGGATGTAGCCTGTAAACACAAAAAAACGGAGACTCCCCAGACGACTCCTGGCGGTGATTATTGATGGCAAACTCAGCCAAAGAAAGGTAGACCACTCCTCCTGGTTATCTGAGACAAAGCAGCGTAAGTACTGTTCCAAATTTTGATTCATACGCTCAGTCTGACCATTTGACTGAGGATGAAACGCCGAAGAATCAGACAACTTGATCCCCAGCCGTGAGCAAAATGCTTTCCAAAATTTTGCCACAAACTGAGAACCCCTATCAGACACGATGTCAGATGGAACCCCATGAAGTCTGACCACCTCCTGCATAAATACCTGAGCCAGAGTCTTAGCGTTAGGCAACGAAGGCAAAGACACAAAGTGCGACATTTTTGAAAACCGATCAACAATCACCAAGATGACCGTGGTCCCAGCTGAGGAGGGCAAATCAGTGATGAAATCCATGGAGATTTCCGTCCATGGCTTACTAGGCACCTCAAGAGGAAGTAGTGTGCCAACAGGACGGGAGCGGGGCGTCTTAGCCCTAGCGCACGTGGTACAAGCTGACACGTATGAGACCACGTCCTGTCGGATCTTGGGCCACCAAAACCGATGTGACACCAACTCCAAGGTACCTCTAACCCCTGGGTGGCCAGCCAGGACAGCATCATGATGCTCCGCCAAAACCTTTAAGCGGAGATGAAGCGGTACAAAAGATTTGTTGATGGGAAGCTCAGATGGTACCTCCTCCTGAGCCTCGGCAATCTCAGCCTCAACCTCAGTAGTGAAAGCCGAAACCACAACACCCTTTTGGAGGATGGGTACTGGATCCTCCCGAGGTTCTCCCCCCGGAAAACACCTGGACAGAGCATTGTCATGAATCCCAATGGCTAGGGATAGCAAGGGACAAGCAAAGTAATACAAAATATCGGACGAGCTCTAGGGTGATGGAACCTGGGCTGACCGCTGCCCTACGCCTGACAAACGCAACTAGAGATAGCCAGGGAGCGTGCCTACGTTGGTTCTAGATGCCACGCACCAGCCTAAGAGCTAACTAGTACTGCAGAGAAAATAAAGACCTCACTTGCCTCCAGAGGAATGAACCCCAAAAGGTATAGTTGCCCCCCACATGTATTGACGGTGAAATGAGAGGAAGGCACACACATAGAGATGATATATATAGGTTCAGCAAATTGAGGCCCGCTGTAAACTAGAAAGCAGAACGATACAAAAGGGGTCTGAGCGGTCAGCAAAAAACCCTAATCAAAAAAACCATCCTGAGATTACAAGAACCCATGTGCCAACTCATGGCACATGGGGAGAACCTCAGTCCACTAGAGCTACCAGCTAGCATAGAGACATAATAAGCAAGCTGGACAAAAAACCAACAACTGAAAATCAGCACTTAGCTTATCCTGAAAGATCTGGGAGCAGGTAGGCAGGAACCAAACAGAGCACATCTGAATACATTGATAGCCGGCAAGGGAATGACAGAAAGGCCAGGTAAAATAGGAACCACCCAGCCTCTGATGGACAGGTGGAAACCAAAGGCCGCAACCCACCAAAGTCACCCAGTACCAGCAGTAACCACCAGAGGGAGCCCACAAACAGAATCCACAACAGTACCCCCCCCTTGAGGAGGGGTCACCGAACTCTCACGAGAACCCCCAGGGCGATCAGGGTGAGCTCTATGGAAGGCGCGGACCAAATCAGTCGCATGAACATCGGAGGCGACCACCCAGGAATTATCCTCCTGACCATAACCCTTCCACTTAACCAAATACTGGAGTTTGCGTCTGGAAACACGAGAATCCAAGATCTTCTCAACAACATACTCCAATTCTCCCTCCACCAGCACCGGAGCAGGAGGCTCAACCGAAGGAACAACGGGCACCTCATACCTCCGCAACAACGACCGATGGAACACATTATGAATAGCAAACGATGCTGGGAGATCCAAACGAAAAGATACAGGGTTAAGAATCTCCGAGATCCTATAAGGACCGATGAACCGAGGCTTGAACTTAGGAGAAGAGACCTTCATAGGGACAAAACGAGAAGACAACCACACCAAATCCCCAACAAGAAGTCGGGGACCCACGCGGCGACGGCGATTAGCAAACTGCTGAGTCTTCTCCTGAGATAACTTCAAATTGTCCACCACCTGATTCCAAATCTGATGTAGCCTGTCCACCACCACGTCCACTCCAGGACAATCCGAAGACTCCACCTGACCAGAGGAAAAACGAGGATGAAACCCCGAATTACAAAAAAAAGGAGAGACCAACGTGGCAGAACTAGCCCGATTATTAAGAGCAAATTCGGCCAGTGGCAAAAAAGCAACCCAGTCATCTTGATCAGCAGAAACAAAACACCTCAAATAAGTTTCCAAGGTCTGATTAGTTCGCTCCGTCTGGCCATTCGTCTGAGGATGGAATGCAGACGAGAAAGACAAATCAATGCCCATCTTGGCACAAAACGTCCGCCAAAATCTAGACACAAACTGGGATCCCCTGTCAGAAACGATATTCTCCGGAATCCCATGCAAACGAACCACGTTCTGAAAAAATAAAGGGACCAACTCAGAGGAGGAAGGCAACTTAGGCAAGGGCACCGAATGAACCATCTTAGAAAAGCGGTCACACACAACCCAGATAACGGACATTTTCTGTGAAACCGGGAGATCAGAAATAAAATCCATGGAAATGTGCGTCCAAGGCCTCTTCGGGATGGGCAAGGATAACAACAACCCACTGGCCCGAGAACAGCAAGGCTTAGCTCGAGCACACACTTCACAAGACTGCACAAAGGTACGCACATCCCTAGACAAGGAAGGCCACCAAAAAGACCTGGCCACCAAGTCTCTAGTACCAAATATTCCAGGATGACCAGCCAACACAGAAGAATGGACCTCGGAGATGACTCTGCTGGTCCAATCATCCGGAACAAACAGTCTTTCTGGCGGACAACGATCCGGTTTATCCACCTGAAACTCCTGCAATGCACGTCGCAAGTCTGGGGATACGGCGGACAATATTACCCCATCCCTAAGGATACCAGTAGGCCCAGAGTCTCCAGGAGAGTCAGGCACAAAACTCCTGGAAAGAGCATCTGCCTTCACATTCTTTGAACCTGGCAGGTATGAAACCACGAAATTGAAACGAGAAAAAAACAACGACCAACGAGCCTGTCTAGGATTCAAACGCCTGGCAGACTCAAGGTAAATGAGATTATTGTGATCAGTCAAGACCACCACACGATGTTTAGCACCCTCAAGCCAATGACGCCACTCCTCAAATGCCCACTTCATGGCCAAAAGCTCCCGATTACCCACATCATAATTGCGCTCGGCGGGCGAGAATTTTCTAGAGAAGAATGCACATGGCTTCATCACCGAGCCATTAGAACTTCTCTGTGACAAAACCGCCCCCGCTCCAATCTCGGAAGCATCAACCTCAACCTGAAAAGGAAGTGAAACATCTGGTTGACACAACACAGGAGCAGAAGAAAACCGGCGCTTAAGTTCCCGAAAGGCCTCCACGGCCGCAGGAGACCAATCAGCAACATCAGCACCCTTTTTAGTCAAATCAGTCAAAGGTTTAACAATACTGGAAAAATTAGCAATGAACCGACGATAAAAATTAGCAAACCCCAAGAACTTCTGAAGGCTCTTAACAGATGTAGGTTGTGTCCAGTCACAAATCGCCTGAACCTTGACGGGATCCATCTCAATAGTAGAAGGAGAAAAAATGTACCCCAAAAAAGAAATCTTCTGGACTCCGAAGAGACACTTTGAGCCCTTCGCAAACAGAGAATTGGCCCGCAGAACCTGAAACACCTTCCTGACCTGTAAAACATGAGACTCCCAGTCATCAGAAAACACCAAAATATCATCCAAATACACAATCATAAACTTATCCAGATATTCACGGAAAATATTGTGCATAAAGGACTGAAAGACTGACGGAGCATTGGAGAGTCCAAAAGGCATTACCAAATACTCAAAATGGCCCTCAGGCGTATTAAATGCGGTTTTCCACTCGTCACCCTGTTTTATCCGCACCAGATTATACGCACCGCGAAGATCTATCTTAGTGAACCACCTAGCCCCCTTAATGCGAGTAAACAAATCAGTCAATAATGGCAGTGGATACTGATATTTGACTGTAATCTTATTCAGAAGGCGATAATCTATACAAGGCCTCAGGGAACCATCTTTTTTTGCCACAAAAAAAAAAACCTGCTCCCAGAGGGGACGAAAATGGACGAATATGTCCCTTTTCCAATGACTCCTTAATATAATTCCGAATAGCAGTATGCTCTGGCAGTGACAGATTAAATAAACGACCCTTAGGGAACTTACTGCCAGGAATCAATTCTATAGCACAGTCACAATCTCTATGAGGAGGGAGCGAATTGAGCTTAGGCTCCTCAAAAACATCCCTTTAGTCAGACAAAAACGCAGGGATCTCAGAAGGAGTAGATGAAGCGATTGAAATCGGAGGTGCATCATCATGAACCCCCCGACATCCCCAGCTTAACACAGACATTGTTTTCCAGTCCAGGACAGGATTATGAGTTTGTAACCATGGCAGACCAAGCACTAGTACATCATGTAAATTATACAGTACAAGGAAGCGAATCACCTCCTGATGAACGGGAGTCATGCGCATGGTCACTTGTGTCCAATACTGCGGCTTATTCATAGCCAATGGTGTAGAGTCAATTCCCTTCAGAGGGATAGGAACTTCCAGAGGCTCCAGACTAAAACCGCAGCGTTTAGCAAATGACCAATCCATAAGACTCAGGGCAGCGCCTGAATCCACATAGGCATCGACGGAAATGGAAGACAGTGAAAAAATCAGAGTCACAGACAAAATGAACTTAGGCTGCAGAGTACCAATGGCAAAAGATTTATCAACCCTTTTTGTGCGTTTAGAGCATGCTGATATAACATGAGCTGAATCACCACAATAAAAACACAATCCATTTTTCCGCCTATAATTTTGCCGTTCACTTCTGGACTGAATTCTATCACATTGCATAGTCTCAGGTGCCTGTTCAGAAGACACCGCCAAGTGGTGCACGGGTTTGCGCTCCCGTAAACGCCGATCAATCTGAATGGCCATAGCCATCGACTCATTCAGACCTGTAGGCGTAGGGAACCCCACCATAATATCCTTAATGGCCTCGGAAAGACCATTTCTGAAGTTTGCAGCCAGGGCGCACTCATTCCACTGAGTAAGCACCGACCATTTCCGAAATTTTTGACAATATATTTCCGCTTCATCATGCCCCTGAGAGAGGGCTAATAAAGCCTTTTCAGCCTGAATCTCCAGGTTGGGTTCCTCATAGAGCAATCCCAATGCCAGAAAAAAGGCATCCACATTGAGCAATGCAGGATCCCCTGGTGCCAATGCAAATGCCCAATTCTGAGGGTCGCCCCGCAGGAAAGATATTACAATCTTGACCTGTTGAGCAGGGTCTCCAGAGGAGAGATTTTTAAGAAAGAAACAATTTACAATTGTTCCTGAAATTCAGGAAGGTAGATCTATCTCCAGAAAAGAACTCTGGAATAGGAATTCTAGGTTCAGACATGGGAGTGTGAACAACAAAATCCTGTATGTTTTGAACTTTTGCCGCGAGATTACTCAGGCTGGAAGCCAAACTCTGGACATCCATGTTAAACAGCTAATATCAGAGCCATTCAAGGGTTAAGAGGAGGTAAGAAGCAGCTAGACAGCAATTAAGGGCTAGGCAGCAAAACTCTGAAGGAAAAAAAAAATAAAAAATTTCCCTTAAACACTTCTTTTTCTCCTGCTTCAGCCCAAACAATTAACACTTTGTGGGCCGGCTATACTGTCATGAATCCCAATGGCTAGGGATAGCAAGGGACAAGCAAAGTAATACAAAATATCGGACGAGCTCTAGGGTGATGGAACCTGGGCTGACCGCTGCCCTACGCCTGACAAACGCAACTAGAGATAGCCAGGGAGCGTGCCTACGTTGGTTCTAGACGCCACGCACCAGCCTAAGAGCTAACTAGTACTGCAGAGAAAATAAAGACCTCACTTGCCTCCAGAGGAATGAACCCCAAAAGGTATAGTTGCCCCCCACATGTATTGACGGTGAAATGAGAGGAAGGCACACACATAGAGATGATATATATAGGTTCAGCAAATTGAGGCCCGCTGTAAACTAGAAAGCAGAACGATACAAAAGGGGTCTGAGCGGTCAGCAAAAAACCCTAATCAAAAAAACCATCCTGAGATTACAAGAACCCATGTGCCAACTCATGGCACATGGGGAGAACCTCAGTCCACTAGAGCTACCAGCTAGCATAGAGACATAATAAGCAAGCTGGACAAAAAACCAACAACTGAAAATCAGCACTTAGCTTATCCTGAAAGATCTGGGAGCAGGTAGGCAGGAACCAAACAGAGCACATCTGAATACATTGATAGCCGGCAAGGGAATGACAGAAAGGCCAGGTAAAATAGGAACCACCCAGCCTCTGATGGACAGGTGGAAACCAAAGGCCGCAACCCACCAAAGTCACCCAGTACCAGCAGTAACCACCAGAGGGAGCCCACAAACAGAATCCACAACAGAGCATCTGCCTTAGTGTTTTTAGACCCCGGTCAGTAAGTGACAACAAAATTGAACCGCGTGAAAAACAATGCCCAGCGAGCCTGCCTGGGGGACAGACGCTTGGCAGACTCCAAATAAAGCAAATTCTTATGATCGGTAATAACAGTAACCTGATGAACCGACCCCTCCAAGAAGTGTCGCCATTAGTGTTGAGCATTCCGATACCGTAAGTATCGGGTATAGGCCGATATTTGCTGTATCGGAATTCCGATACCGAGATCCGATACTTATGTGGTATCGGGAATCGGTATCGATATTAATGTGTAAAATAAATAATAAAAATAAAAAATATTGATATACTCACCCTCTGACGCGCCCTGGTTGTAACTGCCAGCCTCTGTTCATAAGAATGAGCGCTTGAAAGTCCTTAGATGACGTCGCGGCCTGTGATTGGTCGCGGAGCGGTCACGTGACCGCAATGCGACCAATCACAAGCCGTGACGTCATCTAAGGTCTTTCAAGCACTCATTCTTATGAACGGAGGCTGGCGGTTACAACCAGGGCGCGTCAGAGGGTGAGTATATCAATATTTTTTATTTTTATTCTTTATTTTACACATTAATATGGATCCCAGGGCCTGAAGGGGAGTTTCCTCTCCTTCAGACCCTGGGAACCATACAGGATACCTTCCGATACTTGGTGTCCCATTGACTTGTATTGGTATCGGGTATCGGTATCGGCGATATCCGATACTTTTCGGGTATCGGCCGATACTATCCGATACTGATACATTCAAGTATCGGACGGTATCGCTCAACACTAGTCGCCATTCCTCAAAGGCCAACTTGATTGCCAACAACTCCCTGTTGCCGATATCGTAGTTACATTCGGCGGACGACAGTTTCTTGGAGAAATAGGCGCATGGACGCAAATCACTCAAAGATAAGCCTTGAGATAGTACCGCCCCCACACCAACCTCAGATGCATCGACTTCCACAACAAAAGGTTTTGATACGTCTGGCTGCACAAGAATGGGGGCTGAAACAAAACTGTTCTTAAGAAATTCAAATGCGCGCACAGCAGCCTCAGGCCAAACGGAGAAATTGGTACCCTTTTTAGTCATGTCAGTAAGCGGTTTAGCAATGATGGAAAAATCCTTGATAAATTTCCTATAGTAGTTAGAAAACCCAAGGAACCGCTGAAGTGCTTTCAGGTTATCAGGCCGTTCCCAATGCAGCACCGCTTGCACCTTAGCAGCGTCCATTTTTAAAACCAGAAGCAGACACAATATAACCCAAGAAAGGCAACTCTTGAACAGAAAATACACATTTCTCAAGGTTAGCATACAGCTTATTCTCTCTGAGAAGCTGTAACACCTGCCTGACATGATCTAAATGAGTATCACGGTCGCAAGAATATATGAGAATGTCATCTAGGTACACGATAACGAATTTCCCCAAAACATGCGAAAACACATCATTAATGAAATGTTGGAACACTGCAGGTGCGTTAGTCAACCCAAATGGCATCACCAAATTTTCAAAATGACCCTCAGGGGTATTAAAAGCCATCTTCCACTCATCACCTTGACGGACTCTTATGAGGTTGTACGCCCCCCTGAGGTCAAGCTTGGTAAACCACTTAGCACCTGCCACCTGGTTGAACAAATCTGGTATTAGTGGCATAGGGTATGGATCACGAACCGTAATCTGGTTCAATTCCCTGAAATCCAAACACGGGCGTAATCCGCCATCTTTCTTCTTCACGAAGAAGAACCCCGCTGCCACAGGCGAGCATGAAGGCCTGATGTGCCCTTTGCTCAAACTATCAGCAATGTAATCCTTTAATGCTTGTCTTTCCGGACCGGAGATGTTAAACATCCTTGCTTTAGGCAATTTGGCCCCTGGTTTAAATCTGATAGTACAGTCATAGGGGCGATGTGGCGGCAACTCTGAACAACCCTTCTCAGAGAACACATCCACAAAATCCAGAAGTGACTCCGGAACGCTTGAAGTCACAGCAGACACACATGTGGCCAGGCAATTCTCCTTGCAGAATTCGCTCCACTGAATTATGTTCTGCTGAGTTTTCCAGTCAATTACCGGGTTGTGCATAGACAACCATGGAAAACCCAAAACCACCTGAGCAGGAAGATTCCTGAGCACCTTACATGTAACCTGCTCGGAATGTAGAACCCCAATGTGGAGTTTCACCTCAGCCACAAATTCAGTAATCTCCCCCTGTGAGAGAGAAGCAGCATTGATGGTGACCACGCGGATAGGATGAGGCAGTTTTTCAATCCTAAAACCCGCTGTGCGCGCAAACTCCTCATCAATGAGATTTGTGGCTGAACCACTATCCACAAACACAGTAATTGGCAGCTCACTGCCAGCGATTATAACCTTAGCAGGAACATGCATTGAGAAACCACCATGGAGGATATACATAAGCTCAGATTGGTCTCCTCCACACCCTCTGAGCTTAGAAGTTTTCCGCCGTTGCGTTTTTCTTAGACAGTAGAGGACAGATGTTAATAAAATGACCAGTCTTACCGCAGTAAAAACAGGCTCCCTGCTTCCTGAGCTCAGGAGCTCGACGCTTCACATGTGACACCCCTGCGATTTGCATAGGCTCCGTGGGCTCACCTGCAGCAACCACACGTGAACCTAAACCCTCTCCCACAGGCGGTGTCTCATGCTCCCCCTGACGCAAACGGCGATCAATGCGGACAACCAGACTCATAGCGGAATCTAGAGAAGTAGGAGTCTCGTACATCAGAAGGGCTTTTTTAACCCTTCCAGAAACCCCATGAATAAGCTGACTCCGCTGCGCTGGATCATTCCACTGTGTATCGATCGCCCAGCGACAAAATTCAGAACAGTAATCCTCCGCTACTCGCTCCCCCTGGCGAATAGTGCGTATCTTAGATTCTGCTAGAGCCATTCTGTCTGGCTCATCGTAAATATTTCGAAGAAAGGAAAAAAAACTTTCCACAGAGTCAAATGCAGCAGAATCAGATGGCAAAGAAAACGCCCATGCTTGAGGATCCCCGCTTAACAATGACAACACCAGGCCCACACGCTGAGCCTCATTACCTGACGAAATCAGGCGCATACGGAAATATAGTTTGCAAGCTTCACGAAAAGAAACAAATTTACTGCGTTCCCCAGCAAATTTTTCAGGCAAAGGAAACTTAGGCAGAGCAACTCTACCTGTCGCTCCTGCTTGCACATTAGATACTGCTAGTCCTTGTTGCTGCACTGCCCCCCTCAACTCAGTGACCTGTAGGGACAGCGCCTCCAACTGGCGGGTTATGGAAGTCATGGGATCCATGACAAAACAAAAAAAAAGGAAACCCCCTTTTTTTTTTTGTTTTAAAGGCCGATTATAATGTCACGGGGAGACTAGGTGGGCAAGAGCTAATAACCCGGGCCCCTGCAATTTCCCTCAGACTAGGGAAATCCTGACTGACCCTCTACCTAGAGTTTACACTGATGGTGTGCATGTCTAGGCCTTGACCCTCGCCCTGTCTCCTGTTTCAACCCTAGGCTGAAACCAGCGCCCTCCACCTAGTGAAAAGATCATACACCAATACCCACAGTTAGAACAGACAAGGATAACGGAAAATATACACCACGCTGCAGTCACTCAGGAATACACTATAAATGCGCAGGGCAAAATAAATACAAATATAGGAAGGAGCAACAAAAACCACAACAAACATCAGCATAGTTAGAGTAAATCCTTATTAAACAATTTAACTATTTATACTGAAAAGAAGAGGACCAGGAACACATATCCGGACAAGTCGCTACAGGATACAGCAAGAGGATTATGGGTCACAAGGGCCCAGAAAAAACGACCACCACGTCTGATTTAGAACAATGTATAAAACAGTAATCTTTATTAATACATAGACATTATAAAACCTATACAAATATACATCGTTTTATCAAGAACAGGTGAGGTGCGGTACCACATGGTGTACATGGACACCGCATAGACATAAAAACAAATTAAGGGCGCCTGGAGCCAAGAACACATACAGCCGTATACGACGTAACTAGCAAGGGGTTAATACAAATCGTAATCCACAAGGGTATATATCGATCACAAAAAGACACCCATTGTCATGTATAATTAAATATATAAAGCCACCTTGCTAGGACCTTAGACCATACAGGTCCGATATAAATAGTAATTACCTCTAGATGAAGAGACGGGTGAAGTGACCCCAGGCTCCGTGCGCCCTCCCCGACGCACGTTTCGGTTGTCACACCTTCCTCAGGGGGCATGTTAGAAGAAGCAAAGAGCGTTGTTTTATATCCTTCCAAACCGGAAGTGCCCCGGTATAACCCGGAAGTGACTCGTCTGGGTTGTTGCCATAGCGATCCATATCCATCCCTTCTATATCTACCTAAATAGACATAGCGGCAGACTACCCTAATGCTACGCAGCAAGTGCACCGCACAACGCCGACCGCTGAACAGTCACAGGGCCCTGTGAAGCCCAGCGGCGGACACGTGACAGCGCAGGTGCCGGCAGGTATAACAGAGCGGACTGCGCGCACGCGCAGTATACATCAGGGTATTGATGCTGCCATCTTAGAAGAGGGAAGCACAGTTCGCGCAGGCTCAAAAAATTTAATATATACGCAGACATCCTGACAAATACGTATAAACACAACACGACTATAGACAATAACATATATAGACAGGTAGATACTGATTCAGCCATCCAAAGCCACACATTGGGACACTCACCACAACCATACTTATGTCAGCTAATAAAGAGAGGGGTAAGAGGAGGGCACAAAAAGGGGGAAAGATGGTTCGTTCAAATCACTCCTCAGAGCGTAAAAAATCATGTTGCAGAGTCCAATATCAGTTGATAAATATATTTCCTGCTGAAAACTCCCAGGATTTCATGATTTAAAGCATTTCGCTACATATGTCCTCCAAATAAGATAGAAGCTGCAGAGATGTTTATGGGTTGCGCCCAGTAATTCTCCATAGCAACGGCCATCGGCAACCAGGTATTTGATGGTGATGTAAAAGCCAGAGCGTATCCACAAGTCCACACAACTTCAAAGACGACAGAAAGGAAAAACAAACAACTGCACTTAACCTACAACGTAAATATATATAAATTAATATCATACATAGAAACAGTGAATAGATAAAACATAAAAAATAAAAAATCACAGCGATGTCCCACAGAAATATACAAGACAGGCGGAGATCACAAAAAGGGTGAGAAACTGAGATGCTCGTTAAGGCCCCGTGGATGGACTGTACCCAAAGTCCAGATCCATCGAGACTCAAGTTGTGCCAAACGTTGAGAGATGTTACCCCCCCGAATTCCTAAATCAATGATGTCAATACCTTTAACGCGTAGTCCCTTACTATTACACATATGGTGTGTCTTGAAATGCCTAGGTATTGTCTTCAGAAGGGTTACATCCTTCTGCTCGCTGGCCGCCTGGATGCCACGTACGTGCTCCCTGACCCGCACCTTGAGCTGGCGCGTGGTGAGACCCACGTAGATCAGGGAGCACGGACAAGTGGCATAATAAATAACATTTCTAGACATACAGGTAATTGACTTCACAATTTTAAAGTTCTTCCGACCAGAGGAGTCAATAAATGAGTCACTATGGTCAACATTAATGCAGGCAACACAGAGACCACAAGGCCTGCAGCCACTCCTGGCTGGGATATCTCTCAGGAATGTTCTGGGGGAAGCACTATTATAATGACTGCGTATCAGATGATCACGCAAATTCCTTGCACGTCGGAACCTGATAGCAGGTTTATTTGGAAGAATCTTGGCGATAGTAGCATTAGTCATTAAAATAGGCCATGCTCTCGTAAGGGCGGCACGCACTGATTCAGATTGAGTGTTAAAGTTTGTGATAAATCTCACCACCCTAGGGTCATTTGTGTCAGTATTCGTATGATAGAGCAATGAGTTTCTTTCCAACCATTTGGCCCTATGGTATGCCCTTTTTATTGCCCTATGACTATACCCCCTCTCAACAAACCGCTGCCTGAGTTTTTCGGCTTCCACCTCAAACAACGATTGTGTCGAACAGATGCGCCGAAGCCGTAGGAATTGCCCCACAGGCACCGCGCGAATCATATGACTCGGGTGTGAGGAGGAGGCATGTAGCAGCATGTTAGTGGATGTGGGTTTGCGATATATATTGGTGCTAATACTCCCCCCGCAGTCTCTACGGAGGATCACATCCAAGAATTCAATTTCGTCTGGATGGTGTTTGACGGTAAGACGTATATTTTGATCGTTATTATTCACTGCCTTAAAGAATACGTCCAAGGCCAAAGAAGTACCCTGCCAGATGAGGAAGACGTCGTCGATGTACCGCGTCCATGATAGGACGCAGTCCACCGACGACGGCCGCCCATCTGACAGGAAGAGGTCCCTCTCCCACAGCCCCAGGAACAAATTTGCATACGAGGGGGCAAAGGCCGCCCCCATAGCAGTGCCCTGGAGCTGCAGGTAGAGGGACCCCTTAAAAGTAAAAAAATTATGAGTAAGAGTGAATTCCAAAATTTCTAGAACCAATGCCCTGAAATTCGGAGCGTAGTCTGATGTATCCAAAAAGAATCTAACAGCCCGTAATCCGTCACAATGACGGATGCTAGTGTATAAGGACTCGACATCAGCTGCAGCCAGGAGGGTGTCCGGGTCTAGAGTAAGACCGTCAACCATCCTGAGCAGCTGTGTCGTGTCCTTCAGAAAGGAGGGAAGACCCACCACCAATGGTTGTAAAATGGAATCAATCCATTTATTGATGTTCTCCAGAAAGTTCCCCCGCCCTGAAACAATTGGACGCCCAGGGGGGACTTTGATGTTTTTATGTATTTTAGGGAGGAGATAAAACGTTGGAACAGTAGGTTCTTTGACTACCAAGGCTGCAGCCAGTTCTTTCGTAATAATTTCGCCATCAACAGCAGCTGAGAGAATGGTGGATAATTGCGCACAGTAAGCGGACAAGGGGTTAAAAGTAAGCTTCTTATAGCATACTGGATTTCTTAGCTGGTGAAAGGCCTCACGTTCATACATTGAAGTGGGCCAAATAACGATGTTACCCCCCTTGTCCGACGGCTTGAGCACCACACCCGGAAGCTGCTGCAGATGGCGAAGACGCTTTCTCTCCTGCCTAGTTAAATTGTCCCCCTGGATGTGCTGAGGAATTTTCAAAAAATCGTTTGTGACTACCTGCACAAAAAGATCGATTGCACTGCAATTGGAGAGGGGGGGTGAACTTCCTGGAGCGTGATCTAATAGATGGGGGTATCCTACCTCCCTCCGTAGATTTATGCTCATCCGACAACTCCTCCAATATTCTCAGGGCTGTTTGCTCTTCGTCTGTAGGGAAAAGGACATGCAAGTTGTCATCAAAAAAGTGTCTTTTAAACAATAAAGAACGAGCAAAAAGATGCAAGTCCTTCACAATAGTGAATGTATCTAGGCCAGCTGAAGGTGAAAACGTAAGGCCTCTATTAAGTAAGGATAGATCAGATGGAGTTAATTTATGCTCACTCAAATTAATTACCTTACTCCCACTCTGTCCATTATCTGGCGATCGACCGCCCTGACGTCTATAGGGATGGTAATTATGTTTGCGAGGTCTCTTATATCCTATGCCGGAACGGGTCATCATAGAAGATGCAGAAGCATCTGAAACATCTCCTGCTGAAGAGGCCGATGAAAACGAGCTGACACGATTCCTTAGATAAGGTTGAGAGGTAGTTTTAGCCCACCGATAGACTGTTTTAAGCTGGTAGTCCTTAGTATCCCTATTAAATTTATGATTTTGATTCTCTTGGATCTTCTTCAGCGTTTGATCTAATGTTTTCTCCAAATTGAATTCAAAAGTCTTAATTTTATCCTCTGTACTATTCTCACGAAGATCCGCTTGTGCCATATCAATCTGCTTATCAAGGTCCTCTATTGATTTTGTGTTCAACCTGATAAGGAGTTGCATCAAGGTTTTAGAACAGCCACTACATGCCTCCTCCCACTCACTAATAAATGCCCTGTCATCAACTGGATATGCAGGGGTTACTCTCACTCTCAGACCCCTAGGGATCATAGAGCGTGACACGTATTTTTCCAGGAATGCCCGATTCCACCAAAGTTTAGTACGTATCACCAATAGAGTCAGAACGGAAGCACATTTCTCATCCCACAAGTGATCATCCGCCCGCTGAGCACCAGCGGCACCTTTCCCAAACACCTGTTCCAATTGTCCGAGCCAAACACGTTCTCTGGCTTTGTAGTCCATTGTTGTGAATTCTGCTTTTGGGCTCCCTCCGGTGGTTGTAGGTGGTAATGCAGTTGCCCGAGTTGCAGTCTTGGTAAGGTGTATCTGCTGATTGCAGATCTGACTGGGGTATTTAGGCTTGCAGGATTCATTAGTCCTTGCCAGTTGTCAATTGTTGTTGGGAGGTGTAGGACCTCTGCCTGGTTCCTCCTGTTCAGTGCTATTCTTTGTGTTTTCTTGTCCATCTTAGATTGTGTCAGTATTTTCTCAGTCTTGCTGGATTCTCTGGAGTGGCAGATATACATTCCATGTCTTTAGTTAGATTGTGGAACTTTTTGTATTATCTGCTGTGGATATTTTTGGAAGGGTTTTAATACTGACCGCCTAGTTATCTGTCCTATCCTTTCCTATTTAGCTAGAGTGGCCTCTTTTGCTAAATCCTGTTTTCTACCTGCGTGTGTCTATTCTTCTCCTACTCACAGTCATTATTCGTGGGGGGCTGCCTATCCTTTGGGGGTCTGCTCTGAGGCAAGATAGCATTCCCATTTCCATCTATAGGGGTACTTAGTCCTCCGGCTGTGTCGAGGTATCTAGGGAGTGTTAGGCACACCCCACGGCTACTTCTAGTTGCGGTGTTAGTTCAGGATTGTGGTCAGTACAGGTTCCACCGACTCCAGAGAAAGTTTCATGCGGCTCCAAGGTCACCAGATCATAACAGTCCATATTGTCGTGCAAAGCACCTGTGCAGAACACAGCAAACATATAATGAGCAACAAAAACCACAACAAACATCAGCATAGTTAGAGTAAATCCTTATTAAACAATTTAACTATTTATACTGAAAAGAAGAGGACCAGGAACACATATCCGGACAAGTCGCTACAGGATACAGCAAGAGGATTATGGGTCATAAGGGCCCAGAAAAAACGACCACCACGTCCGATTTAGAACAATGTATAAAACAGTAATCTTTATTAATACATAGACATTATAAAACCTATACAAATATACTTCGTTTTATCACGAACAGGTGAGGTGCGGTACCACATGGTGTACATGGACACCGCATAGACATAAAAACAAATTAAGGGCGCCTGGAGCCAAGAACACATACACCCGTATACGACGTAACTAGCAAGGGGTTAATACAAATCGTAATCCACAAGGGTATATATCGATCACAAAAAGACACCCATTGTCATGTATAATTAAATATATAAAGCCACCTTGCTAGGACCTTAGACCATACAGGTCCGATATAAATAGTAGTTACCTCTAGATGAAGAGACGGGTGAAGTGACCCCAGGCTCCGTGCGCCCTCCCCGACGCACGTTTCGGTTGTCACACCTTCCTCAGGGAGCATGTTAGAAGAAGCAAAGAGCGTTGTTTTATATCCTTCCAAACCGGAAGTGCCCCGGTATAACCCGGAAGTGACTCGTCTGGGTCGTTGCCATAGCGATCCATATCCATCCCTTCTATATCTACCTAAATAGACATAGCGGCAGACTACCCTAATGCTACGCAGCAAGTGCACCGCACAACGCCGACCGCTGAACAGTCACAGGGCCCTGTGAAGCCCAGCGGCGGACACGTGACAGCGCAGGTGCCGGCAGGTATAACAGAGCGGACTGCGCGCACGCGCAGTATACATCAGGGTATTGATGCTGCCATCTTAGAAGAGGGAAGCACAGTTCGCGCAGGCCCAAAAAATTTAATATATACGCAGACATCCTGACAAATACGTATAAACACAACACGACTATAGACAATAACATATATAGACAGGTAGATACTGATTCAGCCATCCAAAGCCACACATTGGGACACTCACCACAACCATACTTATGTCAGCTAATAAAGAGAGGGGTAAGAGGAGGGCACAAAAAGGGGGAAAGATGGTTCGTTCAAATCACTCCTCAGAGCGTAAAAAATCATGTTGCAGAGTCCAATATCAGTTAATAAATATATTTCCTGCTGAAAACTCCCAGGATTTCATGACTTAAAGCATTTCGCTACATATGTCCTCCAAATAAGATAGAAGCTGCAGAGATGTTTATGGGTTGCGTCCAGTAATTCTCCATAGCAACGGCCATCGGCAACCAGGTATTTGATGGTGATGTAAAAGCCAGAGCGTATCCACAAGTCCACACAACTTCAAAGACGACAGAAAGGAAAAACAAACAACTGCACTTAACCTACAACGTAAATATATATAAATTAATATCATACATAGAAACAGTGAATAGATAAAACATAAAAAATAAAAAATCACAGCGATGTCCCACAGAAATATACAAGACAGGCGGAGATCACAAAAAGGGTGAGAAACTGAGATGCTCGTTAAGGCCCCGTGGATGGACTGTACCCAAAGTCCAGATCCATCGAGACTCAAGTTGTGCCAACCGTTGAGAGATGTTACCCCCCCGAAATATAGGAAGGAGTAAATAAGACAAAGGGAAATACACCACCAGCAACGATACTCCAACTTCTAGCTCTCCACTCCAGACCGAGATAACAATGCACAAGACAGAAGCTATAATCGGCGACGCCCAATGTTCAGGAGAACTATTTAAAGGCAATGGGCATGGCCCAGCTTCCAATCCGAGCATCAGGTAAATTAACCCCGGACCAGCTAGATAAAATAAAGCCGACGCCAATGAGCACATAGTGGTCAAAAGCGGAATTACCGCTGTCTGTCGAACGACCTGGTCTGAACAGCGTCCGACATGACACTGAATGTTAGAAGATTCATAAAATGAGTGGCAGTCAGCGTTCCCTCAGCGTGTGCAACGTTAGAGCAAAACGATTCTACATCATATGTAACTAAAAGAGGGGCAAGATCTAAATCCTGGACACATTGGATAAGATACATGGTATCCTTAGCAAAGGAAGGCAAATTAGAGACCAATGGCTGTAAAAAGAAATCTACATAGGTACTTGCCTTTTCACAAAGTCTCCATGCTGGAAATAATAGGGCGACCAGGCGGTTTGGAAATATTCTTAAGGACCTTGGGCAGCATATGGAATGTTGCAATGACAGGCTGGGTAACAAATAGTTTTTCTCTTTAGATATAATGATACCGTGTCCGGAAGTGAAGTCCAGTAGCCTTCAAAGTTTGTTGGAGAAGACAAAGGTAGGGTCAGAGGGAAACTTTTGATCAAATTGCCTGTCATGAAGCTGCCCATGTGCCTCTTCCAAATACACGGTAGCCAGCCAGAGAACAACTTTACCCATTGTCAGCCTCTTTGATCAAGAATTAGTTGTTGTTTCTCAGTGAAGAAATCACTTTCCATTTGCTACTGATAAGAGTGTATATTAAAGGGAGGAGAACCAAGGAGCTTGATTTTGTAACAGAATCTTACAAAAAACAACTCTCCTATCTCACTAATGAAACAATCTGTCTTCATTGAATACAGACTTTACCCAGGAATTCAAAATTTTTAAAATAAATGATCGGTCAGGAGGAGAAAGAAGCAAATTTATCTCATAAGATATATAACAAATTTGATTATTTTTATGTGAACTATTTATTAAATAAAAATGAAAGCCATAGTTATTCTTTAAGTTAGACTGTATATGTCTGGTATGATTTTTATAGGGGTTATATCCTCTATATTGTTTATGCAGTTTAATTGGCATTTTGGGGGTGATAGACTCTTTTAAAGTTAGCTTAAAGTAGTTGTCTGGCCTTAGGGTATAGGTCTTCAGTCATTCTATGTGATGAGTGGCTATTGCTCATATTACTTCTATACTATGCTTCTCAAAACTACTGGAACAACACATCCATTTTGAACTGTCCTCCCAACTCTCTTCCTGCTTGCTTTTTGACCACTTACAATCTGGCTTCCGACCACACCATTTCACGGAAACTGCCTGACTAAAGTCACCAACGACCTACTAACTGCCAAATCCAAGCGACACTACTCTGTCTGCCTACTGGACCAGTCACCGGCTTTTGACACAGTTGAACATTCCCTCTTACTACAAATTTGCTCATCTCTTGGCATCCCAGATTTGGCCCTATCTTGAATCTCCTCATACCTAACAGACCAGACATTCAGCATCTCTCACTCACATACCACCTCCTCACCTCGCCCCTTATCTGTCAGTGTCCCCCAAGGTTCAGTTCTAGGACCCCTGCTGTTCGCCATCTACACCTTCGGCCTGGACAGCTCATAGAGTCCTACGGCTTTCAGTATCACCTCTATGCTGATGACACACAGATCTACTTTTCTGGACCCGATATTAACTCCTTACTAACAAGAATCTGACAGTGTCGGTCTGCTAATTCATCTTTCTTCTCTGCTAGATTTCTATAACTTAACATGAGTAAAACAGAATTCTTCATCATCTTTCCACCGTCTCACTCAACCCCCTCAACAGACCTATCCATCAAAGTCAATGGCAGTCCACTCTCCCCAGTCCCACAAGCTCGCTGTCTAGGGGTAACCCTGGACTCTGATCCCTCCTTCAAATCACATATCCAAGCCCTTTTCACTTCCTGCCGACTCCAACTCAAAAATATCTCCCAGATCTGCACATTACTCAACCAAGAATTTGCAAAGGCACTGGTGCATGCCCTCATTATTTCCCGCTACAACTAATGCAACCTCCTGCTTTGTGGTCTCCCCGCTAACACTTTCACACCCCCCAATCTATCCTAAACTCCACCTATAGCCCCACTATTCCCCGGCTTCTCCTCTCAGTCAATCCCTTCACTGGCTCCCAATGGCCAAGAGACTCCAGTTCAAATCTCTAACCTTGGTATACAAAGCCATCCACAACCTGTCTCCTCCATACATAAGTGACCTAGTCTCCCGGTACTTTCCTCCACGCAACCTCCGATCCTCACAAGATCTCCTTCTCTACTCCCCTCTTATCTCCTCACCCCACAATCGTGTTCAAGATTTTTCCCATGTTTCCCCCCTACTCTGGAACTCTATACCCCAACATATCAGACTCTTGCCTACCATGGAAACCTTCAAATGGAACCTGAAGACCTACCTCTTCCGACAAGCCTACAACCTGCACCAACCCTTGTTCCACCAAACCGCTGCACAGCCAGCTCTATCCTCACCTACTGTATCCTCACCTATCCCTTGTAGATTGTGAGCCCTCGCGGGCAGGGTCCTATCTCCTCCTGTACCAGTCAGTAACTCATTTTTTTCATGATTATTGTGCTTGTTTTTTGTTATGTACACCCCTTTTCACATGTATAGCGCCATGGAATAAATGGTGCTATAATAATTAAAAATAGACTCACTTCACCAGCATTGTGCTGCAATGTAGCAGCAGCACTCAGCAATATTTGACTGCGCAATCTGTGAAGTTGTAAAAGTCTCGATTTACGGCTAGCCTTAGTCATTATAGATGGTACATCCCATAGAATGTAAGTCCGCAAGGACAGGGTCCTCTCCCCTCTGTACCAGTCTGTCATTGTAAATTTGTTTACTGTAAAGATATCTATAACTCTGTACATTCTCATGTACAGCACCATGGAATTAATGGTGCAATATAAATAAATAATAATAATAATAATAAATAATAATTATAGATTAATGGAAAGTTTCTGTTCAAGATTTTCTCAAATAAAGCAGAAAAAGCATTTTCAAATCCTTTCTCCTTAAAGGGGTTACCCAGTGAAGTTATCACCTATCCATGAGATAGGTGATACCTTATATATTGGTGTGTAGCCAATTGCTGGGACTCGCACTGATCAGCAGAACAGGGCACTTTTAGCCTTGATAACAATGGAGCAGCAATGTGCTTGCCCGACCGCCTCTCCACGCATTCCCTATGGGGCTGCCAAGCGCTTTATTTTCTTACAGAATAAATGGAGCGACAGAGGGGCATGCACATTGCTGCCACATTTTTAAGGGGATACAGCATCTTGTCTTGACAACTGGTACAGATTCCTGAGGTTGGATCCACACTCATCTGTACATTATCATCCATCTGGCTGATGGGTGATAAATTATCGTCACTGGACAACCCCTTTAAATCATGAAAATAGCAATAGAATATTCCATCATAATATGAACTATGAGTATTTATTCCCACTTGAACAAGGCTGCAGAATAGCAGACACCTTGCACAACATACACTACTATGCAATTCTGCAAAGTTTTGCACTTGGTCACAATTGCATTCTTCTGTGTCATAGTTAATATACCATGTCAACGTTATTATGCTCAAAGCAGTAGATGAAATCATCTCACAGAGCCAATCGGCCGAGTGCTGACATGTAAAGATGGCCTATCTTCTGTTGGATCACTCCCTACAGAGTCCTACACTGCATCTGGAAGTGATATTAAGAGCTGTGCATATCAGGAGCTTCATGAAATGGGTTTCCATGGTCAAATAACTGCATACAAGCCTGAGATCACCAGGCACGAAGCCAATCAACAGCTGGAGTGATGAGAGCACGCCACTACGGCACTCGGGAAAACATCTTGTCAGGAGAGAAAAATCACATTTCCATATCTGGCAATCTGATAGATGAATCTTGTTTGGCGGATGCCTACTGAGAATTAAATATGCAAATTGCCTCTTCTGAGAAAAAGAGGACTTAACTCTATAGCGCCACCTGTTGGAAGTAGCGATCCTACAAGTCACAATGAACCCTTTAACGAGTCGTGCAATATGACTTAGGATAAAAGCCAAATCAGTATCTCAATTCGCAGACACGGTGTTTCGGGCTGCCGGCCCTCGTCAGTGCGAAGCATGAGAACTGATTTGGCTGAGAATTAGTATCGGAGGGATAACGGTGTGGAAGTAAACCTCGTATTTCTAATGAACATAATTCTACAGCATACAACAAAATTGTAGATATTTGGAAGTTTCCGACGCTGTGGCAACAACTTGGGTAAGACCCTTTCCTGCCCCAGCCAAGAGTCACCTAAATAACACGAGTGCTGAGATTAGTGTGGAGGACCTTTACTGACTGCACAAATACCCCAGAGCAAAAGGACACTTTGGGGATGAATGAGAGCGCTGATTGTGAGACAGATCTTCCCTGCCGACATCAGTGGCAGATCTTACAGACGCTCCTTCGGCTGCATTGGGCACAGCCACACAGGCTGACCTTAGGTTTTTTTTACATTAGAAGTATATCGATCTAAGATACTAATTTCAATGAGATCTCAGGGCGCTCTCGATGACAGATGCCTGGCGGACACAATTGGGCACTTGGATATCAACTTGGGTAGACAGATGTTCAACTCCACCACATATTAGTCCTAGTAGCCATCTTCTTTGGGAGATCACGATGAGTGGTCATCTCATAAGAGATTTCATTCTACTCCAAAATCTTGTTTAAAGACTTCACAGAAAAGTGAATATTTGCAAAAAAAAAACCACATCGGCTAGTGGAAATCCAACCCCATTATACATACTTATGATTTTGTAATGGGGTGTACAACTATCTCATAGAAGTGTGATGATCAGATGACTACTTCACTTTGGCCATTTAGTGTACATATCCTACTGCAACCAAGACGATTCCGCCGGACTCATGAAGACGCTTTCATCACCTTATACAAATCTGAAAAGTCTCACCGATTCACTGCTAGATTTTTACAAAATCTGATAGTGACATCTAGTGGTGGTTTATGTGACAAGCAGGACAGACACATGCAGCTATAAAGAGCTGCACTGACGTTCAGGGAGTCCACATTACCAGATGATAATCCTAATCTGCACAGTATAATACACTCTATAAACTGGAGGCATAATAAGCAGATCTGTATAAAACAGCAGAGCGCAGGACTGGTTCCCATAAGCATCTCATCCTGATGAAGAGCATCACCAGCATTAGAAACAGATACTTTCTGATGGACTATATACTTCTTATGTCTATTATTACTGAAGCAATGTCTCGACTACAAGGTGGGGGAAGGGCAGAGGGGCATGAGGGGGCTTCATTTTGGTTTCATGTTTGTATTATCTAAAATGCAACAATAAAAAGTTGGAAATGTTGTTGAGGTAAGTGGAGTATTTGAGAATATGGAGTAAATTACTGTAATAAAAAAGGATTTCCATTATTAGTCTAAGGGCTCACACGAGTGTAGATTCCCTTATACAGGACAATTGGATCAATTATGGTATGTTAACCCCTTCATCAACTTGGGGTTTTCAATTTTTGAGTTTCCGTTTTTCGCTCCCCTTCTTCCCAGAGCCATAACCTTTTTATTTTTCCATCAATATGGCCATGTGGGGGCTTATTTTTTATGAGACGAGTTGTACTTTTGAATGACACCATTAGTTTTACCATATAGTGTACTGGGAAATGGAAAAAAAATTAAAAGTGCAATTCCACAATTGTTTTTTGGAGATTTTTTTACCTTGTTCACAAAATGCTAAGACTGAGCTGTCATTATGATTCTCCAGGTCATTACGAGTTCACAGACACCAAACATGTCTAGGTTATTTTTTATTTAAATGAGGACTTTTTTTGCTCTCCAAGCTGACGTTTTTATTGATATAATTTTGTTGTAGATCAGATGTTTTGATTGCCAGTTATTGCATTTTATTGCGGTGACCAAAAATACATAATTCTTATTTTTTGATTTTTGTTCTTGCACCGGTCGCGAGTGTGCAGTTTGCAGGGGTGGCAAGTGGTTACCTAGCCTTGGTGTTTTTGAGACCGTAGAGGATGACCCAACACACATTATCTGTCAAATTTGCAAAGAAAAAAACTCAGTAGAGGCAAAAATTGTAATAATGTGACAACTACATGCATGAACCGGCACATGCGCTATCAACATGCGTTACTCTGGGAAATTAACTGTGCTAAAATGCAGACTAGCGAGCCTCGCCATCCACCGGCCATCCCATCAACCACATCTGCTTCTTCCTCCTCTGTCACCATTCTAAGTGTTTAGGCCTCCTTCACACTTCCGTCTTTCTGCTTACGTCGCAATCCGTCGATTTTTTAAATTAGAGGATCCTGCAAAAATTTTTTCCCATAGACTTGTATTGCCGACGGATCGCTACGTATGGCCACACGTTGCGTCCGTCGTGCACTGGATGCGTCGGGTATTGGCAACCCGTCATCACAGAAAAACTTTCAAGGGAACGTTTTTCTGTATGTCGCATCCAGTGTTTCAGACTGCGCATGCCCAGCAGGAAATATCGCTCTCACAATCTTTCCTCACCCTGCAGTCTGACGGAAATGTGAAAGCAAACACTTCCGTCGGTACGTCGACGCTTCGTGACGGCCCCGTACCGATGGAAGTGTGAAAGAAGCCTTATTACACACAGGTCTACAGCCGCAGAAACTACAACTGTTTACCCACTACAGTCGGGGTAAGTGAGAACCTGTCAGCTGTTACCGAAGTGGACATGACTGCTGCTTTGTGTCACCTAGCACAACACATCTTACTCAATCCATCATAACATCTCCACCTGCACCTCCCTCATGGTCCAGCAGTTTGCCCTGTTCTCCGAACTCTGCCCTCTCTCAGCACTGCAACCAGTCCTCGGTCCCGCAGTTGTGGTCACATAAAAGAATGTTTCCTCCTACACATGGCAAAGCTTAGAGCTTGAACTCCACCATCTAAAAATCTGTTGGCCACGGAAAGGCTGCCTTTGCGCCTGGTGGATATAAACGGTTTCAGAAAGCTGATGGCCTGCCCCTGAAGAAGCCAGTCTATCTGGCGACATGCGTTGGGCACATCCTGTGCCCTTGCCTCCTCCGCTTCTCTCACTTGTAGCATAACATTCTTTGCTTGAAGGAAGCTTCCTATGTGGGTTGCATCTGGCCTATGTCCAGGTAGCATATTGATGTATGATCCACCTGTGGCCATTGCTATTTGTATGCTTACTTGCCTCTGACTCTGGGAGTGTATTCAGTTACGCCGCGCTTCGTTTGGAGCAGATTCTATCTGGCCACCTTTGTGGCAAAGGCAAACGATGCTCTAGTGGGACCATCTGTTTTCCAATTTCTTGGTTTATATGAACCACTACTGTGGACTTGGGGGTATGGAAAGGGCACAGCCCTATTATGGGCTATAGTGTTATCACATGATGTTTAAATGTTTTTACCTTTGCAGTGTTGTCACTTTAATAAAGATTTTTGTATTATTTATCTGGTGATCTCCGTGCTTTGCATGCTACCTTTTTCTTTTTCTTGACAGAAAGCTGATGGCCTTCGCAGTCCCCCAGTAGCAGCTTTGAGAGCATAGACGCATCAATAAATGTAATCAAGTCAGGGCTTCAAAATCGCACAGTACCAGAACAAGCAAAAAGGAGAAAACAACTGAAAAAATTCAAAAGTAGATAGAGCTAGAAAAAAAAACAGGTTGCAAAAAAACAGAACGCAATCTGTTAAGTCAAGGATCAGCAGATAAAGGTACTACAAGGGCACTGTTTCCACTAGCCCAACAATGGGCCTCAGAGACATGGACCTGCTCCAAACCTCCAGATCATGGGTTAGACCACTCCTGGGTTAATTTCTTCCCCTGATTGATTTTCATAGGAGATAAAGGAATCTTCCACTCAGTCTTCCGCTTGTTGGGAGAGTGACATACCACCAGTCAACTTTCATACAAGATCAATAACTTCACTGGCGAATAACCCCATCTGTATCAGATATTGTTGTCTCAGAGACTTACAAACGTGGGCATATTCCCTCCTCTTAGCCAACGCTGCTGCAGAAAGGTCTGGAAAAACTTGGAGGTTCTGCAAATCTTCTGGCAGGCTTGGGTTCTTCCTTAATCTCTGCAGAAACGTTTCTGTAGGGGTGAAAAAATGCAGTCTGGCTAATGTGTCTCTACGAAGGTCAGGATTTATATGCCGTGGTTTAGGGGTTCTATCAACTCTATCCACCATCAGAACTCTTGGGGTTAAATCAGGGAGAACTGCTTGCAGAAAAGTTTGTAGGCTGTTATTAGCAATCCCCTCTGGGATGCCTCTTATGTGAACATTATTCCTTCTAGGTCTGTCCTCTAGATCATATACTTTCAGGGTCGGACTAGCCTGGCGGGGTATCGGGGAAATCCCGGGTGGGCCCTTGTCTCTGGGGGCAAGAGGAGGAAAAGAAGAAGAAACAAGAAAAAAAGTCTGCGGTTTTTAGGGGCACAGCGCAGACAAAGTGCAGGGGAGTGCGCACGCAGTGTTCATTACCTGAACCGCTGCAGCACGCGTCCCGATAGTAGCTGTCAATTGTTCACCCGTCGTCACCGGCGTATGACGTCAGTGTCATGTGCCGCATGCGACAGGCGCACATCAGCTGCCGGCCTCTGCTAGGTCAGCGGCCATTTTACTAAGTGCACGCCGAACTGCAGAGAGGAGGAGGAGAACGCCACCACCGGGAACGCAGGAAAGTTAGAGAAAACTTCTGTCTCTCTGTGTTTCTCTGTGTCTCTTTGTCTCTCCATGAGGCCAAAATAAGGGGCCAGGATGGATAAATGAGTGGGGGGGGGGGGGGGGGAGCACGAGAAAAGGACCAGAATGGATATAAGGGGAGCAGCAGGATGGATATATGGGGGGGCAGTAAATAAGGACCAGGATGAATATAAGGGGGGCGTCAGGATGGATATATGGGGGGGGCAGGAAAAATGGACCAGGATGGATATAAGGGGGTGGCAGGGTGCATATAGGGTCCTGGTCCTTATTTCATGCCCCCCATTTATCCATCTTGCCCCCCCCCCCTTATTCTGGATATAAGGGGGGGGGGGCAAGATGGATAAATGGGGGGCATGAAATAAGGACCAGGATGGATATAAGGGGGTGGCAGGGTGCATATATGGGGGGGCAGGAAAAAAAACAGGATGGATATAAGGGGGACAGCAGAACGGATATATGGGGGGCAGGAAAAAAGGACCAGGATGGATATGAGGGGGGCTGCAGGATGGATATATGGGGGCAGGAAAAAAAGGATCAGGATGGATATAAGGAGGGCTTCAGAATGGATATATTAGGGCAGGAAAAAAGGACCAGGATGGATATAAGGGGACCGGCAGGATGGATATATGGGGGGGCAGGAAAAAAGGACCAGGATGGATATAACACTATATACAGAGCTCCTGTGTATGTCACTGGTGATCACTGTATTACCTGTACATTTACACTATATGCAGAGTTCCTGTGTATGTCACTGGTGATCACTCTATTACCTGTACACTGACACTATATACAAGCTCCTGTGTATAATGTCACTGGTGGTCACTGTATTACCTGTACACTGACACTATACACAGAGCTCCTTTGTATAATGTCACTGGTGATCACTGTATTACCTGTACACTGGCACTATATACAGAGCTCCTGTGTATAATGTCACCTGTGATCACTGTATTACCTGTACACTGACACTATATTGTATAATGTGACTGGTAATCCCTGTATTACCTGTACACTGACACTATATACAGAGCTCATGTGTATTATGTCACTGGTGATCGCTGTATTACCTGTACACTACACTGCGTGCAGAATTATTAGGCAAGTTGTATTTTGCTCACATGATACTTTTCATACATGTTGTCCTACTCCAAGCTCTTCAGGCTTGAAAGCCAACTACCAATTAAGTAAATCAGATGATATGCATCTCTGTAATGAGGAGGGGTGTTGTGTAATGACATCAGAGCCCTATATAAGGTGTGCTCATTTATTAGACAACTTCCTTTCCTTTGGCAAAATGGGTCAGAAGAGAGATTTGACGGGCTCTGAAAAGTCCAAAATTGTGAGATGTCTTGCAGAGGGATGCAGCAGTCTTGAAATTGCCAAACTTTTGAAGCGTGATCACCGAACAATCAAGCATTTCATGGCAAATAGCCAACAGGGTCGCAAGAAGTGTGTTGGGCAAAGAAGGCGCAAAATAACTGCCCATGAATTGAGGAAAATCAAGCATGAAGCTGCAACGTTACTTGAGTATCAAAAAGCACAAGGTGTGCGATACTCAGGGACATGGCCAAGGTAAGGAAGGCTGAAAAATGACCACCTTTGAACAAGAAACATAAGATAAAACGTCAAGTCTGTGCCAATAACTATCATAAGACTGACTTTTCAAAGGTTTTATGGACTGATGAAATGAGAGTGACTCTTGATGGGCCAGATGGATGGGCCAGAGGCTGGATCAGTAAAGGGCAGAGAGCTCCACTCCAACTCAGACGCCAGCAAGGTGGAGGTGGGGTACTGGTATGGGCTGGTATCATGAAAGATGAACTTGTGGGACAGTTTCGGGTTGAGGAAGGAGTGAAGCTCAACTCCCAGACCTACTGCCAGTTTCTGGAAAACAACTTCTTAAAGCAGTGGTACAGGAAAAAGTCAGTATCATTCAAGAAAAACATGATTTTTATGCAGGACAATGCTCCATCACATTCCTCCAACTACGCCACAGCGTGGCTGGCCAGTAAAGTTCTCATAGAAGAAAAAATAATGAAATGACCTCCTTGTTCACCTGATTTGAACCCCATAGAGAACCTGTGGTCCCTCATAAAATGTGAGATCCACAGGGAGGGAAAACAGTACACCCCTCGGAACAGTGTCTGGGAGGCTGTGGTGGCTGCTGCACGCAATGTTGATTGTACACAGATCAAGCAACTGACAGAATCTATGGATGGAAGGCTGTTGAGTGTCATCATAAAGAAAGGTGGCTATATTGGTCACTAATTTTTTGCGGTTTTGTTTTTGCATGTCAGACATGTTTATTTCTACACTAGATGGTGGCCCGATTATAACGCATCGGGTATTCTAGAATATGCATGTCCACGTAGTATATTGCCCAGTGACATAGTATATTGCCCAGTGACGTAGTATCTTGTCCAGTGACGTAGTATATTGCCCAGTTACGTAGCATAGTGCCCAGTGACGTAGTATATTGCCCAGTTACGTAGTATATTGCACAGCCACGTAGTATATTGCCCAGTTACGTAGTATACAGCAGAGCCACGTAGTATATTGGCCAGTTACGTAGTATACAGCACAGAGACACGTAGTATATTGCACAGCGACGTAGTATACAGCACAGAGCCACGTAGTATATTGCCCAGTGACGTAGTATACAGCAGAGCCACGTAGTATATTGCCCAGTGACGTAGTATACAGCACAGAGCCACGTAGTATATTGCCCAGCCACGTAGTATATTGCCCAGCCACGTATGTCACAAGTTAAAAAATAAACATATACTCACCTTCCGAGGGGCCCCTTGTAGTTCTGTCGCCTGTGTTCGGTTCAGGCGGCAGCTTCCGGTCCGAGGGTGTGATGACGTCGCGGACACATGACCGTGACGTCACGGCAGGTCCTTCTCGCGCAGGGCCTGCGATGACGTCGCGGTCACATGACTGTGACGTCACGGCAGGTCCTTCTTGCGCAGGCGCGCAGGGCCTGCGATGATGTTGCGGTCACATGACTGTGACGTCATGGCAGGTCCTTCTCGCGCAGGCGCGCAGGGCCTGTGATGACGTCGCGGTCACATGACCGTGACGTCATGGCAGGTCCTTGTCGCACACCAACCTTAGCACCGGAACCTGCCGCTTGCATGGACCGGTCACCGGAGTGTCGGAAAGGCGTCGGAAGGTGAGTATATAATGATTTGGTTTTTTTTTTATTATTATTTTTAACATTAGATGTTTTTACTACTGAGGCTGCATAAACAGCCTCAATAGTAAAAAATTGGTCACACAGGGATAATAGCGGCGATAATGGAGTGAGTTACCCGCAGCATAACGCAGTCCTTTACCGCTGGCATTAACCCTGTGTGAGCCATGACTGCGGGGAGTATGGAGCGGGCAGTGACTGCAGGGGAGTAGGGAGGGACTAATCGGACTGTGTCCGTCGCTGATTGGTCGCGGCAGCCATGACAGGCAGCTGGCGAGAGCAAACAGCGAATGAATATCCGTGACGGAAGTTGCCGACAGAAAGACGGAAGTACCCCTTAGACCAGAGGTGTCAAACTGCATTCCTCGAGGGCCGCAAACAGGTCATGTTTTCAGGATTTCCTTAGCATTCCACAAGGTGCTGGAATCATTCTGTGCAGGTGATTAAATTATCACCTGTGCAATACAAGGAAATCCTGAAAACATGACCTGTTTGCGGCCCTCGAGGAATGCAGTTTGACACCTCTGCCTTATACAATTATATATATAGATTTTGTGCAGTTATATTGGTTTACCTGGTGAAAATAAACAAGTGAGTTGGGAATATATTTGGTTTTTATTAAGTTGCCTAATAATTCTGCACAGTAATAGTTATCTGCACAAACAGATATCCTCCTAAGGTAGCCAAATCTAAAAAAAAAAACACTCCAACTTCCAAAAATATTAAGCTTTGATGTTTATGAGTCTTTTGGGTTGATTGAGAACATAGTTGTTGATCAATAATAAAAATAATCCTCGAAAATACAACTTGCCTAATAATTCTGCACACAGTGTATATATAGGGAAGCCACCCATAAGCTGGATCAGAGCTCCCCCTTCTGGCCTGGTGTGAACATGTATGCTTGTGATTACCTGATAAGAAGAATCCTTCATCGCTTCCAAGCGTGACATCACTCTCCCCGTGAAGAAAGCAATGCCACTGTAACAACCAGGACCCTGGGTTTTACACTCCGTCCCCCTTAAATCTAGTACTCCCAAACTGGGAAAAGAAAAACAACAGTTACAGGTTAATAAAGACATACAAAAATTTTTAAATGCTTGTAAACAGGTATAAACATCAGCTTCCCTTTATGGGAGGTAATTGATTCTTAAACATTGCAGAAACATATATATATGGTATAACTAACTTTTCAAAATATAAAA
Source organism: Ranitomeya variabilis (assembly GCF_051348905.1). NCBI lineage: Eukaryota > Metazoa > Chordata > Amphibia > Anura > Dendrobatidae > Ranitomeya > Ranitomeya variabilis. Next base: position 996,129,550 of record NC_135232.1, on the reverse strand, counting down.
CTTTTCTACTTTTCTATACTTTTCCATTCTATGGATGGAAGGCTGCTGAGTGTCATCGTAAAGAAAGGTGGGCACTAATTTTTCTGGATTTTCTTTTTGCATGTCAAATGCAAAAAATGTTTATTTCTATACTTTGTGCAGTTATATTGGTTTACCTGGTGAAAATAAACAAGTGAGAGGGGAGTATATTTGGTTTTTATTAAGTTGCCTTATAATTCTGCACAGTAATAGTTACCTGCACAAACAGATATCCTCCTAAGATAGCCAAATCTAAAAAAAAACCCACTCCAACTTCCAAGGGTATGTGCACACGTCAGGATTTCATGCAGAAATTTTCCTGACAAAAACCGGACATTTCTGCCAGAAAACCGCATGCGTTTTTTTTGCGTTTTTTCATGCGTTTTTGACGCTTTTTTTCCAAATGCATAGATTTGCGGGAAAAACGCGGAAAATACGCAAAATTAATGAACATGCTGCTTTTTTACCGCAATGTGTTTTTTTCATGGAAAAAAACGCACCATGTGCACAAAACATGCAGAATGCATTCTAAATGATAGGATGCATAATGTATGCGTTTTTAATGAGTTTTTATAGCGTTTTTATCGTGAAAAAACCTGAACGTGTGCACATAGCCTCAATATATTAAGCTTTGATATTTATGAGTCTTTTGGGTTGATTGAGAACATAGTTGTTGATCAATAATAAAAATAATCCTCTAAAATACAACTTGCCTAATAATTCTGCACGCAGTGTATATACAGAGCTCCTGTGTATGTCACTTGTGATCACTGTATTACCGGTACACTGACACTATATACAGAACACCTGTGTATAATGTCACTGGTGATCTCTGTATTACCTGTACACTGAAACTATATACAGAGCTCCTGTGTATAATGTCACTGGTGATCACTGTTGTACACAGAGCTCCGGTGTATAATGTCACCTGTGATCACTGTATTACCTGTACACTGACACTATATTGTATGTCACTGGTAATCCCTGTATTACCTGTACACTGGCACTATATACAGAGCTCATGTGTATGTCACTGGTGATCGCTGTATTACCTGTACACTATATACAGAGCTCCTGTGTATAATGTCACCTGTGTTCACTGTATTAGGCTAGTTTCACATTTGCGTTTACATCCGCAGCGTTTAAAACGCATCCGCAAGTGGTGGAAAAAACGCATATAAACGCGTACAAACGTGGCGTTTTTTAGACGCATGCGTTATCGCCAAGGTGACTGGAGAGGGCGTGTATTATGGAATCTTTATATATAGACCCTTGAACAGCTGAAATGTTCAGATTTTGCTCCTGTATGCTGTGTCATAATGGATCTTCGCATGGAGAGCTTTTATTTCAACCTGGATTTAAGCATCAAGCTGTTTCTTGCCTGTGCGTTTGCTTGGGAGCAAGACAGAAATCGCGAAAGATGGAGGAGACAATGTAGGCGTTTTTGGAGACACCCCATTATCGAACTACATGAGAGCCGTGGAGCCTATCACACGCTGTATGGCGAGCTTAATGCCAACCCGGAGAAATTCCATGAATATACAAGGACGTCGCAAGACTCTTTCCGGGATTTGCTTGCTCGTGTCCAAGGAGCCATACGGAGACAAGACACCAAGCTCCGTAGAGCGATTCCACCGGAGGAACGTCTGCTGGTTACATTAAGGTACGTTCCAAATCAAAACCAATGACAGTCCAAATTTTGTGTTTTCTGACGTATGTTTTTTGTATTTTCCTTTATTTCTTTAGCGTAATCACACCATAAATAGAATAGATTGTAATTTTTGGGGGGTTTGTTTTTCTTACAGATTTCTGGCAACCGGAGGGAGTTTATCATCCCTCCACTTCCAATACCGGCTTGGAATATCCACTCTGTCCGGAATAGTTGCGGACACCTGCCGGGCTTTGTGGAATGTACTCCGGGATGAGTTTATACCCCTACCCACCTTGGACATGTGGCTTGAAATTGCGGAAAAATTCTGGAGTGTGTGTGATTTCCCCAACTGTTTAGGAGCTGTGGATGGAAAGCACATCCGCATTATCAAACCTGCCAGAACAGGATCGGAGTATTTCAACTACAAAAAATATTTTTCTGTTGTGCTCATGGCAATAGCCGATGCGAACTGTCGCTTCATCGCCGTGGACATTGGAGCTTTTGGCCGTGGCAACGATTCCAAGACTTTCAAGAACTCGGATATGGGCTGCCGTGTGTATGGCAAAAATTTAAATTTTCCACCGCCACAACCTCTCCCCAACACTCAAGGTCCACCGATGCCATTTCTTATGGTTGGGGATGAGGCCTTTCAGATATGTGAAAACCTACTGAAGCCCTATTCCAGTCGGGACTTGAACCACACTAGAAGGATCTTTAACTACAGACTGACCAGTGCCCGAAGAACAGTAGAGTGTACCTTTTGCATTCTGGTCTCTAAATGGCACATTCTTGCATCAGCCATAAATCTAAACGTGGAAACAGTCGACGAGGTGGTCAAAGCCTGTGTGGTTCTACACAATTATATAATGGCTAAGGAGCAACCCAACATTGAACTGGATGAACCAGTTGCACACCCACTGCCCGATTTCTAGCATCACCCGCTGCGGTCAACTGCAGCAGTTGGTCACATGCGGGACCAATTTGCTGCCTTTCTTGATTCAGATATTGGACGTGTGTCATGGCAGGACAATGTTGTGTAAATGTCCTGTTGTAATTCGATCTCTACCAGAAATTTTCTGCAATGATAATAATATTTCTCATTAATAAACTTTATTTTTGGTTGTGTTGACCGTGTCTCCTGTTTTTCCTCTACAAACCAAGGCTGTCCTAAAACTAGCAGTATTTGGTCTGTATTTAATATCAGTATTTGTAATCCAAAACCAGGAGTGGGTGATAGAGGCAGAGGTGATAGTTATTATATTAATATCAGAATTTACGTCTAATTGTTCCATTCCTTGTTTTGGCTTACAAATACTGATATAAAACACTGGCCACATACTGCTAGTGTGGCAGCCATGTTGCTTTATTGGTAAGCTTGTTGACGTCATTGCGTCCCGATTCTGTTCTGCTTTATCCATTGGACTGAAGAGACAATGACTGTCACACTATCTATACTCATCAAGTCAGGTGTCAGAAATAATGAATTCATGATGCTCATATAAGCTTCATGAATTCACTACTTCTGACACCTGTGCAGGTGAGCATAGATACGCAGTGTGTGACCACCATCGTCCCTTCAATTTGTGTGTAATAGATTATGTACAAAGAAGAAAATGCTGGTTATACAAGGCAGTTATATACTCACCAGGTCAGGTGTCCCAACTAATGAGTTTTTTGACACCTGACCTGTTCAGTACAGGTCTGCACTGTATTTCCACCATTTTCTCTTCAGACTGCCACACTAGTCACAGACTAAGCAGAAAGAAGCGATTATGGAGATAATACATCTAATATTTTTGGGCCCACCTCATATCTGTATACTAAAGACACACAAAGCTGCAGCCTTTTTTTTTTAATAACTACTGGAGATATGATTTGGCCCAAAAAGTAAGTGTGTGGCGAAGTTTCTTAGTTGGCGCACGGTGTGTGTTGCCGGCGGCGATAGACACAATAAACCAAACCTAATTTGGGCAAATCAAATTGTATTTATTTTTTTACAACCAAAAATCTTTATTTAACTGCGCCGGCTAGGGGTAGAGTGATGTAAACATGGAGTGTGAAGCACTGAGGCCTGGCTAACCGTGGACGACGCAGAGGTGGCAGGAGAAGGGGCAATGAAACTAGAAGGGTCTGGAAGTTCGGGGATGGGGCTTGACACGAGAGGCTTGAGACGCACTGGAAGGGTGAGACAAACCTAACGTCACAGATACATTGGGAGGTGAAGGGGGAGGAATGCTAAGAGTCCTGTTTTTTTTTTGTGGTTTTTTTTTGGTTTGCCTGGTTGTGGGAGGTCTTGGTGGGCTCATATGGCGTGGTGGTGGGTGACCTGTCAGGGTCCGGCTGCACTGTGTCAGAGTCCATTGTGCTCGTAGATCGTGCAGCCATGCCAGAGTCCATAGTGCTCGTAGAGTGTGCAGCCATGCCAGAGTCCATACTGCTCGTAGAGTGTGCAGCCATGCCAGAGTCCATATTGCTCGTAGAGTGTGCAGCCATGCCAGAGTCCATAGCCCTCGTAGAGCGTGCAGCCATGCCAGAGTCCATAGTGCTCGTAGAGCGTGCAGCCATGCCAGAGTCCATAGCGCTCGTAGAGCGTGCAGCCATGCCAGAGTCCATAGTGCTCGTAGAGCGAAAGGCCATGCCAAAGTCCATAGCGCTTCTAGAGCGGAAGGCCATGCCAGGGTCCTGCTGCATTGTGGTGGTGGCGGTACGGAAGGCTATGCCAGGGTCCTGCTGCATCGTGGTGCTGGCGGTACGGAAGGCCATGCCAGGGTCCTGCTGCATCGTGGTGGTGGCGGTACAGAAGGCCATGCCAGGGTCCTGCTGCATCGTGGTGGTGGCGGTACGGAAGGCCATGCCAGGGTCCTGCTGCATTGTGGTGTCAGAGGAGGAGGTCCAAGCAGGAGCAGCGGTTGTTATGGTGGTGGCGGTGGGATGTCCAACTGCACTAGGCATGATGGTGGTGCTGTAGTGGTGTCCGGCTGTTTAAGGAATTGAGGTGGCCGTGCAGTGGTATGCAGCAGAGGTCGGCATTGAGGACAATCGTGACAGTGAAGGCACAGGTGGATATGCCGACACTGTCTGCTGGAAATACCAACTCTGCTGCATAGCCTGCAGGTAAGCAGCATTGCAGGCCTGCATGACACTCAGCTGGAGATCAGGAGTAAGGTGTTCCGACATGCCCTGCTCAATTTTGTTACAAAAATGATGTGCTGGCCTCTGGAGGTCGGCTTTCACTTGGTCAAGGCTTTTACTGACCTCCTGGATACGTGCATTCAAGAGGCTATGTGAAACATCCATTCGGTCACCCAAAGCCTTGATTGCTTCGTGTAAAACCGAGCTCAAGTGCAAAAACTAGGGCATGAGTGACCTGTCCGAAGCCCTCTGCCGCTGCCGGGAGGAGCCTAAAAAAAAAAGGGGCAGTGGAAGAGGACTGCGAAAGGGGAAGACCTGATGGACCAGCTCCCTGGTCTCCAGTTAGTGTGGAAGGCCCACTTGCTGCTGCGCTGCTGGATGGCTGGGAAGGGTCCGTGGCTGTCGGATGAAGGACCGCTCCAGAACCTGGGCCAACAGTAGTGCTGTATGTGCTGTGAAAAAAGGAAAAAGAAAATTAATACCAAATATTAACCAGACGCAAAATCCTGTGGAATATAAAAATACAGATTATGGCAATACAATACAACCTAATGCACGTGATACTTATGCTCTCTGGGCAAGGACCGGTCTTAAAAATGTCAGAACTCGATGGTATTTGTATCTTCTGATCCTTGCTCCTGAACCACTGGGAACACGGCTCTCTTGATGCAGGTCCTTGTTGAAGCGGTCCTTCATCGAACGCCAACGTGTTTTGACTTTGGCCACTGTTAAAAAAAAATTGTGGTCAGAAAAAGGACTTTTGGCCGTGCTCACACAACTGTGTGTGATGACAGAAACTCCTGAGAGTTTCTTTCATCACACACAGTCGAGTGAGCACGGCCAAGGTCTCTGCTGCTTCACACTGCAGTGCAATACTTACCAAATGCATTTCGGCCCCGTGTCGGGGCGTTGTCCCAGCCATCCCATATCTCTTTGGCCACCTCATTCCATAAGCGCCGGATCGTGACGTTGTTTGAGTGCAGTGGATTCCGGGTGTCCCACAACGGGACTCGCTCCTGGACCAGCGAGATGAGGAGGTCATTCTCAATAAGATCATCCTCCCGTTGTGAAACCTAAAAATTAAATAAAGTCATTAAAGTTTGCTCAATTAACATAAGGAAAAGAAAGAAAAAACATGCTGAGAAATGGCATGAATAGGAAAGTCAACATACAAAAGGATTCCAGAAGAAAAAAGTTAAGAAATACGAATGGAAAGAAAGGAAGATTCAAGATAACAGTCAGCCTTGTATACGTACCCGCTGCCGTCTTTCCACCGGACCTTGACTCCACTGCTCCTGCCCTGTCTCTGCCGCAGTAGAAGAGCTCTAAAAAAAGAAAAATTCAAATTGTCACATGTGTAGATGTGACAGTGAATACTTACCAATCTGACGAGGCAAGTACTCACCTCACTGACATGCTCGAACTTCAGACGACCCAGGAAGAAACTCCTCATGGGAAGAATCCGAAGAAGACATTCTGATGCATGTAGATTGTAGAAAGAAAGAAATGGCAGAAATTAGGACATGTAGAGAAAGAAAATAGAAAATAAAGGCATTGGCTATGATATACTCACATTGTTCAGAGGCTTGTTTGCTCCAAGGTGCTGTGGTCTGTCTGCTCTGCTTGGCTGTCTGCTGAGAAGTGACCTGCAACTGTCCACTCCCTCCCTTTATCACATTGTATGTGGGGGGTGGCTTATCAGTGTCTAGACATGTTTTTCTCTTGTGGACCGCATGCGTTCATGAACGCAAACAAACACATGTGCTTGTAAACGCATGCGTTCATATAGATAGCAATGCGTTTTTTTGTCGCAATCCTTGCACAATCGACCGCATCCGTTTCCAGGCGGCAAATTGACGCCTCTAAAAATTACTACATGTTGCATTTCCGCGCCAAGCCGCAAACAACGAAACGACGCACGCGTCGTCAAACGCGGTAAAACGCATGCTTCCCTAATGTTAAATATAGGAATACAAAACGCATGCGGATATATGTGGTACAAACGCTGCAGACACAACCGCAAATGTGAAACCAGCCTTACCTGTACACTGACACTATATACAGAGCTCCTGTGTATGTCACTGGTGATCCCTGTATTACATGTACACTGACAATTTATACAGAGCTCTTGTGTATAATGTCACTAGTGGTAATAACAGTGTTGTTAGTATTGTGGTTTGTATTCATGATCAGTATTGTAGTATTCAGTCACTATGTGATGGTAATATGGTCTGATCACAGTGTGGTGGTATTTATCCCCTATTTGTGGTATTATTTGGTCACTATGTGGTGGTAATTTGTGGTCTGGTCATGGTATGGCGGTATTTATCCCCCGTATGTGGTATTATTGGGTCACTATGTGGTGGAATATGTAGTCTAGTTATGGTGTGGCGGTATTTCTCCTTGTATGTGGTATTATTTGGTGCCTATATGCTGCTATTATATAGTATTATTCCGTCACCATGTGATCTGTTTATGGTGTGGTGGTATTTCTTCCCTGAATAGGGTATTATTGGTCTTGGTATAGTGGATTGTGTTGTGTATGGTGGTCATTTGTTCTCTCAGATATTAATTAGAAGATTCTTTATTTCCATTAGAGATTAGCTACTTGGACCACAGAATCAGAGATGCACTTACAGGGGTTCTCCTGTGAAAAAAGTAATCCCTTCTCCACAAGATTAGTGATAACGCATTGATTGGTGGTAATGGTGGTGGTGGTGGGGGGTCGGACTGCTGTGACCCAGTCGGCAGAATGTGGAACGTTTATCCCCATTAGACTGGAGCGGTATGTCTGACTTGACCACTGATCCATTCATCCACTCTGTGGCTGCGAGCGCTGCTCGTTTTTTTCTGGAAGCCCCAAAGAAAATGAATGGAGCTGCAGTCAGACATCTGAACTGCTGCTGCATTTTAAAATGGGGATAAGTGTCCTGTCATTGATAAAACTTCTCCATTCTTCCGACTGGTGCAGTTTCTAATGGTCGGACCTAAGCGATCACCTATCCTGTGGAGCCCATGGATCGGTGATAACTTGTTTTAACCAAAGTACCTTTAATGTCAAATACCGTAATTATACATCCCAGTTATGGGGGCGCACAGTAGATGTGCATGAGCCAACTATGTTTTACAGTCGATGTTCCGGTATAATGGGGATAACGAATGACAGCTATTTGCATATAGCTGTAGGGTGGACCGCAGTCCGACCCTGTATACTCTGTCACTAAGCTGGGCTAATTCTTCCCTCGGAGCCTCATTGTCATCAATCAGGGCATTATATGATGTAGTGTATTCTGCCATCTTATTTTAACATGTGAAGTGCGTTCTTCCAGGCTGGAGATCTCTCTTCATCTCCCCATGGATTTCAAGTTCTCTCCTAACCCCTTTCTGACATCGGACGTACTATCCCGTCGAGGTGGGGTGGGCCCGTATGACCACCGACGGGATAGTACGTCCAGCGCGATCGGCCGCGTTCACGGGGGGAGCGCGGCCGGGTGTCAGCTGACTATCGCAGCTGACATCCGGCACTATGTGCCAGGAGCGGTCACGGACCGCCCCCGGCACACTGCGATCAAACATGATTGCAGTGTTCCGGCGGTATAGGAAAGCATCGCGCAGGGAGGGGGCTCCCTGCGGGCTTCCCTGAGACCCCCGGAGCAACGCGATGTGATCGCGTTGCTCCGAGGGTCTCTTATCTCCTCCTCCCTGCAGCAGGCCCGGATCCAAGATTGCCACGGCATCCGGGTCCTGCAGGGAGGTGGCTTCACAGCGCCTGCTCAGAGCAGGCGCAGGAAAGCCTGGATCTGTGCACGTCAGATCGCCGATCTGACACAGTGCACAGCAAAGTGTCAGATCGGCGATCTTACACTAGAACATCATGCCCCCTCCCTGGGGCAATGTTATAGTGTAAAAAAAAAAAATTTCACATGTTTAAAAAAAAAAAAAAAAAAAATCCAAAAAAAATGCAAAAAAAAAAAATATTGTTCCTATAAATACATTTCTTTATCTAAATAAAAAAAAACAATAAAAGTACACATATTTAGTATCGACGCATCCATAGCGACCCGACCTATAAAACTGTCCCACTAGTTAACCCCTTCAGTGAACACCGTAAAAAATAAAAAAAACTAGGCAAAAAACAACGCTTTATTATCATACCGCGAAAAAAAAGTGGAATAACACGCGATCAAAAAGACGGATATAAATAACCATGGTACCGCTGAAAACTTCATCTTGTCCCGCAAAAAACGAGCCGCCATACAGCGTCATCAAAGAAAAAAGAAAAAAGTTATAGTCCTCAGAATAAAGCGATGCAAAAATAATTATTTTTTCTATAAAACTGTTTTTATCGTATAAAAGCACCAAAACATAAAAAAAAGATATAAATGAGGTATCGCTGTAATCGTACTGACCCGAAGAATAAAGCTGCTTTATCCATTTTACCAAACGCGGAACGGTATAAACGCCTCCCCCAAAAGAAATTCATGAATAGCTGGTTTTTGGTCATTCTCCCTCACAAAAATCGGAATAAAAAGCGATCAAAAAAATGTCACGTGCCCGAAAATGTTACAAATAAAAACGTCAACTCGTCCCGCAAAAAACAAGACCTCACATGACTCTGTGGACCAAAATATGGAAAAATTATAGATCTCAAAATGTGGTAACGCAAAAAATATTTTTTGCAATAAAAAGCGTCTTTCAGTGTGTGACGGCTGCCAATCATAAAAATCCGCTAAAAAACAAACCCGCTATAAAAGTAAATCAAACCCCCCTTCATCACCCCCTTAGTTAGCGAAAAATAAAAAAAAATGTATTTATTTCCATTTTCCCATTAGGGTTAGGGCTAGGGTTAGGGTTAAGGCTACAGTTAGGGTTGGGGCTAAAGTTAGGGTTAGGGTCGGGGCTAAAGTTAGAGTTTGAATTACATTTGTGGTTGGGAATAGGGTTGTGTCAGGGTTAGGGGTGTGGTTAGGGTTACCTTTGGGATTAGGGATGTGTTTGGATTAGGGTTTAAGTTATAATTGGGGGGGTTTCCACTGTTCAGGCACATCAGGGGCTCTCCAAACGCGACATGGCGTCCGATCTCAATTCCAGCCAATTCTGCGTTGAAAAAGTAAAACAGTGCTCCTTCCCTTCCGAGCTCTCCCGTGCGCCCAAACAGGGGTTTACCCCAACATATGGGGTATCAGTGTACTCAGGACACATTGGACAACAACTTTTGGGGTCCAATTTCTCCTGTTCCCCTTGTGAAAATACAAAACTGGGGGCTAAAATATAACTTTTGTGGAAAAAAAAAGGATTTTTTATTTTCACGGCTCTGCGTTATAAACTGTAGTGAAACACTTGGGGGTTCAAAGTTCTCACAACACATCTAGATAAGTTCCTTGGGGGTCTAGTTTCCAATATGGGGTCACTTGTGGGGGGTTTCTACTGTTTAGGTACATTAGGGGCTCTGCAAACGCAATGTGACGCCTGCAGACCAATCCATCTAAGTCTGCATTCCAAATGACGCTCCTTCCCTTCCGAGCTCTGCCATGCACTCAAACGGTGGTTCCCCCCCACATATGGGGTATCAGCATACTCAGGACAAATTGTACAACAACTTTTGGGGTCCAATTTCTTCTCTTACCCTTGGGAAAATAAAAAATTGGGGGCGAAAAGATTTTGTGAAAAAATATGATTTTTTATTTTTACGTCTCTGCATTATAAACTTCTGTGAATCACTTAATGGGTCAAAGTGCTCACCACACATCTAGATAAGTTCCTTAGGGGGTCTACTTTCCAAAATGGTGTCACTTGTGGGGGGTTTCAATGTTTAGGCACATCAGGGGCTCTCCAAACGCAACATGGCGTCCCATCTCAATTCCAGTCAATTTTGCATTGAAAAGTCAAATGGCGCGCCTTCGCTTCCGAGCTCTACCATGCGCCCAAACAGTGGTTTACCCCCACATATAGGGTATCGGCATACTCAGGACAAATTGTACAACAACTTTTGGGGTCCATTTTCTCCTGTTATCCTTGGTAAAATAAAACAAATTGGAGCTGAAGTAAATTTTTTGAGAAAAAAAGTTAAATGTTCGTTTTTATTTAAAGATTCCAAAAATTCCTGTGAAACACCTGAAGGGTTAATAAACTTCTTGAATGTGGTTTTGAGCACCTTGAGGGGTGCAGTTTTTAGAATGGTGTCACACTTGGGTATTTTCTATCATATAGACCCCTCAAAATGACTTCAAATGAGATGTGGTCCCTAAAAAAAAATGGTGTTGTAAAAATGAGAAATTGCTGGTCAACTTTTAACCCTTATAACTCCCTAACAAAAAAAAATTTTGGTTCCAAAATTGTGCTGATGTAAAGTAGACATGTGGGAAATGTTAGGCTACGTTCACATTTGCGTTGTGCGCCGCAGCGTCGGCGCCGCAGCGCACAACGCAAACAAAAACGCGGCAAAACGCACGCTAAAACGCTGCGTTTTGCGCCGCATGCGTCGTTTTTGGCCGAAAGTTGGACGCAAAAAAAATGCAACTTGATGCGTTTCTTGCGTCCAACGCTTGCGGCCATGCGGCGCAAAACGCAGCACAACGCATGTCCATGCGCCCCCATGTTAAATATAGGGCGCATGACGCATGCGGCGCCGCTGCGGCGCCCGACGCTGCGGCGCTGACCGCAAATGTGAACGTAGCCTTACTTGTTAAGTATTTTGTGTGACATATCTCTGTGATTTTATTGCATAAAAATTCAAAGTTGGAAAATTGCAAAATTTTCGCCAAATTTCCGTTTTTTTCACAAATAAACGCAGGTAATATCAAAGAATTTTTTTTTTTTTTTAAATATGGAACGCTTCACGAATTTGCATGTCATCCTTGCGCAGGGGCCATGCTAATCTTCTCTGTATCGTTCCAATTTTAGTATATGTGCTGCCGAAGCAATTTTATCACTATCATGAAGTACAATATGTCACGAGAAGACAATGTCAGAATCACCGGGATCCGTTGAAGCGTTCCAGAGTTATAACCTCATAAAGGGACAGTGGTCAGAATTGTAAAAATTGGCCCGGTCATTAACGTGCAAACCACCCTTGGGGGTAAAGGGGTTAAGGAAGAGAGGAGACTCTCCATATCTCCTTTTGTGAGGTACATTATGCTCCGGCTCCCCTGAGTCCACTGCACATCCCCCCCATGCCATGTGAGAGGATCCAGAGGGGGAGATGCAGGCACCAGTTTACCTGAACTCCCAGCAGGCTTCCCTCTGGAAAAGAAGTCCTCCAATCTTGGTGGGGTCATCCAGGTTTCTGGGTTCTTCCCCTGGTCATCATGCGCCCAGAGCCTACAGACACCTACAGCCTGTGTTATGGAGGTAAGGAGTCTGGCTGGAAGCTGCTGTGTGCTGGTGTCAGGTCCACAATCTCAGGAGCCCTGGAGTAATGTGACTGCTGACATCTGCTTGCAGGCCGCGCCCCTCGACAGATTTTTTTTAAATACGGACATAAAGTAATGACTAAAATACTCGGGTGTAATCGAGGCCAACATCTTGGCTCTCCCTGTGGAAATCACACAGTTGATTCCATCAAACTTCAACTGCACCATATCCCTCCCAGCCCCAGCAGCCAACCATAAGAGCTCCAGTACACTTAGTACAGGCATTAAAGGGATCCTCGGGAGCATGAACCAGACCCCGGCTGCATTCTTGGCGCTGTATGTTTTCAGCTACGCTCACTACATCCATGTGACACGGATTCTGCTTCATTTATTCAAACACATCAGTTTTAAAATCAAATCTGTTTCTTTGGTCCGTGAGACTCAGAGCAGGTCGTGTTCTCACCAGTCAGCACTCGGGTCATCAAAGACTATGGGATCCGTGTAAAACAGATGAAACTAGGAAGACAGACTGTAACCTTCAGTTTTCCATCCAGGTTTCACACGTTTTTAACTGATCAATTGGTAAGGGTCAATGGATATAAGAAGGAAAAAAAAAGGACCCCCAATCTGAACTATGAGGGAAACCCAGAGACTGTGACCTGTATGAGAACACTGCAGACCCTCAAGCTGATTTATGAGGGGAAACCCAGAGACTGCGGCCTGTGAGAGAATGCTGCAGACCCCCAATATGAGCTATGAGGTGAAACCCAGAGACTGCGGCCTGTGAGAGAACACTGCAGACCCCCAATCTGAGCTATGAGGGAAACCCAGAGACTGTGGCCTGTATGAGAACACTGCAGACCCCCAATCTGAGCTATGAGGGAAACCCAGAGACTGCGGCCTGTGAGAGAACACTGCAGACCCCCAATATGAGCTATGAGGGAAACCCAGAGACTGCGGCCTGTGAGAGAACGCTGCAGACCCCCAATATGAGCTATGAGGGGAAACCCAGAGACTGCGGCCTGTGAGAGAACACTGCAGACCCCCAATCTGAGCTATGAGGGAAACCCAGAGACTGTGGCCTGTATGAGAACACTGCAGACCCCCAATCTGAGCTATGAGGGAAACCCAGAGACTGCGGCCTGTGAGAGAACGCTGCAGACCCCCAATATGAGCTATGAGGGAAACCCAGAGACTGCGGCCTGTGAGAGAACGCTGCAGACCCCCAATATGAGCTATGAGGGAAACCCAGAGACTGCGGCCTGTGAGAGAACGCTGCAGACCCCCAATCTGAGCTATGAGGGAAACCCAGAGACTGCGGCCTGTGAGAGAACGCTGCAGACCCCCAATATGAGCTATGAGGGAAACCCAGAGACTGCGGCCTGTGAGAGAACACTGCAGACCCCCAATATGAGCTATGAGGGAAACCCAGAGACTGCGGCCTGTGAGAGAACGCTGCAGACCCCCAATATGAGCTATGAGGGAAACCCAGAGACTGCGGCCTGTGAGAGAACACTGCAGACCCCCAATCTGAGCTATGAGGGAAACCCAGAGACTGCGGCCTGTGAGAGAACACTGCAGACCCCCAATATGAGCTATGAGGGAAACCCAGAGACTGCAGCCTGTGAGAGAACACTGCAGACCCCCAATATGAGCTATGAGAGAAACCCAGAGACTGCGGCCTGTGAGAGAACGCTGCAGACCCCCAATATGAGCTATGAGGAAAACCCAGAGACTGCGGCCTTGAGAGAACGCTGCAGACCCCCAATATGAGCTATGAGGGGAAACCCAGAGACTGCGGCCTGTGAGAGAACACTGCAGACCCCCAATCTGAGCTATGAGGGAAACCCAGAGACTGTGGCCTGTATAAGAACACTGCAGACCCCCAATATGAGCTATGAGGGAAACCCAGAGACTGCGGCCTGTGAGAGAACACTGCAGACCCCCAATATGAGCTATGAGGGAAACCCAGAGACTGCGGCCTGTGAGAGAACGCTGCAGACCCCCAATATGAGCTATGAGGGAAACCCAGAGACTGCGGCCTGTGAGAGAACGCTGCAGACCCCCAATATGAGCTATGAGGGAAACCCAGAGACTGCGGCCTGTGAGAGAACGCTGCAGACCCCCAATATGAGCTATGAGGGAAACCCAGAGACTGCGGCCTGTGAGAGAACGCTGCAGACCCCCAATATGAGCTATGAGGGAAACCCAGAGACTGCGGCCTGTGAGAGAACACTGCAGACCCCCAATCTGAGCTATGAGGGAAACCCAGAGACTGCGGCCTGTGAGAGAACACTGCAGACCCCCAATATGAGCTATGAGGGAAACCCAGAGACTGCGGCCTGTGAGAGAACACTGCAGACCCCCAATATGAGCTATGAGAGAAACCCAGAGACTGCGGCCTGTGAGAGAACGCTGCAGACCCCCAATATGAGCTATGAGGAAAACCCAGAGACTGCGGCCTGTGAGAGAACGCTGCAGACCCCCAATCTGAGCTATGAGGGAAACCCAGAGACTGCGGCCTGTGAGAGAATGCTGCAGACCCCCAATATGAGCTATGAGGGAAACCCAGAGACTGCGGCCTGTGAGAACACTGCAGACCCCCAATATGAGCTATGAGGGAAACCCAGAGACTGCGGCCTGTGAGAGAACGCTGCAGACCCCCAATATGAGCTATGAGGGAAACCCAGAGACTGCGGCCTGTGAGAGAACGCTGCAGACCCCCAATATGAGCTATGAGGGAAACCCAGAGACTGCGGCCTGTGAGAGAATGCTGCAGACCCCCAATATGAGCTATGAGGGAAACCCAGAGACTGTGGCCTGTGAGAACACTGCAGACCCCCAATATGAGCTATGAGGGAAACCCAGAGACTGCGGCCTGTGAGAGAACGCTGCAGACCCCCAATATGAGCTATGAGGGAAACCCAGAGACTGCGGCCTGTGAGAGAACGCTGCAGACCCCCAATATGAGCTATGAGGGAAACCCAGAGACTGCGGCCTGTGAGAGAACACTGCAGACCCCCAATCTGAGCTATGAGGGAAACCCAGAGACTGCGGCCTGTGAGAGAACACTGCAGACCCCCAATATGAGCTATGAGGGAAACCCAGAGACTGCGGCCTGTGAGAGAACACTGCAGACCCCCAATATGAGCTATGAGAGAAACCCAGAGACTGCGGCCTGTGAGAGAACGCTGCAGACCCCCAATATGAGCTATGAGGAAAACCCAGAGACTGCGGCCTGTGAGAGAACGCTGCAGACCCCCAATCTGAGCTATGAGGGAAACCCAGAGACTGCGGCCTGTGAGAGAATGCTGCAGACCCCCAATATGAGCTATGAGGGAAACCCAGAGACTGCGGCCTGTGAGAACACTGCAGACCCCCAATATGAGCTATGAGGGAAACCCAGAGACTGCGGCCTGTGAGAGAATGCTGCAGACCCCCAATATGAGCTATTAATACAGAGACTGCGGCCTGTGAGAGAACACTGCAGACCCCCAATCTGAGCTATGAGGGAAACCCAGAGACTGCGGCCTGTGAGAGAATGCTGCAGACCCCCAATATGAGCTATGAGGGAAACCCAGAGACTGCGGCCTGTGAGAGAATGCTGCAGACCCCCAATCTGAGCTATGAGGGAAACCCAGAGACTGCGGCCTGTGAGAGAACGCTGCAGACTCCCAATCTGAGCTATGAGGGAAACCCAGAGACTGCGGCCTGTGAGAGAATGCTGCAGACCCCCAATATGAGCTATGAGGGAAACCCAGAGACTGCGGCCTGTGAGAGAACGCTGCAGACCCCCAATATGAGCTATGAGGGATACCCAGAGACTGCGGCCTGTGAGAGAACGCTGCAGACCCCCAATCTGAGCTATGAGGGAAACCCAAGACTGCGGCCTGTGAGAGAATGCTGCAGACCCCCAATATGAGCTATGAGGGAAACCCAGAGACTGCGGCCTGTGAGAGAACACTGCAGACCCCCAATATGAGCTATGAGGGAAACCCAGAGACTGCGGCCTGTGAGAGAACGCTGCAGACCCCCAATCTGAGCTATGAGGGAAACCCAGAGACTGCGGCCTGTGAGAGAATGCTGCAGACCCCCAATATGAGCTATGAGGGAAACCCAGAGACTGCGGCCTGTGAGAGAACGCTGCAGACCCCCAATCTGAGCTGAGGGAAACCCAGAGACTGCGGCCTGTGAGAGAACACTGCAGACCCCCAATATGAGCTATGAGGGAAACCCAGAGACTGCGGCCTGTGAGAGAATGCTGCAGACCCCCAATATGAGCTATGAGGGAAACCCAGAGACTGCGGCCTGTGAGAGAACGCTGCAGACCCCCAATCTGAGCTGAGGGAAACCCAGAGACTGCGGCCTGTGAGAGAACGCTGCAGACCCCCAATCTGAGCTGAGGGAAACCCAGAGACTGCGGCCTGTGAGAGAACGCTGCAGACCCCCAATATGAGCTATGAGGGAAACCCAGAAACTGCGGCCTGTGAGAGAACACTGCAGACCCCCAATCTGAGCTATGAGGGAAACCCAGAGACTGCGGCCTGTGAGAGAACACTGCAGACCCCCAATATGAGCTATGAGGGAAACCCAGAGACTGCGGCCTGTGAGAGAACACTGCAGACCCCCAATATGAGCTATGAGGGAAACCCAGAGACTGCGGCCTGTGAGAGAACGCTGCAGACCCCCAATCTGAGCTATGAGGGAAACCCAGAGACTGCGGCCTGTGAGAGAACACTGCAGACCCCCAATATGAGCTATGAGGGAAACCCAGAGACTGCGGCCTGTGAGAGAACACTGCAGACCCCCAATATGAGCTATGAGGGAAACCCAGAGACTGTGGCCTGTGAGAGAACACTGCAGACCCCCAATATGAGCTATTAATACAGAGACTGCGGCCTGTGAGAGAACACTGCAGACCCCCAATATGAGCTATTAATACAGAGACTGCAGCCTGTCTGAGCAATCATCACCCAACTCTACAGGAATCCGGCAGGGTCTGGTCCTGTCTTTCCCTTATGTAACAGCATTGGACGCTATGGTAGGACTTTAACCCTGATAGCTGCCCCCCTATTTAGTTGAACATTCCATGTATGTCCCTGCAGGTGCCCCCAGGGAAGAGTCGTCACTCCTCCAGCATCTGAGGAAGTTACATCCCCCACAGCGACGATTCTCCTTTGACCCCCTCACACCGGCAATTCTCCGCAGCCCGTCGCCCACCAGCGCTGCCCGCTGCCCCCGTGCCCCCCCGCGGTGCCCGCCAACCACAGAGACGCGGAATGAACAAACTGTACGGGATCACAAGCTGAACAGAAAAGCGAGCGGTCACGTGACGAGTCTAGATCACATGACTGTTACGTCATCGCACCTGTAGGCGGAGCTCCACGCTGTACCTGGACCCTCCCACACTGTGCGTGCGCTGAGTGCCCGCGGGGAGAACGGTACGTGCCGCAGTGTGTGTATAGCGAGCCAGGGCCGGAGAGAACCGCACCGCAGCCTCCTGCTTCTGAGTGTGCACATGGCTCCCAGCAGCCCTGGATGTGGTTTCTGCCTGTAGAGGAAGTGACACTAGCCACATAGTGTGTGACTAGTGCGCTATGGATCAGACTCCATAGAAGTGTATGTGGAGGAGTCCTGTTCACTGCGGGGTCACCAACCTTATATAGGTGGTCGAAAGAGTGGACCCTCCACCGGCAGGTGCCGGAGACCCTGGGTGGTCAGCGGCGCTGTCTGTGCACACAGCTTGTGCCTATCCCTGGTACACCCTAGCCCCCAGATACTGGCCCCCTGTACACCCTGCCCCCAGATACTGGCCCCCTGTACACCCTGCCCCCATATACTGGCCCCCTGTACACCCTAGCCCCCGTATACTGGCCCCCTGTACACCCTGCCCCCATATACTAGCCCACTGTACACCCTAGCCCCCATATACTGGCCCCCTGTACACCCTGCCTCCATATACTAGCCCCCTGTACACCCTAGCCCCCATATACTGGCCCCCTGTACACCCTGCCTCCATATACTAGCCCCCTGTACACCCTAGCCCCCATATACTGGCCCCCTGTACACCCTGCCTCCATATACTAGCCCCCTGTACACCCTAGCCCCCGTATACTGGCCCCCTGTACACCCTGCCCCCATATACTAGCCCACTGTACACCCTAGCCCCCATATACTGGCCCCCTGTACACCCTGCCTCCATATACTAGCCCCCTGTACACCCTAGCCCCCATATACTGGCCCCCTGTACACCCTGCCTCCATATACTAGCCCCCTGTACACCCTAGCCCCCGTATACTGGCCCCCTGTACACCCTAGCCCCCGTATACTGGCCCCATGTCCACACTAGCCCCCGTATACTGGCCCCATGTACACCCTAGCCCCCATATACTGGCCCCCTGTACACTCTGCCCCCATATACTGGCCCCCTGTACACCCTGCCCCCATATACTGGCCCCATGTACACCCTGCCCCCATATACTGGCCCCCTGTACACCCTAGTCCCCATGTACATCCTAGCCCCCAGATACTGGCCCCCTGTACACCTTGCCCCCATATACTGGCCCCCTGTACACCCTGCCCCCATATACTGGCAGGGGGCCAGTATATGGGGACACCCTGCCCCCGTATACTGGCCCCCCTGTACACCCTAGCCCCCGTATACTGGCCCCCTGTACACCCTAGCCCCCGTATACTGGCCCCCTGTACACCCTAGCCCCCGTATACTGGCCCCCTGTACACCCTAGCCCCTGTAAACTGCCCCCCTGTACACCCTGCCCCCATATAATGGCCCCCTGTACACTCTAGTCCCCATGTACATCCTAGCCCCCAGATACTGGTCCCCTGTACACCCTGCCCCCATATACTGGCCCCCTGTACACCCTAGCCCCCGTATACTGGCCCCCTGTACACCCTGCCCCATACACTATCCTCCGTATACTGGCCCCCTGTCCACCCTAGCCCCCGTATACTGGCCCCCTGTCCACCCTAGCCCCCGTATACTGGCCCCATGTCCACCCTAGCCCTCGTATACTGGCCCCATGTACACTCTAGCCCCCATATACTGGCCTGCTGTACACCCTGCCCCCATATACTGGCCCCCTGTACACCCTGCCCCCATATACTGGCCCCATGTACACCCTGCCCCCATATACTGGCCCCCTGTACACCCTGCCCTAATATACTTGGCCCCCTGTACACCCTGCCCCCATATACTGGCCCTCTGTACACCCTGCCCCCTGTACACCCGGCCCCCATATACTGGCCCCCTGTACACCCTGCCCCCATATACTGGCCCCCTGTACACCCTAGCCCCTGTATACTGGCCCCCTGTACACCCTGCCCCATATACTGGCCCCCTGTACACCCTGCCCCCATATACTGCCCCCCCTGTACACCCTAGCCCCTGTATACTGCCCCCCTGTACACCCTAGCCCCCGTATACTGGCCCCCTGTACACCCTAGCCCCCGTATACTGGCCCCCTGTACACCCTAGCCCCCGTATACTGGCCCCCTGTACACCCTAGCCCCTGTAAACTGCCCCCCTGTACACCCTGCCCCCATATAATGGCCCCCTGTACACTCTAGTCCCCATGTACATCCTAGCCCCCAGATACTGGTCCCCTGTACACCCTGCCCCCATATACTGGCCCCCTGTACACCCTAGCCCCCGTATACTGGCCCCCTGTACACCCTGCCCCATATACTATCCTCCGTATACTGGCCCCCTGTCCACCCTAGCCCCCGTATACTGGCCCCATGTACACCCTAGCCCCCATATACTGGCCCGCTGTACACCCTGCCCCCATATACTGGCCCCATGTACACCCTGCCCCCATATACTGGCCCCCTGTACACCCTGCCCTAATATACTTGGCCCCCTGTACACCCTGCCCCCATATACTGGCCCTCTGTACACCCTGCCCCCTGTACACCCGGCCCCCATATACTGGCCCCCTGTACACCCTGCCCCCATATACTGGCCCCCTGTACACCCTAGCCCCTGTACACCCTAGCCCCTGTATACTGGCCCCCTGTACACCCTGCCCCATATACTGGCCCCCTGTCCACCCTAGCCCCCGTATACTTGCCCCCTGTACACCCTGCCCCATATACTGGCCCCCTGTCCACCCTAGCTCCCGTATACTGGCCCCCTGTACACCCTGCCCCCGTATACTGGCCCCCTGTACACCCTAGCCCCCGTATACTGGCCCCCTGTCCACCCTAGTCCCCGTATACTGGCCCCCTGTACACCCTGCCCCCATAAACTGGCCCCCTGTTACACCCTGCCCCCGTATACTGGCCCCCTGTACACCCTGCCCCCATATACTGGCCCCCTGTACACCCTAGCCCCCTGTACACCCTAGTCCCCATGTACATCCTAGCCCCCAGATACTGGCCGCCTGTACACCCTGCCCCCATATACTGGCCCCCTGTACATCCTAGCCCCCATATACTGGCCCCCTGTACACCCTGCCCCCATATATTGGCCCCCTGTACACCCTGCCCCCGTATACTGGCCCGCCCCCTGTACACCCTAGCCCCCGTATACTGGCCCACTGTACACCCTAGCCCCCATATACTGGCCCCCTGTACACCCTGCCCCCATGTACTGGCCCCCTGTACACCCTGCAATCATATACTGGCCCCCTGTACACCCTGCCCCATATTACTGGCCCACTGTACACCCTGCCCCCATATACTGGCCCACTGTACACCCTGCCCCCATATACTGGCCCCCTGTACACCCTAGCCCCCATATACTTGCCCCCTGTACACCCTAGCCTCTGTAAACCCTGCCCCCATACACAATGCCCACCCTGTAGACCCTGCCCCCGTATTCTCTGCTTCTGTACATCTGGCCTTCATACACACTGCCTTTATACTCACTGGCCTCCCTTGTAGACCCTAGTCCTATGCACCTTGGCCCCTGTACACACTGGCCCCCTGTAGACCTTAGCCCTATATATCCAGGCCCCATATGACCTGCCCACCTTCACCGTACACCCTGTCCCCCTACGCCTTGCACTCCATACACCCTGCCCTTGTATACCCTGGCCCCAAACAATTAACACACCCGGTCTATGGCTGGGGTCACACTTGCACATCAATACTCGGGACCGGAGCGTTCGGCTGCATGTATTCCTATGCAGCCGCATGCTCCGGTTCCAGTGCTGGGAATTGATGCGCGAGTCTCGCATTGCACACACACAAGTGTGACCTCGGCCTAGGACCTACTATTATGCTCTGGGAGGGAAACTCTTAAAGGGAACCTGTCAGCAGATTTTGGTAGCCCCCCCCCCCCCCCACCTGATCTCATCTGTGTTAGGTCGCTGTAGTTCAGATGAATAATGTACTTTTATTTTTTCAATTGTTTATTCCAGTCCTGAGTAATCGCTTTTCCAATTTTTATGTGAATGAGCTGCGACTATAGGGGGCTTGGTCTGCACTTCCAGCTCTCTGGCCCCTCTCCCTTCTTCCTCCAGTCACTGACAGGTTGCTCTTGTCCGAGGACCCTGCCTCACCCTCGGAGGGTTCGCTCACACATTGTCATTCGCTGGGGCAGCACAGTACTGATGTGATGGCATATTTGACTATTGATCCCACGTGCACCGCCCCGGGGAAGGACGGCGTGAGACCTGAGGCAGGCTCCTCGGAGGAGGAGAGTGACTGGAGGGTGGGAGAAGAGGGAGAGCGTCCAGGCAGCTGTTGGTGTAGGGACCAGGACCAAAATATCTGCTCTTGTGGCTCTTGAGCATAAAGATTGCAAAAGTGATTACTCAAAATGGATGTAGTAGACTGTGTCTGGGTGTCCGCCTCTACTAGGACAATGACTACGGAGCGCACGTTGGCTCTGTCATTACCATTATAGTCTATGGCCACGGGGCGTATACATCCAAATCCTGTTTTGTGGGGGCCCGGATTTAAACCCGACGGGCCACCGAATGGCTGCCGGAACGCAATGTGAATGCAGCTTAAGGCTGTGCGCACACGTTGCGGTTTTTTCGCTATAAAAAAGCATAAAAAATGCATACATTATGCATCCCATCATTTAAAATGCATTCCGCAATTTTTGTGCACATGATGCGTTTTTTTCCGCGAAAAAAACGCGTTGTGGTAAAAACCGCAGCATGTTCATTAATTTTGTGGATTTTTCGCGTTTTTGCCACTATTTAATGCATTGGGAAGCTCCGGGAAAAAACGCGTCAAACGCGCAAAAAACACGAAAAAAAAACCATGCGCATTTCTTGCAGAAAATGTCTGGTTTTGCTCAGGAAATTTCTGCAAGAAATCCTGAACGTGTGCACATAGCCTAAGGGTTGTGTTTACAAAAAGTTTAAAAAAAATAATACAACCCTTTTTAATTGGAACTTGTCTCCTTCAAAAATGCTATTTACCTGTAGGTACAATGATAACACTGGTCTACAAAAAAAAAAAAAAAAAATTCTGGCATGGACTTTAAGAAAAGTTTTAGACTAATTTGAGGTGCTGAATTCAAATCTGATCTTATAATTTCTCTATCACATCACGTTTTTGCACTATAGGTAAATAGCCAATTTTCATGAATTCCATGATAAATATAAGTAGTGTATGAAAAGTGCCAGTTTATACGGTTCACTAAGGTAAATTTAGTTTTCATTTAGTCTCCCAATAAATGTGAGAATATCTTTGTTTTCTTTGAACATGCATAATTCCCATTTGTTATGATAACACCCTTGTTTTCTGTGCTACTGGGACAGTAGAGCTACATCAGAGCATTGGGTGAAAACTGAATGGCCTCAGCAACAGAGTTTGGCATCTGGCGATAAGAATGTCATCCATGATCCTCTAGTGGATAGGAAGGACATTGTCTTTCCTCCCTTACACATAAAACTTGGATTGATGAAGCAGTTCGTCAAAGCTCTCAATCACAGTGGAGAATGCTTTAACTATATATGTTTTCCTGGTCTTAGTGAAGAGAAGAAAAAGGCTGGAATATTTGATGGACCTCAAATAAGAACACTTATGAGAGACTCATCACATCAATGAATGAGACAGAAGAAAGAGCTTGGAATGCATTTTGTAATGTGGTGCAGAATTTTCTAGGGAATAAGAAAGCAGACAACTATGAAGAGTGTAACGGGCAGGACAGAAAACTAGAGTGGACCCTCTGGACCGTGGGGGACCTACCCCTGGGCGAGCGAACCTAGAGTGGAACCGACCCCTATACAGGGACCGTTTTGGAGCAAGCCCAGAGGTCACTTACCCACGGTGGAGTACCAAGAGGGACGGCTCCTAGAAGGAAGACTGCCGAAGCTGGAGAGGAAGTACTGGCGGGGGACTCACGAAGGCAGACGAGGATCTGGAAGACTGGAAGCCGGAGCGGAGAGAGGCTGATGGAAAAAACAAAAGAACAGTTTAGACACGAGAGAAGAGATGAAGCGGGTACTGGAAGGGAGAAGGGAACAAACGAAGAGGCACTGGCGAAGAACCTAGCGGAGAAAGTACGCAGTACTGAGGCGGAAGGGACCAGACGCAAAAGCAAAGGCTAATGACAATCAGGCGCAGGGGAACAGGAGAACCTGCCTTTGTATAGCAGGGACAGGAACGGGATTGGCTGCTGAGGTACTGACCTGGATGACCTCAGGAAGGAGAAACGGAGAAGATGCGCCTGCGCCCTTTGGAGAAACCGGAGCGCCTGCGCAGACTCCCCAGAGAGCCAGGCACCGGAAGTGAAGGGGAGAGCTTGAGATCTCCGGACCCGGAAGTGGACAGCCGGGAGCGCGCAGCAGCAGGGAGAGAAGGGCCGGCACGCCCAGACCTAGAGACAGAGCGGCTGGGGCGCGCAGCGCCTGCGTCAGGTGCTGCAGCAGAGGGAAGAGAGAGGACGCGCCCGAACCCCGCAGCAGAAGAGGGACGACGCAGAGCGGCGGAAGTGGTAACAGTACCCCCCTCCTTACAACCTCCTTTACGTAGACTGGCAAAAAATTTACATAGAATACGAGGGGCATTAATATTCTCCCGAGGCTCCCAAGATCTCTCCTCAGGGCCAAAACCCTTCCAGTCAACCAAAAAGAAATCTTTACCACGAACTTTCTTAACAGCCAAAATATCCTTAACCTCAAAGACGTTGTCAGTGCTAACTGGTTGAGGAGAGGTGCAAGAGGAAGGATGAAAGCGGTTAAAGACTGTAGGTTTGAGAAGAGAGACATGAAAGGTATTGGGAATACGGAGCGAGGCAGTCAATTTCAGCTTGTAAGCGACATCGTTGACTCGACGCAGAATCTCGAAAGGACCTATAAATCGTGGTCCAAGTTTGTAGGATGGAATCTTGAGTCTGATGAATCTCGAGGAAAGCCAGACCTTGTCACCAGGCAAGAAAGAAGGTGGATCTAAACGCCTCTTGTCTGCTTGCCTTTTCATTCTTAAAGATGCCTTGTCGAGCGTTTTCTTGACTTCACTCCAGATTGTGGAAAACTCGCAGACTAGAGAATCGGCTGCCGGAACACCGGAGGTAGGGGAGACTGGTAGAGGCACACCAGGATGTTGTCCGAATACAATGAAGAAAGGAGTTCTCGCAGAAGCTTCACTGGAATGGTTATTGTAGGCAAACTTTGCCCAAGGAAGAAGATTAACCCAGTCATTGTGATGAGCATTAGTGAAGTGCCGCAGATAGGCAGCTAGAGACTGGTTGGTCCGTTCAGCTTGACCGTTGGTCTGAGGGTGATATGCGGAAGAAAAGTCCAGAGACACCCCTAGGAGTTTGCACAGAGCCCTCCAAAAGCGAGAAGTAAATTGTACGCCTCTGTCAGACACAATGTGTTGTGGTAATCCATGCAGTTTGAAGATATTCAGGATGAAAATGTCCGCCAACTCAGGAGCAGAGGGTAAACCGGGCAGTGGAATAAAGTGAGACATCTTTGAGAACCTGTCCACCACGACAAGAATGACTGTACATCCGGAAGAGCTGGGTAAGTCGGTAATGAAATCCATGGCAATATGTAACCAAGGTGCAGATGGAACAGGAAGAGGGAGCAGACCTCCAAATGGTAGTTGTCTTGGTACCTTGTTCCTGGCACAAGAGGGACAAGAAGAGACAAATTCTTTGACGTCTTGACGTAGGGTAGGCCACCAATAGTACCGAGAGATGAGAAGGAAAGTCTTTTTGGAACCAGCATGCCCCGCCAATCTAGAAGAATGACCCCAAGATAACACTCTTCTTGTGTCGCCATCCGTGACAAGGGTCTTACCCGGTGGAGGGTGAATCAACTGTAAAGGAGCTACAGTCATGACTTTAGAAGGATCAATGATGTATGTAGGCTCTTCCTCAGTATCAGATGGCTGAAAAGACCTTGACAGAGCATCTGCTTTAATGTTCTTAAAGCCAGGCCGAAAGCGCAGCTCAAACTCGAAACGGGCAAAGAACAGGGACCATCTGGCTTGTCGGGGATTTAATCTTTGCGCAGTCTGCAGATACGCAAGATTCTTATGATCAGAATAGATTACAAACGGATGCACAGATCCTTCAAGGAGATACCTCCATTCCTCCAAAGCCAATTTGATGGCTATCAACTCTCGATCCCCAATGGTATAGTTCCGTTCTGAAGACGAGAAGGCTTTAGAGTAGAAACCGCAGGGAACCATTCGACCTTCGGAAGACTTTTGAGAGAGCACAGCTCCGGCACCCGAGGAAGAGGCGTCTACTTCCAGAATGAAGGGCTTGTTTACCTCTGGGTGATGCAAGACTGGAGCGGAGGAAAAAGATTCTTTAAGCAAAAGAAAGGACTTCTCAGCCTCCGAAGTCCACATCTTGGAGCCGGAACTTTTTCGAGTGAGAGCAGAAATAGGATGGATTACCGAAGAAAAATGTGGAATGAATTGCCTGTAGTAATTGGCGAAACCTATGAACCGTTGGATGGCTTTTACTCCGCAGGGTTGTGGCCAATTGAGAATGGCATTCACCTTCTCGGGATCCATTTTGAGACCAGCGTCCGAAATGATGTATCCAAGAAATGGCAAGGAGGTTTGCTCGAAGACGCATTTCTCGTACTTAGCATACAGGTGGTTATCTCGCAGACGTTGCAGAACTTTGCGAACACTCCTTCGATGAGATGGAAGATCTGGAGAAAATATAAGAATGTCATCCAAATAAACCACTACACATATGTAGAGAAGATCTCGGAAAATGTCGTTGACGAATTCTTGGAAAACCGCGGGAGCATTGCAGAGGCTGAAGGGCATGACCAAATATTCGTAATGTCCATCCCGGGTGTTAAAGGCGGTCTTCCACTCATCTCCGGAACAAATTCGGACTAAATTGTAAGCTCCTCGCAAGTCAAGCTTAGTAAAGATACGAGCTCCACGAAGACGGTCGAAGAGCTCGGGTATTAGAGGCAGAGGATACCTATTCTTGACTGTAATGTTGTTTAGTTTCTTTACAAAGAAAAACCCTGCTCCTGCAGGGGAGGAAGATTTTCGGATAAATCTTTTAGCCAGATTCTCTTGAATATACTCTGACATAGACTTGGTTTCTGCAGCAGAGAGGGGGTAAATTCTTCCTCTAGGAGGAGAACAGCCGGGGAGGAGATCAATAGGACAATCGTAGGAGCGATGTGGAGGAAGATTTTCAGCTTCTTTCTTGTTGAAGACATCGACATACGACCAATAGGGAGAAGGTAAACCAACAGGAACGCAAGTGGATCGAGGAGGGAACACAGGACGCACAGTCCGTAGACATCGATCATGGCAGGTAGGGCCCCATCGCAGTACATCTCCGGATCGCCAATTAAGAGTGGGCTCATGAAGTCTGAGCCACGGAAGACCAAGCAAAAAGGCATGGGAAAGACTCGGGAGAACATAAAAGGCAATTTTTTCATGATGAAGAGCACCGATTTGTAGTTCTACTTCTTCTGTGACTAAAGAAATAGCTTCCTGCAGAGGTCTTCCGTCCACCGATGCAACCAGACGAGGAGAGTCCAACGAGACAACTGGGATGCGAAGCCTCCGAACCGCCTCAAGACTGATAAAATTGCCTGCCTCGCCCGAATCCGCATACGCGACCTCGGAGGAACGATCCTGGTTGGAAACAAGTAAAACTGAAAGAGTCAAAGGTTGAGAGGAAACAGGATCACCTAGGGAGGCCTCTCTTACCTGTCCTAGGCGGAGGAGTTTTCCGGTCTATCAGGACAACTGCGAAGCAAGTGGGCGGCACTACCACAATAAAAACAGAGACCCTGGGTACGTCTCTCCTTACGGCGCTGCTCTGCCATCCTTAATCGATCCACTTGCATGGGTTCAGAAACAGGAGAGGTAGAAGAAGTAGTGACGGGAACACGAGGACTACTAGGCTGGCGAAAGGTGGAAGCAGAAGAATTAGGTTTCCTCTCTCTCGCGGACTCACGAGACCGCTCTTGGAAGCGGAGGTCAATCCGAGTAGCGAGAGAGATAAGATCCTCCAGAGTAGTTGGAGTGTCACGTCCTGCAAGCTCGTCTTTAATCCGGCTGGACAAACCCCGCCAGAAGGCACCCACGAGTGCCTCATTGTTCCACCCAAGCTCTGATGCCAAAGTACGAAAACAAATGGCATATTGTCCGACGGATAAGGATCCCTGACGTAGATTGAAGAGGGACTCAGTAGTTGAGACCAAACGTCCGGGCTCATCAAAGACCTTACGAAAGGTCTCAAGAAAATCCTCTAAGTGGGAGACTACTGGATCATCACGCTCCCACAAAGGATTAATCCAAGCTAGAGCCTCTCCTTCCAAATGAGACACAATAAACGCCACTCTGGCTCGATCAGAGGGGTACTGCTGAGGTAGAAGCTCAAAATGGAGACGGCATTGGTTCAAGAACCCTCTGCAGAGCTTAGGATCACCACCGTACCTAGGAGGTTTACCCAGACGAGGAGGAGGATGAGGAGTGGTTGAAGGAGCGGAGTTAAGAGGGGATGCTAGTACAGAAGCAGCGGGAGTGGACTGTAAATTAAACAGGCGGTCATCAATCGACGCCATGTAACTCAGCATGCGGGACTGAGTATCTCGCTGCTGGGTGAGCTCCTGTTGGAGGCTTGCCAGCTGAGTGGCATTTACAGGATCCGCAGCTTGAAGAGAGGTTAAGCGCGACCATAGTTTTCATGAAGGCCATTATACGCTGCTGGTTATCCCGTAAATGGGCCAATTCCTTCTGGGCCGAAAAAGGGGTACTTGCGGGGTCCATGGCCTGATTGTACTGTAACGGGCAGGACAGAAAACTAGAGTGGACCCTCTGGACCATGGGGGACCTACCCCTGGGCGAGCGAACCTAGAGTGGAACCGACCCCTATACAGGGACCGTTTAGGAGCAAGCCCAGAGGTAACTTACCCACGGTGGAGTACCAAGAGGGACGGCTCCTAGAAGGAAGACTGCCGAAGCTGGAAAGGAAGTACTGGCGGGGGACTCACGAAGGCAGACGAGGATCTGGAAGACTGGAAGCCGGAGCGGAGAGAGGCTGATGGAAAAAACAAAAGAACAGTTTAGACACGAGAGAAGAGATGAAGCGGGTACTGGAAGGGAGAAGGGAACAAACGAAGAGGCACTGGCGAAGAACCTAGCGGAGAAAGTACGCAGTACTGAGGCGGAAGGGACCAGACGCAAAAGCAAAGGCTAATGACAATCAGGCGCAGGGGAACAGGAGAACCTGCCTTTTATAGCAGGGACAGGAACGGGATTGGCTGCTGAGGTACTGACCTGGATGACCTCAGGAAGGAGAAACGGAGAAGATGCGCCTGCGCCCTTTGGAGAAACCGGAGCGCCTGCGCAGACCCTGCACACTCCCCAGAGAGCCAGGCACCGGAAGTGAAGGGGAGAGCTTGAGATCTCCGGACCCGGAAGTGGACAGCCGGGAGCGCGCAGCAGCAGGGAGAGAAGGGCGGGCGCGCCCAGACCCAGAGACAGAGCGGCTGGGGCGCGCAGCGCCTGCGTCAGGTGCTGCAGCAGAGGGAAGAGAGAGGACGCGCCCGGACCCCGCAGCAGAAGAGGGACGACGCAGAGCGGCGGAAGTGGTAACAAAGAGATTGTGGAAGAGCTACTAATGAGTCTGTGAAATCTTGGATGTAGAATGAGTATCAAGATTCACTATTTACACAGCCATTTGGACTTTTTTCCAGAGAACCTTGGGGATGTGAGCGAGGAACAAGGGGAGCGTTTTCATCAGGACATTAAAACAATGGAAGAGCGGTATCAAGGCCGGTTGGACTCACATATGATGACGGACTATTGCTGGAGCTTGATGAGAGACAACCCAGAAGCTGTACATCACAGATCAGCCAAGAAAAGAAAGTTCCAATAACTGCCATTTGTCATTCATCTGTGTGCCATATGTATGTGTTTTTATATTTTGTAGTTTAATTCTGTAAGTATATTTGATTTGCTGTACATAGACTTTGTAATCTTTGTTATTCCTTGATTAAAAATATACAAAATGTAGTACCGAAAATCATGTGTTTTTATCATAAAACATTAGGAGTAATTTTCATCAAAAATTGAAAATATCTCGAAATCCTGATGTGATAGCCAAAAACAGAGTTCATATTCATAATCAGCAGCCAAAATTGACTTAAAATATGTTTTAAAACCTTTTGCCAGAAAAATTGCGTTGACCAGTGTAATCTGCAGGTAACTGGCGTGTATATCATATATGGCCGGTTTACTGCAGCTCTGCACATGCACACACGCTGCACACACACACATGCTGCTCACACACAGGCTGCACACACACACTGCACACACGCTGTGCAGCAGGCTGTCGGTCAAGGTGCAGGGCAGGGGAGTGATAACATCACTGTCGCTGTGTAGTTTAGTAACATCACTGTCGCTGTGTAGTAACATCACTGTCGCTGTGTAGTGTAGTAACGTCGCTGTGTAGTAACATCACTCGCTGTGTAGTGTAGTAACATCACTGTCACTGTGTAGTGTAGTAACATCACTGTCGCTGTGTAGTGTAGTAACATCACTGTCGCTGTGTAGTGTAGTAACATCACTGTCGCTGTGTAATGTAGTAACATCACTGTCGCCGTGTAGTGTAGTAACATCACTGTCGCCGTGTAGTGTAGTAACATCACTGTCGCCGTGTAGTGTAGTAACATCAGAGTCGCCGTGTAGTGTAGTAACATCACTGTCGCTGTGTAATGTAGTAACATCACTGTCTCTGTGTAGTGTAGTAACATCACTGTCACTGTGTAGTGTAGTAACATCAGAGTCGCCGTGTAGTGTAGTAACATCAGTCGCTGTGTAGTGTAGTAACATCACTGTCGCTGTGTAGTGTAGTAACATCACTGTCGCTGTGTAGTGTAGTAACATCACTGTCACTGTGTAGTGTAGTAACATCAGAGTCGCCGTGTAGTGTAGTAACATCAGTCGCCGTGTAGTGTAGTAACATCACTGTCGCTGTGTAGTGTAGTAACATCACTGTCGCCGTGTAGTGTAGTAACATCACTGTCGCTGTGTAGTGTAGTAACATCACTGTCGCTGTGTAGTGTAGTAACATCACTGTCACTGTGTAGTGTAGTAACATCACTGTCTCTGTGTAGTGTAGTAACATCACTGTCTCTGTGTAGTGTAGTAACATCACTGTCGCCGTGTAGTGTAGTAACATCACTGTCGCCGTGTAATGTAGTAACATCACTGTCTCTGTGTAGTGTAGTAACATCACTGTCGCCGTGTAGTGTAGTAACATCACTGTCGCCGTGTAGTGTAGTAACATCACTGTCGCCGTGTAGTGTAGTAACATCACTGTCGCCGTGTAATGTAGTAACATCACTGTCTCTGTGTAGTGTAGTAACATCACTGTCGCCGTGTAGTGTAGTAACATCACTGTCGCCGTGTAGTGTAGTAACATCACTGTCACTGTGTAGTGTAGTAACATCACTGTCGCCGTGTAGTGTAGTAACATCACTGTCGCTGTGTAGTGTAGTAACATCAGAGTCGCCGTGTAGTGTAGTAACATCAGTCGCCGTGTAGTGTAGTAACATCACTGTCGCTGTGTAGTGTAGTAACATCACTGTCACTGTGTAGTGTAGTAACATCACTGTCACTGTGTAGTGTAGTAACATCAGAGTCGCCGTGTAGTGTAGTAACATCAGTCGCCGTGTAGTGTAGTAACATCACTGTCGCTGTGTAGTGTAGTAACATCACTGTCGCCGTGTAGTGTAGTAACATCACTGTCGCTGTGTAGTGTAGTAACATCACTGTCGCTGTGTAGTGTAGTAACATCACTGTCACTGTGTAGTGTAGTAACATCACTGTCTCTGTGTAGTGTAGTAACATCACTGTCGCCGTGTAGTGTAGTAACATCACTGTCGCCGTGTAGTGTAGTAACATCACTGTCGCCGTGTAATGTAGTAACATCACTGTCTCTGTGTAGTGTAGTAACATCACTGTCGCCGTGTAGTGTAGTAACATCACTGTCGCTGTGTAGTGTAGTAACATCAGTCGCTGTGTAGTGTAGTAACATCACTGTCGCTGTGTAGTGTAGTAACATCACTGTCGCCGTGTAGTGTAGTAACATCACTGTCTCTGTGTAGTGTAGTAACATCACTGTCGCCGTGTAGTGTAGTAACATCACTGTCGCTGTGTAGTGTAGTAACATCAGTCGCTGTGTAGTGTAGTAACATCACTGTCGCTGTGTAGTGTAGTAACATCACTGTCGCCGTGTAGTGTAGTAACATCACTGTCTCTGTGTAGTGTAGTAACATCACTGTCGCCGTGTAGTGTAGTAACATCACTGTCGCCGTGTAGTGTAGTAACATCACTGTCTCTGTGTAGTGTAGTAACATCACTGTCGCCGTGTAGTGTAGTAACATCACTGTCGCCGTGTAGTGTAGTAACATCACTGTCGCCGTGTAGTGTAGTAACATCACTGTCGCCGTGTAGTGTAGTAACATCACTGTCGCCGTGTAGTGTAGTAACATCACTGTCACTGTGTAGTGTAGTAACATCACTGTCTCTGTGTAGTGTAGTAACATCACTGTCGCCGTGTAGTGTAGTAACATCACTGTCGCCGTGTAGTGTAGTAACATCACTGTCGCCGTGTAGTGTAGTAACATCACTGTCGCCGTGTAGTGTAGTAACATCACTGTCACTGTGTAGTGTAGTAACATCACTGTCTCTGTGTAGTGTAGTAACATCACTGTCGCCGTGTAGTGTAGTAACATCACTGTCGCCGTGTAGTGTAGTAACATCACTGTCGCCGTGTAGTGTAGTAACATCACTGTCGCCGTGTAGTGTAGTAACATCACTGTCGCTGTGTAGTGTAGTAACATCACTGTCGCTGTGTAGTGTAGTAACATCACTGTCGCTGTGTAGTGTAGTAACATCAGTCGCTGTGTAGTGTAGTAACATCACTGTCGCTGTGTAATGTAGTAACATCACTGTCGCTGTGTAGTGTAGTAACATCACTGTCGCTGTGTAGTGTAGTAACATCAGTCGCTGTGTAGTGTAGTAACATCACTGTCGCTGTGTAGTGTAGTAACATCAGTCGCTGTGTAGTGTAGTAACATCACTGTCGCCGTGTAGTGTAGTAACATCACTGTCGCCGTGTAGTGTAGTAACATCACTGTCGCTGTGTAGTGTAGTGACATCACTGTCGCTGTGTAGTGTAGTAACATCACTGTCACTGTGTAGTAACATCACTGTCGCTGTGTAGTGTAGTAACATCACTGTCGCTGTGTAGTAACATCACTGTCGCCGTGTAGTGTAGTAACATCACTGTCGCCGTGTAGTGTAGTAACATCACTGTCTCTGTGTAGTGTAGTAACATCAGTCGCTGTGTAGTGTAGTAACATCAGTCGCTGTGTAGTGTAGTAACATCACTGTCGCCGTGTAGTGTAGTAACATCACTGTCGCCGTGTAGTGTAGTAACATCACTGTCGCTGTGTAGTGTAGTGACATCACTGTCGCTGTGTAGTGTAGTAACATCACTGTCACTGTGTAGTAACATCACTGTCGCTGTGTAGTGTAGTAACATCACTGTCGCTGTGTAGTAACATCACTGTCGCCGTGTAGTGTAGTAACATCACTGTCGCCGTGTAGTGTAGTAACATCACTGTCGCCGTGTAGTGTAGTAACAGAGTCGCTGTGTAGTGTAGTAACATCACTGTCGCTGTGTAGTGTAGTAACAGAGTCGCTGTGTAGTGTAGTAACATCACTGTCGCTGTGTAGTGTAGTAACATCAGTCGCTGTGTAGTGTAGTAACATCACTGTCGCTGTGTAGTGTAGTAACAGAGTCGCTGTGTAGTGTAGTAACATCACTGTCGCCGTGTAGTGTAGTAACATCACTGTCGCTGTGTAGTGTAGTAACATCACTGTCGCCGTGTAGTGTAGTAACATCACTGTCGCCGTGTAGTGTAGTAACATCACTGTCGCCGTGTAGTGTAGTAACATCACTGTCGCTGTGTAGTGTAGTAACATCACTGTCGCTGTGTAGTGTAGTAACATCACTGTCTCTGTGTAGTGTAGTAACATCACTGTCTCTGTGTAGTGTAGTAACATCACTGTCGCCGTGTAGTGTAGTAACATCAGAGTCGCTGTGTAGTGTAGTAACATCACTGTCGCCGTGTAGTGTAGTAACATCACTGTCGCTGTGTAGTGTAGTAACATCACTGTCGCCGTGTAGTGTAGTAACATCACTGTCGCCGTGTAGTGTAGTAACATCACTGTCGCCGTGTAGTGTAGTAACATCACTGTCGCTGTGTAGTGTAGTAACATCACTGTCGCTGTGTAGTGTAGTAACATCACTGTCACTGTGTAGTGTACACTGTGTTCCAAATTATTATGCAAATAATATTTCCTCATATTTTCTCTAAATTACCTATCTCAATTACAGTCATTGTTATTTTCCAGTCATCTACTATTCTAGTATAATTGCAATGTTTTGGAACAAACTGCCTATGAAAACAGTATCTTTTTAAAAAAAATAAACACTCAAAATGCATGTTCCAAATTGTTATGCACAGCAGAGTTTTCAACCTTTTTTTTTATTTTGAACAAAAAAATAGTCAATTGTGAAGTTCTAAGCACTATCAGCTTATTACAAAATGAAATCAAACAGTTTTCAAGTGAAAACTTTATTCTAGGTGATGTTACATTTGCACATAGGACCCCTTGTTCGAAAGAAGCTTCTGAACTCTCTCGTCCATTGAATTTGTCAGTTTTTGGATGGTTTCTGCTTCAATTGTTTTGCATGTGGACAGAATACCATCCCAGAGCTGTTGCTTAGATGTGAACTGCCTCCCGCCATCATAGACACTGCTTTTGATGATGCTCCAGAGGTTCTCAATGGGGTTGAGGTCAGTGGAAGATGGTGGCCACACCATAAGTTTGTCCTCTTTTATGCCCATAGCAGCCAGAGATGCAGATGTGTTTTTTGCAGCATGAGACGGTGCATTATCATGCATGAAAATGATCTTGCTGCGGAAAGCACGGTTCTTCCTCTTGAACCATGGCAGGAAGTGTTGTTTTAGAAACTCCACATAGATTATGGAGTTCATCTTTACCCCTTCAGGGATCATAAAGGGGACAACAATCTCTCTCCCCATGATTCCAGCCCAAAACATTACTCCACCTCCTCCTTGTTGGCGCCTTAGCCGTGTTTTCATGGGGTGTCCATCAACCAGCCATCCTCCACTCCATCCATCTGGACCATCGAGCGTTGCACGGCACTCATCGGTGAACAAAACAGTTTGGAAGTCAGTCTTCATGTATCCTTTGGCCCACTGGAGCCATTTCTACTTGTTGCAGTGGATAGAGGTGGTCGACAGGATGGCTTACGCACAGCTGCAAACGTCTGAAGGACCCTGCATCTTGTTGTTCTGGGGACGTTGGAGGCACCAGCAGCTTCAAAAACCTGTCTGCTGCTATGACAAGGCATTTTTGAAGCTGCTCTTTTAACCTTATGCAATTGCCTGTTGGAAAGAGTCCTCAATTTTTCTTTATCAGCACGCACACGTGTGTGCTGGGAATCAGCTACATACTTCTTGATTGTGCGATGATCAC
The DNA here is from genome assembly GCF_051348905.1 of Ranitomeya variabilis. Classification (NCBI taxonomy): domain Eukaryota; kingdom Metazoa; phylum Chordata; class Amphibia; order Anura; family Dendrobatidae; genus Ranitomeya; species Ranitomeya variabilis. The sequence continues at coordinate 996,094,390 of NC_135232.1, read as the reverse complement.
GATGAAGTGTCTTGGCAATGTTGATTGTAGTCATGCCTTGACCTAAATACTCCACAATTTGTTGCTTCTCAGCAGCCGACACATCCTTTTTCTTTCCTATTTTGGCAAAAAATGGAGGCTGCTTAATAATGTGGAACAGCCTTCTTAAGTAGTCTTGCCTTTATTTGGACACACCTGCCAAACTAATTTGCACAGGTATCTGCAATTGCTTTCAGTGATATAAAGAGCCCTGACACACATCACCATCAATGAGTTTAAATGACAAACGACAAAAATTCTAACCTTATCACTCCTAAACTCTTTGTGCATAATAATTTGGAACACAGTGTAGTAACATCAGAGTCGCTGTGTAGTGTAGTAACATCACTGTCGCTGTGTAGTGAGCTGCTGCACAAAACTGGACTGGAAGCGAGCGGCTGCAGGGAGAATATAACTTCAAATTTTAATTTTCTCCCTGTAGCTGTTCTTTTGGGCATTTTGAGCTGATTACCGTATATACTCGAGTATACGCCGAGATTTTCAGCCCACTTTTTTGGGCTGAAAGTGACCCTCTCAGCTTATACTCGAGTCAGTGTCGGCGTGGGGTCGGCGGGTGAGGGGGAGCGGCGGCTGTGATATACTCACCTGTTCCTGGCGCGGTCCCTGCATGTCCGATGGTCTCCGGCAGCTCTTCCTGTGTTCAGCGGTCACGTGGTACCGCTCATTAAAGTAATGAATATGCACGCATATTCATTACTTTAATGAGCTGTACCACGTGACCGCTGAACACAGGAAGATGCCGCCGGCTCCCGGAGACCATCTGACAGTGAGACGCTGCCAGGGACCGCGCCGGGAGCAGGTGAGTATATCAGGGGAGGGGGAGCATTGCACGATAGTCACCTTCCTCGTTCCACCACTGCGCGCTGCTCTGTCTTCCGTCCTCTGGCTGTGACTGTTCAGGTCAGAGGGTGCGATGACGCGATTAGTGTGCGCGCCGCCCTCTGCCTGAACAGTCAGTGCAGAGGATGGAAGACAGAGCTTCGCGTGGAACAAGGAAGGTGACTATCGCTGGTGCCGGGGGCCTGAGCGAAGAGAGGTGAGTATGTGATTTTTTTTTATTTTAATCGCAGCAACAGCAAATGGGGCAAATATGTGGAGCATCTAATGGGGCCTCAATGTGTGGAGCATCTAATGGGGCCATAATGTGTGGAGCATCTAAAGGGGCCCCTAATGTGTGGAGCATCTCATGGGGCCATAATGTGTGGAGCATCTCACGGGGCCATAATGTGTGGAGCATCTTATGGGGCCCCTAATGTGTGGAGCATCTTATGGGGCCCCTAATGTGTGGAGCATCTCATGGGGCCCCTAATGTGTGGAGCATCTCATGGGGCCCCTAATGTGTGGAGCATCTCATGGGGCCCCTAATGTGTGGAGCATCTCATGGGGCCCCTAATGTGTGGAGCATCTTATGGGGCCCATAATGTGTGGAGCATCTCATGGGGCCATAATGTGTGGAGCATCTAAAGGGGCCCCTAATGTGTGGAGCATCTCATGGGGCCATAATGTGTGGAGCATCTCACGGGGCCATAATGTGTGGAGCATCTTATGGGGCCCCTAATGTGTGGAGCATCTTATGGGGCCCCTAATGTGTGGAGCATCTCATGGGGCCCCTAATGTGTGGAGCATCTCATGGGGCCCCTAATGTGTGGAGCATCTCATGGGGCCCCTAATGTGTGGAGCATCTCATGGGGCCCCTAATGTGTGGAGCATCTTATGGGGCCCATAATGTGTGGAGCATCTCATGGGGCCATAATGTGTGGAGCATCTCATGGGGCCCCTAATGTGTGGAGCATCTCATGGGGCCACAATGTGTGGAGCATCTCATGGGGCCATAATGTGTGGAGCATCTTATGGGGCCATCAACCTTTATGCAGCATTGTATGGGGCAAATGTGTCTATGGAGCATCTTATGGGGCCATTATTAACCTTTGTGCAGCATTATATGGGGCATATTTTAATATGGAGCATCTTATGGGGCCCATCATGAACTGTATGGAGCATTATATGGGGCTCCTGATTCAATATGGATATTCAAAAACACTTAACTTACTGATGTCTCAATTAATTTTACTTTTATTGGTATCTATTTTTATTTTTGACATTAACCGGTAGCTGCTGCATTTCCCACCCTAGGCTTATACTCGAGTCAATAAGTTTTCCCAGTTTTTTGTGGCAAAATTAGGGGGGGTCAGCTTATACTCAAGTATATACGGTAGTTTTAAAAAAAAGCCTGAAAATGTGCTGACAAAACGCTTCAAAGGCTCTTCCTTTTTGTCTATATTGAAGAACAACATTGCCGTTCACATCCAAGCATATTGTACATTCAAACCGTAAAAAGCAGCTAGTACCATTGTGTAGGTTTTCCGCTATGAAGCCGCTCCATACTTTACAATGGGAAGCCTAAACAAACGTCGGGAGTTTTTTCACTAAGACTAGGTTCACATTGCGTTATGGCAGTCTGTTAGACGGACTGCGTTACACCGCGGCATAACGCGGTGTAACGTAGTCCGTTAACGCTGCCATTAACCCCTATTATCGGGCGCATCGCCAACGCATGCCATAATGGGCATGCGCTAGCGATGTGCCGTCATTCTGTGACGGACCCTCGGACACGGACTGCAGCGTTTCCGGGTCCATCACCGCTAGCGCAGATAGAGCATCTGCGCTAGCGCTATCGCGTAACGCGATCTTTTTTGGCATTTGCGTTAACGCAGTCCGTTTAACGCATGCATTGAACGGACTGCAGTAACGCAATGTGAACCCAGCCTAAAAGGCTGTTATTTCAGGTCCGGAGACCCATGGAGGAGCTTGGAATTGTGAACATAATATTGGGATTATTGTTGGTTCTTCTTAAAGGGATCCTCACACTTGGTTCAAGGCCCCTAAACAACTATAATGCACTTATGTAACTGAGGTTTAGCTCAAAACCAGCCATTTTGGAATTGATTCCCTGAGCTGAGTCCAGGATTGTAAAGACATGTCGGTGTGTGACCTGCACAGATGTGGCCGAGGACATTGCAGCACGCTTTACTGCTCCGGACTGAGTCCCTGGGCTCATCTCCACTAATTCACTTCTTCTTTTGCTACATAAAGCCCAAAGTGCCATGTTTACAAAGCTACACCCTATCTGTGATTTGCCGGCTGCTAGTTTAGTGCCCCCAAATCTAAGGACATGTCCCCTTTAACTCCTTACACATGGAGTTTAGCGATCTGCTAATATATATTCCTGACTGCTTTTGTTGTTTGCAGATGAATGAGGTTTGGCTTATAGGGGACAGAACGGACAGAATTGGATTCCCTATGGCTGCTGTCCCTGGCGCCATTGACAGACTGGTGGTCTCTGTATTGTGGGAGTGGGAGGCTAAAGCTTCTTTTATCCTTTTTGTTATTTTATGTAAATTGGTGCATGGCCTGGAGTAGATGGAAATATTAGAAATATTAGTAAAGCATCTGTGACACATTACCGGTGCACAATGATCCGCGCAGACGTCGGTGCCGTGCACTCAGCGTTGTACGTGCTGCCATCACAGTCATTCTCCTTCTTTGTATTTGTAGATGAGTAACGTCTGTGCCGTATTCGGGGGATCCCGAGGGATTGGAAAAGCCGTGGCCAAGTTGTTGGTGCAGAGAGATTATAAGGTCGTGGTTATATCGAGGAATCTGGATGTAGCCAAAGCCACCACCGAGGAGATTGGAGGTCAGTATCTGTAGATAATGTCCATCCATGGCAGGGCCAGTGTTACGGCCTGGAATTGTTGTCTATATTCATTTGTCCATGGATATTTCTCCCATATTTTTTTTTTAAGCTAAACAAACTGAAATAAATGATGTTGATTATCAGAGTGGGGGTGATCACATGCAGCACCTTAGATGTAATTCTGATATTCAGTATATTATAAGAAATAGCTAAAGAGTAGGAAATATAGAGCTTAAAGGGAACCTGCCACCTTGGAAAATACTACTTACTTTCATATATACTGTTATTCTGCAGATAAAGTGTTCCTATGCTGCTTGGCCGCCTTATTGAACATGCGGATAGCAGGAGAAAATGAATTTCTTTCCTCCCTGGAGCTGCTGATTGACAGCTTGCTCTACACAGATGCACTGTAGAGCCAGCTGTCAATCACAGTGCCGGGATGTGCGAGAGCTGCTGTTCACTGGGTAGATAATGGAGCTGTGAGATGACTGTAACCACTCCCTGCATCTCCTCCATGACTGAAAGCTAGCAGCTCCAGGGAGGAAATAAAGGCATTTTTGCTCAGTAGCCGAACTTTCAGTTAGGTGGCCAGTCAACTCTGTAACCTCTATTTATTGCAGTTAAATAGTCTTTATTCCAAGATGACTGCTTCCCTTTAATGTAGTGATGCATCTGCTGTCCATCATATCACTTTATACCGCCCCCATATCATAATAAAAAGCCCCTCCAGAGGCTGATGGTGCTGGTATCTGGCTGATCACTGCACAAAATAAAGAAGTAGAAATCTATCAGGCAGCATAGCTATTTCTGCACAGACTAGCCTGCTAATAATGCAGTTGTTGTCTCATATACAACCCCTGGCAGAAATTATGGAATCACCGGCCTTGGAGGATGTTCTTTCAGTTGTTTAATTTTGTAGAAAAAAAGCAGATCACAGACATTAGGAAATGTGCTCCACAATTGTTAATGCCATCCAGTGCACATCTTGCCACATGTATGCAGTCCTTGATCAGCCGGTCGAGGGTGCATACTGCTGTGCGAGATGTGAGCACGTTGTGCATTTGGAAACCCAGATACTGGATCTAAATGTGCAGCTGGCAACACTGAGATCCATAGACAATATGGAGAGGAGTCTTCTGCTCACAGAGCAGACGCTCAATGGGATAGATGAGGAGGGGGATGGTAGGATGGAGCTGCAGGACAGTGTGGCAGTTAGCTGGGTGACAGATAGAAGGCGGGGTAGAGGGAAGAGTGCCAGGGAGGCTAGTCCTGATCTGGCACACCCCAATAAGTTTGCTAAGTTGGCAGATGAGGGGGGTGCCAGTACAGGGGTAGCACTGCTGCAGCCAGGCATGTCCTCTGAAAGCCGGAGGAGTGACTGCTCCAGTAAGGAGGGAAAAAGGAGAGCAGGACAGGCCAGACAGGTGCTGGTAGTGGGGGACTCAAGTATTAGGGGAACAGATAGGGCAATCTGTCACAAAGACAGGGATCGTCGGACGGTGTGCTGCCTACCTGGCGCTCGAGTCCGACACATCGCTGATCGGGTGGACAGATTACTGGGAGGGGCTGGTGAGGACCCAGCGGTCATGGTGCACATTGGCACAAATGACAAAGTTAGAGGTAGGTGGAAGGTCCTTAAAGATGATTTCAGGGAATTAGGCTGCAAGCTGAAAGCAAGGACCTCCAACGTGGTATTTTCCGAAATACTGCCTGTACCACGTGCCACGCCAGAGAGGCAACGGGAGATTAGGGAGGTTAATAAGTGGCTCAAGAATTGGTGTAGGAAGGAGGGGTTTGGGTTCCTGCAGAACTGGGCCGACTTCTCAGTTGGCTACAGGCTCTACGCTAGGGACGGGCTGCACCTCAATGGGGAAGGTGCAGCTGTGCTGGGGGAGAAAATGGTTAGAAGGTTGGAGGAGTGTTTAAACTAGGGATTGGGGGGGAGGGTATTCATTTTATAGGAGGGGAAGATAGTGCAGATAGAGACCTGGGCACAAATAAGGAAGTTGGGGGTGGCGGTGGCATGGGGGGTGGGGTTAGAACAGTTAGTAATTTAAGAAAGAATAGAGGTACAGAGAGTAACATCAAGTGCATGTATACTAATGCCAGAAGCCTCGCCAACAAAATGGATGAATTAGAACTAATGTTGTTGGAGCATAATTATGACATGGTGGGGATATCTGAAACATGGCTGGATGAGAGCCATGACTGGGCTGTTAACTTGCAGGGCTATAGCCTGTTCAGAAATGACCGAATGGATAGGCGAGGGGGAGGGGTGTGTCTATATGTAAAATCGACCTTAAAACCCATCCTGCGTGATAATATAGGTGAATCTAATGAAAATGTAGAGTCTCTGTGGGTGGAGATAAGGGGAGGGGGAAAAAATAATAAATTACTGATAGGGGTTTGTTATAAATCTCCAAAACTAATGGAAGCAATGGAGAATATCCTCGTAAAGCAAATAGATGAAGCTGCGACTCAAGGAGAAGTCATTATTATGGGGGACTTCAACTACCCTGAAATAGATTGGGGAACAGAAACCTGCAGTTCCAGTAAAGGTAATCGGTTTTTGACAACTATGAGAGACAATTACCTTTCACAACTGGTTCAGGACCCAACAAGGAGGGGGGCACTGCTAGACCTAATATTAACCAACAGGCCAGACCGAATATCAAATATAAGGGTTGGGGGTCAATTGGGGAATAGTGATCACAAAATAATAAGTTTTCATGTAACCTTTAATAAGATGGGTAGTAGGGGGGTGACAAGGACACTAAACTTCAGGAGGGCAAATTTCCAACGGATGAGAGAGGATCTTGGTGCAATTAACTGGGACGATATCCTGAGACACAAAAATACACAAAGAAAATGGGAGACATTTATTAGCATCCTGGATAGGACCTGTGCACAGTATATACCGTATGGGAATAAACATACTAGAAATAGGAGGAAACCAATATGGCTAAATAGAGCTGTAAGGGGCGCAATAAGGGACAAAAAGAAAGCATTTAGAGAATTAAAGGAAGTAGGTAGTGAGGAGGCATTAAATAAATACAGAAAATTAAATACATTCTGTAAAAAGCAAATCAAGGCAGCAAAGATTGAGACAGAGAGACTCATTGCCAGAGAGAGTAAAAATAATCCCAAAATATTCTTTAACTATATAAATAGTAAGAAACTAAAAAATGACAGTGTTGGCCCCCTTAAAAATAGTCTGGGTGAAATGGTGGATGAGGATGAGGAAAAAGCCAATATGCTAAATGACTTTTTTTCATCAGTATTTACAAAAGAAAATCCCATGGCAGACAAAATGACTAGTGATAAAAATTCCCCATTAAATGTCACCTGCTTAACCCAGCAGGAAGTACAGCGGCGTCTAAAAATAACTAAAATTGACAAATCTAGGGGCCCGGATGGGATACACCCCCGAGTACTGCAGGAACTAAGTACAGTCATTGATAGACCATTATTTTTAATCTTTAAAGACTCCATAATAACAGGGTCTGTACCACAGGACTGGCGTATAGCAAATGTGGTGCCAATATTCAAAAAAGGGGCAAAAACTGAACTCGGTAATTATAGGCCAGTAAGTTTAACCTCTACTGTGGGTAAAATCCTGGAGGGCATTCTAAGGGATGCTATGCTGGAGTATCTGAAGAGGAATAACCTCATGACCCAGTATCAGCACGGGTTTACTAGGGACCGTTCATGTCAGACTAATTTGATCAGCTTCTATGAAGAGGTAAGTTCCGGACTGGACCAAGGGAACCCAGTGGACGTAGTATATATGGACTTTTCCAAAGCTTTTGATACGGTGCCACACAAAAGGTTGTTACATAAAATGAGAGTAATGGGGATAGGGGAAAATATGTGTAAGTGGGTTGAGAGCTGGCTCAGGGATAGGAAACAAAGGGTGGTTATTAATGGAGCACACTCGGACTGGGTCACGGTTAGCAGTGGGGTACCACAGGGGTCAGTATTGGGCCCTCTTCTTTTTAACATATTTATTAATGACCTTGTAGGGGGCATTCAGAGTAAAATTTCAATATTTGCAGATGACACTAAACTCTGCAGGGTAATCAATACAGGGGAGGACAATTTTATATTACAGGATGATTTATATAAACTAGAAGCTTGGGCTGATAAATGGCAAATGAGCTTTAATGGGGATAAATGTAAGGTCATGCACTTGGGTAGAAGTAATAAGATGTATAACTATGTGCTTAATTCTAAAACTCTGGGCAAAACCGTCAATGAAAAAGACCTGGGTGTATGGGTGGATGACAAACTCATATTCAGTGGCCAGTGTCAGGCAGCTGCTACAAAGGCAAATAAAATAATGGGATGTATTAAAAGAGGCATAGATGCTCATGAGGAGAACATAATTTTACCTCTATACAAGTCACTAGTTCGACCACACTTAGAATACTGTGCACAGTTCTGGTCTCCGGTGTATAAGAAAGACATAGCTGAACTGGAGCGGGTGCAGAGAAGAGCGACCAAGGTTATTAGAGGACTGAGGGGTCTGCAATACCAAGATAGGTTATTACACTTGGGGCTATTTAGTTTGGAAAAACGAAGACTAAGGGGTGATCTTATGTTAATGTATAAATATATGAGGGGACAGTACAAAGACCTTTCTGATGATCTTTTTAATCATAGACCTGAGACAGGGACAAGGGGGCATCCTCTACGTCTGGAGGAAAGAAGGTTTAAGCATAATAACAGACGCGGATTCTTTACTGTAAGAGCAGTGAGACTATGGAACTCTCTGCCGTATGATGTTGTAATGAGTGATTCATTAATTAAATTTAAGAGGGGACTGGATACCTTTCTGGAAAAGTATAATGTTACAGGGTATATACACTAGATTCCTTGATAAGGCGTTGATCCAGGGAACTAGTCTGATTGCCGTATGTGGAGTCGGGAAGGAATTTTTTTCCCCATGGTGGAGTTACTCTTTGCCACATGGGGTTTTTTTGCCTTCCCCTGGATCAACATGTTAGGGCATGTTAGGTTAGGCTATGGGTTGAACTAGATGGACTTACAGTCTTCCTTCAACCTTAATAACTATGTAACTATGTAACTATGGCACAAAACTAAAGTCATTTCAAATGGCAACTTTCTGGCCTTAACCCCTTTCTGACATCTGACGTACTATCCCGTCGAGGTGGGGTGGGCCCGTATGACCACCGACGGGATAGTACGTCATACGCGATCGGCCGCGCTCACGGGGGGAGCGCAGCCGATCGCGGCCGGGTGTCAGCTGCATATCGCAGCTGACATCCGGCACTATGTGCCAGGAGCGGTCACGGACCGCCCCCGGCACATTAACCCCCGGCACACCGCGATCAAACATGATCGCGGTGTACCGGCGGTATAGGGAAGCATCGCGCAGGGAGGGGGCTCCCTGCGGGCTTCCCTGAGACCCCCGCAGCAACACGATGTGATTGCGTTGCTCCGAGGGTCTCCTACCTCCCTCCTCGCCGCAGGTCCCGGATCCAAGATGGCCGCGGCATCCGGGTCCTGCAGGGAGGGAGGTGGCTTACCGAGTGCCTGCTCAGAGCAGGCGCTGGTAAGCCTGCAGCCCTGCACAGCAGATCGCCGATCTGACAGAGTGCTGTGCACACTGTCAGATCACCGATCTGTAATGTCCCCCCCTGGGACAAAGTAAAAAAGTAAAAAAAAAATTTTTTCCACATGTGTAAAAAAATAAATAAAAAATAAATTCCTAAATAAAGAAAAAAAATATATATTATTCCCATAAATACATTTCTTTATCTAAATAAAAAAAACAAAACAATAAAAGTACACATATTTAGTATCGCCGCGTCCGTAACGACCCAACCTATAAAACTGTCCCACTAGTTAACCCCTTCAGTAAACACCGTGAGAAAAAAAAAAAAAACGAGGCAAAGAACAACGCTTTATTACCATACCGCCGAACAAAAAGTGGAATAACACGCGATCAAAAAGACAGATATAAATAACCATGGTACCGCTGAAAACGTCATCTTGTCCCGCAAAAAACGAGCCGCCATACAGCATCATCAGCAAAAAAATAAAAAAGTTATAGTCCTGAGAATAAAGCGATACCAAAATAAATATTTTTTCTATAAAATAGCTTTTATCGTATAAAAGCGCCAAAACATAAAAAAATTATATAAATGAGATATCGCTGTAATCGTACTGACCCGAAGAATAAAACTGCTTTATCAATTTTACCAAACGCGGAACGGTATAAACACCTCCCCCAAAAGAAATTCATGAATAGCTGGTTTTTGATCATTCTGCCTCACAAAAATCGGAATAAAAAGCGATCAAAAAATGTCATGTGCCCGAAAATGTTACCAATAAAAACGTCAACTCGTCCCGCAAAAAACAAGACCTCACATGACTCTGTGGACTCAAATATGGAAAAATTATAGCTTTCAAAATGTGGTAACGCAAAAAATATTTTTTGCAATAAAAAGCGTCTTTCAGTGTGACGGCTGTCATGGTTCCCAATGGCAGGGGAACGTCAGGACACATAAATAACGGACGAGCTCTTGGGTGATGGAATCTCGAGCTGACCGTGAGCTAAACCTACCACACAACTAATAGTGGCCGGGGGGCGTGCCTAAGTTTTATCCCTAGACGTCTCTCGCCAGCCGGAGAACTAACTAACCCTAGTAGAGGAAAAAACAGACCTGGCTTACCTCTAGGGAAATTCCCCCAAAAAGGAGACAGAAGCCCCCCACATATATTGACGGTGAGTTCAGAGGAAAAAACATACGCAGTATGAAGGTAGGTTCAGCAAAGCGAGGTCCGCTTACTAGATAGCAGAAAGATACAAAAGGGAACTGCACGGTCAGCTGAAAACCCTTTTAAAATACCATCCTGAAATTACTTTAAGACTCATGTGTCAACTCATGACACCGGAGTGGCAATTTCAGCCCACAAGAGCTTCCAGCTACAGAGAATGATATAACTGTAAACTGGAACAAAAAATGCAAACAAACTTAGGACTAAGAGTCCAACTTAGCTGATCAGTAGTCTAGGAGCAGGAACATGTAACAGAAAGGCTCTGGTTACATTGATGGCCGGCAAGGCAATGACTGAAGAGCAGGATTAAATAGGAACTCCCCACTACTGATGAAAACAGGTGAACTGAGGAAGAAAACAGACCCGAGTCACCAGTACCACTAGCCACCACCAGAAGGAGCCCAAAAGCAGATTCACAACAGTACCCCCCCCTCAAGGAGGGGGCACCGAACCCTCACAAGAACCACCAGGGCGATCCGGATGAGCCCTATGAAAGGCACGAACCAAATCAGAGGCGTGAACATCAGAAGCAGTTACCCAAGAATTATCTTCTTGACCATAGCCCTTCCACTTAACCAGATATTGTAGTCTCCGTCTGGAAATACGGGAGTCCAAGATTTTCTCTACAACATACTCCAATTCACCCTCAACCAGCACAGGAGCAGGAGGCTCGGTAGAAGGAACAACCGGCACCTCATACCTCCGCAACAATGACCGATGGAAGACATTATGGATAGCGAAAGATGCCGGAAGGTCTAAACGAAAGGATACAGGGTTAAGAATCTCCAAAATCCTATAAGGACCGATGAACCGAGGCTTAAACTTAGGAGAAGAAACCCTCATAGGGACAAAACGGGAAGACAACCACACCAAGTCCCCAACACGAAGACGAGGACCAACACGACGACGGCGGTTAGCAAAATGCTGAGTCTTCTCCTGGGACAACTTCAAATTGTCCACCACCTGTCCCCAAATCCGATGCAACCTATCCACCATAGTATCCACCCCCGGACAATCCGAAGACTCCACCTGACCGGAAGAAAAACGAGGGTGAAACCCCGAATTGCAAAAGAAAGGAGAAACCAAAGTGGCAGAACTAGCCCGATTATTGAGGGCAAACTCTGCCAACGGCAAAAAGGCAACCCAGTCATCCTGATCAGCAGACACAAAACACCTCAAATAAGTCTCCAAGGTCTGATTAGTTCGCTCAGTCTGGCCATTAGTCTGAGGATGGAACGCAGACGAAAAAGACAAATCAATGCCCATCCTAGCACAGAATGCCCGCCAAAATCTAGACACGAACTGGGTCCCCCTGTCAGAAACGATATTTTCCGGAATACCATGCAAGCGAACCACATTTTGAAAAAACAGAGGAACCAATTCGGATGAGGAAGGCAACTTAGGCAAGGGTACCAAATGAACCATCTTTGAAAAACGGTCACACACCACCCAGATGACAGACATCTTCTGAGAAGCAGGGAGATCAGAAATAAAATCCATAGAGATGTGAGTCCAAGGCCTCTTCGGAATAGGCAAGGATAACAACAATCCGCTAGCCCGAGAACAACAAGGCTTGGCCCGAGCACAAACATCACAAGACTGCACAAAAACTCGTACGTCTCGAGACAGGGAAGGCCACCAGAAGGACCTAGCCACCAAATCCCTAGTACCAAAGATTCCAGGATGACCTGCCAATGCAGAAGAATGAACCTCCGAGATGACTCTGCTGGTCCAATCATCAGGAACAAACAGTCTACCAGGCGGGCAACGATCAGGTCTATCCGCCTGAAACTCCTGCAAAGCCCGTCGCAGGTCTGGGGAAACAGCAGATAATATCACCCCATCCTTAAGGATACCTGTAGGTTCAGAATCACCAGGGGAATCAGGCTCAAAACTCCTAGAAAGGGCATCTGCCTTCACATTTTTAGAACCTGGTAGGTATGAGACCACAAAATTAAACCGAGAGAAAAACAACGACCAGCGCGCCTGTCTAGGATTCAGGCGCTTGGCAGACTCAAGATAAATCAGATTCTTGTGATCGGTCAATACCACCACCTGATGTCTAGCCCCCTCAAGCCAATGACGCCACTCCTCAAAAGCCCACTTCATAGCCAAAAGCTCCCGATTACCAATATCATAGTTTCGCTCGGCGGGCGAAAATTTTCGAGAAAAGAACGCACAAGGTCTCATCACGGAGCAGTCGGAACTTTTCTGCGACAAAACCGCCCCAGCTCCGATCTCGGAAGCGTCGACCTCAACCTGAAAAGGAAGAGCAACATCAGGCTGACGCAACACAGGGGCAGAAGAAAAGCGGCGCTTAAGCTCCCGAAAGGCCTCCACAGCAGCAGGGGACCAGGGGACCAATCAGCAACATCAGCACCCTCTTTAGTCAAATCAGTCAAAGGTTTAGCAACATCCGAAAAACCAGTTATAAATCGACGATAAAAATTTAGCAAAGCCCAAGAATTTCTGTAGGCTCTTAAGAGAAGTAGGTTGCGTCCAATCACAAATAGCCCGAACCTTGACAGGATCCATCTCAATGGAAGAAGGGGAAAAAATGTACCCCAAAAAAGAAATCTTTTGAACCCCAAAAATACACTTAGAACCCTTCACACACAAGGAATTAGCCCGCAAAACCTGAAAAACCCTCCTGACTTGTTGGACATGAGAGTCCCAGTCATCCGAAAAAATCAAAATATCATCCAGATACACAATCATAAATTTATCCAAATATTCACGGAAAATGTTATGCATAAAGGACTGAAAGACTGAAGGGGCATTTGAAAGACCAAAAGGCATTACTAAATACTCAAAATGGCCTTCGGGCGTATTAAATGCGGTTTTCCACTCATCCCCCTGCTTAATTCGCACCAAATTATACGCCCCACGAAGATCAATCTTAGAGAACCACTTAGCCCCCTTTATTCGAGCAAACAAATCAGTCAGCAGTGGCAAAGGATACTGATATTTGACTGTAATTTTATTCAAGAGTCGATAATCAATACACGGCCTCAAAGAGCCATCTTTTTTAGATACAAAGAAAAAACCGGCTCCTAAGGGAGATGAAGAAGGACGAATATGTCCCTTTTCCAGAGACTCCTTAATATACTCTCGCATAGCAACATGTTCAGGTACGGATAAATTAAACAAACGACCCTTTGGAAATTTACTGCCTGGAATCAGATCTATGGTACAATCGCAATCTCTGTGAGGAGGGAGTGAACCAAGCTTAGGCTCCTCAAAAACATCACGATAATCAGACAAAAATGCCGGAATCTCAGAGGGAATAGATGATGAAATGGAAACCAAAGGTACGTCCCCATGAGCCCCCTGACATCCCCAGCTTAACACAGACATTGCTTTCCAGTCAAGGACTGGGTTATGAGATTGTAACCATGGCAATCCGAGCACCAAAACATCATGTAGATTGTACAACACAAGGAAGCAAATCACCTCCTGATGGTCTGGAGTCATACGCATCGTCACTTGTGTCCAGTATTGTGGTTTATTACTAGCCAATGGCGTAGAATCAATACCCTTCAGAGGTATAGGGACTTCCAGAGGCTCTAGATTAAACCCACAGCGCCTGGCAAAGGACCAATCCATAAGACTCAAAGCGGCGCCAGAGTCGACATAGGCGTCCGCGGTAATTGACGATAATGAACAAATCAAGGTCACAGATAGAATAAACTTAGACTGTAAGGTGCCAATTGAAACAGACTTATCAACCTTCTTTGTGCGTCTAGAGCATGCTGATATAACATGAGTTGAATCACCACAATAGAAGCACAACCCATTTTTTCGCCTAAAATTCTGCCGTTCGCTTCTGGACAGAATTCTATCACATTGCATATTCTCTGGCGCCTTCTCAGAAGACACCGCCAAATGGTGCACAGGTTTACGCTCCCGCAAACGCCGATCAATCTGAATAGCCATTGTCATGGACTCATTCAGACCTGTAGGCGCAGGGAACCCCACCATAACATCCTTAATGGCATCAGAGAGACCCTCTCTGAAATTCGCCGCCAAAGCACACTCATTCCACTGAGTAAGCACAGACCATTTACGAAATTTTTGGCAGTATATTTCAGCTTCATCTTGCCCTTGAGATAGGGCCATCAAGGCCTTTTCAGCCTGAATCTCTAAATAAGGTTCCTCATAAAGCAACCCCAAAGCCAGAAAAAATGCATCCACATTGAGCAACGCAGGATCCCCTGGTGCCAATGCAAATGCCCAATCTTGAGGGTCACCTCGCAGCAAGGAAATTACAATCTTAACCTGCTGTGCGGGATCTCCAGCGGAGCGAGGTCTGTTGTGAAATTGGATTCTGGGCTCCCCCGGTGGCCACTTGTGGAATTGAACTTGTGTGCATCATCCCCTCTGTTCACCTGCTCCTATCAGGATGTGGGAGTCGCTATATAACCTTGCTCCTCTGTCAGTTTCTTGCCGGTCAACAATGTAATCAGAAGCCTTCTGTGCTTGTTCCTGCTACTAGACAACTCCCAGCTAAGTTGGACTTTTGTCCTTGTGTGTTTTTGCATTTTGTTCCTGTTCACAGCTGCTGTTTCGTTACTGTGTCTGGAAAGCTCTAGTGATCGGAAATTGCCACTCTGGTGTTATGAGTTAATGCTAGAGTCTTAAAGGAATTTCTGGATGGTGTTTTGATAGAGTTTTCTGCTGACCATGAAAGTGTCCTTTCTGTCTTCCTGCTATCTAGAAAGCGGACCTCGATTTTGCTAAACCTATTTTCATACTACGTTTGTCATTTCATCTAAAATCACCGCCAATATATGTGGGGGCCTCTGTCTGCCTTTTGGGAAAATTTCTCTAGAGGTGAGCCAGGACTGTCTTTTCCTCTGCTAGGATTAGGTAGTTCTCCGGCTGGCGCTGGGCATCTAGGGTTAAAAAACGTAGGCATGCTACCCGGCTACTTCTAGTTGTGCGGCAGGTTTAGTTCATGGTCAGTATAGTTTCCATCTTCCAAGAGCTAGTTCTCATATATGCTGGGCTATGTTCTCTCGCCATTGAGAATCATGACAGAGGTCTCAGAGAAAGAAATAATTTACAATTATATTTGAAATTCAGAAAACGAGATCTATCTCCGGAGAAAAACTCTGGTATAGGAATTCTAGGTTCAGATATAGGAGCATGTATAACAAAATCCTGTAAATTTTGAACTTTTGTGGCAAGATTATTCAAACCTGTAGCCAAACTCTGAGGATTCATTTTAAGCAGGTGAGATCAGAGCCATTCAAGGGTTAGAAGGAGAGGGAGACAAAGACTGCAATTAGAGCTGAAATGCAACTGATTCAACTATAGAGCAAGCACCAAGGGAAAAAAAAATAAAAAAAATTTGCAGACTTCTTTTTCTCTCCTTTCTTCTGCCAACAGTTTTAACACTTGGCCGGCCATACTGTCATGGTTCCCAATGGCAGGGGAACGTCAGGACACATAAATAACGGACGAGCTCTTGGGTGATGGAATCTCGAGCTGACCGTGAGCTAAACCTACCACACAACTAATAGTGGCCGGGGGGCGTGCCTAAGTTTTATCCCTAGACGTCTCTCGCCAGCCGGAGAACTAACTAACCCTAGTAGAGGAAAAAACAGACCTGGCTTACCTCTAGGGAAATTCCCCCAAAAAGGAGACAGAAGCCCCCCACATATATTGACGGTGAGTTCAGAGGAAAAAACATACGCAGTATGAAGGTAGGTTCAGCAAAGCGAGGTCCGCTTACTAGATAGCAGAAAGATACAAAAGGGAACTGCACGGTCAGCTGAAAACCCTTTTAAAATACCATCCTGAAATTACTTTAAGACTCATGTGTCAACTCATGACACCGGAGTGGCAATTTCAGCCCACAAGAGCTTCCAGCTACAGAGAATGATATAACTGTAAACTGGAACAAAAAATGCAAACAAACTTAGGACTAAGAGTCCAACTTAGCTGATCAGTAGTCTAGGAGCAGGAACATGTAACAGAAAGGCTCTGGTTACATTGATGGCCGGCAAGGCAATGACTGAAGAGCAGGATTAAATAGGAACTCCCCACTACTGATGAAAACAGGTGAACTGAGGAAGAAAACAGACCCGAGTCACCAGTACCACTAGCCACCACCAGAAGGAGCCCAAAAGCAGATTCACAACAGACGGCTGCCAATCATAAAAATCCGCTAAATAACCCCCTTAGTTAGGGAAAAATAAAAAAATTAAAAAAATGTATTTATTTCCATTTTCCGGTTAGGGTTAGGGCTAGGGTTAGGGCTAGGGTTATTGCTAGGGTTATTGCTAGGGTTAGGGTTAGGGCTAGGGTTATTGCTAGGGTTAGGGCTAGGGTTAGGGCTAGGGTTAAGGCTACAGTTAGGGTTGGGGCTAAAGTTAGGGTTAGGGTTTGGATTACATTTACGGTTGGGAATAGGGTTGGGATTAGGGTTAGGGGTGTGTCAGGGTTAGGGGTGTGGTTAGGGTTACCGTTTGGATTAGGGTAAGGGGTGTGTTTGGATTAGGGTTTCAGTTATAATTGGGGGGTTTCCACTGTTTAGGCACATCAGGGGCTCTCCAAACGGGACATGGCATCCGATCTCAATTCCAGACAATTCTGCGTTGA
Source organism: Ranitomeya variabilis (assembly GCF_051348905.1). Taxonomy (NCBI): domain Eukaryota; kingdom Metazoa; phylum Chordata; class Amphibia; order Anura; family Dendrobatidae; genus Ranitomeya; species Ranitomeya variabilis. The sequence goes on along the minus strand of NC_135232.1, from coordinate 996,077,244 downwards.
AAAAGTAAAACAGTGCTCCTTCCCTTCAGAGCTCTCCCGTGTACCCAAACAGGGGTTTACCCCAACATATGGGGTATCGGCGTACTCAGGACAAATTGGACAACATCTTTTGGGGTCCAATTTCTCCTGTTACCCTTGGGAAAATACAAAACTGGGGGCTAAAAAATAAGTTTTGTGGAAAAAAAAAGATTTTTTATTTTCACGGCTCTGCGTTGTAAACTGTAGTGAAACACTTGGGGGTTCAAAGTTTTCACAACACATCTAGATAAGTTCCTTGGGGGGGTCTAATTTCCAATATGGGGTCACTTGTGGGGGGTTTCTACTGTTTAGGTACATCAGGGGCTCTGCAAATGCAACGTGACGCCTGCAGACCAATCCATCTAAGTCTGCATTCCAAACGGCGCTCCTTCCCTTCCGAGCTCTGTCATGCGCCCAAACAGTGGTTTACCCCCACATATGGGGTATCAGCGTACACAGGACAAATTGGACAACAACTTTTGGGGTCCAACTTATCCTGTTAACCTTGTGAAAATACAAAACTGGGGGCTAAAAAATCATTTTTGTGAAAAAAATAATAATTTTTATTTTCACGGCTCTGCGTTATAAACTGTAGTGAAACACTTGGGGGTTCAAAGTTCTCACAACACATCTAGATAAGTTCCTTGGGAGGTCTAGGTTCCAATTTGGGGTCACTTGTGGGGGGTTTCTACTGTTTGGATACATTAGGGGCTCTGCAAATGCAACGTGACGCCTGCAGACCAATCCATTTAAGTCTGCATTCCAAATGGCGCTCCTTCCCTTCCGAGCTCTGTCATGCGCCCAAACAGTGGTTCCCCCCCACATATGGGGTATCAGCGTACTAAGAACAAATTGGACAACAACTTTTGGGGTCCAATTTATTATGTTACCCTTGTAAAAATACAAAGCTGGGGGCTAAAAAATCATTTCTGTGAAAAAAAGAGGAATTTTTATTTTCACGGCTCTGCGTTATAAACTGTAGTGAAACACTTGGGGGTTCAAAGCTCTCAAAACACATCTAGATAAGTTCCTTAGGGGGTCTACTTTCCAAAATGGTGTCACTTGTGGGGGGTTTTAATGTTTAGGCACATCAGGGGCTCTCCAAACGCTACATGGCGTCCCATCTTAATTCCAGTCAATTTTGCATTGAAAAGTCAAATGGCGCTCCTTTCCTTCCGAGCTCTGCCATGCGCCCAAACAGTGGTTTACCCCCACATATGGGGTATTAGCATACTCAGGACAAATTGTACAACAACTTTTGGGGTCCATTTTCTCCTGTTACCCTTGGTAAAATAAAACAAATTGGAGCTGAAATAAATTTTGTGTAAATAAAAATGAACATTTAACTTTTTTTCAAACATTCCAAAAATTCCTGTGAAACACCCGAAGGGTTAATAAATTTCTTGAATGTGGTTTTGAGCACCTTGAGGGGTGCAGTTTTTAGAATGGTGTCACACTTGGGTATTTTCTGTCATATAGACCCCTCAAAATGACTTCAAATGAGATGTGGTCCCTGAAAAAAAATGGTGTTGTAAAAATGAGAAATTGCTGGTCAATTTTTAACCCTTATAACTCAATAACACAAAAAAAATTTGGTTCCAAAATTGTGCTGATGTAAAGTAGACATGTGGGAAATGTTACTTATTAAGTATTTTGCGTGACATATGTCTGTGATTTAAGGGCATAAAAATTCAAAGTTGGAAAATTGCGAAATTTTCAAAATTTTCGCCAAATATCCGTTTTTTTTAACAAATAAACGCAAGTTATATCGAAGAAATTTTACCACTATCATGAAGTACAATATGTCACGAGAAAACAATGTCAGAATCGCCAAGATCCGTTGAAGCGTTCCAGAGTTATAGCCTCATAAAGGGACAGTGGTCAGAATTGTAAAAATTGGCCTGGTCATTAACGTGCAAACCACCCTTGGGGGTGAAGGGGTTAAGAAACACTAAAAGAAATCAAGAACAAAAAACGTGGTAGTCAGTAAGGTTGAGCGAAACGGATCGGACAAATTCAAAAATCACCGACTTTCGGCAAAGTCGGGTTTCATGAAACCCGACCCGATCCTAGTGTGGGATTGGCCATGCGGTCGGCGATCTTCGCGCCAAAATCGCGTTTCGTATGACGCGTTCAGCGCCATTTCTCAGCCAATGAAGGAGGACGCAGAGTGTGGGCAGCATGATGACATAGGTCTCGGTCCCCACCAGCTTAGAGAAGGGCATTACAGTGATTGGCTTGCTTTCTGCGGCATCACAGGGGGTATAAAGGGGCGTGCACGCCGACCGCCATCCTACTTCTGCCGATCTGAGCATAGGGAGAGGTTTCTGCAGCTTCATCAGAATAAGGGATATAGTTAGGGAGGGAAGATTAGCCCCCAAACCGCTTGTGCTGTAGCAATTTCCACTGTCCAACACCACCTTTTTTGCAGGGACAGTGGAGGGTATATTTTTGTGCATCAGCTCTGTAGCTTATTAGGCTGCCTTATAAGGCTCCCTGATAGCTGCATTGCTGTTTGCACGCTGCTGTGCAAACCAACTGCTTTTTTAAAAGCACAAATCCTGTTGCTCCTTTCTGCAGTTATCTTGTTTATTTGTCCACACTTTTGTGTGCAGCAGTCCTTTTTGTTGCTGCCATACTTGTCCTGAGATCATTGTAGGGAGATTGAAATTGTACTACAGTCCTTGTATTTTTTCAGATATCTTCCAGCCACTTTCTGCCACTTACATTGTGTTGTGTTACACACTGGGCCTGAGTTGTGGTGCTGTCTCCCCCCAAAAAAGGGAGATTCAAATTGTCACAAAGTGGATATACGTCAGTTCTGTTAGTTTGTTGTATATCAGCCAGCCACGTTCTGACACTTACATTGTGTTGTGTTATACACTGGGCCTGAGTTGTGGTGCAGTCTCCCCCCAAAAAAAGGGAGATTCAAATTGTCACAAAGTGGATATACGTCAGTTCTGTTAGTTTGTTGTATATCAGCCAGCCACGTTCTGACACTTACATTGTGTTGTGTTATACACTGGGCCTGAGTTGTGGTGCAGTCTCCCCCCCAAAAAAAGGGTGTTTCAAATTGTCACAAAGTGGATATACATCAGTTCTGTTAGTTTGTCGTATATCAGCCAGCCACGTTCTGCCACTTACATTGTGTTGTGTTATACACTGGGCCTGAGTTGCGGTGCAGTCTCCCCAAAATAAAAAGGGAGATTGAAATTCTCAACAAGTTTAGATACACCTTCTACCTTGTTTTACAGTACCATATAACGGTTGTTATTTTGGTAACATTTTCCCAAAAATGAGGAAGTCTGGTGGAAGAGGCCGTGGGCGGTCGTTGCCAGCTGGTACTGATGGTGGTGGTGGAGCATCTGGTGGTAGTGGGAAAAGCAAAATAGCACCTAAGGCTGGAGGTGTTGAGCCAGCATCATCGTCTAGCTACACAAGGCCTCGAAGGCTCCCTTATCTTGGAGTAGGAAAACCGCTTTTAAAGCCGGAGCAGCAGGAAAGAGTTTTGGCTTTCCTTGCTGACTCAGCCTCTAGCTCTTTCGCCTCCTCTTCAGAAAGTTCCAAATATAAAAGCAGCGAGTCGTCAGTGGATGCTCCCAGTCAGGAACAAGACGTTTCCTTGTGTCCTTCACCCAAACCAAAAGTGAAGGATGCGTCAGGCGACACTACAGGTTACTCCATGGAGCTCTTTACACATAACGTGCCTGGGTTAGAAAGGGAAATTGTTAACTGTCCATTACAAGATAATCAGACATGGAGTGCACTGATGCACAGCCACAGCTAGATTATTATGCTGTTCCATTGACTCAGATCACTAAATTGCCCTCGCAGTGTACTGAGCCAGAATCTGACCCTGATGAGACTATGGTGCCCGTCCCGAACGCTATAGCACCTTACCCGGTGACACAGAGGAAGGTGAACATGACATTGAAGAGGAGGTGATAGTTGACCCAGATTGGCAGCCATTGGGGGAAGAGGGTGCTGCTGCCAGTAGCTCAGAAGCGGAGGAGGATGATCCGCGGCAGCCATCTACATCGCAACAGCTGTCATCTGGCAGGCCAGTATCAGGCCAAAAACGTGTGTCAAAAACAAAAACAGTTTTAGGACAGCGTGGCCATCCGGTGAAAGTAGCACAGCGTGCAATGCCTGAAAAGGTATTCGATAGTAGGAAGAGTGCAGTGTGGCAATTTTTTAACCAAGATCCGAATGATCAGTCAAAAGTTATCTGTAAGAAATGCTCAAAGACCTTTAGCAGAGGGAAATTTAAATACAACGTGCATGCATAGACATTTAACCAGCATGCACTTGCAAGCCTGGACTAACTACCAAACGTCCCGTACCGTTGGTGCACCTGCTCAGAATGAAGGTAGTCAGCAACGCTACATTGCTTCCCTCACTGTAAGCCCACCGGTTAGGACACCACCAGCAGCAAATGTGGAGGTATCGTCGCAAGGCCAAAGCAGTCAGGGAATCACAAGGTTTTTGGTAGGAAACACTGTATGTAGGCCAACGTCAAGAATACCATCACTAACCCTCTCTCAATCCGCCATGTCTACCACCACCGCTAGTTCCACCATATGCAGCTCTCCAGTCCAGCTCACCCTACAAGAGACTCTCGATAGGAAAAGAAAGTACTCATCTTCTCATCGCGTACACAGGGTTTGAACGCCCACATTGCTATACTAATCTCGTTAGAGATGATGCCCTACCGGTTGGTTGAAAGCGAAGCTTTCAAAGACCTGATGGCCTACGCAGTACCACGCTATGACCTACCCAGTCGGCACTTCTTTGCGAGAAAAGCCATCCCAGCCCGCCACCAGCATGTCAAAGACCGCATTGTCCATGCACTGAGGCAATAAGTCAGTGGAAAGGTGCACCTCACAACAGATGCATGGACCAGTAGGCATGGCCAGGGACGTTACATGTCCATCACGGCGCACTGGGTTAATGTGGTGGATGCAGGGTCCATAGGGGACAGCCATAGTGGGACAGTTCTGCCTAGCCCACGGTCTAGGAAACAGTTGGCTGTAGGTGTTCACCACCCCTCCTCCTCCTCCTCCAGAAGCGAAAGCTCGTCCACAGAGCGCAGTCGCACGACCACTCCATCCGCAGCTGCCAGTGTTGCACACGAGGTGTCCCATTATCGAACAGCTAGTGGTAAGCGTCAGCAGGCTTTGTTACAAATGAAGTGTTTGGGCGACAACAGACTCACCGCGGAAGTACTGGCCGAGTACTTGCAGCAAGAAACTCAGTCATGGCTGGGCAGTGTACATCTTGAGGCAGGCAAGGTAGTCAGTGATAGCGGAAGGGATTTTATGGCTGCCATAGCCCTTTCAGAACTGAAACACATACCTTGCCTGGCTCACACCTTGAACCTGGTGGTGCAGTGCTTCCTGAAAAATTATCCGGGGATACCAGCCCTGCTCCTGAAGGTGCAAAGACTTTGCTCGCACATCCGCCGGTCGCCCGTACACTCCAGCCGTATGCTGAACCATCAGCGATCCCTGAATCTTCCCCAGCACCGCCTAATAATCGATGTTGCAACAAGGTGGAACTCCACACTGCACATGCTTCAGAGGCTGTGCGAACAGAGGCGTGCTGTAATCTATTTGTGGGAGGATACAAAATACATGGGCAGACACTTGAATGGGAGACATGGAGTTGTCTGGTGTGCAGTGGTCGAAGCTACAAGACCTCTGTCAAGTCCTTCAGTGTTTTGAGGAATGCACACGGCTGGTAAGTGCAGACGACGCCATCATAAGCATGAGCATCCCACTAATGCGTCTGCTGATGCAAAGTTTGATGCACATTAAGGAGCAGGCGTCCGCAGCCGAGGAGGAGGGAAGCCTTGATGACAGTCAGCCATTGTCTGCTCAGGGAACTCTCCTGGATGAGGTGGCGGACGGAGAGGAGGAGGATGATGGGGATGAATATTTATGGGAGGAGGGCGCTTCTCAGGGGGCAATAGAAACGTGGCGTTGCAAGGTCAGGTACAGGGTTTTTGCGGGACACAAGTGATGTTGACTTGCAAGAAAGTGCTCCTCAACCCAGCACAAGCTGTCAATTGACACCTGGAACATTGGCCCACATGGCTGAGTATGCCTTGCGTATCCTAAAAAGGGACCCCTGCATTATCAAAATGATGACCGATGACGATTACTGGTTGGCCTGCCTCCTGGATCCACGATATAAAGGAAAATTACAAAATATCATGCCACATGAGAACCTTGAGCAAATATTGGCTACCAAACACGCAACTCTTGTAGACCGTTTGGTTCAGGCATTCCCAGCACACAGCGGCGGTGATAGTTCTCAAACGAGCCGTAGGGGGCAACATGGCAGAGGTGTTAGAGGTGCACAAATCCGAAGTGGCATTGGACAGAGGGGTTTTATGACCAGGTTGTGGAGTGATTTCGCAATGACCACAGACACGGCAGGTACTGCTGCATCAATTCAAAGTGACAGAAGACAGCATTTTTCCAGTATGGTTACGAACTACTTTTCCTCCCTCATCGATGTTCTCCCTCACAGGTCATTCCCCTTTCATTAGTGGGCATCTAAAATAGACACCTGGCCTGAATTGGCAGAATATGCATTACAGGAGCTTGTTTGCCCTGCTGCTAGTGTGCTATCCGAAAGAGTCTTCAGTGCTGCTGGTTCAATACTGACCGAAAAAAGGACACGTCTGGCTACCCGAAATGTCGATGATCTAACCTTCATTAAAATGAACCAATCATGGATTTCAAATTATTTGGCCCCACCTTCACCTGCTGACACGTAGCTTGCCTGAAAAATGTCTTGCTTTTGGCCTCCTCTTACTGACTGCTCCAATTCCTCCATTTGCAGCTGCTGAATGTCCACCATAGGCCATTTTTATACCTCCCTAATTGGGCTGACTCCCCCCACAGGGCCGTGGTCACCACCTGGCGCAAGCACCCGTGCGAGTGCCCTTTGCCTGGACAGGTGGGTGTGCCCACTCTTGGGCGACGGCACTGGCACAGGGTCCCTCATAGTACAATGAAGTGTCTCTGACTGTGGTGGTGCACAACCAACGTCAGACACACCGTCGTAATATGAGGGGCCCTGTGCCAGTACCGCCGCCCACGAGAGAGTGTTCCCCCCCCAGCTCAAACAGTGCTCTACCACTTGCAATACTTACCCCTCCCTGCTCCACCACTGTGTAGTCTGTGCTGTTAAATTCTTCAATGGCACTGCCAATACAAATTTGTTGAAATGGTGGATGATAGTTAAAATATACAGGGGCCCTGGCCTCCATTTAGACCAGTTAATACTTTGCTCCTACTACCACTGTCTGCTACTCAGCAGAGGAGCCCACCTCTGTACCTAGCTATGCCACCTGTTTATTTATGAACAATTTTTTGGCAGACATTTAGCCTACTTAATTATTTGGGCCTACTAACTGTGTCAGCCTCTCATTATAGTTGTCCCCCGCTGAACAAAGCAATGTCGCCAGTTTAGTCCTGTTACCAATTTTGAACTGCATTTAGCCTACTTACTTATTTGGTAAGGGGGAAAGAAACCAAAAGAGGGCACAATACCAAGGAGACAAAGTAGTAAGCAGTCCTGCGATAATGCAGTGGTGGTGTAATACAAATAAATAAATATATATGATCCAACACAGGACTGAAAAAATGTATATACACACACACTAAAATAATTAATATACAAGGGGAAGAAAAATTATTATTATATAATAATGCCTAGAATGCTTTGTAGGCTAAGGTGCATGTGATACCTGCAAGTGCAATAGAAAGTGTGTGTATATATTAACATACCAGCGTAAAGTGCAACAAGTGCTAGAATGTGCGGCCAGAGTATCAAAATAAAGTGCAAATGTGCGGCCAAATATATGCTGGAAAAAAGGTGTGACCAGTGTCACATCCAGGAGATGGCAGTACTACAGGTAACACCTGCTCCAGGCAATCTATTGAAAGATACTATGTTTCAAATTTATGATGTATTATCTGTGACACTGGTCATAGTGCCTAGATCTATTTAGCAGGTACCCGTATGTATATTCCTATTACCAGCGTATATTTGGCCGCACTCTTGCACCTTATTTTGATACTCTGGCCTAGTTCCATCTAGCAGATACCCGTGTGTACACCTTTTTTCCAGCATATATTTGGCCGCACATTTGCACTTTATTTTGATACTCTGACCGCACATTCTTGCACTTTACGCTGGTATGTTAATATATACACACACTTTCTATTGCACTTGCAGGTATCACATGCACCTTAGCCTACAAAGCATTCTAGGCATTATTATATAATAATAATTTTTCTTCCCCTTGTATATTCATTATTTTAGTGTGTGTGTATATACATTTTTTCAGTCCTGTGTTGGGTCATATATATTTATTTATTTGTATTACACCACCACTGCATTATCGCAGGACTGCTTACTACTTTGTCTCCTTGGTATTGTGCCCTCTTTTGGTTTCTTTCCCCCTTACCATTTGGTGTACTTTTTTATAAATAAAATTATTTGAATTCATTGTTTGGGCATCAGTTCGGTCTTTTTGTGTTCTCTCTCTTTATATAAATTCTTCCGATTTGTCCATTACTATGTCCATTACGGGATACATACATATATATATATATATACAAATATAATAATTTTTGATTGCGCATCATATAATATATCTTTATTAAATATCCTACTAAGTGAATTTAATATTTATGTATTCCTTGCCTTGAGTCTTTTTATCTACTTACTTATTTTGGCCTACTCACTGTGTCAGCCACTCCTTACAGTTGCCCTCCGCTGAACAAAGCAATGCCGCCTGGTTAGTCCTGTTACCAATTTTGAACTGCATTTAGCCTACTTACTTATTTGGGCCTACTCACTGTCAGCCACTCCTTACAGTTGTCCTCCGCTGAACAAAGCAATGCCGCCTGGTTAGTCCTGTTACCAATTTTGAACTGCATTTAGCCTACTTTCTTATTTGGGCCTACTCACTGTGTCAGCCACTCCTTACAGTTGTCCTCCGCTGAACAAAGCAATGCCGCCTGGTTAGTCCTGTTACCAATTTTGAACTTCATTTATCCTACTTACTTATTTGGGCCTACTCACTGTGTCAGCCACTCCTTACAGTTGTCCTCCGCTGAACAAAGCAATGCTGCCAGTTTAGTCCTGTTACCAATTTTGAACTGCATTTAGCCTACTTACTTATTTGGGCCTACTCACTGTGTCAGCCACTCCTTAAAGTTGTCCTCCGCTGAACAAAGCAATGCCGCCTGGTTAGTCCTGTTACCAATTTTGAACTGCATTTAGACTACTTATTTGGGCCTACTCACTGTGTCGGCCACTCCTTACAGTTGTCCTCCGCTGAACAAAGCAATGCTGCCAGTTTAGTCCTGTTACCAATTTTGAACTGCATTTAGCCTACTTACTTATTTGGGCCTACTCACTGTGTCAGCCACTCCTTACAGTTGTCCTCCGCTGAACAAAGCAATGCCGCCAGTTTAGTCCTGTTACCAATTTTGAACTGCATTTAGCCAACTTACTTATTTGGGCCTACTCACTGTGTCATCCTCTCCTTACAGATGTCCTCCGCTGAACAAAGTAATGCCGCCAGTTTAGTCCTGTTACCAATTTTGAACTGCATTTAGCCTACTTACTTATTTGGGCCTACTCACTGTGTCAGCCACTCCTTACAGTTGTCCTCCGCTGAACAAAGCAATGCCGCCTGGTTAGTCCTGTTACCAATTTTGAACTGCATTTAGTCTACTTAATTATTTGGGCCTACTAACTGTGTCTGCCCCTCATTACAGTTGTCCTCCGCTGAACAAAGCAATGCCGCCAGTTTAGTCCTGTTACCAATTTTCAACTGCATTTAGCCTACTTTATTATTTGGGCCTATATCTGTGTTTCCTCCTCATCCTGCCCATTGCTTAGCCACTGCTAGATGAGGCTGCTGGTACATTGACCCAGACCACTACATTCCCCTTGCACTCTACACAGCCAGAATCTGACCCTGCTGAAAGTCAGGTTCCCCTTCCCGCATACTATACCACCTTACACGGGGACAAAGAGGAAGGAGCAGCTGAAAGTGCAGGTTCATCAGGTGGGGGGGGCATACTCGTTGGCGACGTCACTTGCACAGGGCCCCTCATAGTACGCAAAAGTGTCTCTGCTGGTGGGAGGCGCCACCCGCCGTCAAACACACCGCCATACTATGAGGGGCCCTGTGCAAGTGCCAATGCCAACGAGTGGGCCCCCCTGCTTGCTCAGGATCACAGCACTTGCAAAGTTGAAATACTTACCTCTCCCTGCTCCACCGCCGTGACGTATTCCGCGTTTCCTGGGCCCACGAAAATCTTGAGCCAGCCCAACCCTCCCACAACTTTAGCCAAATGACCCCCAGTTTTCAATGCCTAACTATTATTATAAAGTAAATTAAGATTGACAAGCTTCAGTTATAAGAATTGGTGTTTTTGGCATTAAAATGGGCACTGTAGGTGTTTTCCTGTCCTCCACTCACTGCCGACTTTGATTCCCCATTGACTTGCATTGGGTTTCGTGTTTCAGTCGGCCCCCGACTTTTCGCAATAATTGGCCGATTTCACCTGACCCGACTTTTGACAAAGTCGGGTTTCGTGAAACCCGACTCAATCCGAAAAAAGTAAAAGTCGCTCAACTCTAGTAGTCAGTAATGGTTACTTTTTTAGCCAAGCAAAGAGAAAAAATGATGGAATCACTCAATTCTGAGGAAAAAATTATGGAATCATGAAAAACAAACAAACAAAAAAACACTCCAACACATCACTAGTAATTTGTTGCACCACCTCTGGCTTTTTTAACAGCTTGCAGTGTCTGAGGCATGGACTTAATGAGTGTCAAACAGTACTCTTCATCAATCTGGCTCCATCTTTCTCTGATTGCTGTTGCCAGGTCAGCTTTGCAGGTTGGAGCCCTGTCATGGACCATTTTCTTCAATTCCACCAAAGATTTTCAATTGGATTGAGATCCGGACTATTTGCAGGCCATGACATTGACCTTATGTGTCTTTTTTCAAGGAATGTTTTCACAGTCACAGATTTTGCTCTATGGCAGGATGCATTATCATCTTGAAAAATGATTTACTCTTCCCCAAACATCCTTTCAATTGATCGGATAAGAAAAGTGTCCAAAATATCAACATAAACTTGTGCATTTATTGAAGATTTAATGACAGCCATCTCCCCAGTGCCTTTACCTGACATGCAGCCCCATATCATCAATGACTGTGGAAATTTGCATGTTCTCTTCAGGCAGTCATCTTTATAAATCTCATTGGAACGTGTCATGATTCCCAATGGCAGGGAAACATCAGAACACAAAAATAACGGACGAGCTCTGGGTGATGGAATCTCGAGCTGACCGTGAGCTAAATCTACCACACAACTAATAGTAGCCAGGGAGCATACCTACGACTTCCTAAATGCCACGCGCCAGCCGGAGGACTAACTACGCCTGGTAGAGGAAGGAACAGACCTGGCTTACCTCTAGGGAAATACCCCAAAAGATGATAGCAGCCCCCCACATGTAATAACGGTGAGTTAAGAGGAAAAGACATACACAGTATGAAAGTAGATTTAGCAAAGAGAGGTCCACTTACTAGATAGCAGAAGGATACAAAAGAGGACTTCACGGTCAACTGAAAACCCTTTCAAAAAACCATCCTGAAATTACTTTAAGACTCCTGTGTCAACTCATGACACAGGAGTGGCAATTTCAGCCCGCAAGAGCTTCCAGCTACAGAGAATAACAAAAACTGCAAACTGGACAAAAGATACAAAACAAAAGGACAAAGTCCACTTAGCTGATCAGCAGACTAGTAGCAGGAACATGCAACCGAAGGCTCTGGTTACAATGATGACCGGCAAGGAAATGACTGGAGAGCAAGGCTAAATAGGAAACTCCCAAACACTGATGGGAGCAGGTGAACTGAGACAGCAAAGCACACACAAGTCACCAGTACCACCAGCAACCACCAGGGGAGCCCAAAAAGCGGATTCACAACAGTACCCCCCCCTTAAGGAGGGGGCACCGAACCCTCACGAGAACCGCCAGGGCGATCTGGATGAGCCCTATGAAAGGCATGAACCAAATCCGAGGCATGAACATCAGAGGCAGTTACCCAAGAATTATCTTCCTGACCATAGCCCTTCCATTTAACCAGATATTGAAGTCTCCGTCTGGAAATACGGGAATCCAAGATCTTCTCTACAACGTACTCCAATTCACCCTCCACCAGCACAGGAGCAGGAGGTTCAGTAGAAGGAACCACCGGTACCTCATATCTCCGCAACAACGACCGATGGAATACATTATGGATAGCGAAAGATGCCGGGAGGTCCAAACGAAAGGACCACAGGGTTAAGTATCTCCAAAATCCTATAAGGACCGATGAACCGAGGCTTAAACTTAGGAGAAGAAACCCTCATAGGGACAAAACGGGAAGACAACCACACCAAGTCCCCAACACGAAGGCGAGGACCAACACGACGACGGCAGTTAGCAAACTGCTGAGTCCTCTCCTGGGACAACTTCAAATTGTCCACCACTTGTCCCCAAATCTGATGCAACCGATCCACCACCGCATCCACTCCAGGACAATCCGAAGATTCCACCTGACCAGATGAAAAACGAGGATGAAACCCTGAATTGCAAAAGAAAGGAGAAACCAAAGTGGCAGAACTAGCCCGATTATTAAGAGCAAATTCTGCCAATGGCAAAAAGGCAACCCAGTCATCCTGATCCGCAGACACAAAACACCTCAAATAAGTCTCCAAAGTTTGATTAGTTCGCTCCGTCTGGCCATTAGTCTGAGGATGGAATGCAGACGAAAAAGACAAATCAATGCCCAACCTGGCACAGAATGCCCGCCAAAATCTAGACACGAACTGGGTTCCCCTGTCAGAAACGATGTTTTCCGGAACACCATGCAAGCGAACCACATTTTGAAAAAATAGAGGAACCAACTCAGATGAGGAAGGCAACTTAGGCAATGGTACCAAATGAACCATTTTAGAAAAACGGTCACACACCACCCAGATGACAGACATCTTCTGAGAAACAGGGAGATCAGAAATAAAGTCCATAGAGATGTGCGTCCAAGGCCTCTTCGGAACAGGCAAGGGCAACAATAACCCACTAGCCCTAGAACAACAAGGCTTGGCCCGAGCACACACATCACAAGACTGCACAAAAACACGCACATCCCGAGACAGGGAAGGCCACCAGAAGGATCTAGCCACCAAATCTCTGGTACCAAAAATTCCAGGATGACCTGCCAGCGAAGAAGAATGAACTTCCGAGATGACTCTACTGGTCCAATCATCAGGAACAAACAGTCTACCAGGCGGACAACGATCAGGTCTATCCGCCTGAAATTCTTGCAAAGCACGTCGCAGATCTGGGGAGACAGCAGACAAAACAACCCCATCCTTAAGGACACCAGCAGGTTCCGAATCCCCAGGAGAGTCAGGCTCAAAACTCCTAGAAAGAGCATCTGCCTTAACATTTTTAGAACCCGGTAAGTATGAAACCACAAAATTAAACCGAGAAAAAAACAACGACCATCGTGCCTGTCTAGGATTCAGGCGCCTGGCAGACTCTAGATAAATCAGATTCTTGTGATCAGTCAAAACTACCACCTGATGTCTGGCACCCTCAAGCCAATGACGCCACTCCTCAAATGCCCACTTCATGGCCAAAAGCTCCCGATTACCAACATCATAGTTTCGCTCGGCGGCCGAAAATTTTCGAGAAAAGAACGCACAAGGTCTCATCACTGAGCAGTCGGAACTTTTCTGCGACAAAACCGCCCCCGCTCCGATATCGGAAGCATCGACCTCAACCTGAAAGGGAAGAGAAACATCAGGCTGGCGCAACACAGGGGCAGACAAAAAGCGGCGCTTAAGCTCCCGAAAGGCCTCCACAGCAGCAGGGGACCAATTGGCAACATCAGCACCCTTTTTGGTCAAATCCGTCAAAGGTTTAGCAACGCCAGAAAAACCAGTTATAAATCGACGATAAAAATTAGCAAAGCCCAAGAATTTCTGAAGACTCTTAAGAGAAGTAGGCTGCGTCCAGTCACAAATAGCCCGAACCTTGACAGGGTCCATCTCAATAGAAGAAGGGGAAAAAATGTACCCCAAAAAGGAAATCTTTTGAACCCCAAAAACACACTTTGAACCCTTTACACACAAAGAATTCTCCCGCAAAACCTGAAAAACCCTCCTGACCTGTTGAACATGAGACTCCCAGTCATCAGAAAAAATCAAAATATCATCCAAATACACAATCATAAATTTATCCAAATATTCACGGAAAATATCATGCATTAAGGACTGAAAGACTGAAGGTGCATTAGAAAGGCCGAAAGGCATTACTAAATACTCAAAATGGCCCTCAGGCGTATTAAATGCGGTTTTCCACTCATCCCCCTGCTTAATTCGCACCAAATTATACGCCCCACGAAGATCAATCTTAGAGAACCACTTAGCCCCCCTTATGCGAGCAAACAAATCAGTCAGCAAAGGCAACGGATACTGATATTTGACTGTAATTTTATTCAGGAGTCGATAATCAATACAAGGCCTCAGAGAGCCATCCTTTTTAGATACAAAGAAAAAACCAGCTCCTAAAGGAGATGAAGAAGGACGAATATGTCCCTTTTCCAGGGACTCCTTAATATACTCTCGCATAGCAGCATGTTCAGGTACAGATAAGTTAAACAAACGACCCTTTGGAAATTTACTGCCAGGAATCAGATCTATGGCGCAATCACAATCTCTGTGGGGAGGGAGTGAACCAATTTTTGGCTCCTCAAAAATATCACGATAATCAGACAAAAATGCCAGGATCTCAGAGGGGATAGATGACGAAATGGAAACCAAAGGTATGTCCCCATGAGCCCCCCGACATCCCCAGCTTAACACAGACATTGTTTTCCAGTCAAGGACTGGGTTATGAGATTGTAACCATGGTAATCCAAGCACCAAAACATCATGCAAATTGTACAACACAAGGAAGCGAATCACCTCCTGATGGTCTGGAGTCATACGCATAGTCACTTGCGTCCAGAATTGTGGTTTATTACAAGCCAAAGGCGTAGAATCAATACCCTTCAGAGGTATAGGGACTTCCAGAGGCTCTAAATCAAAACCACAGCGCCTGGCAAAGGACCAATCCATAAGACTCAGAGCGGCGCCAGAGTCCACATAGGCATCCACAGTAATAACTGATAATGAACAAATCAAGGTTACAGACAGAATAAATTTAGACTGTAAAGTGCCAATTGAAATAGACTTGTCAACCTTCCTAGTACGTTTAGAGCATGCTGATATAACATGAGCAGAATCACCACAATAGAAGCATAACCCATTTTTACGCCTATAATTCTGCCGCTCGCTTCTGGACAGAATTCTGTCACATTGCATTTTCTCTGGCGTCTCTTCAAAAGATACCGCCAAATGGTGCACGGGTTTGCGCTCCCGCAAACGCCGATCAATCTGAATAGCCATTGTCATGGACTCATTCAGACCTGTGGGCGCAGGGAACCCGACCATAACATCTTTAACGGCATCAGAAAGGCCCTCTCTGAAATTTGCCGCTAGGGCGCACTCATTCCACTGAGTAAGCACAGACCATCTACGAAATTTTTGGCAGTATATCTCAGCTTCATCTTGCCCTTGAGATAGGGCTATTAAAGCTTTTTCAGCTTGAATCTCCAAATTAGGTTCCTCATTAAGCAACCCTAAAGCCAGAAAAAACTCATCCACATTGAGCAACGCAGGATCCCCTGGTGTCAATGAAAATGCCCAATTTTGAGGGTCACCTCGCAGCAAAGAGATTACAATCTTAACCTGCTGGACAGGATCTCCAGAGGAGTGAGGTCTGAGAGAAAGGAACAATTTACAATTATATTTGAAATTCAGGAACCGAGATCTATCTCCGGAAAACACCTCTGGTGTAGGAATTTTAGGTTCAGACATCGGAGTATGTATAACAAAATCTTGTAAATTTTGAACCTTGGTAGCAAGATTATTTAAACCTACAGCCAAACTCTGAGGGTCCATCTTTAAACAGGTGAGATCGGAGCCATTCAAGGATTAGAAGGAGAGAAAGGCAAAGGCTGTAATTAGAGCTGAAATGCAACTGATCCAACTATGGAGCAAGCATAGGGGGGAAAAAAAAAAAAATTCTACAGACTTCTTTTTTTTCTCCTTTCTTCTGCCAATAACTTTAACATTGGCCGGTCATACTGTCATGATTCCCAATGGCAGGGAAACATCAGAACACAAAAATAACGGACGAGCTCTGGGTGATGGAATCTCGAGCTGACCGTGAGCTAAATCTACCACACAACTAATAGTAGCCAGGGAGCATACCTACGACTTCCTAAATGCCACGCGCCAGCCGGAGGACTAACTACGCCTGGTAGAGGAAGGAACAGACCTGGCTTACCTCTAGGGAAATACCCCAAAAGATGATAGCAGCCCCCCACATGTAATAACGGTGAGTTAAGAGGAAAAGACATACACAGTATGAAAGTAGATTTAGCAAAGAGAGGTCCACTTACTAGACAGCAGAAGGATACAAAAGAGGACTTCACGGTCAACTGAAAACCCTTTCAAAAAACCATCCTGAAATTACTTTAAGACTCCTGTGTCAACTCATGACACAGGAGTGGCAATTTCAGCCCGCAAGAGCTTCCAGCTACAGAGAATAACAAAAACTGCAAACTGGACAAAAGATACAAAACAAAAGGACAAAGTCCACTTAGCTGATCAGCAGACTAGTAGCAGGAACATGCAACCGAAGGCTCTGGTTACAATGATGACCGGCAAGGAAATGACTGGAGAGCAAGGCTAAATAGGAAACTCCCAAACACTGATGGGAGCAGGTGAACTGAGACAGCAAAGCACACACAAGTCACCAGTACCACCAGCAACCACCAGGGGAGCCCAAAAAGCGGATTCACAACAGGAACGGCACCAAACAAAAGTTCCAGCATCATCACCTTGCCCAATGCAGATACGCGATTCATCATTGAATATGACTTTCATCCAGTCATCCACAGTCCACGATTGCTTTTCCTTAGCCCATTGTAAACTTGTTTTTTTTCTGTTTAGGTGTTAATGATGGCTTTCGTTTAGCTTTTCTGTATGTAAATCCCATTTCCTTTAGGCGGTTTCTTACAGTTCGGTCACAGACGTTGACTCCAGTTTCCACCCATTCGTTCCTCATTTGTTTTGTTGTGCATTTCTTGTTTTGGAGACATATTGCTTTAAGTTTCCGGTCTTAACGCTTTGATGTCTTCCTTGGTCTACCAGTATGTTTGCCTTTAACAACCTTCCCATGTTGTTTGTATTTGGTCCAGATTTTAGACATTGCTGACTGAACAACCAACATCTTTTGCAACATTGTGTGATGATTTACCCTCTTTTAAGAGTTTGATAATTTTCTCCTTTGTTTCAGTTGACATCTCTCGTGTTGGAGCCATGATTCACGTCAGTCCACTTGGTGCAACAGTTCTCCAAGGTGTGATCACTCTTTTTTAGATGTAGACTAACGAGCAGATCTAATTTGATGCAGGTGTTATTTTTGGGTATGAAAATTTGTAGGGTGATTCCATAATTTTTTCCTCAGAATTGAGTGACTCCATAATTTTTCTCTATGCTTGGTTAAAAAAAGTAACCATTACTGACTACCACATTTTTTGTTCTTAATTTCTTTTAGTGTTTCTTAAAGCCAGAATGTTGCCATTTGAAATTACTTTAGTTTTGTGCCATGTCTGTGATTTGTTTTTTTTCTACAAAAGTAAACAACTGAATGAACATCCTCCAAGGCAGGTGATTCCATAATTTTTGCCAGGGGTTGTAGATTGTGTAGGGCCGGGCCCATGGCTGCGGGCGGTATAGTGGCAGTGCAGGCTGTATGTAACTGTATGTGGGGTCTACCCCATCATCTGGTACTGGGACAGGCGTGTATCATTTGTCACATAGGTCAGCTGGCTCTAGGCTGTGATGTCGCCAAGGAACAAGACGTTCAGCGCACATTTCAAGAGATTCTAAAAAATGTTGGCAATGTTCACTACCTGGTCAACGCAGCCGGAATAAATAGGTAAGTGATCTTTTACATATGCAGCATATGACTCCCAAACAATGGCTCAAAAAGATTGAAGGGGTTGTCCAGGCGCTTTAATGACACATCCTTAGGTAATCAGTATCAGGTCAGATGGGGTCCGACAGCCAGCACCCATGTGCTGTTCAGCTCTGTTCATTGTTCACATCCAGTCCCAATGTCTGCGGATCGGTGGGGGACAGGGGTCTTTCCCCGACCCATCTGATATTAGTGCGCTATCCTAGGCATAGGTTATGTCCTGCCAGCTCCTTTAAGTACTATATAATGCCGTGTTCCCACATAGTGTAAATAATATGGAGTGGTTTTTAGTGCATTTTTTCTTTAAAAACATCTATGTAGAGATTAAAAAAGGCATGAACAAAGCATAGCTGCATCATTAAGTGCAGAATCGCAGCGTTTCTGCTTTACAAAAACACATTGATAAAAAAAAAGCTTAAAAATGCATAAAAAGGGGGAAAAGGCAAATGGCTAAGGCTAGGTTCACATTGCGTTAATGTGTGCACGCTAACGGACAGAAAATTTACATTGCTGTCAATGGGTGCGCTAACGGACCCGTTGCACGGCGTTAATTTCTACATTTTCGCCGTGCAACGGGTCTGTTAGCGCACCCATTGACAGCAATGTAAATTTTGCCTGCAGCGCATCGCTAGCGCGTGCCTTTTTCGGCTCGCGCTAGCGATGTGCCGTTCTTCTGTGGCGCGCCTCGGACGCTGCTTGCTGCGTCCGCGGCGCGCCTGAGGTCCGTTCCCCGCTCTCGCAGATCGGGGATCTGCGAGAGCGGGACGTTAACGCGACCCCTAATGCGGCCCCTAAATAAACATTGCATTAGCGCAATCCGCTAGCGCTAAACGGATTGCCCTACGCAATGTGAACCTAGCCTAACAAATCAGAATAGCAATAATCACTGCAGATTACTATTGTGCATTGGTGCAGACAACAGCCATGGGGGAAAGGTAGGGTTAAAGCGTGTGGGGACATGGCCTTATATCCGGACGGTAATCATGGTATATTAAGAAGTTGTGATTCTCTGTCCTGCCGTAATGTGAGTTCCTGTTATACACAGCTGTATGCACCTTAGATTATTGGACAATAAAACTTTTTGTATTAAAAAAAAAGTTAAAAATGTTTAAAATGACTTTATTTTTGTATGTGGGAGGTTCCACGTTTCCTCTTGAGATCACCAGACGCGCACATGACAGCGGCTCCTGGGTTGGCTCTGGCCGTGCCGTTATCATGGAGACTTTGGATTTCACTCATATCTTTTATACTCCTGCTAGCAGAATAAAGCCTAGATTATAAGTGGAAGGAATATTAATTTAAAGGGCCAGTGATGACTCAGACTGTGGCACCACATGAGCCCTGAAGAGATCATGGGGACAAATGCTTCGATCTCCTTCCTACAGATGTTCTGTAATTTTAACCTCTGAGGATTTGAAGCCTAATTGTTTTCTTGCCCACTATAGACAGATTGTAAAGTATCTTTGTGGCCATAGCACAGGACATGGGCAGGATGCAGGACCTCATGTGCCACAGTCCCGCCTAAGGGTAAGTACAGTACACACAGGGCGTTTTTGCTGCTTTTTTTTTCTGCAGCAAAACCTGATCATCTTGGCAGGAAAGAAGCTGCACCAAAAACGCAGGTTTAGTGTGTTTTTTGCTGCGTTTTTGGTGCGATTTTTCATGCGTTTTTTTCTCTTTGTGCATGCCAATAAAGTTAAGTGCACACAGAGAAAAAAAACATAACTTCCTGTAGATAGATAGAATAGGTAGATAATAGATAGACTGATAGAATAGAATAGATACATCACCTGCAGTATCCTCTTCCCCGGCATTTTCCCACGGTGCAGAGGTTACCTCCGGTCAGGCTGTGAGGGAGCGCAGGCTCGGTGACGTCACCGCTAGTTACTGAGCCTGCGCCCGCTCTGTCTCATTCATTCCCGAGTACTTACAGCCAGGAGCGGTCTCATTAGCAGCTTTATCTCCCCCAGATACTGCGTGGGACACACGTTATATCGGACTACGACGGATCAGGGAGTACACTTTTGCTTTTTTATTTTATTTGTATTACAGAAGATCGAGGGCTTCGCTATGGAATGGCAGAACAATAAAAACATGGCAAAACTGTGTGGTGTTTTATTTCATTAAAAGACTTTTCTTACTGTGTGTGTTTAACCCTTTAATTACTATCGGATTAGTACTGGATAGGAGTCTTATTGACGCCTCTCCATTACTAAGCCGGCTTAATGTCACCTTACAATAGCAAGGTGACATTAACCCCTCATTACCCTGCTTGCCACCGCTACAGGGCAAGTGGGAAGAGCCAGGCAAAGCGCCAGAATTGGGGCATCTAATAGATGTGCCTTTTCTGGGCAGCTGCGGGCTGCTATTTTTAGGCTGGGGGGCCTATATAAATGGCCCCTTACCAGCCTGAGAATACCAGCCCCTAGCTGTCTGCTTTAGCAACGCTGGTTGTCAAAAATGAGGGGCGGCCGCAAGCCGTTTTTTAAAATTATTTAAATAATTTTAAAAAAAGCGTTAAGACCCCTCTATCCTTGATAACTAGCTTTGCTGAAGCTGACAGCAGGGGGTTGCAGCCCCCAGCTGTGAGTTTTGTCTGGCTGCTTATCAAAATTAGTGGGGAACCCACACCGTTCTTTTTTTTATTTATAGCGCAGGAGCGGCAGATGAAAACTCCCATCCGCCGCTCCCACTCTCTCTGTAATTAGTGGCTGTAGGTGTCAGATGATGGGAGCAGTAGTCCCATCAGCTGACACCAGTGATCGGAGGTGAGTTCAGAAACGGTGTTTGCCGCAGTGTTATGCATATGACAGCGTGTCAAACACTGTAATGTCAGGCCCCCCATTCAAGTGAATGGGCTTTGGGTCCGCTCTGCTGGATGACAGGCTGTATGAACGCATCATGCAGCCTGCCATCTAGATGTAGCAGAGCCAAGTGTGACATCACATCCGGCTCTCTGCTGCAAGAAAAGTCAACCTTGAGTATTTGCAGCGTTTTTTCACTATCCATTCAAGTCAAAGGGTGGAAAAACGCTGAAAGAAGTGACATGCCCTATGTCAAAAAAACGCTGCAAA
This sequence comes from Ranitomeya variabilis, assembly GCF_051348905.1. Classification (NCBI taxonomy): domain Eukaryota; kingdom Metazoa; phylum Chordata; class Amphibia; order Anura; family Dendrobatidae; genus Ranitomeya; species Ranitomeya variabilis. Next base: position 996,055,969 of record NC_135232.1, on the reverse strand, counting down.
GCACAAAATACTGATCACACAAAAACCCAATGAGTGTGCATGAGATTTCTGAAATCTCATAGGCTTTGCTGGTACTGTAAAAAGCAGCTGAAAATTAGCATAAAAAATGCAGCAAAAACGCCCAGTGTGAACTTGTAGCCAGGCCACATACACATTGCATGGCATATCATCCTTCATAGGGGATGATAGAAATCCCATGCTACTTGCATGTCAGTTACCTGCAGTCTATAGTTTCCTTCCTTAAAGGCAACCTGTCTGCTGATTGATGCTGCTCTGACCGCGGGCAGCATGAATCTCAGCCTGGACGCATGACTGTAGCCAGGTATATTATTACCTGAAACACTCCAATGCTTCAAAGAAAACATGTTTTAAAAATCTGCCCTGGGACTATAGCTGGAGATGGGACTAGTCCACTCCTGTGTGTGTGTGCGTGTACATAGGGCGAGACCTGTCCATTACCTGTAGCGGCACGAGGAGAAGCTGGCCGGGCACAGAGGCGGACTAGTCTGGTCTACCCCTATTTTGTAAAGCAGGGTCCTTGAAGTATATTCTCTGAAATGCTGGAGCATGAATCAGGTGACAAGTTCCCTTTCATTTTGGATTTTGAAGTTCATTTTTAACTGTCAATTATTTAGATAACTAACATCACAATAAGTGATGACAAATCCAGTCCTGCAATCTAAGGCCATATTTGTATTCATCTACCATAAATCTTCAGTTGTGACTGTGAAATTGAAGTTGCAGTTCTACTACCTCACCACTTAGGGGAGCCAGAACCCAAGGCATTGACATTAGGGGCCACGTGTCTGCAATGCATGCTACTATGAAGAGCTAGGGTCGCTCTTTACATGGCTGTGATGCCTTTATCTAAGCTGATATTTTTTATGTTCTTTTATGGCTTGGGTTGGCCAGTACCAGAACAAGGACTTTTGGGTTGGACTCACGGCTTTTGTGCCGTTGTTTCTGAAGAAAAGGTATAATGATCTCTTTTGGATTCGTTTCTGGAAAATGGCACCAAAAACTGGGCATGTGAGCCTGTGTTGCCATCTGATGACCCAATGCTAATCTGGTGGGGGGGGTTTGGGGGGCTTTTGCATTTTGGCCATACATACTGTAGATTATTGAGGAATGGACATTTATTCTGCTGTATCCTGTGTCCTTCCCATTACAGAGATGCATTATTATTAAGGACCAAGACAGAAGACATCCTATCTCAAATATCCATTAACCTGATCGGATCGATGTACACATGTAAGGCGGCCCTGAGGGGAATGGTGCAGCAGCACGGTGGGGCCATTGTCAACATCGGTAATGACTGTGATACAAGTGTGTCCCTGCTTACTGGCATGTATTAAGGCTGATAATCCAGCTTTTCAGGGCATTTGTGAATTAGTTATGTAAGTATTTAGCTGATGTGTCTACCCTAACTATACGCATTCCTCATTACCTCCATTCTTCAGCCAATATTAGATCCACAATCACCTACAAATAAATCTGTCCGGCCTCGCTAATACTCATTTTGTTAGTTTTGATGCAATCAGCATTTCCCTGTGGAAGTCAGACATGTCCCTAAAAGCTTATATTACTGTGTATGCCTGACATTCAGGAAACTGGGACATCTCGTGGGTATCTTCACTGACGGATGTCTCCATGATCCCATCACGTGGTTGTGTGGACATATCCGTGCGTCGCTGTGTCTGGGCACTGACGGTAAATGTGACCCTTCTTCTCTATGACTGCAGGAAGTATCGTGGGCCATAAAGGGAATGCTGGCCAGAGCGTTTACAGCGCCAGTAAGGAGGGCTTGGTGGGGTTTTCCAAGTCACTCGCTAAAGAAATTGGAAGGAAGAACGTTCGCGTGAACATGGTCGCCCCAGGTAAGATTTTGGGAAAACCTTTCAATAATGATATCTGCGGCGCTGCTGTAGTTTACCTAGCGATCTTGCTTCACCCATGTATAGAAAGGGACATATTTGGATCCTAAAGGGAATCTGTCACCTCATTTTTCGCATATAAGCTGCGGCCACAGCCATTTGGAGCTTGTCTACAGCATTCTGTAATGCTTTAAATAAGCCCCCGATGTAACCTGAAAGATGAGAAAACCAAGTTATATTACACTCACCCAGGGGCGGTCCGGTGCGGTGGGTGTCGCAGTCCGGGTCTGGCCCCTCTCATCTTCATACGATGTCGTCATCCTCCTTGCTTCTGTCGCGGATCCTGCGCAGGCGTACTGATGTGCCCTGTTAAGGGCATAGCAAAGTACTACAGTGCGCAGGCACCAGGAAAGGTCACAGAGACCCAGCGCCTGCGCACTACAGTACTTTGCTCTGCCCTCAACAGGGCACATCAGTATGCCTGCGCAGGAGCCGTGACAGAAGGAAGGAGGATGAAGATGGGAGGCCCCGGACCGCGACACCCATCGGACCCGGACCGCCCCTGGGCGAGTATAATCTAACTTGTTTTTCTTATTTTTCAGGATACATTGGGGGCTTATTTAAAGCATTACAGAATGCTGTATATAAGCCCCTAATGGCGGTGGCCGAAGCGTATATACGATTCCCTTTAATATTGTTGGAGCTCAGAGCTGCTGAGCTCACTGATATGGTATCAGCGGTGGAGACTCCGCCCAGTTGAATACGATTGGAGTCATATTCTTTAGACCGGTGTATTTGCTATAAATATGCATGTCAGGGTGGCTGTATAAGCCGTTACAACCATTTAGGAACATCCTCTGTACATGTACGGCACATGTGCACACTGCGCGGTATGGAGCCTACTTAGAGGCTGAGCCTGCTCCATACAGCGCAGGTGCCTGCTGTATTCTGTAGCCGGCACCGAAGTGTAACTGATGTGATGGACACCATCTCACGGCTGCTGCGTTTAGAAGGCTTCATCCTGTCGGTTATCAATTGTCATTGACATCAGCCTCTCATGGGATGTGACTGCAGGGTGTCAGTGGCTTGCCATGCCAGCCGAGGCCCTGCTGAAGGCTCCCCGTGTCTGGCATGGTAACATTTCCATAAAGCATGTGTGTCATTGGCTTAAAGGGAACCAGTCAGCAGATTTTGCCGCTATAAGATGCGGCCACTGCCTTTCAGGGCTTATCTACAGCATTCTGTAATGTTATAGATAAGCTCCCTGTCCGACCTGCAAGTGAAGAAAAATAAGTTATATTATACTCATCCGAGGGGGCGGTCCAGTCTGATAGGTGTCGCAGGTCCAGGTCCGGCACCTCCCATCTTCTTGCGACTCCACCCTCCTGCTTCTTCCTCGCTCCCCGGCATCGCGCTCCTGCGCAGACAGACTTCTCTCTCCTGTTGAGGGCAGAGTAAAGTACTGCAGTGCGCAGGCTCCGGGAAAGGTCAGAGAGGCCCAGTGCCTGCGCACTGCAGTACTTTACTCTGCCCTCAACAGGAGAGAGAAGTCTGTCTGCGCAGGAGCGCGATGCCGGGGAGCGAGGAAGAAGCAGGAGGGCGGCGTCACAAGAAGATGGGAGGCGCCGGACCTGGACCTGCAACACCCATCGGACCGGACCGCACAGGACCTCCTCCCCCAGGTGAGTATACACTGTGTTCCAAATTATTATGCAAATTGGATTTAAGTGTCTTAAAGCTTTAATTGTATTGTTTTTCAAATAAACTCGTGGATGGTATTGTGTCTCGGCTCAATGAATCACTGAAATCAATCTTAAAGACATGTGATAATTAGTTTTCCAGGTGATTCTAATTAAAGGAAAACTACTCAAAAATGATGTTCCACATTATTATGCAGGTCACAGGTTTCAAGCAATATGGGAAATAAAAAAGATCTCTCTGCTGCTGAAAAGCGTTAAATAGTGCAATGCCTTGGACAAGGTATGAAAAAATTAGATATTTCACGAAAACTTAAGAGTGATCATCATACTCTGATGAGATTTGTGACTGAAACAGAGCACAGACAGAGTTCATGCAAATAAAGGCATAATGAGGAAGGTTTATGCCAGACAAATTCATTGGATTAAGAGAGCAGCTGCCAAAATACCATTACAAAGCAGCAAACAGTTATTTGAAGCTGCTGGTGCGTCTGGAGTCCCTCGAACCTCAAGGTGTAGGATCCTTCAAAGGCTTGCTGTGGTGCATAAACCTACTATTCGGCCACTCCTAAACAGTGTTCACAAGCAGAAACAGTTGCAGTGGACCCAGACATACATGAAGGCTAATTTTCAAACAGTCTTGTTTACTGATGAGTGTCGAGCAACTCTGGACGGTCCAGATGGATGGAGTAGTGGATGGTTGGTGGATGGCCACCATGTCCCAACAAGGCTGGTACGTCAGCAAGGAGGTGGAGGAGTCATGTTTTGGACTGGAATCATGGGGAACCAGCTGGTAGGGCCCTTTAAGGTTCCTGAAGGTGTGAAAATAACCTCAGCAAAGTAAATAGTTTCTGACTGACAACTTTCTTCCATGGTCTAAAAAGCAGAAACGTTCCTTCAGGAGCAAAATCATCTTCATGCATGACAATGAATACCTCTGAGTAATTGGCTGCTATGGGCATAAAAGGAGATAAACTCATGGTGTGGCGACCATCTTCCCCTGACCTCAACCCTATAGAGAACCTTTGGAGTATCATCAAGCAAAAGATCTATGAGGGTGGGAGGCAGTTCACATCAGAACAGCAGCTCTGGGAGGCTATTCTGACTTCATGCAAAGAAATACAAGCAGAAACTCTCCAAAAACTCACAAGTTCAATGGATGCAAGAATTGTGAAGGTGATATCAATGAAGGGTTCCTATGGTAACATGTAACTTGGCCTGTTAGGATGTTTTGGAGTTAAATAGCTTTTTTGTTCAGTGAATGTGACCTCCTAATGCTTCAAATTCCACAAATGAGCATTTTCAGTTCTTTAAAACATATCAAATGTTTAGAAATTCTACTGTGCATAATAATTTGGAACAGTGCATTTTAAGTTTTTATTCATTTTGGAGATTATACTGTTATCATTGGGAGGTTTCTTCAATAAAATTCGATGTATACTCTAAGGGGTGATGACTTTTATTAGACTGACTGTCATTTGCACCGACCATTTAGGAAAATCCGAGAAAATTGTCATTTGCATAATAATTTGGAACATAGTGTAATATAACTTATTTTTCTTCACTTGCAGGTCGGACCGGGGGCATTCTATAATGCTGTAGATAAGTCCTGAAAGGCAAAATCTGCTGACAGATTCCCTTTAAGATTGAACAGTGAAACAAAATAAAATAAATGAAATGCGAGAAGTGCTTTTTTCCGTCTTTGCCCTCCATCTCCCCAAACAAAAAAGCAGTAAAGAGCATTCAAAATGTGATATCTACTTCAAAATGGTATAATACAAAAGTCATCTTAACATATTAAACAAACCCTCATAGCTCAATAGATGCAAGAATAATGTTACAGATAATGGAAACACACACCAATTGTTTTTTTTCTAAATTATTTTAACTACTAAAACAAAAAAATCTTAAAGGAAATCTGTCAGCAGATTTTTTGCTATGTAATCTGAAGACGGCATGCTGTAGGGGTAACACACATCTCTTACCAAGCTCAGTGCTTTTGTTTGCTTACAATGATTGTTATAGCACCAGTAGCTTATCATTGCTGTGACTAGCTGGATTGTGAGCCTTGGTCCAACACGCCCCTCCTGTGATAGGCAGCTCACTGTCTATGGACAGTGTATATAGAGAGCCTGGTGTGGGCGGGTGCAGCTTTTGAGCTCTGCCTCATGCTAAGTCTAAACACTCTGTGTGTGAACAGCTGCACCCAGTAATCTCAGTGAGACATTGTTGGATTCAGCTTCTCTTTGTCTACATCAGGCTGCTTTCAGTTGAGGTAGCAAAAACCTGCTGACAGATTCCCTTGCCTTACGCAGGCGTGTACTATGGAGGACAGAGAATGAACTTCAATCCAATATTGCAGCCAGCATGCAGCCAGCGGGTAAGGAAAGGGTGAATCAAACACCCAAAAACCCCGCCCATCTGACCCAAAACCGGTCCCGCCAAATTCAGGTGACAGAGTCCCTTTAACAGTGTCTTAGGTAATGAAATATCTCATATAATTGTTTGTTTTTTTTCAATTAATGTAATTAATTATTAAATATCTAAAAAACTAGCCAATCTGGCAAACCCAAGGTTATGTTCTTAATCAGCAGCATAAACTTAATATAAAACTGTTCAGAGATCGCTGTCACCAAAACCACTGTATACCAGCAGCTTGATACTATGGGAATAACAAACAGCACAGCGTATAGTGTGAATGATCATAGATAGAATATACTTCCATAAAGGAGTAAATCTTTACAATACAATGTTTCCCCCGTGAGGTGCCAACCTGTGTAGCTTAGGTAGGGGCAACTAAATATTAGGGTCTTACAGGGTTACTGTAGGTGCCCTTTTTCCTTCCTACCATACTGTTATTTGAGGGGATCCTCTTGTTCCCCCTCTTATGTATAGCTTTGGGTGTTTATTGTCATTTTTAAAGGGATAACTTTTCTTTTCCGATGAACATTTTCCTGGCTGATAATAAAATGAGTATTTTTGACTGCCTAGAGCTAATTTTAATATCAGGCTAGAAAACTTTTAATTGATTTTCAATGTAAGCACACTAGTGTCATCAGGTCTAATAGATGTACAGTGTATAACAACATTTGTAATGTAAAATCTGCTGATTGATCAGCTTTGTTAAAAATAAAGATACATAGAAAATCAGAAATACAGTTTGGGGTCAGTATTACTATGAGATCTCATGCCTAGCGAGTGGTTTCTCTTTTTGGTACTATGCTGGCACCATGCATGCCTTTATCATCTAAAGCTGCATGTACTCACTAGGTAAATGCTGGTAGGACTTGCTGATAATGTAAAGCATGGTCTCTTCTGTCCTCTGTCAGTAAATGATATGGAAAATGAGGATTATTACATTGCACGTCTGTTCCTTGGTGATAATTGACTATTAGTATTGTCTTGTTCCTATTTGTCTTAGAAGTCTGCATCATTATGAGGAGGTAGGGGGAGACAACTGTCACCCGGATGAACATTTAAAAAGTAAATAATTTTTATTTTTTTTATTAGCAAAATGGTGAATCTCAGTTATATAGTTCATTACCTTATTTTTCTATCTTCTCTCAAACATCATGCAGAAAGAGATGTTCTTTTAGAAGCTGCTTTGAACTGCTGCTCTAGCAAGAATCCCTACTCAAAAACTATTTTAAAAAAGCATATAGGTTGTAACCTTCTGACAGCATAGAAAAATAGGCTAAAAATGCAAAAAATTGTCCCAATCCATTAGACATTATAGTGTGCACCTATATCATAGCATCTCTTACATGATTCAAGCCTTCTTAGAGCTCCTAATCATATCTATTTTAACCATGTTTTTATGCTGTGCTGGAATACTGCAAACTATGTCCTGTAATTATCTCACCTGGAACCATCCAGGAATCCCATCTGTCCGTGTGCTTGACTAACTAGTAATCTTTTGAAGCAACTACATGATGCAACTGGAGCGGTGAATTGATAAAATACTTTTTTCTCCTTTTGTTGTTTTACTATTACATATACAGTCCCTGTGTGAGCTTCTTGGCTCCCCTGCCCCATGCTAAAACGGTGTGCTTGTTTGTGACTAGTAATTGAGTAGGGATGTGCATAACTCTGTTGCCAGGTACAGGGGCTCCTTCCCTGTCCCCAATGCTAGGGGGGCCAAGCTCACCCTGCTTCCCGGATTACTGATGATGGTGAAGATGCCAGGGCCACATACCTTGCCTCAGGTCCTGAATCCACCCTCTGTACCCTTCCCTTACTCAGGGAAGAGGAGAGTAGTATTGTACTGTAATACACCAACCAGACTAACAAAGTGATATGAACAGGGATAACGAAAAATACCAATCATACAAATATACTCACACAAACAACGGAGGGAATGCATTGGGGAGTGGATGATGGGGTTAAACCAAAGTAGGAGAAGGAAGGGAATGATCACACACTCAAAACCTAGCAACAGTCACAGATAAATCCACTAATCGCCTTCTCCAACAACAACCACCAACAACCCCCAGCCATGTAGCATAAAATAGCCTCTGACAATGACTGCTAGCCAGAGCGCAGATTATATAGGAGATAGGAGTGGCTAATATTGCACAGCTGAGAAGCCTTAACACTCCAGGAGCACTCAACAGAGCAGATTAACCCCTGCACTGCTAAAATAAATTTACACCATTTAATAAGAAGATGAAGTGCTTCTGATCAGTGCAGGAGTAGGAGAAATCAGACACTGCGGTCTTCTGGCTCTTCTTTGTTGTGGTAAACTCGTGACAGGATGTTTGCTAGAGCAGCAGTTCAAAGCAGCTTCTAAATGAGCATGAACTAAACAGTTAATACAGCACTATCAGCATTTTGTTTGAGAGAAGCAAGCAAAATAATGTAATGGAATATATCACAAAGGATCATAATTTTAGAAAGGCTGATCAATAACTAAATAAAGAAGTTTATTCTTTAACAGCTTTTGTACCTAAATCTGCTTTCAGCATTAAGTTATACCTAAAAAGGTTTGTAGCCAAGACCACTGTAGCCTGTAAACATAAAATGAGTTGCCTGCAGGTAACTCCAGCTCACATGTGCCAGGAGATGGGTCCGTGGCCTATGAAGCAGTTTCATAGAGCGATGCTTCTTTCAGGCAGTGCAAAAAATAGACGAGCGCACGTTCAGCCTGTTACTTCTGTTTCACCTCCCACAAGCAAAGAAGCATATTCTAGCCACATCGGACTACGGGTGCTCATTCAGAAGAAAAACAGTTGCACATGGAAAAAAATGAAGAAAAGGAAGAGCACTCACCGTCTGTGCAAAAGGTCCGTTCTTTATTGATTATGGCATAACACTAAAATAGCAGAGCATGGCAGGGAAACACATCGGACCCGTAGAAGCACAGGAGTGCGAAACGGCCGTCGTCCTTACTCCACTGTTTTTCCCTGCCATCCTCTGCTATTTTAGTGTTATGCCATAATCAATAAAGAAAGGACCTTTTGTATGGACGGTGAGTGCTCTTCCTTTTTCTTCATTTTCTTCTTTCAGGCAGCACTGCAGATGACAGAGTAACAGCACCACATAATTACTGTGCATCCTGTAATTGTGGAGTGGGAATTTAATTACTTGTGCCTTCAATTCCCTGTAGGATTTATCCACACGGACATGACGTCAAGTGTAGAAGACACCTCTGTGGATCAGAATATTCCGCTGGGCAGATTTGGAGAGGCGGACGATGTCGCACAGGCTGTCGCTTTCTTGCTCCGATCTCCATACATTACTGGTCACGTATTAGTGGTGGATGGAGGGTTACAACTACAGATTTAAGCTGTCGGATCATTTTTGCCAGAATCGGTTCTGGCAGAAGATATTTAGAAAATATGGTTACTTATAAAGTACATTTCTTATCAGACTTGTGTGTGTGCCCCTTGGGACATTATTAGATAAGACTTCTGTACCTATCATCCCATCCCGTTGTTTTAGGACTAAACCGAAGAGGCCTCTGGTGCTATGCTGAACTGGACTTTGCCCTATGTAGCACCTATTTGTACAGACTTTAGGCTTTGCTGTGTGTGATAGTAAGGCTATGCCCTGTATGTGTGACCTATCAGCGCCTTCCCAATAGTGACTTAGCCAGAATACCGCAGCACTGTTATCCTGGAGCCGTCCAGCTGACACAGTCCGTGGCACCTCAGCAGTGCGAGTACTACATAGTCCCATCCTATTACATTACAGCAATTATCTGATGGTCGGTGTAGGACCGAAACGTCATTAGCTGCCTCTCCGGACTGACCTAATTGTAAATAAATTCACATTTATTGCCACGCATCCTTCTGAGTGCAGAGTTATACCAGTAGCCTTGCAGCGCTGGAGTCCTGGGTTCTAATCCCACCTTGGACAACATCTGCAAAGAGTTTGTATGTTCTCTCCGTGTTTGCGTGGGTTTCCTCCGGGCACTCCGGTTTCCTCCCACATTCCAAAGACATACTGATAGGGAATTTAGATTGTGAGCCCCATCAGGGACAGCGATGATAATGTGTACAAACTGTAAAGCGCTGCGTAATATGTTAGCGCTATATAAAAATAAAGATTATTATTATTATTATTATTCACGGATTGGGCACCTCACCTACAGGAGTGCCCTGTATGCTTTTCCTATACGTGTTACCCGTCTGCTCCTGTTCACTTTACCTTCATTGTGGGAAAAGCCTACTGTGAAGGTGGACTGTAAGACGTCACCAGATAATGTAAGGCCGTGCGTTCCTCCGATATTCTGGGATGGATTGCTGTGCAGTACATGTTATAGTGATGATGGCACGGCCCATGTTTGTTCTCATTCCTTGTTTGCATATAATCCATTAGTAATTATTCCAGATTATTACACTGTAGCCAGGGGAGGTTGTATCTCACTTGTTACGATTAAAGCCACAGTCATTTGTTTAGCATCATGTATGAGACACTATTGCCTCTGTATAGTGTCACAGTCCTATATAATGATTGTTGGATAAAAGAACACAAGTGACATGATCCTGGGAGCGATGGTATAAGGTCACTTCATCGGATTATCTCTCTAGCGCAGCTGCTGTTTTGTTACAGATGCAGAAAGCAGTCCTCTTTTAACTTCAGGGCACGCAGTACAAAGTTACATACTGTATATACTCGAGTATAAGCCGACCCCCCCAATTTTGCCACAAAAAACTGGGAAAACTTAATGACTTGAGTATAAGCCTAGGGTGGAAAATGCAGCAGCTACTGGTAAATTTCAAAAATAAAAATAGATACCAATAAAAGTAAAATTAATTGAGACATCAGTAGTTTAAGTGTTTTTGAATATCCATATTGAATCAGGAGCCCCATAAAATGCTCCATACAGTTCATGATGGCCCCATAAGATGCCCCATATAATGTTCCATACAGTTCATGATGGCCCCATAAGATGCTCCATACAAAATACGCCCCATATAATGCTCCATACAGTTTGATGGTCTCCATAAGATGCTCCATATTAAAATATGCCCCATATAATGCTGCACAAATGTTGATTATGACCCCATAAGATGCTCCATACAGACATTTGCCCCGTCTAATGCTGCACAAATGCTGATTTTGGCCCCATAAGATGCTCCATAGAGATATTTGCCCCATATAATGCTGCACATGGCCCCATACAGATATTTGTCCCATATAATGCTGCACATGGCCCCATAAGATGCTCCATACAGCTATTTGCCCCATATAATGGTGCACATGGCCCCATAAGATGCTCCATACAGATAACTGCCCCATATAATGCTGCACATGGCCCCATACAGATATTTGCCCCATATAATGCTGCACATGGCCCCATAAGATGCTCCATACAGAAAATTGCCCCATATAATGCTGCATATGGCCCCGTAAGATGCTCCATACAGATATTTGCCCCATATGCTGTTGCTGCGATTAAAAAAAATCACATACTCACCTCTCAGGTCCCCGGCACTTGCTATTTTCACCTGCTCCCCATTCCACCGCCGCTGTGTCTTCCCGTCCTCTGCACTGACTTTCAGGCAGAGGGCAGCATGCACTAATCGCGTCATCGCGCCCTCTGACCTGAGCGTCACTGCAGAGGACGCGGAAGATGCAGCGGCGCCGACGGTGGAACGGGGAGCAGGTGAATGTAGCGCACTGAGTTATACTCACCTGCTCCTGGCGCAGTCCCTGCACATATGTTCCCCGGCAGCTTCTTCCTGTAGTGAGCGGTCACATGGTACCGCTCATTACAGTAATGAATATGCGGCTCCACCCCTATGGGAGTGGAGTCGGGTCCATATTCATTACTGTAATGAGCAGTACCATGTGACCGCTCACTACAGGAAGAAGCTGCCGGGGAACAGACGTGCAGGGACTGCGCCAGGAGCAGGTGAGTATTATTACACAGCTCCGCTCCCCCTCCCTTCCGACCCCTGGGTATGACTCGAGTATAAGCCGAGAGGGTTACTTTCAGCCCCAAAAAGTGGGCTTAAAATCTCGGCTTATACTAATGAGTCAATACTGGCAGTTCTATCACCTGGATGAAGGAACAGACCAGGGATTGGAGATGTGAGGCTGCACGGGGGTCTGTAACTTGTGCTACCTTGTGACTTTGTCCATACGAGGAATAGTACAGCATGTAGGACAAGATGGGTTTGGATCAACCATGTAAGCTATGAAACGTAGACGAGACTATGATGAGTGGGATTCACATTTTAGCGTCAATGTCTCTGCAGTTGTTGCAAGACGTATTTGAAGGATGTTCTCTGTTTTTGGTTTATGTTTATTCCTAGGTTCTTTGATTTTGCTCCCACTGAAGCTACAAAAGGTGGAAGATGAGTGCACCTTCTGGGTAAGTTCACACGTTCAGGAGTTGACTGACATCTGATGTGTACATATTTGCAAGAGGATCCACAGAAGAAGTCTACGGAATTCCATAAAATATAATTTGCCAATGTAAAAAAAAAAAAACCTGAAAGCACAAACTTGATGGCAAACACTAACATCTGAAAAAGGCCTGTGTACATATTTTGAAGTTTAACCCCTTTAGTGTTGGAGCCAATTTGGTACTTAATGACCAAGCCAATTTTTACAATTCTGACCACTGTCAATTTATGAGGTTATTACTCTGGAACACTTCAACGGATCCCGCTGATTCTGAGATTGTTTTTTTCGTGACATATTGTACTTCATGTTAGTGGTAACATTTCTTCGATATTACTTGCGTTTTTGAAAAAAACGGAAATATGGCGAAAATTTTTAAAATTTAGCAATTTTCAAACTTTCAATTTTTATGCCCTTAAATCAGAGAGCTATTTCACACAAAATAGTTAATAAATAACATTTCCCACATGTCTACTTTACATCAGCATGATTTTGGAAACACATTTTTTTTGTTAGGAAGTTATAAGGGTTAAAAGTTGACCAGCGATCTCATTTTTACAACAAAATGTACAAAACCATTTTTTTTTTAGGGACCACCTCACATTTATCGTCACATTGAGGGGCCTATATGATAGAAAATACCCAAAAGTGACACCATTCTAAAAACTGCACAACTCAAGGTGCTCAAAACCACATTCAAGAAGTTTATTAACCCTTTACGTGCTTCACAGGAACTGAAGTAATGTGGAAGGAAAAAATTAACATTTAACATTTTACTTCAGAACCAATTTCTTTTATTTTCACAAGTGTAAAAAGAGAAAATGAACCAAAAAATTTGTTGTGCAATTTCTCCTGAATACGACGATACCCCATATGTGAGGGTAAACCACAGTTTGGGCGCACGGCAGAGCTTGGAAGGGAAGGAGCGCTGTTTGACTTTTTCAACGCAGAATTGGCTGGAATTGAGATTGGACGCCATGTTGCGTTTGGAGAGCCCCTGAGGTGCCTAAACAGCAGAAAACCCCCACAAGTGACCCCATTTTGGAAACTAGACCCCTTAAGGAACTTATGTAGATTTGTGGTGAGCACTTTGAACCCCCAAGTGCTTCACAGAAGTTTATAAGGTAGAGCAGTGAAAATAAAAATTTTTATCTTTTCGCCCCCAAATTTTATTTTCACACGGGTAACAGGAGAAATTGGTCTGCAAACGTTGTTGTCCAGTTTGTCCTGAGTATGCCGATACCCCATCTGTGGGGGGGCACCATTATTTGGGCACACATCGGGGCTCGGAAGGGGGAAGTAGTGATGTTTTAAAATGCAGACTTTGATGGAATGGTCTGCGGGCGTCATTTTCAGAGCCCTTGATGTACCTAAACAGTAGAAACCCCCCACAAGTGACCCCATTTTGGAAACTAGACCCCCCAAGGAGCTTATCTAGATGTGTGGTGAGCACTATGAACCCCGAAGTGCTTCACAGAAGTTTATAACGCAGAGCCGTGAAAATAAAAAATCATATTTTTTCCACAAAAATGATCTGTTCACCCCCAAATTTTTACTTTCACAAGGGTAACAGGAGAAATTGGACCCCAAAGGTTATTGTGCAATTTGTCCTGAGTACGCTGATGCCCCATATGTGGGGGGGGGGGGGGGGGGCACTGTTTGGGCGCAGAGTAGAGCTCGGAAGGGAAGGAGCGCCGTTTTGGAATGCAGACTTTGATAGAATGGTCTGCAGGCATCATGTTGTGTTTGCAGAGCCCCTGATGTGCCTAAACAGTAGGGAACCCCTCACAAGTGACCGCATTTTGGAAACTAGACACCCCTAGGGAGCTTATCTAGATGTGTGGTGAGCACTTTGAACGCCCAAGTGCTTCACAGAAGTTTATACTGCAGAGCCGTGAAAATAAAAAAATCATTTTTTTTTCCATAAAAATGATATTTAGCCCCCAATTTTTTTTTCCCAAGGGTAACAGGAGAAATTGGACCCCAAAAGTTGTTGATGAATTTGTTCTGAGTACGATGATGCCCCATATGTGGGGGTAAATCACTGTTTGGGCACACAGCAGAGCTCAGAATGGAGGGAGCACCATTTGACTTTTTGAACGCAAAAGTGGCTGGAATCAATGATGGCGCCATGTCGCGTTTGGAGACCCCCTGATGTACCTAAACAGTGGAAACCCCCCAATTCTAACTCCAACCCTAACACACCCCTATCCATAATCCTAATCACAACCCTAACCATAACCCCAACACACCCCTAATCCCAACACTAACCATAACCCTAATCCCAACCCTAACCAAAAACCTAATCCCAGCCCTAATTCCAATATACCCCTAACCCCAATGCTATCCCTAATCATAACCCTAACTTTATCCCAACTCACTTTAGCCAAACTGTAACCCTAATTGGAAAATGGGAATAAATACATTTTCTTTTTTTTCTTTTTTCCTAACTAAGGGGGTGATAAAAGGGGGGGGTTATTTACTATTTTGTTTACTTTGATCACTGTGATAGACTCTATCACGGTAACCAAAATGAACCAATAGGAAAAATCTTCCTATTGTTGCCGGGTGCTGACTGGCAGATCTCGGCGGGCGCACTGTGCCTGCACCCGCCATTTTCTCCCGGAAGGAGCCGGAGGCACAGGGGACTTCAGAGGGGCCATGGAGAGACAACGGAGGTAACGGGGGGTGGGGATCGGGGACTCTATCTCTCTCTCCTCTGATGTGCGATCACATCAAAGGAGAGAGAAATTAAATGGCACATATGACTTTTTTTTTTGTGGCTGCCGTTACACTTTACGTAACGGCGATCGCAAAACCGGTCTGGAAAAAAAGACCCCAATCATGTTCTTTGGGGTCTCGGCTACCCCCGGCAGCCAAGATCTGCCGAGTGCTGGCTGATCTGGCACACTGACCATGCGCCCACCATTTTCTTCCCGGAAGATGATATCGCCCATGGGGGGAGGGGGATGCACGAGGGCTGGTGGGGATCTGGGACCCTATTTCTCTGTCCTCTGATGTGCGATCACATCGGAGGACAAAGAAATTAAATGGCAAATCGTGCTTTTTTTTTTTGCGGTTGCCGGTAAACGGTTAATTACCGGGGGTCGATAAAAACTGACTCAAATCATGTTCCTGGAGAAAATCCTACTCTGGGGGGCACTATACACTTTTTTTTTTTTTTTAAAGTACCCTTAACTACTGCCGTTAAAAGGCTTATCGTCGGTTATTAAGGGGTTAATACTTTCAAAGACACAAAGAACAAACTTCTGCTCAATTCCATTGGTTAGAACTAACTTGCCATCATGTACATTTTTTTTTGCCATTTACTTGTGATGTTATCCCACTGCCTTGAATCAGGAATACTGCAGCTGCATGAAGATCACATAGTAGCCACTTGGAGAGAAACTGTATCCCCTATTGAATAAATGTGCTACACGGTGTCTTCTTAGTGATACCTTAGTGTCGTGTAGTGTGACAGATATTACAGTGACCATGAAGGCATTAATTGAGCCACTAAAAAGTTATCAGCTCTCCAGTCATCGGGCCTGATTATTTGTGCAGATTTTTTGTCACTTTCGTTTTGCACGGTTTACAGTTTGTGCTAAAAATTCTACAAAATAGTGCACATTTTTCACAAATTTTATACAAAAATGTTAAGTCTTTATCCTTTTCTTGTGACCATAGACCAAGAAGTAAAATCTTCAAGATGAACTTTATTTAAGCCATGGTTCAATGCGACGTTTCGACCACAACATGGTCTTTATCAAGCATACAATAAATCACAAAGGGCTGTCTTAAGTAGTGTGGATGCCACACTGTGCACCAATCACCACTCAGTACCGCCCATCTAATACAATTAACAAATATCGTAAAAACAACAAACAACAGTGGTATATACATACACATAATAGCAAAAATTACCAATACAGTGTATAAAACTTATCATGCCTCATCAAGATCGTAGGTTGATCTTCACGTATTTACACCCGATCGGTCAGCTGTCATTATTTATTTACACCATTGCCATGGGGACAGACCAACCCTCAATAGTCTCATGGTGTATCACATCGTCCAATCCTGGTTCATTGCGCCAAAACAATCAGCAACCAATACATGTGTCCAATATAACACACCCCAAACAGAGACACCAATCAGAGGGATTCTAACACAATTGAGAGCCCCCATCCCTGTGTTCCACCACCGGGTCACCCGGGACTCACCACCCACATCATCAGGCCGCGTCGGCGCAGGAGGAAGCAGCGGGCCCACATCACATGACCGGAGCGGCCGCCCGTTACCATGTCACCGAGCGCAAGCGCGAACCATCGGACACCCACCAATAGGGCGCCGGAGGAGAGCGCACGCGCACAGCGCACGGCCCGAGCCGCACCACATGACCGCAATGCCGGCCCGCTCCCACCACCCGCGCAGGCGCCTAGACCATCATCAAAGGTGCAGAGGGAACTACTGCTCTGGAGCGCACGCGCACCAAGCCTCCAAGACAGACCAGAATAACCGGGCCAATCAAGGGAGCCAAATCACGCAGGCACAACACAGCACAGGATGGGGGTTATATCCATCTATCCAGAGTAACTATCCTAATCTAATGTGGCAAACCGGGGGCTAAAATACAGAAAACATACTATCAGGCATGAAATAACTACCCAACATCTTAGGAAAAACACATATTTCCACAGTACCGTGAGACAGTCGGCCGGCGTGAGAGAAAAAAGATCAAATATAAAAATCCATTTATTGTCACCATGGAATATAAGTACTCCAAACTTAACCCCATCCATCCAGCCACCGACTGTCACAGAGTAACCTGAAAAATAAAAATAATTAAAACCATAAATACAATGTACATAAACCCACATGTATAAAAGCAACATACACTGATAAAACACAACTGCACCACATAATCAAAAGCAC
This sequence comes from Ranitomeya variabilis, assembly GCF_051348905.1. Taxonomy (NCBI): domain Eukaryota; kingdom Metazoa; phylum Chordata; class Amphibia; order Anura; family Dendrobatidae; genus Ranitomeya; species Ranitomeya variabilis. Next base: position 996,038,610 of record NC_135232.1, on the reverse strand, counting down.
ATCAGGTACAAGAGTGTAGGTTAAAATCTAGGTTTAAACCCTTAGGTTGCAGGGACCCCAACATATAAATCCACCTCATCTCTTTTGTTTTCAACATTAGTGTCCTATCACCACCTCTCCTTAGCACAGGGACACTATCGATGACCCTGAATCGCAACTGGTTCACAGAGTGTCTCTTCTCCAGAAAGTGCCTAGGAACCGGTAAATCTGTCAAGCCAGTCCTTATGGTGCTCTTGTGCTTACTGATACGGTTCTTCACCTCCATCGTGGTCTCACCTACGTAGGTCAAGCCACATGGGCACACAAGCATATACACCACATAGCTTGACAAACAGGTGTACCTCTGTTTCAAGAATATTTTTTTACCCGTGTGGGGGTGATAGAAAAACTCACCCTTCAACATATTATTACAGCAGGAGCAGCCCAAACAAGGGAAATTCCCATGTCTGGCCGCGCTCAACAAAGTTTGAATAGTGGTCCTCTCAGGGCCGACATCAGATCTCACTAGTCTATCTTTCAAATTACGACCCCTCCTGAATGACATCATTGGAAAAGCCCCAAAACCCACAACCGTGGGAAGCCCCCGTTGTAAAAATGTCCAGTGCTTCCTCAGGACTTGACCAATCTGTTTACTAGCAGAATTGTAGGTGGACACAAAAGGAATACGCTCACAAGATCGCCTATTAGATGACATATTCCGAATACTCCTACGTGACAAATCACGAGCCCTAGCTTTATACCTATCAACCTCCACTCTTGGATACCCCCTCCTCAAAAACTTGGAGCACATCTCCTCCAACCGCAAATCTACCCTTTCCTCATCTGATACAATGCGCCTAACCCGCAATAATTGACTCCACGGCAGGGAACTGACCATCCTCCTGGGATGATCACTATTGAATAGCAAAAGACTATTTCTGTCCGTCTCTTTGACGAAAATGTCCGTCCTCAACTCAGACCCATCCTTATATACCAATGTATCTAAGAATTGTACCTGGGAGGTTGAATGGGTAAGGGTAAACTTCAATTCCGGGTATATCCCATTGATTTCACCCCAGAACTTCTCCAATCCCTTTAAGTCACCATCCCATATAACAAAGATATCATCTATATAACGCCACCAGGCTCTGACATGGCGCCAGAGGTTGGAAACGTACACAAACCTGTCCTCGAGTACCGCCATATAGATGTTAGCGTATGTGGGGGCCACATTGGACCCCATGGCGGTACCCCTCAACTGCAGGAAATACTCATCCCCAAAGAGGAAATAATTCCTCCTGAGGATGAATTCCAACAGCGAGAGGACAAGCTGTGCACACTCTGGGGCCATGTCAGAGCCCGATAGCATAGAGGATACCGCATCCAGTCCCTTCTCGTGTTCAATTGAGGTATAAAGTGATACCACATCAAATGAGGCTAAAATAGTAGACTTAGAGACCACCAACCCGCTGATTTTCTCAAGAAAGTCATTTGTGTCCTTAATATATGACCTCGCATTAACAGCGAATGGGCGAAGCACCTTGTCCAAGAAAATCGCCGTCCTATTAAATAATGAACCTCTACCGGACACAATAGGCCTGCCCGGCGGGTTAAATAAGTCTTTATGAATCTTCGGTATTGTATATATCACAGGTATCACTGGAGACTCCACTATTAGATATTCAGACAACTTAAGGTCAATGAGTCCCAGGGAAAGGGAGTCACTGACCATAAGTTGTAGTTCCCTCTGGAACCGACTGGTGGGGTTACAAGACAGTTTCTCATACACCAAATGATCTCCTAGCTGTCGTTGTATCTCAGCTTTGTATTTGAGGGTGTCCATCACAACCACCGCCCCACCCTTGTCCGCCGGTTTGATAGTTAAAGCAGTGTTCTTAGCCAATGTGTTCATGGTTGATTTCTCCAACACAGACATATTATACCTAGGCCTAGGTCTGAAGGTAGTCCTTATTTTGTCAATGTCCCTCTGGACAAGCTCAATGTAGGACTCCACAAAGTGGTTCCTATTGGGTGGCTGAAATTTACTTTTATTATACAGCCCTACCTTCTGTAATGAAAAACCACCAGTAGACTCCTCCGTCTCCACACTGCTTCCAGTCTCTTTATCGGAAAAAAATGATGAAAGTCTCAATCTCCTAAAAAAAGCCTGCAAATCAACGTCAATACCAAACCAGTCTGGATTAGTGAAGATCAGTGAAGATCAACCTACGATCTTGATGAGGCATGATGTTTTATACACTGTATTGGTAATTTTTGCTATTATGTGTATGTATATACCACTGTTGTTTGTTGTTTTTACGATATTTGTTAATTGTATTAGATGGGCGGTACTGAGTGGTGATTGGTGCACAGTGTGGCATCCACACTACTTAAGACAGCCCTTTGTGATTTATTGTATGCTTGATAAAGACCATGTTGTGGTCGAAACGTCGCATTGAACCATGGCTTAAATAAAGTTCATCTTGAAGATTTTACACCTGGATTGAGCGCTGTTCATTATATATTTCTTGGTCTGCTGGAATCCAGGATGGTTCCCTGGATGTGGAACGAGCGCTCTATTGAACAGTGAGTGCTGTCAGTCTTTTTTTGCTTTTTCATAGACCAAGAAGGACTTTGTCCCACTAAATTGTCATGGTTTTTAAGGTTGAAGGTAGTCATATGTCCAGCAAGTTCAACCTACAAGCTTACTTGTTTATCGAAAGAAAGGAAATCGCCCCATGAGGCGCGTTTCCATCATCTCAGTGCTGTTACAGTAAAGAATCTCCATGTATGATTATACCTTTCCTCTAGATGTAGAGGATGTCCCTTTCTTACAGTTGCAGGCCTAGATGTAAAACAATCATTAGAAAGATCTCTGTACTGTCTTCTCATATTTGTACATTGTAATAATTCCAAGCATACAGAAAATCAATCCACAGGGAAACTGGAATACATTTGGGCAAATATGTAACAAATTTTTAAAACGTCACAAATGATTTAATCAGCTGAAAATATTTGGAAAACGAAAACCCATATGCAAAGACATGTAAAATACTTTAAAAAAAAAAAAAACACAAGTAAAAGATAGGCAATGCAATCGGCCTATTTGTGTCCAGAGCTTCTGTGGTTGGATTTCTGTGCCTATAGGTAATAAGTGTAACTGGAGCCTTATGAGGGAATTGGTATGGTGCTTGTGATGAGAGCTAGCAAAGTTAAAAAGTCAGTTTGGAGGCAATGTCTTCTATCCGGGAGAAATGCGTTTACACTTGGATTACCTGTGTGATCTCAATCCATGGACAGCAGTCTGCGACCAAGTCTCCGGGAGCAGCTATTGTAAATGGAAAACTACTTCACTGCCCTGCAAGAATAGCTGCTGATGTTGGCACCTACAGTACCAGATTCGGAGAAGGTAATAATAGTAAGAAGAGCTGCCGGCGGCTGCCATCTGCACCTGACATTCTCAATCACATGGAACGCGGTGCAAAAATAACCTCGGCAGGATGTTCTGAAGAAACAATCTTTATTGAAATCCTTGCATAGCAATTATCATAAAAACCTTACCCCACAAAAGTACATTTGATCTGGTTATTAAACAGACGTTGCTAAACTTCAAATTGTCTCGGCTCATAACATGGCCCATACACACCGATGGAGGCATTCTCTATAAATACAGATACATGGTGGCGGCGTAATAACACAAGTGATTCCTAAAGAACAAGTCACATTAACAGAGGTGTCTGGCAAGTGGTACAAAATGTAGTCTTTTTATGAAAGCAATGTAACCCGTGCCATTGGCATGTGCTGACGTAACCAGTGTGTGGCACGCATGAGGGCGGTTCATTTTGTCCTGGTCTTCCTCAACTGAGAGATAACAGTATTGGCGTCATTGGCTCTGCAAGTGCTCGCCTTGGAAGACATGGGCATATGTATGGTGTATATTAAATAAAGCCTATTAAAACAGCACCAAAACCGTACAGTGCCGTCACACTACACGAGAGAAAGGAAACAAGAAATCCCCTAAAGATCTGTATAAAAAGCCACTAACGCCCCTACAGTAATAATAGTGAGTTACATATGTGTGGAGAAAGATACATGTGGAGTATAGCGGAGATACATAATGATATATGTGCTTCTTACGCGGTGTTCTTGCCTTCTCCCTCTCGTACCATTAATATTAACAGGCAGTTTGTTTTCTGGTGAAATGAAGGTGATATTACAATATATATTGCTAAACAAACAACATTTATTCCCCCAATACTGGTCACGGCTGTTCTCAGGGATCTGATGGATTTCCTCATTTTCACTCAGGTCAGAACATGCTCACTGGTGTCTTTTCTTCATAGTAACATAGTCCTTGGTGGCCGTGGATTGCTCCGTCCTTTCATTACCATCGATGCAGTCACTGACATACTGCAGAGGGCACGCTGCCATGAAATCTCCCATTAGTCGGATATTACGGAAATATGCCTGAATCTCAGCAGGATAGATACAAGGAGCATGGCCTTAACTTGGCACAATATGCCGGAGAGTAAAGGGCAGGCGTTCATCGTATAAACGGCAGTGCGGTACGAATACTGAGAGGTAGCTAACCAGCAGATGGCTGTAATCTCTGCTCACTCACTGTGAACTTGCAGAACGACTTCTCCCCGCTCACTCCTGCTGCCATATTATGCCTTGGGTTTTATCTAGAGGTCTGGCGGTGAAATGGCCCCTTTCTGAACTGTGCCGAATTTATATAGCTGTACAATTTTAATTTTCCTGTTGGGGCCACTTCATTGGCTCAAATGTAGCCCTCCATCTACACACTGACTCATTTTCCATACGATGGCAGTCTATCCTGGTTTTTATGCTTCAGATATCGGCAGCTGGTTTGCCCTGAGGGACACACCAGACTTGTGCTTGTTAACCAGCATTCCCTGGATAATAAAACTCCCCAACTTGTCATTTTCACCTTCATTAATTATCGACTACATACCTTTCAAATGCTCTGCTTGCTTACACCGAGTGTAAAGTGCTCTCTAACTGGAGTACAAGTCACTGACCACGCTGCTGCCCTCGTAATCCGAAGGCCACCTCTCTCCGGAACAACCCACCACTCATGAACGTTATTCTTCTAGAGGGCATTGTCTCACAGATCATTTACCGCATGTCTTGTGTGTGAACATGTATCTGAACACTATGATAATGGCCACGAAGAAGTACATTACAATGGGGGCTTATAATTGGTGGATTGCACTGTGGGTGTGCAAGCAGAGAAGCACAGAAAGGGTGTGATACGTTTTATGTTCTGCTCCAAGTCCATAGCCAGCTACGTCTGCAGTCCTCCCCGCTTGTCTCGCTTTCGTGAATCCTCTGGACGTGACGACCTCCCGATGTCCAATGTTAATAATAGTAATAGCTACAATGGTACACATAGAAGCATTTTGACACTCTTGAAGCAGTATAGCATTACCTTGACAAAGATACTGTGGGTGTCCGTGGCACTCCAACGTAAAACATGGCACACTATCGTCCTACACCACTGTCTTCTCAGACATAAGGCACAAACAAGCAGAATAACAAGAGATCCTTTCATAGAGCAGAAGAGTGAGTGATGCTTATGTGCATAAATACATAAGGTTTATCATCCCTGCTATCCTATGCTCAAGACTGCTTACATATATGGTTAATATGCAGTTTAACACGTCTTTATCAGGTTAGCTGAAGGCAGGCGTGTCTGACTTGTTACATGATGCGAGACTGCTGCCACGTGACAGCCGTAGCTCCCAATGGCTTCCTCTTATGGCTGCTGCAGAAAGTTCCCACATGTCCCACCTACAGGTCTTCGCTCTCCACCAATGCTGGCTGCAGGTGCACTGGGTTTGCTTCTGGCATGAAAGCAGCTTTGATGTCCAGCCCTTGGTCAGAAAGTGCTGCGTATCGACTAGCGGATGGACGTACTTTCCTCGTTTTGGGAGTGTGTGATTGTTGCCACTGAGCTGTGGAGACACATGGAGCAGGTGAGTTAAGTGGCACAGACCGCAGGTGTACAGTACTGATGATGATAGCGCAGCCACCTGCCCAATTTACTGTGTTCAATTTCTTCTGCATTTTTCCCATGGTGATGGGATTTGTTACAATCTCTTCATTACTGCTCTAATATGCTGCTGATTTTCTGCCCACAAATGCAGACGGAAAATCCTCCGCATATCCAACCCATGTGAACATACCTCTATTATGGGCAGCCCAATTAAAATTAATTTAAAAAAAACAAGTGAATTGTTTATAATTTGTTTGAACCATTTTTAGCACTTTTATAGGCTATATATCGGTCCCTCTATCTGAATTCATTATTCTAGTGACGCTGCACTGTTCAGATTACTATTTGTAGAGAAAACAATTAAAGAGCATTACATTCTGGAAAATGTCAGACGTCATTAGCTCAGAAGGTATGACGTGATACTTACTGTGCACATCAAGCCTCGCAGTACAAGATACAATGCCAGCCTCGTTCTTCGCTGACACAGTGTACCATCCAGCATCCTCTTTGGTGGTTCCTTGAATTAGTAGGCAGAGGTACCCGTAGTTATCCTGATGCATGCTGGGAAAAGAAAAAACATTTATTTACTGACGTCAGTAATGGTGTCACTATGATCCGGCCTGCATTTAGGAACCCAGGTACATGACAGTAATGGGTTACTTCTTTCCAGTCTCACACATGGAAAATGTCTATGTGGCTTTGATGACAAATCTGAGACTGCAAATTCTACCTCCTCCATTACAAAGCATTGAATAGCAGTTTTACCTAATTTGCAACGAAAATCCACACAAGAATGAGTATGATGCAGATATGAAATCCGGACAATGTTTTCATTTTTTTCTCAATGTGTGCATGCGATTTTTGAAAACTCCACTTCTGCTGCAGTGTAAATTGCTGTGGATTTTCGGTGTGAAATCTTGAACATGTGAAGTTTGCCTGTTACAGCCCTTTAAAGGGAATCAGCCAGTAGGATCCACCCTCTTATGTTGTGTATATGGGCATGTAGCTCATAGGACGATGAATAAATGATACCTTGATATCTGTAATCTGATGTCTTATAAGAAAAAAGTGGATTTTTCTAGAATATGTAATTGAGCTGCTCCAGGCTATGGGCCGGATACTGATCTGCATGAGAATCTGCCTCAGATTATTTTTAATAAAAGTGGGGAGTTACCAGTGTGAAACATGTCACCAACGCAGAACTGGGAACTGAACGTTGTCTCCTCACAAACACATTTGCTGCAGCTCTCACAGCTCTGCTGTATTACAACAATATTGCAAGATACCTGCAGAGGTGTCATACCTACACACAGCTCTACAGTGAGGCCAGGAGGGCACAGAGCGGCCATTACATATTACACTGGTAACTCCCCTTTTATTAAAAATAATCTCTGGAGGCAGATTCTCATGCAGACCAGCGTCCGGCCCACAGTCCTGAACAGCTCATTTACAGGAAGTGTCTCTGGAATATGACATTGGATTGCAGATATCAATGTATTTTATTCAGCTTCTTATGACCTACATTTCCATATACAGTACAGACCAAAAGTTTGGACTCACCTTCTCATTTAAAGATTTTTCTGTATTTTCATGACTATGAAAATTGTACATTCACACTGAAGGCATCAAAACTATGAATTAACACATGTGGAATTATATACTTAAAGTGTAAAACAACTGAAATTATGTCTTATAGTCTAGGTTCTTCAAAGTAGCCACCTTTTGCTTTGATGACTGCTTTGCACACACTTGGCATTCTCCTGATGAACTTCAAGAGGTAGTCACCGGAAATGGTCTTCCAACAATCTTGAAGGAGTTCCCAGAGATGCTTAGCACTTGTTGGCCCTTTTGCCTTCACTCTGCGGTTCGGCTCACCCCAAACCATCTCGATTGGGTTCAGGTCTGGTGAATGTGGAGACCAGGTCATCTGGCGTAGCACCCCATCACTCTCCTTCTTGGTCAAATAGCCCTTACACAGCCTGGAGGTGTGTTTGGGGTCATTGTCCTTTTGAAAAATAAATGATGGTCCAACTAAACGAAAACCGGATGGAATAGCATGCTGCTGCAAGATGCTGTGGTAGGCATGCTGGTTCAGTGTGCCTTCAATTTTGAATAAATCCCCAACAGTGTCACCAGCAAAGCACCCCCACACCATCACACCTCCTGCTCCATGCTTCACGGTGGAAGCCAGGCATTCATAGAGTCCATCCGTTCACCTTTTCTGCGTCGCACAAAGACATGGTGGTTGAAACCAAAGATCTCAAATTTGGACTCATCAGACCAAAGCACAGATTTCCACTGGTCTAATGTCCATTCCTTGTGTTCTTTAGCCCAAACAAGTCTTCTGCTTGTTGCCTGTCCTTAGCAGTGGTTTCCTAACAGCTATTTTACCATGAAGGCCTGCTGCACAAAGTCTCCTCTTAACAGTTGTTGTAGAGATGTGTCTGCTGCTAGAACTCTGTGTGGCATTGACCTGGTATCTAATCTGAGCTGCTGTTAACCTGCGATTTCTGAGGCTGGTGACTTGGATAAACTTATCCTCAGAAGCAGAGGTGACTCTTGGTCTTCCTTTCCTGGGGCGGTCCTCATGTGAGCCAGTTTCTTTGTAGTGCTTGATGGGTTTTGCCACTGCACTTGGGGACACTTTCAAAGTTTGCCCAATTTTTCAGACTGACTGACCTTCATTTCTTAAAGTAATGATGGCCACTCGTTTTTCTTTACTTAGAATTTGTATTATGGCAAGAAAAAAAGCAGCTAACAGTCTATTCAGTAGGACTATCAACGGTGTATCCACCAGACTTCTGCTCAACACAACTGATGGTCACAACCCCATTTATAAGGCAAGAAATCCCACTTATTAAACCTGACAGGGCACACCTGTGAATTGAAAACCATTCCCGGTGACTACCTCTTGAAGCTCGTCAAGAGAATGCCAAGAGTGTGCAAAGCAGTCATCAAAGCAAAAGGAGGCTACTTTGAAGAACCTAGAATATAAGACATAATTTCAGTTGTTTCACACTTTTTTGTTAAGTATATAATTCCACATGTGTTAATTCACAGTTTTGATGCCTTCAGTGTGAATGTACAATTTTCATAGTCATGAAAATACAGAAAAATCTTTAAATGAGAAGGTGTGTCCAAACTTTTGGTCTGTACTGTAGACGACTTAGGAGGGTTGACCCTACTGACAGATTCCCTTTAAATACACAGATAATATAACAAGTATTAAGGAGAATCATTAAGACTGGACCACCAGGATAATTTCATAGCTCTCTGATGTTACAATGAGGTAGACTCTTTACAACAAAGCAGGTTTTGCTAATATAAAATACATTGCATAAGTGTTAGATACGGCTCTGACAACTGATCACCAGACACTTCATTGAACATGCGGTATGAGTTGCAGAATTGCCGACATTACATCTGTGAGAATTCACATACTATTAGATTCTCCTCTTAGTAACAGAGCATGCTTTACTAATATGGTTTCCATTACTTTACCCTGTAATGATTATAGTAGGTACACACAAAATGACTGACAATGAACAATCTATTCCATACATACAAGTATGATTGTTTCTGTAGCATGTGCATGGATTTCTACACAATAAGTTTAGGTGACTGGGGCTGTCACAAACATTTCTGCAACAACTTTGCGACTTGTGATTGTAACCATAAATATTGCCTGTGAGCTCTAGTTACCCACAGGGTCCTTATAGGGGTTGTTTGGGACTTTACACTCATGGCCTATCCTCAGGATTGGTCATCAATACCTGATCAGTGGGTGCAATATACAGCAGCTCCGCTGATGAACTGTTCCCCTGTCCTGATTTTGTTTGTATTTCAGGTGTTCCAAGACCTTATCATGGATCTTGACTAGTGATGAGCAAGTATACAAACAGGCATTCCTCACATGTATTCAGCGTACCTGGAAGCCGTAAATCATGCAACTGAGGCGATGAAAACTATATCTCCGAGCAATAACAAATACTCGGAGACCACCCGAGCAACGAGTACACTCGCTCATCACTACTCTTGACCAGTCTGAGTAGGAAGCCCTTTGACATTTTAGTTTTGAGAGCAATTTATTATAGCTATAACAACCTGACTCTATCTGTGTTGTATGTCAGGGAATCATTTTCTTTCTTCCAGAATATTTGTGGTGGGGGCATTCCAGACACTCGGCACTCTAGTCTCACTGGGTATCCTTCAGCCACACCTGTGTTTTGGAGCTTTTCAATGAACACCGGTGGCTTGTGGGCATCACGTGCTGTTGGAGACAAAAGATACACAATTATAAATCCAAATATCTACCTGTATTGATAGGTGCGTCACAAACAGGTTCATCTGATAAAATAAAGAAGATCCAAGTTGCAATTTTTTCAGGTGCAAAAACTGTTCTCTTGCTATAGAATAGGTCCGGCTCATTAAGACTGACGTTTTTGTACACCAATCTTAATGAAGGCAGTGCTGGAGTAAGATGTCTCTAATGCCCTCTAAATGAATTTGGTGCATCAGTCAGGGACTGGAGCACATCTATGACAGAATTTACACCAGTAAAGTGGAGTACATTTTGATGCATTGGCTGGAATGCGTGATGCCAGAAACGGTGTAGTCAGAGTCTGGATGGAACTATGCATATCGTATACTTGCAGCCATGTGCTTGCCATTTCCAGCGCAGGCAGCGGAGAATTCTCACAGTGTGCAATGTGATTCAGTAGTCTGCAGTTACATCGAGCATGTGCTCCTTTCCTAAAGGGTTAAGTTAAGGGTTAAGTTTCCCAAACTTTTCCTCCATAGGAAGGAGGTTCTAGGATTGGCGAGAGTATTCAGCCATTCGGCGGTGTGTCGCATTCCCCCCCCCGACACTTGCTGATAGGGCACGTGTATTTGTAGATAAAGAGGTGGGGGGATAAAAGGGGCTGGCAGCGCCAAGGATCATGGAGATAGTGCTGCCCACCTTGCCTCAGGGAACTGAACAGACAGTAGGTAATAGAAAAGGTAGATGGGCTTCAGCTTTGGCAAAGCTGCGGTTGGTTATAATTACTTTATTACATAGAGTAATAAAGGCCGTGGCCAAAAAGTTTTATTCCATCAAGTAAACGTGTGTTTGCGTAATTATTGGGTATTTTATAAGGGTAGAGGTATGGATAACGGTCATTATTATGTATTGCAGAAGCTTGTATTCTGTCCGCAGAGCATCTGATAATTTTTCATAGACTCATTGGCATAAATGACATGGTCTGTTTCTCATTCAAAAAAACAGACAATTGAGAAAGCTTGTCATTTGTATTGCCAAATGTATGTCATCCGTGTGGCATCTGTTTTTATCAAAAATGTAAAAAAAATTAGACGAACAAATACACGTTCCTATTTCCTAATTTAAGAATTACAAGCCAATTGAAGGCCACTGATGTAATGTGAACAGAGCCGTAGGTGGGTTACGCTTCTGCAAAATTATCCAGGGACAAATCAGTTAATTCTTTGTGCGGATTCAACACATTGAAAATACTAAACCTTACAAAGAAATATTCTAAACAGCCGGATGCTGTGCCAAGGACTACTACAAGCACATGACAGCGAGACGGAGTGCAATACTTTCCAGATTGTATATAGAGTTTACGAAGCCAAACAAGGTCCTGAGGTGCAGGCCTGCACGAGGAGCGCCCGGCCGAGGCCCGGCCTCCTACATCCGGCTGCATTTTTCATGTAACTGAGTCTTACACCAAAAGCACTAAAATAGCTGTGAATTGTATAGAGAATGCCAAAAAAGCTAACGGGGACTCCCCAATCTCTACTTCGGCCTAGAAGATAGAAACCAGGCCTGCTCCAGGCCACGCTCACTATGGCAACCGTGTGAACACGGACACTGACTGGCATGGACACCCGCCCTCCACACAATGACTCTGGATTTATTGCTGGCATGGCCCCGGGTAATGAGGACATTTCTATTCCTGAAGCAAATAACCTTTGGGCTCTTTTAGCCATGACATAGTAAGAAAGGTACAGTACACCATTAATTGGTGGCACATAATTACACAGAAATCTGGACAATATCTTTGGTGAAAACTATAAAATCTGAAGTGCATGTTTTATATCTGATGCCAGCTTTAGAAAAATTAATTATCTGATGCCAAACGTAACCCCAAAGCTTCAGCAGATTTACTGACAGAGCGCGGGCAGACGACAGATATTCTCAAATGAGTGCGATCCATGGTTTTCACACATAGTACTCGCACCTGTGATAATCTCTGGGGCTGTGCACATGTCCAATTCTTTCTTCAAATCGAGTGGTCAGCGGAAAAAATGGAAACAAGTCTGATTTTGATCGGAGTGTCGCCTTAAAACTGGCAATGGAAGTCTATGGATGCTTGAAAAAAAAAAAATTGGACCGTACCCAAATGACAAAATGGAGAAGGTGGAGAACTTTTTTATTTTTCTCTCCATGTCCAAGAAAAACTTATGCCACTCTGATCAAACGCTGACTAGAATAATTGGATCGTTTTACTAGGATGTGGAGAAAACTGTTGTGTGACCGTGCCCTTACTAGAAAATAATGCCATCAAGGACAACTCCTTGTACTACAGAATTACTGACAAAGGCTAAAGCTTTTGGAGATTCTGTACTTACCAGCAACTATGAGCTCCAAGCTGAAGGAATTCTGGCCGGCACGATTAGAGGCCACACAGGTATATATCCCTGCATCCCTTGTGGTCACCGGCTCAATGATCAGGGAGTGCACTCCATTCTCACGCACCAACATCTTGTGAGAGTTGTCTGGGCGGACAGGCCTTCCATTCAATTGCCAACTCAGGTCTGGAGTAGGTAGTCCACTCACCTGTTTTATACAGAACATACATAATGCTACAGATCAGGGAATGGTTTATGGAAATAAGTTATCAGAATAGTAGTATCGCTAGAATATGTAATGTATCGTCTCATCAAAGCAATGTATGTACTCAAAAAGGCAAAGCTCTTCACAAGGTGAGAGGAGAGCATTGGGTAACAAAAAAAAATGACTTTTTTTTTTTTAAAGAATGTGGTTTATTGAAATATTAATTTGGACGCCAGAACACAAATTGTTTCACCCATAGGCACCCATCGCTTCACAGCCAAAACAGAGATCACACGCCGACTGAAGTCATTTGACTTTACCACTCTCTTTTATTAGAGTATGACACAAGGAAAAGGAAGTCATGGCCACTAATTTGGGTCTGTCGTTCCCAACTGCCCTCCCAGCCAGAAAACTGCAAACTGTTCTGCTGCTTAGCAAGAAGATTCCTCCGTGCATTGACCGCCATTATTTATTTTTATTAAAGGGAACCTGTCGCTTGATTTATACACCACAGGCAACATGAATCAGAGCCTGGATGCACCATTGCAGCCAGGAATATTTTTCTCTGAAAATATAGTTAGAAGATCAAGCATGAGACCATAGCTTGAGAGGAGACTAGTCCAGCTTCTTCCAGCCATCAATCACATGGAGAGGTGCTGGAAAAAGCTGGCAGGGGACAGCGCAGGACTAGTCTCATCTTTCCCTATGGTCGCTGGCCAGATATTCAAACTATATTTTGTATGAAATGTCTGAGAATTTTGAGAAAAAAAATATCTGACAGCAATGATGCAACCAGGCTCCAATTCATGCTGTTTGTGGTTTGGGCAGAATGAATCAACTGCCAGGTTCTCTCTAACCATGTGTCCTCTGTCCCCAAAAACGGGAATAGCCAAATATCACAGTCTGGCCATGCGAAAAGGCTGAAAACTGAGGTAACTCATCCGGAGCAGCCTTTTGTAGTCCAGTTTCTGCTGCTCACGAGTGTCAGCACTTTTCAGGTTTCTACTGCTCCCTAACAGGAAGAATAACAAAACACGATGTGCTGTCCAGAAAGTGGCTTTATAGTACTGGATCTCGAGCATTAGCCGACTCCGACGACTTCACGGGTAGCAGCCATCCAGCTTATGTGCACACCTGTGAGGAAAGTCGGCGTAAGGGAACTGAAAATGCTCAAACCTTTGTTCCCAAGGGGGAAGTCACCACCAGAGGTGTCAGCCAGTGGCTTAAACCATCCACCGATGGGTTTGATCAACAGTCCAATGTGTATTTGGGCCTCCGACTCGCCTCTGACATATGACTTCAGGGGAGAGAATGATCCGGTAAGTCCTATTTTGGACTGTCAGTCTATTTGTTTTCTAAGAGATAAACCGCTGACAGATGTCTGGAAGTGGATCTCTCAGAGCATAGGAGTGCCCAACTGTTTATGGTATAGCTGTTTGGCTGAACCACCGTTTGGCTGACCGCCATGTCACGTGTTTGAGGGTCTGTATTCCTTTTTCATTGCTGAGAATTGATGGACTCTTGTCCTTGCATGTGTATGGAGAGGTTGGGAGGCATAGCCCGTTGAGCGTGCCTGGTCACCTTTAGGCCAGCAGTAGTACACACCTTCTGTCCTTATCTTCTTGTATTTGTTCCCCCCTACCTCACAGGCGAATGGGTTGGCCCAGTGTTCACGTATATGAAGGTCGGGAGCGTACGCTACATTTATAATAGTAGCTCAGACAGTGATATTAGCTCTGGATATCCAGGCTACATTGCTGCAGCTGCCACATTGTGTATGAAGCCTCATGTACATGCACTATAAATATACAGAAATATGGTTTATTTTTATAGTTACCCTCAAGCTCTTTGGACAGACAGGTATCATAAACATCCCATACGGCATGAGATGTCAGTGAAGCACAGGAGGTTAAAATCTGATTGTTGCCATGTGTTAGAGAACTAGCCACAGATCTGTCATTCATCAAGCTGTCAGATTACCAGATGTCCATCAAGTGCCCCAACGCGCGTCTGCCCCAGAGTGATGTGATGTGAATGGAGTCATTTCTGACTGTGTCCTACGGAGGGATTATTATTGGACTCGCTACTCCTTATATCCCAATACAGAGGACAGACCCTTGGCTTCTTGTATTTAGGAAGAAGGTTAAGACATAAAAGATGAAGCAGTATTTTTTTTTTTAGGCCTTCATTCCAATAGCCATAAGGTATTTTCCATGGATGTATGTGTGGGGATTGGCATTTTTGGCAAGCTCAGCTTTAGTTGTTATTGGCACTATTTTGGGGTGCATATCCTCAATAACACTTATTTTTGGGAGGCATATTGGAAAAACCTTGCAATTCTGCCAGTGTTTTTAAAGATGTTATGACATTGACGGCGCAGTAATAATGACATGTTAGCTTTATTCTGCCGGCTGTTAGGATTATGGGATAACATTTATACACTTGTGCTAGGTTTATTTGCTATTCACAATAAAATACTTTTCTAAAAATATTTTGTAATTTATTGCTGAAGATTTATGATGGCTTACTCACTGCGTAAGGCCTGGCAGTGTTTATTGGCAGCATTGTGGGGCAACTTCTTCAGCATTCTTAATTCTCATCTGTGGGGCAAGATGAACCAAAAACAGGAAATCTGCCATTGATGCCTGTCTGTGTAACATTGCTGCCAGCACATCATGTACTGAGGCCTTGGATAGGCCTCCAACTCTTACAGCAAACCATCTGCACAAGGCAATTGCTTCATGGGGTACTGATAAAACAGGAGGAGGGCATTGACCGCGCACAGGGAGGCTGCTTCCTCTATAAAACTACTAAGGTTTTCCAGATGTTATTGACTTTGGAATTAAAGAGAGTCTGTCAGTAGGTTTTTGCTATGTAATCTTACGGCAGCATGATGTAGGGACAGAGAGCTTGATTCCAGCGATGTGTCACTTAGTTTACTGGGTGCAGTAGTTGTTCTAGAATCATAGTTTTCTCAGCCGCAGATCTAGCAGAGCTCAGAATGTTGAAGCCTGTATAACTTCACCCCACCACGGATTGGCAGCTTTCTGTGTACATTGTACATTGATAGAAAGCTGCCAATCAGCGGGGTTACAGAAAGCAGTTGATTAGGACGCACGAGGCAGCAAGTACTGTAGTAGTGATAAAATACAGAATGTATTGAAACAACAAAACGCAGCCTAGTAAGTGACACATGGCTGGAATCAGGGTCTCTGCCCTCTACATCATGGTGCTCTGAGATTACATTGCAAAACCTGGTGACAGATTCCATTTGAAGGTGTTACACAGCCAGAATTACAATCATCTCCAATTAGGAAGGCAGGGTGGTGGCTGTATAACACAGCTAGCACCTGCAAGTGATGGCATTGCTTCTGTGCCTGCACCATCACTGCACTGAGTGGTTTGTGGGCATGCCCTATGTCAGAGAATGGGATGGGGCGAGCCATAATTGGTTTATACAAAAATATAAAAATAGATAATAATGACTAATTCACAGAAAGTCCTCATCTGCTGAAGACCGTCTGACCTCACAGAGAGGCACTGAAATCATATAACGGCCTTACTAACTATGTTACTATGTTAATTAACGATTCTCATTACAATGTAGTCCGTTCTATAAGATTTATGTTGTGTTATCTGTTTTTGGTCATTGGACATTTTTTTTAAATGCCAAATCTGTAGTGAACTCCCACAAATGACCAAGAGACTTTTCCATGATTCCATATGTCCCGGTGACATCCTCACGGCTCCCCAAGGCTTCTATGGGATTAGTGCGCATTATCTGTGAGCTGGAGCCGCACCGACCATGCACAGCCCTTCTGTACTTTCTCTATAGAAGCTATTACAATCCCATGCCGCCTGCGGAGGGTGAAATATAGCCCAGAAATAAGTGGATAGATTTAGGCGGCTTTAAGTGACAAAGGACACTGCCGGCTAATTTGTCCTCCGCACAGTCCAGATCTATTACTTGATCGGTGGCTAGGAGTATCACAGACTTTTCTCAAGTTTCCTTTCCCATGGGAAGGTTCTGAGAGGCAGGAAGAAATGTGAACAATTGTTTCTTTGAAGCATTACTCCACTACACATGTGCCAATAATCTCTAAATTGCATTCCCCCAGCTTCGCTTTCTAACGTCCTCCTACATGGTAAGATCTGCTTTGAACCATCTGGCGACATGTGCAGTGGGCACTGGTTTAGTTTGCCGGGAAGCAATGGTCACTGTGGACACTGCAGCTGGGAAACACATGAAGTCACAGTGCTTCAGCTCAGATAGAACGGAAAGTGTGTACATAATAAGCTGAAGGGTGTACAGGTATAATAATGGCTGACTCTGGAATACATCACCACATGAGGACTAGATGCTTCATCGTTCATAGGGTTGGTAAAAGGTGGTTGTGTTGAAGAAAGTTGCCGACAGCCATGAAGTATTATAGGGCAGTCATTTAGATTAATGGCTGTCCTTACAAAGAGACCACCAGAATAGGAGCCAGTCCTCCGGGCTCATAGTCTAGGCCCAGAGTGTATGACACCCCTTTAGGATGTCTGTACGCAGAGCATAAATAGGGTTTTTTTTCGTGAAGACAACCTATGCGACTCCTATAATGCAGTAAGTGTGCATTAATACTTGAGGGTCCTGGAGATGTTACAGTGGTCATATACAGTACCATTCAAAAGTTTGGACA
Source organism: Ranitomeya variabilis (assembly GCF_051348905.1). NCBI lineage: Eukaryota > Metazoa > Chordata > Amphibia > Anura > Dendrobatidae > Ranitomeya > Ranitomeya variabilis. Next base: position 996,021,095 of record NC_135232.1, on the reverse strand, counting down.
CACCTATTCAGACAATGGGTTTTCTTATTCTTATTGGAATGTGCACCATGAAGGAACACATATGCAACCAAGGAGTAAAGAAACGCTTCTAAAACAAACCAGAACACGTGATATAAAACCTTAGATTCCTCAAAGTGTCCCCCTTAACTCTGATGACAGTTTTACACTCCCTTGGTATTTTTCAAGCAGTTCCATTAAGTAGTCACCTGAAATGGCTTCTACTAAACAAGCATTTCTCATGAAAAGTTCATTTATGGAATCGCCAGTCTTCAGAAAATGTTTGCGATCTTCAGGTGTGTTTTGCAGAAGTAAAGATGATACAAAGTTGGAGACAGTAAAAAACCCAAATGTATGAACTGGGATATAAACTGGTGTGCATGCAACATGTAAGCGCACATTCACACTGGCCAATGAACAGAAGAAAACAAAGACAATGATTGAACACCCTGCAGTAAATAAATAGCATTGTGCATGACAATAATATAGTGCAGTTAGTTACCGTACATGTTTTTTTGATAAAAAATGCAGAAGCCATCCCGCCACTTCCCAGTGACCCTAATTGGATTAGTCCTAACTCTAATAATAAAAACCTATTAATATTAAATTAATCATTATGTTTCCGGCTTTGTTTTTTTTTTTTTTTTTTCTTTTTAAAAGTAAGAGACAGTGATGAGCTTTATTCCACAAATGTCCTAAGCTGGAATATGGCAAAAACCACTCAACTAAAAGAAAACAGTGCATCATTACCAGTGGCGTAACTACAAAATTATGGGCCCCGGTGCGAACTTCCAAATGGGGCCCCCCCCGCAGCCCTGCCATACAACTCAAGGTAATCCCCATAGAATACAACGCAGCCCCCCTCATAGTGCTCCATACCGTTGATTATTGCCCCATAGATGCTCCATATAAAGCTGCCCCATATATAATGCTCTGCACCGTTCATTATGGCCCCATAGATGCTCCATAGAAAGCTGTACCATATATAATGCTCTGCACCGTTCATTATGGCCCCATAGATGCTCCATAGAAAGCTGTGCCATATATAATGCTCTGCACCGTTCATTATTGCCCCATAGATGCTCCATAGAAAGCTGTGCCATGTATTATGCTCTGCACCGGTCATTATGGCCCCATAGATACTCCATATAAAGCTGTGCCATATATAATGCTCTGCACCGTTCATTATAGCCCCATAAGATGCTCCGCACAGCCACTTGCCCCTTATAGTGCTGCACAAGTGTTATGGCCCCATAAGATGCTCCGCACAGCCACTGCCCCTTATAGTGCTGCACAAGTGTTATGGCCCCATAAGATGCTCCGCACAGTCACTGCCCCATATAGTGCTGCACAATTGTTATGGCCCCATAAGATGCTCCGCACAGCCACTTGCCCCATATAGTGCTGCACAAGTGTTATGGCCCCATAAGATGCTCCGCACAGCCACTTGCCCCATATAGTGCTGCACAATTGTTATGGCCCCATAAGATGCTCCGCACAGCCACTGCCCCTTATAGTGCTGGCGCTGCACAAGTGTTATGGCCCCATAAAATGCTCCGTATAGCCACTGCCCCTTATAATGCTGCACAATTGTTATGGCCCCATAAGATGCTCCGCACAGTCACTGCCCCTTATAGTGCTGGCGCTGCACAAGCGTTATGGCCCCATAAAATGCTCCGTACAGTCACTTGCCCCTTATGCTTTTGCTGCCATAAAAAAAATAAATCACATACTCACCTCACCTCTCTCTCTTCGCTCAGGACCCCCGGCACTTTCAATATTTACCTGGCTGCTCCTCGTGCGGCTCCGTCTTCGGCACTGACGTTCAGCAGAGGGCGCGCACTGACTACGTTACCGCGCCCTCTGACCTGAGCGTCACTGCCAGAGGACGCTGATGACAGAGCCGCACCGGAACGAGGAGCGGTAAATATCGCGCAGCGCTGCGCAGCGCTGTATACTCACCTACTCCCGGCACGGTCCCTGGACGTCCCTGCTTCTTCCAGCGCTGCAGATTGTTCCTGTATTGAGCGGTCACAGTTACCGTTCAATACAGAAATGAATATGCAGCTCCACCCCTATGGGAGGTGGAGTCGCATATTCATTTCTGTAATGAGCGGGACCATGTGACCGCTCAGTGCAGGAAGAATCTGCAGCGCTGGAAGAAGCAGGGATGTCAAGGGACCGTGTCGGGAGTAGGTAAGTATAATTAGAGAGCGGTGACGGCTCTCTGCTGCGGGTCACTCACAAATGGTGGATCATCATCAATCATGGGTCATTTCATTCTCCTTCACTCCTGTCCATGGGGCCCCTAAGTAGTCGCAGCTGCGACGGCGGTAGTTACGCCCCTGATCATTACTTTAAGACATGAAAGTCAGTCATTTCAGAAAATTGCCTGACCAAGAATTACCACTTTTGCAGGGAATTAGAGTTGGCAGCCTCAAAAAAAAAAAAAAAGACAGCACCTCAGATAACACCACTCATAAATGATGCACAGACATCAAGTAGCAGACACATCTAAACATCAAATAAGAGGAGACTGCGAGAGGCAGGCCTTGAAGAGACTGTGGGTGATTTGATCCAAATTTAAGGCACTTTTACCCAGCACAGCTACCACAGCATTCTGCAAGAACATGCCACCCATCTAGTTTGCACTTTTTGGGACCATCACTTGTGTTGCAAAAGGACTATAACCAAAACCCACCTCTATCCTAGGTGTGTCCAAATAGGAGGAGGGATGGAGTGCTGTGTCAAATGACATGACCTGCACAGTCACCCAACCTCCACCCAATTGAGATGGTTTGGATGAGTTGGACCATAAAGTGAAGGCCAAGCAGCCAAAAAGTGCTCAGCACCTCTGGGGACTCATTCAAGACTGATAGAAAACCATTCCAGGTCACTACCTACTGGAGCTGCTAGAGAGAATACCGAATGAGCATACAACTCTCAGAGGCTAATTTGACAAATCTAAAGTTTAACATATATTCTGGTTTGTTTTCCACGTTTCTTTACTCTTTCTTTCCATAGATGTCCCTTCCTGGTTTTGCTGCTTTGAATCGAGAATGTGTACATTGCATGAGCAGGTGTGTCCAAGCTATTGACTGGCATTTTAACCTGTGCTGCTCATGTAATTAATAAGAAACAATATTAGTAAAAACTGAAATAGTAAGGCTATGTGCACACGTAGGAAATGTGGTGCAGAATTTTCTGCACTAAATCTGCATCTCCTGGCAGAATGCACAGGTGCGGTTTTTATGCGTTTTTTGTGCAGTTTTTACCACTGCGGATTTCTATTACTGGAGGGGTGCAGAAACGCTGCAGAAACGCACAAAAGAAGTGACATGCACTTCTTTGAAATCTGCAGCGTTTCTGTGCAGATTTTTCTGCACCATGTGCACAGCTTTTTTTTTTTTTCACATTGATTTACATTGTACTGTAAATCACAGTGCAGTTCTGCAGCGTTTCTGCAGCAGAAAAATCTGCTGCAGATCTGCACCAATTCTGCACTAAATCTGCATAGTGTGCACATACCCTAATGCTCAGCAGTACTAGGGTAATGCGAGTGACTCCATACCTTACAATCCATCCTACAAAGCTTTCCTTCCTGGACAATGAGATCTCCAGGAGCCTGCAAGAAATGAGGACGGAAAAATCTCTCTTGGATTGGTTCGTTTTCATCACCGCTATCTCTTGACCGAGACCGGGGTCTAAAATGAAAAAATGAACAAAAAAAAAATTGTTTAAACTGTTTCCTTCCACAGAAATGTGCATTTACAATGCAAGTAACTAGACAATGATGCAATCAGCCAGAAATGCCGGGTGGCCAAAAGTCTCCGAGTATGGATAAAAATATTTCAGGATATTGTTTCAAAGTCTTGTGGTAAGACACCATATAAATAATTGGTGATCTATACCACGTGCAGCGTCTACACACCATGCCTGAGTAATGTCTCATGCTGGTTCACATCGCGGAAAAATCTGGTCGTAAATACTAAGAGAAAGTTCTAATACTCAAGGCAAATAAAGCTGCCAATATCATTAATTTTACATCTTGTAACAAATTCTGTCAAGTTAAGATAAAGGTTTTGGAAATGCAGGGCAGCAAGGGAAAACTGATGTTTCATATCTATTACCGGGTGTGTATAGATAATTTCTGATAGTGGCACAATACGTTTGGGAGCCGCTCACAGCTCTCACCCATTCACAGTAGATCACAGTCTGGCGAATGATCGCTTGGCCGACCACGATCTCTCCAGACTCCGGCATTCACATGAATACTTGACCGAGCGTTCCTGCTGTGTCTGGGAGATCAGATGGATCAGCCACCGAAATTCAACAGGCCAGCACCTTCTTTCCCCCAAAATCATCTGTTGGCAGAGTCGTGAGGCCCCCAACATTCGATTATCAGCCAATATCGGCGGCTTCTGCTGACTTTAATCTAATGTATATGGGGGGGGGGGGCTTAAGGCTTTATCACTGGCATGGATGTGCAATGTACACGGTGAAAAAAAATAGCATATTTATATGTATTGTCCATCTTTAGGTTTGTGGCAACAGGTTTCACATAAAATATACCTTCTAACGTGGGGCTGCGCTGTGGGTGTGCGGGCACTCCTTCCTCTCTGGTTCACAGCCTGCACCATCAGCCTCCCCGTGCAACTTACTCTGCCCTGTAGATTGGAGAAACTAATTTAGAATCAGCTGGAAAAATAATATTTTATGGGGAAAAAAAAAAAGACAAAGTAAAACATGAATGCAGGCCTAGATAACACAATATCTCTTCAAGTAGAGAAATCTGGAAAACGGATAAAAGGGAACCGGTCATGATGAAAATGATATCTGATCTGTGGGGGATGTTCTAGAGCCGGAGGAGCTGATCAGATTGAAATACATTTTTGTGTGAAAATTTTCAGTAAAACGTGAATTTTATTCATTGGAGTCCTATGTATACGAGTCCAGTGGGCGGTCCTATTCTGTGACTGACTGTGACTGTGCGCGGTGAGATAAATGCCAATTACTAGTCAGACTGCCACTAGGCTTTACTGAATCTTCTCCCACAAACCTACATATCATTCTGCTCGGCATCACCTTCGCCATAGCCTGCTGTCCACAGATTGGACTGCATGGACAATGCGCCAAGTATTGAACACCATTCTTGACTATTCCTACAAGCTGGAGAGTCTCCTTGTCAGGCTGCTCTAGGTCTTTTAGGTCTTCAGGTCTTTCATCTCTAGAAGCATCGCTCCAGAAAGGAATATGGATGCCTATATAGAGTATCATGCTGTAGGAATGGGCATTTATTGGTAGGAAAGGTAAGGAGCTCGGATCTCATACACCAATGTTGTATACACATGGCAGGTTATATAATAGATATTTCTGCACTGTAATAACATCATTTATTGGGAGACAGAGACGGTCCCTAGTGCAGGAGAACCCGAAATAGGTCAACGCAAGTTGACCTCGCTTAAATCCTTGAAATAAAACTGGAACAAAAAAGCAGCAGACCTCCCGACCCGCCAGGACTGTAACCTAGCAGCATGGGAAACACAACACAGATCTCATGTTTGGAGCCTTTTCTGCGGCAGTGACAGGAGTTTATTCGCTTCACGTATAATCCTGTTTGTGTTTTTATCTTGGCACTTGTCTCGTACGCACTAAGCAGGCACAGATTTCAGCGGATCAGTAAGGATATATTCCCATCTCTGTTCTCTGCAGTCTCATGTCACGCAGGAATTATTTCTGTTAGATTTTTCTTAAGGAAGTCAGTGTCTAAGAGCTCAAGTAAATGTGAGTCCAAGATTTGGGATTCACATTCAAGTGTTTTCCCGGAAGATGAAGAAGAGCGTGTAAGAGCATAATCAGCCTGCGCTTGACATTCAGAGCAGCCAGGCCCATTAGATACATATGAGACTAATACAGGGGTCCAGCATTGGGGGAATCACTCCTTTATTGTATAAAGGCACATACCAAGTGACAGTATCATTTCTGGTATTATGTGGATATTAGGATATTATTTTTTCTGTTATGGGGCTGATACACATTAATTTTCACCACTTTTCACCAGGACTGGCCAAACATCTAACATGTACGGGAGTGTCATGGCTCTCACCTGATGGTTCATATCTGGTCATGTTGGATAACACCACACTTTCCTTTGCTCTCTCTGGAGAGAAGCTTCCTCCAGATGTGTCTGACAGTGGCCGACTCTGCTCTTTCTATTGAAAACCCCTGCACATTCAGGTGAACTGAGCATGCGTAAGTCTGAGGTATGGCAGGAACAATGTGCTGCAGATTTCAGCATTCAGAGATTGTAGGAGAATGAACAGTTTCACTCGGGCAACTTTATATTCATGATCACACCATGAAGGGTCACCATCGGCTGTCTGCTGAACACAGTCTCTCCAGCATAAGCCTGAAGTAGTTCTATACTCAAACTTTACAGGGGTTAGCCAGGAGACTTTTATTATTTTTATGTAGGGGGCTAAAATCTACCTGCCTGTTCTGCATGAGGACCATTTATGCCAGCTCACCCCGCGAGACCCCCGCTCTAACTCCCCTTTCAAGAGCAGCATCTTGTCTTTCAGTCAGCTCTGTTGTAGGGGCGTCACTGCAGACATCATGCTGACTGACAGGCGGTTCCCTACAGTTAGGCAGTGGGAAATCTGCTGTCAACCAACATGACACCCATCAAAAGAGCAGTGCAGAAGAGAAGCAGCTGCTCTGCTGACATGACGTCAGCGGAAGCCGCAAAATCACTGGCAGGAGCTTTCCATGTCCACTCTAAGGAGGCAGAGATCAGGGCCAGGCAGGTAGTTAGCAAGTACCTGCTTGTAAATTCTTGTCCCAATAGACAAAAATAATAAAAGTCTCGTCTCGGATAACCACGTTAATGCTCGTTTCACGGATTAAAAAAAAACATCAAAGGTGTAAATACAATCATCCATATCTTTAGAGCCATATGGCGGATTTGAAAAAAGTGGAATATTCAGGGGAGCAGAGGGAATAAAATAGGAGCAAAATCTGGCTAGTTTTGACCTGGAAATGGAATCTGTTTAGACATCCACATTAATTTCATTTGTGATAAAAAAAAAAAAAAAAGCGTAGCTAATTAATTCATGCTAAAGTTTATCCCCAGTGAAAGAATGCAAATCATCAAGCCCTTTAGTATTCTGGGTATAGGGCAATCACCTGCCAGAATGGCGTTACACAAAGTGTATGAAATAAACATTATCAGCCACACCCTTAGGTGGAAGATATGACTGGCTGCGGTTACATTGGCAACTGAGGACGATGAGTTCATGTCTGAATGTGAGATGTGGCTCTGGTAACCATACCTGTGGGTTGGCAGCCATGATGGTATAGTTGCCGTCATCATCCAGGGAGGAGGCGGGCGTATGAAGGGAGCAGGTCCCATCAGGTTCTCTCTGGATCCTGTAGTGTTCGCTTCTTTTTGAGATTTGTTTACCATCTTTGAACCAATAGATCTGTGGATACAGAGAATATAAGCAGGAACTTGTCACTGGAGGGCAAAAGGCGGGTATCAGTGCCAACATACACAGACATGGCAGCTGTAGGCCTAGGCAGCTGCCCATTTACTCCTTTATAGTCCAACATATCAAACAAATGACGCAGGGATCCAAAAGCTATTTTAAACATAAAGAAAAATGGATTTAAGCACTGCCAAGAATGAAAATCTCTGAAGGTTACAAGACCTCATCATGATTCTACCCCAATAACATGACAGAGTGGGGGATCTGTACTGCTTCATAGAGGGGATCCCTGCACACAGTAGGACGGCTCCATCATGGCTGCATCATAATAAACCCAGCCTGGGTAAGCGGTGTCACCCGGGATTCAGCCGTGACCACAGAGACACTAGATCATTGGGAATCCTTGATTGCCTGACATTGGAGGTGACAGAACCTGGCCTACAAGGAGTCACCATAGTGAGGTGGCAGATCCCAGTCATGTCTGTAGATAACGACAAAGATATTCTCCAAGTTATATAAAAGTAGGTATGACAGCAGCTTTGGTATGGAGTACCAGAAGTTTCCATCCTGTCGGTCATGTCCTACTACTGCTGCTTTATAAAGACGATGAATCATGTAATTGGACACAGATGAAAGCACAATAAATCCTGCATCGTCCGTACTTAGCTGTACCTTCCAAGCCCTTGGCTGTATGAGCACAGCGCTCACTCATTGTGTCTGCTGTACAGGACGTTCCAAGTTTTACAACATCAGGACATTGGTAAATGGTAATAATCTGTAGGCAACATAAAGCTCTCTTCCTTTGTTGCTAAAGGGAATCTGGCACCAGGTTTTTGCTACCTAATCTGAGAGCAGTATAATGTGGAGACAGATACCCCAATTCCAGTGATGTGTCACTTACTGGGCTGCTTGCTGTAGTTTTGGTAAAATCACCGTTTTAATCAGCAGATTATCACTAAAGGACTAGTAAACCTGCTGTGAGGCAGTCCTTCATATTCATGAGCTTCAGTATAATCCCACCCCAGCACCGATTGGCAGCTTTCTGCCTATTCACAGCATACTACACTCCACCAAGAGTGGTCAGTGAGGAAAATGATGTGTCCCATCATGCTTGGACTCACCCACCGGAGAACAGGAGAATCCCCCGATTGGGCCACCACCCTCTTATATGAGCAGAATATTGCACAATATTCTTGATTCGCTATGTACACACAATGGCAGCATCTTATTCATTTAACAATCTACCCAATTTATTGCTATACAAATTTTGTGAATGAGGATAAAAACATTTGTATGAAGTTGCAAAGTGGGGCCCTGGAGTTGATGTTCCTGGTGGGCCTTTGGCACCTCAGTCTGACACTATGTGCCATCCTGGCCCAGTGTCCAGTCCAGTCATCTGAAGCAGCCAAACTTGGCAGCCTTCACTTCTGCATCCGAGATCTTGGACACCTCTAATATTTCCTAGTCGGACAAGGAGAGAACTGGATGCCAGGCCAGAGAAATGTGAACTCTACTACTCTGTAAGTGTCTCAAAACAAAAATCAACAAACATACAGTAGAAATGTGGCCGAGAGTGGATCAATGTCACTCCCCAAACATTAATGTCCAGAGGCACTGGACCAACAGGACAACTCCAAAATGCAAAAAGAACAAAAAGACGGAGTAGAAACATCCCACAAGTCATAATAGTAGTTCAAAAAAATATTTTATTATATTATCACTGATAACACCAAGTTATATAATAAAATGCTATTGTGGCACATACAGAGAGGAAATATGGAGGAGACATGTAGGTGAGCTGGGTTATGCAGGGGAAACAAGATACATCCAGAGCAAGCCACGTGGGAAGTAATAGTAATAATAGCCAACTACCTGAAAAAGTCCCATGGTCCAAATAGAACCAGGAAAATACATCGGCGCAAAGGCACAATACTCCATACATAATCCTAATCAGGCAGTGAGTCCCAAGTGCTTACCCATATACAGACGGATGGCTCCCCCGGCTCATCCAGCAGCCCCCTAAATATTGTGCCTGGCACCTATGTATTTTCCTGGTTCTATTTGGACCATGGGACTTTTTCAGGTAGTTGGCTATTATTACTATTACTTCCCACGTGGCTTGCTCTGGATGTATCTTGTTTCCCATGCATAACCCAGCTCACCTACATGTCTCCTCCATATTTCCTCTCTGTATGTGCCACAATAGCATTTTATTATATAACTTGGTGTTATCTGTGATAATAATATAATAAAATATTTTTTCTAACTACTATTATGACTTGTGGGATGTTTCTACTCAGTCTTTTTGTTCTTTAAGTGTCTGGCTGGCATTGGCTTCCCCTAAAAAAAGTGGATTCTGGAAGTGGCTGCAAGTCACTAATCACTTTATTGGGGATTAGCTGGAACGTTACAGAACGCCAATTGATGAGATTGCAGCTAATGAAGGCAACTTAAAGGGTTTATCCACATACTGCAGGCACAATTGCGATAGAACCGCGCCAAGGAATTTGCCACAATACGAATCTGTAAAATAAATCCTTACGGCCATATTGTGTGAACACAGTCTAAGGAGGGGAATCACATGGGCTACAACTGGCGATGCCAAGGAATTACGGCTGTTTGCACAAGGTATTTACATAGTTTCTCAGATTTATCATGAGCTGATGTAAAAGTGGGGATGTATGTAATCACAAATTATATACTGGCTTTTTATACGCCTAAAAAAACTTTCATTAGGCTTCTTTAAACCACATCAGACATGTCCGAACCCTGCGTGGATGCTAATAGTTTACTCCTGGAATGTGCAGCGTATTGTCTAATAAACAGGTTGCTACGATACTGTTGCTGTGTCTGTAAAGTGTACGAACGCTGCAATCCGCCAACCCGAATAATTTTCCCAAGGATAAGAAATATCCCTTTATGACTTTCATTGATCTCAAGTTTCTGAAGAGTAACGTGGAGAGAGGAGAAGAAAGGTCCCATTCACTGCAAATAAAAAAAAGTCTGCGAGGACTCAGTAATGGGCGGACTTTACTGCTAGTCTAGGATGGAACATTAAACATTTATTAAGGAGTATGGCCAATATGTCTTCCAAATACAACATGGACTGCAAATTACCAAAACTAATCCTACCAAAAATCTAATTAAAATGTGCACATTTTTCCAGGTGGAAAACAAATTGAATCCTTCATTTCTATAAAGTTCTGTCTGTTCGCCAATAATGCAATACTTAGAATTGGTTCCTGGGTGGATGTGACAGGTTCGCTTTTGTTGTGGTACATACTTCCAGGCACTGAGGTATTCACCTGTGGTATGTGAACGTACACTGCATTTATTGTCTGGGGAAAGTCCTGGGCATATTAGATATGCATTCTTCTCCGTCATTAATATATTCATATTGCCAAGCAAGCTTGCAATGCGCTCTGAGGTCCTCTCTATAAAGGACAGCTCCAGATAAAGAAAACGGACTACACTAATAAAATATCGCTACAGAATAAAATAGTCACAGACATAACGCCAATAATCAACTAATATCAAAGTGTTTAAACAGTTTTATAAAAAAAAAAATGGACTATGGCAGACCTGGGCAAAGTGGAGCCAGCGGACAACATCTGGCCCTCCAACTGTTGCAGTCCGCCCCGCAGACCGAGACAGCCACTGTGCTGAAAACTGCGCCATGCTCTCCCCATCCTGATGTGCAGATAGTGAATACATTGGTCTAGGATGGAGCCGCCGGCACCTTCTTCCACCAATCAGGGTGTGCGACAGACAACAGACGCGATGACATCACTACATTGGCTTTACAGAGCCGGTGCACAAGAGACCAGAGCAGAGCATAGAGGGAATGGGTGCGAGGCAGGTATGTGGTGTTGTGTGTATGGGATGTGTGCCTGTACACGTGGGATGTGCGCCTGTACACGTGGGATGTGCGCCTGTACACGTGGGATGTGCGCCTGTACACGTGGGATGTGCGCCTGTACACGTGGGATGTGCGCCTGTACACGTGGGATGTGCGCCTGTACACGTGGGATGTGCGCCTGTACACGTGGGATGTGTGCCTGTACACGGTGTTCGAAATTATTATGCACATAGAGTTTAGGAGTGATAAGGTTAGAATTTTTTTGTTTGTCATTTAAACTCATTGATGGTGATGTGTGTCAGGGCTCTTTATATCACTGAAAGCAATTGCAGATACCTGTGCAAATTAGTTTGGCAGGTGTGTCCAAATAAAGGCAAGACTACTTAAGAAGGCTGTTCCACATTATTAAGCAGCCTACATTTTTTGCCAAAATGGGAAAGTAAAAGGATGTGTCGGCTGCTGAGAAGCAACAAATTGTGGGAGTATTTAGGTCAAGGCATGACTACAATCAACATTGCCAAGACACTTCATCGTGATCATCGCACAATCAAGAAGTATGTAGCCGATTCCCAGCACACACGTGTGCGTGCTGGTAAGGAAAAATTGAGGACTCTTTCCAACAGGCAATAGCGTAAGGTTAAAAGAGCAGCTGCAAAAATGCCTTGTCATAGCAGCAGACAAGTTTTTGAAGCTGCTGGTGCCTCCAACGTCCCCAGAACAACAAGATGCAGGGTCCTTCAGAGGTTTGCAGCTGTGCGTAAGCCATCCTGTCGACCATCTCTATCCACTGCACACAAGCAGAAACGTGTTGTGAATTCTGCTTTTGGGCTCCCTCCGGTGGTTGTAGGTGGTAATGTAGTTGCCCCTGAGTTGCAGTCCTGGTCAGGTGTATCTGCTGATTGCAGTTCTGACTGGGGTATTTAGGCTTGCAGGATTCATTAGTCCTTGCCAGTTGTCCATGGTTGTTGGGAGGTTTTGTGTTATGATCTGGTGGCCTAAGAGCAGCATGAGACGTACTCTGGAGAAGGTGGTACCTGTACTGACCGCAGACCCTGAACTTAACACCGCAACTAGAAGTAGCCGTGGAATGTACCTAGCACTCCCTGGACATCTTGACACAGCCGGAGGACTAATTACCCCTAGAGATAGAAAAGGGAAAACTATCTTGCCTCAGAGAAAATTCCCAAAGGACAGACAGCCCCCCACAAATATTGACTGTGAGAGGAGAGGGAAAAAACATACACAGACTGAAATCAGAATTTAGCAAAGGAGGCCACTTCTAGCTAAATAGAAAGGATAGGACAGAGTACTATGCGGTCAGTATTAAAACACTAGAAAATATCCACCACAGAAAATACAAAAACTCCACAGCTAACTAAAGATATGGAGGGTATATCTGCATCTCCAGAGATACCAGCTTGGCTAAACAAATCCTTATACAGACCAAGCTGGACAAGACAAAAAACATGGAAAAGAACTGAACAATAAGGCCACAGCATGTGGACAGCAAAAAATCAAGGCCAGAACTTATCTTTGTTGAAAGGAACTGCAAAGCAAGAGAGACCAGGCAGAGATGTGAATCCTCCAGGAACAATGGACAACTGGCACTGACTAAAGGGTGAAGCAAGACTAAATAGCCCAGTCAGATTTGCAGAAAGTGAACACACCTGATAAATGCTGCGATTCAGAGACAGCAGCACTACCACTTACAACCACCGGAGGGAGCCCAAGAGCAGAATTCACAACAGTTTTGGTCCTGGTTTGGTTCCTTCTGCCTTCTGCCAAATCAGCAAAGATAAGTGTCTGGTTTTGTTTCTGTGGCACACATGCTGTGTGCTTAATAATTCTGTGCTATTCAGTGTTTTTTGTCCAGCTTAGATTGTGTCAGTATTTTCTCAGTCTTGTTGGATTCTCTGGAGTGGCAGATATACATTCCATGTCTTTAGTTAGATTGTGGAACTTTTTGTATTATCTGCTGTGGATATTTTTGGAAGGGTTTTAATACTGGCCGCTTAGTATTCTGTCCTATCTTTCCCTATTTAGCTAGAGTGGCCTCTTTTGCTGAATCCTGTTTTCTGCCTGCGTGTGTCTTTCCTCTCCTACTCACAGTCAATATTCGTGGGGGGCTGCCTATCCTTTGGGGTTCTGCTCTGAGGCAAGGTAGTATTCCTATTTCTATCTATAGGGGTATTTAGTCCTCCGGCTGTGTCGAGGTGTCTAGGGTTTGTTAGGCACACCCCACGGCTACTTCTAGTTGCGGTGTTAGTTCAGGTTTTGCGGTCAGTACAGTTTCCACCTACTCCAGAGAAAGTTCATGCGGCTCCAAAGTCACTGGAACATAACAGAAACGGCTCCAGTGGGCCAAACGATACATGAAGACTGACTTCCAAACTGTTTTGTTCACCGATGAGTGCCGTGCAATGCTCGATGGTCCAGATGGATGGAGTGGAGGATGGCTGGTTGATGGACACCCCATGAAAACACGTCTAAGGCGCCAACAAGGAGGAGGTGGAGTAATGTTTTGGGCTGGAATCATGGGGAGAGCGATTGTCGACCCCTTTATGATCCCTGAAGGGGTAAAGATGAACTCCATAATCTATGTGGAGTTTCTAAAACAACACTACCTGCCATGGTTCAAGAGGAAGAACCGTGCTTTCCGCAACAAGATCATTTTCATGCATGATAATGCACCGTCTCATGCTGCAAAAAACACATCTGCATCTCTGGCTGCTATGGGCATAAAAGAGGACAAACTTATGGTGTGGCCACCATCTTCCCCTGACCTCAACCCCATTGAGAACCTCTGGAGCATCATCAAAAGGAGTGTCTATGATGGCGGGAGGCAATTCACATCTAAGCAACAGCTCTGGGAGGGGATTCTGTCCACATGCAAAACAATTGAAGCAGAAACCATCCAAAAACTGACAAATTCAATGGACGAGAGAGTTCAGAAGCTTCTTTCGAACAAGGGGTCCTATGTGCAAATGTAGCATCACCTAGAATAAAGTTTTCACTTGAAAACTATTTGATTTTATTTTGTAATAAGCGGATAATGCTTATAACTTCACAATTGACCATTTTTTTGTTCAAAATAAAAAAAAAAAAAAAAAAAAAAGATTGAAAACTCTGCTGTGCATAATAATTTGGAACATGCATTTTGAGTGTTTATTTTATTTTTTTTAAAGATACTGTTTTCATAGGCAGTTTGTTCCAAAACATTGCAATTATACTAGAATAGTAGATGACTGGAAAATAGCAATGACTGCAATTCAGATCAGTAATTTAGAGAAAATATGAGGAAATATTATTTGCATAATAATTTTGGAACACAGTGTATATGTGGGATGTGTGCCTGTATATGTGGGATGTGTGCCTGCATGTAAGGGATGTGTGCCTGCATATATGGGATGTGTGCCTGTATATATGGGATGTGTGCCTGTATACGGTATATGGGATGTGTGCCTGTATATAAGGGATGTGTGCCTGTATATGTGGGATGTGTGCCTGTATATATGGGATGTGTGCCTGTATATAAGGGGCTATGTGAGGGCTCCTACTGAATAAAGGGAGGATATGTGTGGGCTCAAACTGTATATGAGGGGGCATGTAATAAAGGGAGGGTACGTGTGGGCTCATACGGTATAGAGGGGGCCATGTGAGGGCTCATACTGTATATAAGGGATGTCAGCAAGCTTAATTCTGCTCAAAATTAGGTGATATAATTTTAATTTTTAAGATCGAGAATTAATTTGCAGCACTTCCCTACAGAGGACACCACCACAAGTGCTCCCTAGAGTTATTTGCGGTAAGGGCCATGGTAGCCAATCACAAACCTGGATAACCACTGAGCCCAGTGATTGGATGCAGCGGTCATATGTTGGGACGTTATCGCTTTAGTCCGATCAACAAAACACTCCGGGAGCAGAGTACAGGCGGCGCTTCTGTAGGCAAGTGCTGCTTGGTTTGTTATTTTAAAGCATCGCAGCCTGGAGGCCAATTTTCTATAAAACTGGACAAGCCATTTAAACACATTGTTAGAAATCATGTTCTGGTCACTGGGGGTGTACCACTTGATGCCCAAACCTGTATGCACGGTCGCTTAAAGAAAAAAATGGAATGTCATACTGCATCTGGTACACAGATAACATAGCAATAAAAAAGCACACACTATAAAATAACTTCCTACACCTTCCCTAAACCTCCTCAGGTTTAACACCCTTTAAATCAAAAGCATATATGTAGATAGATATATAACATATATGAGCGGCGGCCGCTTGATAGAACACAGATGTGGCTGACTAGGTCTTCTATGCGGTTTACACTCCTGTGATGGGGAGGCTTATCAGGGGAAAAACATGACTCTTAAAGACAAAGCTATTTAAGAGAACACAAAGGACCACAAGCCAAGAGATAAACAGTAATAAGCAGATGAAACTGATTATAATGATCAGTATATACTGTGGGGAGAGGCGGTTGTCAGTAACCACAGAAACCTCTAAGTTAGGGTACCGTCACACAGTGCCATTTTCATCGCTACGACGGCACGATTCGTGACGTTGCAGCGTCGTATAAGTATCGCTCCAGCGTCGTATACGGTCACACGTTGCAATACACGGCGCTGGAGCGATAATTTCATGACGTATTTGCGATGTAGAAGCCGTTGGTTACTGTGCGCACATCGTATACAACCTGTGTCACACAATGCAATCATGCCGCCACAGCGGGACACTAGACGACGAAAGAAAGTTTCAAACGATCTGCTACGACGTACGATTCTCAGCGGGGATCCGGATCGCAGTAGCGTGTCAGACACAGCGATATCGTAAATGCATCGCTGGAACGTCACGAATCGTGCCGTCGTAGCGATCAAAATTGCACTGTGTGACGGTACCCTAATGTGCAATGTTAAAGGGAACTTGTCCCCTCCAGAAAAGGTATCTACCTACAGATGTAGGGTTAATCTGCAGGTAAATAGCGTCTAAATCCTGTATAGCCGGTATACTAGAGAAGTGGCTAAAGGGAGAAAATGAAGCTGTATTAGCCCAGCAGCCACTCGCTTTCAGTCATCTTAATGGTGCAGGTAGCGCGAAGTTACAGTCACCGCTAACTACACATTAAGGGTGCTGTGATCACTCCCTGGCACGTGACTGACAGCTATACAAACACTCGCTGCACACGCACGCTGCAGAGAAGGCCATCAATCTAAGTGCCGGGGAGTGATTACAGTGCGCTCGCTGTATAATGAGGGGCGACTGTCACACCAAACGACACTATCCCGATGGCTGAAAGCAAGAGGCTGCAAAGGAGAATAGAACTTCATTTTCTCCCTGTAGCTACTGCTCCGGTTAGCAGGCTACACAGGGTTAAATGCTATTCACTTGGAGATTAACCCTATAGACACATGACATTGGCGAGTACATATTCTATCCATGAAAAGCACGAATAGAACATGTACATGATTCACAGATGTCTAATAACACCTCAGTGATCACATTACTGCTATAGTTCTCCAAATGGCTTGTTCAGTTGCTGTGGGCATCGTCTCTTTTTACCAATATTACCTATCCATATCTAAAGCCAAATTCCAAATTCTGCTGGTTTCCAGTTACCACAGGGTAGGACCCCGATGCAGTTCAGATGACTGGTACACATTCCTCTTGGTAATAAATGCATTATTATTGCCAGGTAAGCTTAAAAAGCACTCTAATGCCCATCACTAAAAAAAAAGTTCCAGATAAAGAAAACTGAACACACACAAAAAACCCAGAACAGAACAAATTTGTCATATACAAAAAACCAGGGAATATAAACCAATAAAATTTGAATAAACGGATTGTTCGCTTTCATAAAAATGACCCACAGACTTGATATACTTTAAAATAGGAGAAGAAGTACTTACCTACTGATGCAGCCACCCACTCCAGCACTTTCCGCAGATTGGTGTAGAAGTATGTTATTGGGATAGCACACATATGTCCCATCTGATTAGTAATAGCTACCAACCCATCTAATGGCTCTGATGCTATCAGTATAACCCCTTAGATGCTGCAGTTAATGCTGCGGCACCTAAGTGGTCTGACTAGTCACCAAAGCCAAACAACCCCAATTAACATGATTCTGGGTTGCGGTCACTCCATCAGCTGACCCCCCTAGCGATATGACATCAGGGCGCTGGTTGGCTTTGTTGGCAGCCGGTGGGGATTTGACAACACCCACTAAGATGCCTGTCTGCATTACACTGACAGACATATTACATTAAAATGCAGAAGTTGTTTTTTTCCTTATCCTTTTGCCCCCCAAAATTATTTTTTTAATTTCCATACAATTTATGTACCCTGTGTCTTTCTCTAAGGGCAACCAGCACAAGGTTTCAGGATATTTAGATATGAGTGGAGGTAACTACATGAACCATTACATCGGGAAAAGAACAGTGAAGTAAACAGAGTCCCACCACCTCTTCCAGAGATTCGAGTCCAACTTCCTCACCTTTGGCTTTGGATTGCCGGTGACCTTGCAGGTGAAGGTAGCGGACATCCCTTCAAATATTTTGTAATGCTTCAGTTTAGTCTCAAACTGAGGAGGAACACTGTCCTCGGCAACGTCTTCTCCATGTTCCACGTCATCATCCGATTCCTCAGCAGCGGACCTCTCGAGACGATATTCAATCTCGCTGATAAGTCTCTGCTCGAAGCTGGACACTTTGTATTCCTGCCAGATTGGAAGAAAATGATTACTTATTAAGCCTGCAAGTATTAGATGTTGTCTCTGCTTCATAGTCCTGGTAAAGGCCTAAAGTAAAAGAATGTTTAAACTAAAAACTGAGCTTCAAATCACACTGGTGGACTCCTAGCTTCACCACAAGGTAGCCCCTCATTCGGAGAGCAGAACACCAGGGCTTTTTATTACATCCAGCACTGCAATCCATACGGGAAATGTCCTGCCGCCTTCTAATAAAGAGTGGTAGATTATAGTCTGCCCACAGGAAGCAACAAAGATACATTTCTGACACTCACACCTTATGGATGATGTGTCATCTCAGGGGGGATGGATGAAGGGAAATCTTAGTCTGTAAGTACAGTCTATGTATTTATTGGCCCGTAAATGTCACCGGGGAAAAACAATGTGGTAGTGTTATGTCAGCCTGGGAGACAGACGCCGTCCCGTAATGTGTCATAGAGATACCTGGATCTGATGGCTGCTCTCTAGGCCCCTAGGTTATGGGGGTTTTACATTTAGGCTCTTTTTGGTGTCAGTTCTCCTTGCAGCACAGTAAAGGAATGTACAACGGACCAACACTGAGGGTCACGTAATGACTAGAAGGGTAGGAGGTGGCGCGGGGGGATCATGAATAATATTGCTCTACCTTCCTGCAGCAGAATATGTGCCACTTCATTTTTTTTAGCCACTGAATTAGAAATGGGAGAGGATTCATTCCATCTGCAAAGTTTTCTATAATGCCCTGCTGATAAATGTACAGTAGTTATTTAGGGGGATACTTTGAAAAAATATTCTACAAAGTCATGAGGATGATGGAAAAAAACAAACAAACAAAAAAAAAACCACCATCTCTTGGTCTGTATGTCCTAAACATTAGCACAAGGACCAGACCTACAGGTGTGTCCATCCTTACCACTTATGGAGCTCTATGCTACCAACACCCCCACGGGCAGCAGAGTACATCACAACCACGGGGTTGGCCACATATAGACACAAGGAGCGTGGAGCATAGCCACCTTGTGACACAGGATGGTGAATTATGTTGTTTTTAAAGATGATCATTTTATGCCACTCATTTCGGGTGTGTTGAGCAAAGAGAAAAGGTAAGAAAACAACTGTAATGTATTTGTCTTTACCGTCAAACTATTTGAGTCCCTGTCCATCATCCGAACTATGATATTAATTGACAGACTGCATACTGCAGAATTTCCATGCTTGGAACTGGGCACGCTAATAGAGGAAAGGGAATAATTTCACAGAACCCTGATCCAGCGGCCACGTCGGTTCCATGCCCAAAAGACGGGAGTCCTGCAGACCGCCCTGAAATCCCCGGCACTTCTTATGATTTGTATGTCATCGGTGTGCTGTTATGATGTTGTCCTGGGCCCGCTAATCAGGGGAGGCCCCGGTAGGACAGCTCCCATCCGGCAGCCAAGGAATACTGATGGGGTTGCTGGACCTAGGTCCTACAAATCCATTCCCTCATTTCTTCTACCCAGAGCACGACAAGTCACTAGCTTCCTGCATTTTACCAGACAAGAACAGCACTGTCCATCTACATTTTGGCATTTTGCTTATGGAGCACAGAAGGCATAAATGCAGGTAAGACTATGTACATAACCGTACAATAAGGAGGTAACATGGGATGACTATTTTTAGGTGAGGAATTTCAGGTATTTACTGGGCTATTGTTGCCAGTAGTATTTCTATCATATGGCGTTCCCCTAGACTTTCTATTACTTTTCTTGGGGAAAATGATCACACTCCACATGGTTATCTGGGGATGACGCAGCGCAGACACACAAAACCAGTTCATGTATGGACACCAGTAAAGGTTGAGTCAATACAGGTGGATTTTAGCTGGTGCCGCACTCAAAGGCGTTTAGTGAAACTAAACAAAACAGTGGCGTCATGCAAATAAAACGTTTTATGGCATGCGTGACGGGCACATCGTGAGGACTGATGCCGTCTTCACACACAGGGTTTTAATTCCGGTGACATAATTAACCATTTTCTTACCAAAATGCAGAAGGTTACACAAAATAATAAAGTCATTGGCACCTCATGACATCATATGTTAAAACAGCCAAAATCAACACAATGTAGAGTGTTTAGTGAGAATAAGGGTCCGTGTAAGTGCAGAGATGAAAGCCAGGGGGATAGTAACCTTCTGCAGGTCAAGAGGGCTCTCTACAGAAGCATCAAGAGAGGAAACAGAGGAAACTTCCTGCAAAGGTAGAAAAGAAGGTGAGAGCTTACAGAATGGAAATGGTTACTGTATCGCCACACGCCCTTCTACTGAGAGCAGAGATTTCTGCACTGTGGTGTGGGAGTTTTCTTAAAAAACAATAAATTTAAAAGTTTTAGATGCAGACTACCAATCTGGCATGAGTTCGGAGTTTTATGCCCTTTTCCCTGAACCCTATCATCTGTCAGGGTCAACTGGCACAAACTCATTGGATTGTTGAGCGACCCTCTAGAAAAGCAGCAGGATCTGTATTCTTCTTGCCATGTAATCAATGATAGTGGTGCAGAAGATTACACTTGAAGAGGTTGTCCCTTACTTTTAGATTGATGGCTTATCCTTTGATAGATTAATCATCAATATCAGACTGGTGGGGGTGCGACACCTGGCAATCCTGCCGATCAGCTCTTCCTGGTGCCAGCATTAGCCGGATGTGATCAGCTGCTGAGAGGAACAGCACAGCTCCGTCACCTGTACAATGGCCGCAGCGAGGTATTGCAGATTCAGCTCTGCACACGCGAGCGAGCTGTGCAGCTCTGCAACTGATCACATCTGGCCACTGTAGAAACAGCAGATAGGCGCCTACCCCAAGGATAAGCCAGCAATAGAAATGCAGTGGACTGCATCTTTAAAGCTGAATATGTACTCACTTATATTATACATATCTATTTGAGCTAGCATTCAAGCTGTGTTAAATGCAGGCTATGTTAAAATAAAAAATAAAAAACACTTAAAAAGGGATTGTTCAGGTCTAAAAAAATAAATAAATAAATCACGCTAATGTACATGACGCTCTAAGTGTTACTTAGGATGACAAGTAATTTGTGGCGCAAAGCCCCAGCAGGGAAAATAATTTTCATGATGGTACATAATCTGGCAATGTCCTGTCACGTGGCCGGTACCTAGAAGAGCTGATCCATGAGAAGATATATCGTATATTACAAAAATACATTCCACTGAGATAAATAGTATAAAATAATACTTAGTCCTGAACAACCTCTTTAATGCCAGTGTATGTTCCCTTTAGGTATACAAAATGCACACTATATAAAACCTAAAGGCAATGAGACTCCTGTACAATTAGGGGGGCTTTCTTCTGTAAGAATTAGACCGTGCACATGCACAAGGGTAAAGGCTAAACTATCAAACACACATTATGGATGAACCGCTGACATGTAGCACCTCTGTACTCAATGATGGAGCCATAACTTGCTTCCGAAAATTCGAAATACATCTTTACCTCTGTTACTTTATGAACTAAGAAGCAGTGAAGGTGCCAAGTGGCTGCTTATTCGGAGACGGTTATTTCTGGGACATTTATTGATTTCCTGTTTGCACTCGGCACACAGGGAGGCTGCCTTCATGTATGCCCAGTAGCCCTTCAGTAAAACGTGTGTTCCTCCTATAGGTGCAGTCATTGATCAGTTTAGGAGAAACAGATTAATTTCTACCTGTGAATTATAATCATCTTCTGGCTCCTGGAGGTTGAAAACTGTTGCTGCATTGTCAGCACCCAGCAGTCGTCGCGCCATTTTCTCCTCATATGTTAATTTCTTAGGAGAGGTAAAAAAAAAAAAAGTAGATTAACAAACTAACAAATTCTATTCAGATAAGTGTTAATGGGAAACAGAAAAATCAACTGTTGTGGCCCATAGAATGGTCCCACGTAGGGCACTTTCCGCTATAATGTTCGCTTTCCCTAATAAGGCATTCGACAGACGTGTTGTGGTCTTCATTCATGTCCATTTATGAGACAGTCGTGATGGACATTTTCTAACCAAAACGGGCAGCACTGAATTACATGCTGCAAGGTCACTGCCAATTATCAATCGCAATGGTTTACAGGCACCAAGATGTCAGTCTACTTTTGGGGGGGTTCTCTAGCACATGATACTGATGACTCGTCCTTGACATAGCTCCTCACTATCAGATCAATGGGGGTCCACCACCCAGCACTCACACTGATTAGGTGTTAAAAGCTCCAGCAGAAGTTGTATAAAAACACTGAAAAGACTCAAACTAAGCAGCTCTATGCAATGTGTAGTGTCCATTGTCAGGTACAGCAGATCAGCGCCTTCTCTCTGGAATAGGAGATGTTCTGCAGTGCTTGGCAGCAGACGTTACACACTGAATGGAGAAATGCAGTGCAGAACTGTTCAATGTTTTCATCCGGCCACCACCAAAACGGCTAGCACCTGATCGGTGATGGTTTCAAATTCCCACCATTGTAACATTGATGACCTATCATAAGGACAGGTCATCAATATCAAATGCAAGAAGAACCCCTTTAAGTGTCCTAAAACTTCATTGGAAAGTCAGGCAGTAGGAGGACATCACCCATAATAGTACCGGTTGTCCGTTGTTTAGAAGTTCCTCTTTGAAGCGGAGTTTTCTCTCCAGATCTTGAATGACGGCATCTTTTGTCCCCTGAATCTCCTCGTCAGATGCTATACGGGCAGTCCGGCCAGCTTTCTTTGGAAAGCCACTAACAGAGGAAACAGAACATGACAGTAGTCACTTGCACTATTCATCCAGCACAGTCTTCACATACAGAACACTACTAGTAGTCTTATGCAGAGATATGGATGCAAATTCTTCATAAAAATTAGACAAGAGTCTGGGAAAAATTGGTGGCAGTCAGCTGAACCATATAAAGAGCAGCAGAGCTCTCTGGATAGCAGATACATAATGTGACAATACGGGGTCTGTGCATTTATATAATTCTGTATTGTGCCGTTCCATTGTTCTTACTCCTGAAAATGTAGGAACATATAGAGAGCTGGGTGCTGCCATTACCCCTTTCGAAATGGTGTGTCTCTATACAGTCGGACACATGCCAGCACTGACTGGTCAGCGTCAGTCTGTAGGAAACAACCTCAACTTGTAACACCTAGTACAAATTTAAGGGGAGTCTGACACCCCCAAGCCAAAAGAAACTAAGTACACCGTCATATAGGGGATTTAGCCCCTACATAAAGCATACCTTTAGCATACTAGTCTTTGCCTTTAGTACCAAAAACACTGTTTAATCAATATGCAACTGGCTTGGTGTACCCCTGGCATGGCCCAATAATCAGTGCCCCATTCTGCCCCCAAAGTTAGCACGTCTTTCTTGAGGCACCCAGCACCATAAGTTGCATATTAACAAGTGGTTTCTGCAGCCTAAAGTCAAGAATTAATTAGAACACTAAAGCTAGGATTTTTATGGGGGCTACATCCCCTATATGACTGTGTACTAAGTAAATTGAGTTGGGGGAGGGGGTGACAGACCCTTTAAAGAAGGAATTAAACATGTTGAAATGACATTTCTAGTCCCTGAACCCTGTACTGGTCACAGTAATGTATCCATACTGATACTATAATTGCCACCTTCACAATAGTAAATTCTAAAAATAAACATTTGCAATACTTTTCCATTACTAATATTCATGGCTCTGACTGGAGAGGATACAAATCCAGCTTCCCTAAGGGAAATAATGGAAAATTGAGTCATGTCCAAGCTCGGATAGATTGTGCCTCCGAGATATCAGATACTGATAAACATTACGGGTAGGCGCCAAGCACAGCGTATTAAATGATTACCGTATATCCAGCCGTCACATTGCAGGCAGGACTGCAGCACCTTGCTTTCTGGGAAATAGGACATTACATGTGATCCTGACCATAACCACATCCAGATTGCTCTCAATACACACGTCACATTCCTTGCTGGTTGCATACTAATAATGATTTTTCCACTTTTAGTTTAATCTTTTTTCTAAAACTGTTCAACTTTTTTCGAACTTTTATGGATTTGTATCAGTAAATAAGTGCTCAGTCAGTCAACACGATCATAATGTTAAATGATTATGCTGTAATAGGGTCCCCATCTCCATTCACTGCCTGGGGTGGGCAAATCATTCTTCCAAGGGACCACGTGAGAGACCGTTACTGTTGTGAGGGGTCGAATTGACAAGTCAAGCTTAATTGTGCTCATTATTATTCTATCACTTAATATTTAACAGAGTTAAGAATGCGGCCTCACTCCTACTACTAATACTTAGTAATATGCCTTACTGGGACATGTATTCTTATCAGTAGCAACTAATCGCACCATACAAAACTGTACCAAAGCTGCAAATCATAACCCTCCTGTTATTTACCCTTAAGTATAAACTAGGATGTACCTTGATCAACTGCTTAACCCACAGTATGATGCCCCCCACACAGTGTGATGCCCCCATAGTCTCTCTAACAGTGCAATTCCCCCATAAATATGATGCCACACACACACACACACAGTATGATGCCCCCACAGCCCCACGAACACACAGTATGATGCCCCCACAGCCCCACACACACACACAGTATGATGCCCCCACACAGTATGATGCACCCACAGTGTTATGACCCCATAGTCTCTCTAACAGTCCAATTCCCCCACAAATATAATGCCCCACACACACACAGTATGATACCCCCACAGCCCCCCCCCACACACACACACAGTATGATGCCCCCAAAGCATGATGCCCCCACAGCCCCACGCACACAGTATGATGCCCCCACAGCCCCACACACACAGTATGATGCCCCCACAGCCACACACACACAGTATGATGCCCCCACAGCCCCACACACACAGTATGATGCCCCCACAGCCCCACGCACACACAGTATGATGCCCCCACAGCCCCACACACAGTATGGTGCCCCCACAGCCACACACACACACAGTATGATGCCCCCACAGCCACACACACACAGTATGATGCCCCCACAGCTCCAAGCACACACAGTATGATGCCCCCACAGCCCCACACACACACAGTATGATGCCCCCACAGCCCCACACACACACAGTATGATGCCCCCACAGCCCCACACACACAGTATGATGCCCCCACAGCCACACACACACACACACAGTATGATGCCCCCACAGCCACACACACACACAGTATGATGCCCCCACAGCCACACACAGTATGATGCCCCCACAGCCACACACACAGTATGATGCCCCCACAGCCCCACGCACACACAGTATGATGCCCCCACAGCCCCACACACAGTATGATGCCCCCACAGCCCCACACACACACACAGTATGATGCCCCCACAGCCCCACACAGTATGATGCCCCCACAGCCCCACACACACACACACACAGTATGATGCCCCCACAGCAGGATACCCCAGCAGCTCCTTACACACAGAATGATGGCCCTGCAGCCTTACTCCCAAATACTGACCGACAAAATAAAAATGCTCACCTAGCCCCATTGCCATGATGCTCGGCTCTGTATACTGTGTGAACTGAGGCTCTAGTGTGAACTAGTACCATTATCATGGCTGCTGCACTGAAACTCAGATGTGCAGGCTGAATGGTGGAAGAGAGAACCGACGGCTCCACTTTTGTATTTAACGGTGTCTGTATCCCATAGATGCCAGGTGGAAGTGGCGGCTTTGCGGTATAGCACGCCACTGCACCCACCTTTTTGGCTGTACCAGTTCGCAGGCAGGATAGGAACAGCCAAAAAGTGGGATTGGGCAAATATGCTGCACTTTTCTGGAATATTGTACTAATGAAGATAGGCGAGTGCTGTTACACATCTTTTAGAAGTCCGCAACAGACTATTTGATCGCTGGATTTAAGAAAATGACTTTTAATCTACCTGGTTAATGGTGAAGCAAGCTACCTCCTAGATAAAATGGTCTTGCATCCAAGCCTCTCACCAAAATTAGCGTTTTACATACAATGTAACACATGCACTTGGCTTTTTGCATTGCAGCATTCTTACTAAAATTATTTAAGCTATAATAACTTCCGTAGCAATAGTATATTCTGCAGAGCTTTTCTTTTATGTGATGTGCCTTTTACACAAATCTCACTCTAGCTTTGAAGCGCAACATGTATACCTTTGGACATTATTTTTTACTTCTAGCCCTGTATTTTTTGGCCAAATATTACTTTGACATGCGGTTTCATCAAAAATTTTAGACCTTTATTCTTCTACAGCCTCTGTGTATCATAGTACATAGTAGACTAATAAAGATCGGGAGTTCCTCTGACAGCAGAGTTTCTAATCTCTCTTCTCCTGAACCATCGTCTAAAGCTTATTTGAAACCAATAAAGGTAAAAAGTTTATTTATAAATCAGTTTAGGGTATAATCCAGAAGAAGAGGCATGAAGGTAACAATCCTTACTGTCAAAACAAACTTTAATGATGAATTTCATGATTTCTCAACCTACTATGTACTGTGATAATTAGAGGCTGTAGCAAAATGTTCAAAAATTTTAAATGAAACTTTTTTACAAAAGTGATGATTAGTTAAAAAAATGCAATAAAGGAAAAATGTCCCAGAAGTTTGCAAATCCTTTAACAAATCATTCAGCAAAATAAAGTGATCGCGATAGTCCTCGAAAAATAGACTATCGCGATAGTCCTAGAAAAATAGACCTCTTTAGAAGTAGAACCCCAGACAACAGAGATTTTATGAAGATAAAGCACATTCATGGTACAATTATTTGGATATCTGGATACCTAACAGTTTTTATCATGTAATTTAAGTAAATGTGTTATAATAATGATTTCTGCTATAGTATATGCAATACTTATAACATTTTAAAACGATCTACAAAAATGACAAGAAGAGTTACGGTACAGTATAAACTTACGGTGGCATTACACCTTTTGGAAGACCAAGCTCATTGAATGAAACAGGTGATGGCTGGGATGGCAGCATGGAACTAAGGAAGGCTGCAGGGTTGTAGCCAGAGTTGGATCCTCTTGTAGTAGGAGAAAGAGATGGACTGTAGGATGGTGAATGGGCAGAACCTGGAAGTGGAGGAGGTGGAGGAGGAAGAGGAAATGGATCTTGACTACTATAGTTTGCAGTAGGACTCATCACAGGAGGTGGAGGAGGTGGCGGTGATGATGATGTTGGAGACCAAAATGCTTCCGGTTCTGGATAAAATGGTTGAGAGAATGGTGGCACTGGAGCTCTACCAAACGGTTTTTGAGGTGCTGATGTTGGAGAAGGAAGGCTGGAGGTAGAAGACCCAGAAGATGGTGTCACAAAGCCTGGGGTGGAACTCATGTTCTGAGCAGCAATAAACTGTTTAGGACGAGCGTAGTTAAAGGAGCTCGCTGGTTGCATCGCTGGAGAACTGTGAGAATTCAGAACGCTCATTTGTGTCGGTGAAGTGATAAACTGACTGGCCTCGAGCTCCTGGATGGAAGGTGGAGGAGGGAAAGAAGGTGAAGGTGGTGTACTCTGCTGAAGACTTGATTGTTGTTTCACAGCAGCAGATTCTTTTTCTTTAAGTATTTGATTCTGTAGTTGCAGTAATGTCTGAGAATCCCTGGGTAAATGAGAAGAAAAAAAAAATATGAGCAGGGAAATGGTATGTATGGCATTCGAGCAGTGTAGAACTGAAGGAACAAAAGGAATGCTGCGCTATTCATATTCAACTTAACCTTGATCATAAATTTCCCCTGCATGAAACGAAAAGGTATTTAGAAATTCCTGCTAGATTCAGAGCTGAAGCCAGTGATGGTAGGACAGATAAGGCATAGATGTGGTGAACATGAGTCATCTCTCCTGAACCAAGAATGGACACCTCCCAGAAGCCAAGCAGTGAGTGCAGGCACCTAGACATTCAGAGCCATGTCTGAAAGTGAGAACATTATTTCATTATCGCCTTTGACCGAGCTGTCCACATCACACTGTTGTACTTTGTAACATCACCGAGGCTTAGCTTTATTATGGACCATTATGGGAAGAACATATGGGTACAATAAGGCTAAAAAATAAAAATAGGAGGCTCACAAAGACCATTTTATGTTAAATCTCCAAATTATTATGGAAGTATATAGTCCAGAAATTTAAACCCACTAAACAGTAATTATGGGGATTAATAGCTTTTCCAATGATACTATAAAATGGCCATGCTATTATTACAAATTATAGGTTTATAGGCCAAACAATACAAGAAGAAGTCCAGAGTATTCACCATACTTTACTACTGAAAGAAGGATCTGAATGGAAAGAAAGCTTTGGACAAACGACATGATGATTTCATACTCACCAGTTAACCAATACGTGTTATTAAGAGAAGTGGAGATGGGCAATTGGGGAATTTTAACTCCCGTAATGTTGACCTTAAAATCTCTTACAGATGTTTGGATATAGCAAGATAGGGCTCACAGCAAAGCTTTGAGAATTTGTTTTTTTATTTTAGGAAATATGAGGGTAAGTTCACACAGGGTGTTTTTGCTGCGTTTTTTTCTGCAGCAAAACCTGATCATCATGGCAGGAAAGAAGCTGTGCCAAAAACGCAGGTTTAGGTGCGTTTTTGCCACGTTTTTGGTGCGTTTTTTTCATGCTTTTTTTTTTTCTCTTTGTGCATGCCAATAAAGTTGAGTGCACACAGAGAAAAAATCGAATAGAATAGATAGATAGAATAGAATAGATACATCACCTGCAGTATCCTCTTCCCTGGCATTTTCCCACGGTGCAGAGGTTACCTCCGGTCAGGCTGTGAGGGAGCGCAGGCTCGGTGACGTCACCGCTCGTTACTGAGCCTGCGCCCGCTCCGTCTCATTCATTCCCCAGTCGCTTACAGCCAGGAGCGGTCTCATTAGCAGCGCTCCCCATTGTAAGCTTTATTTCCCCCAGATACTGCGTGGGACACTCGTTATATCGGACTACGACGGATCAGGGAGTACACTTTTGCCTTTATATTTTAATTTTTACTACAGAAGATCGAGGGCTTCGCTTGGAATGGCAGAATAATAAAAAGATTGCAAAACTGTGTGGTGTTTTATTTCATTAAAATACTTTTTTCTGAATGTGTTATTTTTTTCTGAATGGGTTATTTAACCCTTTAACTGCAATCGGATTAGTACTGGATAGGAGTCTTATTGACACCTCTCCATTACTAAGCTGGCTTAATGCCACCTTACAATAGCAAGGTGACATTAACCCCTCATTAACCTGCTTGCCACCTCTTCAGGGCAAGTGGGAAGAGTCGGGCAAGGTGCCAGAATTGGGGTATCTAATAGATGTGCCTTTTCTGGGCAGCTGCGGGCTGCTATTTTTAGGCTGGGTGGGGGGGGGGGGGTGGCGATATATGGCCCCTTACCAGCCTGAGACTACCAGCCCCCAGCTGTCAGCTTTAGCAAGGCTGGTTGTCAAAAATGGGGGGGACCCCACGCCATTATTTATTTAAATAATTTAAAAAAATTAAAAAAAATAAAAAAGAGTGCGGACCCCTCTATTCTTGATAACTAGCCTTGCTGAAGATGACAGCTGAGGGTTGCAGCCCCCAGCTGTGAGTTTTGTCTAGCTTATCAAAATTAGGGGGGTACCCACAGTTTTTTTTGTTTTTTAATTATTTATTTACAGCGCAGGAGCGGCAGATGAAAACTCCCATCCGCCGTTCCTGTTCTCACTGTAATTAGCGGCTGTAGGTGTCAGATGATGGGAGCAGTAGTCCTAATAGCTGACACCAGTGATCGGAGGTGAAGTTTACACCTCCGATCACATCTGAGCGCTCCCCGATGTCTTCTGACAGCGTGGGTAGCGCGGCTCTCTGACCGGCGGGGAGGATTTCCCTGCTGATCAGAAGTGGTGTTTGCCGCGGTGTTATGCATATAACAGCGTGTCAAACACTGTAATGTCAGACCCCCCATTCAAGTGAATGGGCTTTGGGTCCGCTCTGCTGGATGACAGGCTGTATGAACGCATCATGCAGCCTGCCATCTAGATGTAGCAGAGCTGAGTGTGACATCACATTCGGCTCTCCTTGACTTTTCTGCTGCAAATGCGCTGCAAGAAAAGTCTACCTTGCGTATTTGCAGCGTTTTTTCAGCATCCATTCAAGTCAATGGGTGGAAAACACTGAAAAAACGCTGAAAGAAGTGACATGCCCTATGTCAAAAAAACGCTGCATAGCACAAAATACTGATCACACAAAAACCCAATGTGTGTGCATGCGATTTCTGGAATCTCATAGGCTTTGCCGGTAATGTAAAAAGCAGCTGAAAATAAGAATATAAAATGCAGCAAAAATGCCCAGTGTGAAGTTACCCTTATTGTAGATGAGCATGGCTGGTGATCATTTGAGAGCATTCTCATGGGAAATAGTCATCTGCTTGCTTTCAGGTGGTCAGTGGTAATGATGGTAATGGTCTACTCTCAAAGTAATGTTAGGGCCAGCGCCATCTAAGTCTAATTGCTAAGCATGTACTATGAGCAATCTGAAATAATGAACAAGAAATATTTTTCTGCCTATTGTTCAGTCCTTCATCCTATGCACAGAAAGTCACATTATGAATGGCATTAAGATCTCATATTGGAAACACCATCTGACTAAATATTGTGCAAGCTGAAAAAAAAAAAGTCCACTTTCCATTACCATTCCTCACAGTGGTCGTAAGGTCTGATAACAAACACATGCGCTTCGTACAGTATAAACCAGCTCCAGACCGGGTGAGAACATTGGCGAGTTCATATCTAGAGGTATCAATCAGAACATCGGCTCCCTCCAAGAAAACTTCTCTAGATGTGAGGGAATGATCATTAATAAATAATACCCGAGGAGCCAGGGAGGAGCAGCATGCATTCAGCAAAGCCCAAGGAGAAACTTTCACAGAAGTTGTGAGGCCTGATAATAAACATGTGCGTTTCTTACTATATAAACCAGCTCCAGACTGGGCGGTAACATTGCTAAGCGCGTATTTGTTAGTCTTAATCATACCCCTGCTCTCCTAAAGGAAACTACTCTATATATGAGAGGAGGAATGTTAATAAATTATATAAGGAACCATGGTGAAACAGCATGCATTCAGTATAGCCCAAGGAGAAACATCTACTTGATGAGCCTCACCTAAAGAGGAGTGAATCGTTCTGATGCTAGTAGAACTCATGTCAAATCTTAGCAAATCTGCTGTACTACAACAATTCAGGAGTCAAGAAGTTTTCTATTCAAGTCACGTGAATTTCCAAAAGATATGTCCACGGCCATTTTGCACAAAGCAGAAGCAGGGAATGGAGCAGCCATGTTATAGTGACACTGAATAGTGAAGGAACGGCACAGCTCGCAGCATAACAATAGCGATATGAGAGAAAGCCTTAAAACACTGAATAAACATTATAGCTAGTGTGTGAGAGCAAAGCAATGATAAGTAGTTACCATCTCAGTTTTTCCCCCAATTTTACATTACTTGTTAAGGTTACCCCAACGGAAAGCTTTTCCAACTGTTCTTTGCTTACTATAAGAAAACTTACTTTCTTTCAATAAGGGTTTGCACCCTTAGCCAAAGTAAAATTGGCAGTTCAATAGGATATAATGGATGTTCAAAACACATAGCTGTGTCTACACTCTTGATGGAATCGATTCATATTTTTTAATCCAATAAATTTTTGCAAGCTTGGAAGCTGGATCATCTCCTTTTTTCACAAAATTAAAAACTTGGACAAAGTCATGGGCCAGCCTAGATATTTATTAAAAAAAATGTCTACAATTGAGGAAGTTTCTCTTTATCTAATATAACAATGAACCTTTAGTATAGAAGCAAAGAGGTTATTCCATGAACAAAGTACATTTAATTAATAAATCTGAGAATAAAATGAAGACAGTTACAAATGGGGAATACTGGATTAGTATAATAGGTCATCCCAGAGCAGTAAAAAGCATATGGCGCAATGGCTTAATTTAAATATGCAATAACAAAAGGATTTAAAAAAAAATATCTTGAATTAATAAATAATACAGGTAATAAACAATGATGCCAACAAAAGTAACTCCAGACACAGTGTATTCCTTCACAGTACCATCCACATGTATGGTATGATGGCCCTACTGTACCCCCCCCCCCTCAACCTTCCCGGAAAAGCACGGTAACCTCAACATATGATGATGCAACTGTGATCCCCAAATAACCTTCCACAAAGTATAATGTGCCCCATGTAGTTCTCCATACAGAATAATGGTCCCCACATAGTCTTCCATGCAAGATAATGAGCTCCACATATTCCTCTATTCAGTATAATGAGCCAAAGTTCTCTATACAGTATAGTGGGCGCCGCATTGCCTTACAGTATAATGGCCTTACACAGTACTCCTTAAAAGATAATGGACCCCGCATTAAAAAAAAAAGCCACCTATTCTCGTTCCCAGACTGCTCTAGTCTCGGCAGCGAGTGCTCTGAAGCTCTGCATTGCTCAGCACAGTGGGGGCAAAATAGTGATGTGATTGCGCCAACTGTGCAGAGTTATCAGACGCATAGGGAGAATGATGGAGGAAGGAGTGAACCACTTTCTCTTTCATCATTGCATGCAACTGTATCTGGATCCAATTGCCGATTCATTTGAAAGTGCGATGCCGGGAGGTGCCGTAGTTGCAGGCCAAATATTTGGCCACGGGCCAGAGAGTTTGACATGTGTGCTCTAGCAGATCTGCCACAGATGCCCACCTTGCTATATACATGTAAATTTTTGGATAGAAAACAGTTCTAAAATATTAGGACCTGATGGGGAGACACCATTTTTGGTGTCTGGGATGGTTTAGTGAATCCTGCATTGAGCAGGGGTTGGACACGATGACCCAGGAGGTCCCTGCCAACTCTAACATTCTATGATTCTACAAGTTTTCTTGTCCCAAGCTGGTAGCCTACAGGGGAAAATTATACTGGTGGCCAAACTATACCTTCTATAGTTATATAGAGCCAGACAGGGCACACAAATCATTGGTACACAGATGACTGCTGTATCGTGAGGAAACACATCTAAATATGAGGTACGTGGGCAATACTGGGATTGAATTTACCATATACTGTACAAGATTAATCCTGCAAACACGACCACTTCCATTCTGATCCTTACACCTCTGGCAGGAGGACATTGAGTGACTGCATCCATCCGCACTAATCCTGCCTATACTTCCCAGTAATTCGGAGTAATCCTATCATCATAGTGTTTGAGTTATGCAATCGGCCTTAAGAATTTTTGACAAGAGGTCTTCTGTGCTGGATGTGGAGGCATATAAGCAATACCATAATTTAAACCATACCTTCCGGAGCTGTTAAATATGGGTGACATGCGTTCTGCTACACAGCCTACAAATCATCTTCCATTCCTGCCATGGCCGGTGATTTACAGTGTGCCAAGGAGCTATGGGCTTTGTACATACATCATACTTGTTGATATTTTTCTCAGTCGGCCCCTCACTTCTGAACTTGAGAGCAGCTTGCTTATTATTATTATTATTATTATTATTTAGTAATATAGGATCTAGTAGTTGCAGGCACAGCCTAAAATGGCAGTTTTTGGTCTCGTTTGCTTTGGGCGTTCAAGGCTTTATCAGTAGATGAACAAGCCACTGAACTAATGCCATTTTCCTCTTCAGTTACTTTATCTGTCCACAGGAAATTAGGGTAATGTCTGTGGAATCAGCTGTTCACTTGTGGGATGACAGAAATGATTCAGCGCTACTCTGCAGCTGATAGCGACAATGCGTCCATGTGGAGGACCATAATGTCATCTATAATCTGGATTACTGGCAGCACTCCGACAATTAGAAGCTGGAATGACATGATGACACAAGGTTTACAAGCTGGCGACATAATTTCCTTTATGTCTCTGCAGTGGATTATAACAAATGCTTTATCAGCACAGAAATAGATTTAGTCTGAAGCACAAATATCGAAGTTGTACTAACACAAAATACA
Organism: Ranitomeya variabilis; assembly: GCF_051348905.1. Lineage (NCBI taxonomy): Eukaryota > Metazoa > Chordata > Amphibia > Anura > Dendrobatidae > Ranitomeya > Ranitomeya variabilis. Next base: position 995,987,072 of record NC_135232.1, on the reverse strand, counting down.
GCTGTTGGCTGAAGGATCATTTGGCCATGAGCTATGGTCTCCAGCTACCCCATAGACAAGCACACAATGATCAGCTAATCCTACATCGTATTTCACAAAAAAAGAAAAGAATCAGAGGCAGTCAGACGTCTCTGGTGATGCATAGGTTCACTGGAAAAAAGATTTGCAGAGATAAAAATCCATCTTGACACTTTTTTTCACTGGATGACAAATGTTGCGAGAAAGATAGTCCCCATACATATAGGACTGTCAGCAGCTTCCATTGTAATCAGCTGAATTTCCAAATTAGCAACCTACCATAAATGTTAGGATGATGTAAGCAATTCTGTAATTCACAAAGGAAACATAAGGCAATCTATTTTAACTGATAAGGTTATAGGGTTATTCTCAACACTGATCTTCTGTAGTGCACCACTTCGAGGTCTCATTGCTTCCTGCTCTCCGAGGATGGTGCCCCCCTGCCCTGTAAACTATCCGAAACTGTAAGTAGAGACAGCTTTGCTTCTACATTACTGGAGCGGAGCAGAGGCACCGGAGCTGGAGAGACCCAGTGATCCGTGTAAGCTCCACTGTAAGCGGCTTGCTCCTTGCCGAGGACACCGGTCAGCTCGGACAGACTGAAGCAGCGGCCAGTGACCTAGGCAATGAGTAGTTAACAATTACGTTTCCTGTTTGATAGTAACCCAATAACCAAACAAATGTGAGGGTTAAGATTAGGACATCACCGAGTAGTCACATTATTAGGACATCACTGTGACTAGTCAAATTACACACTTCACGACCCGTAAAACGAACCCTTCTTTTTTCTGGAAAGCTGGGCGATTTTGGCTTCTTGAATAACATCTCAATAGTCCAATAATTCTATGCATTTTCACCCCCTAGTTCTGATACTATAATTTAGACACACAATTAAATGACTATTATACTTAGACTTTAAGAGCTATAGAAAACCTCTAAGCCCACGTTCACACGTTCAGTATTTGGTCAGTTTTTTATCTCCATATTTGTAAGCCAAAACCTGGAGAGGAACAATCAGAGGAAAGTATACTAGAAACACGTCACCACTTCTGCATTTATCACCCACTCCTGGCCTTAGCTTACAAATACTGAGGTAAACTCACCAAATACTGAATGTGTGCACGTGGCCTAAAACGCCCTATAAATCAGTATATGGTATAGTTAGGGTTAGCATGAGATATGGCGACTAAGTTACAAATTTCCTATGGACTCACAAGAATGAGGCCTCAGAGGTAGAAGGGACCTGCCGGGAATGTGAGAAACCACTACAATGAATTCCAATACTCAGAAATGGTCGTGTTATTTGTATCAGCATCTTTGTGATATAGCTTTCCAGATGTAGAGGGGCTTGTGGCTGATTTATAACTGTGAGGTCCCCCTTACTTTTCATTCTTCCAGTTTTCACTAACAAGGCTCATGGGTATACAGCCGGCTGTTGGACTGAATACTTTTGTGGTTTTGTATATGAGGAAAATGCTTCTGTATGATATATTTTTATGCTTCAGCATTAACCAGAATGGCAAAAAATAAAAATGAAATAAATACTACAGAGGCCATATAGAAAATCACATAGTACCGTTCTGGGAACAATGATGTGGCTAGCCAGGGAACAATGCGCTAAGGCAAAACATTTTAAAATAAGGTCCATAATGAAACATATGTTCACCATTTTACAATCTGTATAGAATAGTATTGATTTACTTATTTCCTACTGGTTGTGAGTTAACCGGTATTATAATATTCTATATACAGTGCCTTACGAAAGTATTCGGCCCCCTGGAACTTTTCAACCTTTTCCCACATATCATGCTTCAAACAAAGATACCAACTGTAAATTTTTGGTGAAGAATCAACAAGTGGAACACAATTGTGAAATTGAACGAAATTTATTGGTTATTTTAAATTTTTTGGGAAATTCAAAAACTGAAAAGTGGGGAGTGCAATATTATTCGGCCCCTTTACTTTCAGTGCAGCAAACTCACTCTAGAAGTTCATTGTGTTTCTCTGAATGATCCAATGTTGTCCTAAATGCCTAATGATGATCAATATAATCCACCTGTGTGTAATCAAGTCTCTTTATAAATGCACCTGCTCTGTGATTGTCTCAGGGTTCTGTTTGACGCACAGAGAGCATCATGAAGACCAAGGAACACAACATGCCGGTCCGTGATACTGTTGTGGAGAAGTTTAAAGTCGGAGTTGGATACAAAATGATTTCTAAAACTTTACACATCCCAAGGAGCACTGTGCAAGCGATCATATTGAAATGGAAGGAGTATCATACCATTGCAAATCTACCAAGACACGGCCGACCCTCTAATCATTCATCTCAAACGAGGAGAAGACTGATCAGAGATGCAGCCAAGAGGCCCATGATCACTCTGGATGAACTGCAGAGATCTACAGCTGAGGTGGGACAGTCTGTCCATAGGACAACAATCAGTCGTACACTGCACAAATCTGGCCTTTATGGAAGAGTGGCAAGAAGAAAGCCATTTCTCAAAAATATCCATAAAAAGTGTTATTTAAAGCTTGCAACAAGCCACCTAGGAGACACACCAAACATGTGGAAGAAAGATGCTCTGGTCAGATGAAACCAAAAATCGAACTTTTTGGCAACAATGCCAAACTATATGTTTGGCGTAAAGGCAACACAGCTCATCACCCTGAACACACCATCCCCACTGTCAAACATGGTGGTGGCAGCATCATGGTTTGGGCCTGCTTTTATTCAGCAGGGACAGGGAAGATGGTTAAAATTGATGGGAAGATGGATGGAGCCAAATACCAGACCATTCTTGAAGGAAACCTGTTGGAGTCTGCAAAAGACCTGAGACTGGGACGGAGATTTGTCTTCCAACAAGACAATGATCATAAACGTAAAGCAAAATCACAATGGAATGGTTCACAAATTAACGTATCCAGGTGTTAGAACGGCCAATTCAAAGTCCAGACCTCAATCCAATCGAGAATCTGTGGAAAGAGCTGAAAACTGCTGTTCACAAACGATCTCCATCAAACCTCACTGAGCTCGAGCGGTTTGCCAAGGAAGAATGGGCGAGAATTTCACTCTCTCGATGTACAACACTGATAGAGACATACCCCAAGCGACTTGCAGCTGTAATCACAGCAAAAGGTGGCGCAACAAAGTATTAAGTTAAAGAGGCCGAATAATATTGCACGCCCCACTTTTCAGTTTTTGAATTTCCACAAAAATTTAAAATAACCAATAAATTTCGTTCAACTTCACAATTGTGTTCCACTTATTGTTGATTCTTCACCAAAAATTTACATTTGGTATCTTTATGTTTGAAGCATGATATGTGGGAAAAGGTTGAAAAGTTCCAGGGAGTTGAATACTTTCGCAAGGCACTGTAAGAGGGAAGCAACAAAGGCGTGAAGGCATGAAGAATAAATATACTATATTAAGAAAATATACACAAAAAACAAACACTAAAAGCAAGGAGAAGTATCAGGAGTACACACAGCACCAGGGTAAATGGTAATATAACGACAGAAATAATAGTAATAACAAGAATATCAAAAGTACAACTATTGGTAAACAGCACTCACAGAGAAAGTGCCATGTGCATGGGAACAAGGATAAAACCCCAGGGGGACTCAAATATACTGGTAGTCACAGAGGAAAAAGAACATATAATATACCATTTTAATCATACTGCGAAAGTTCCCAGAAAGTGTCAAGGTCAAAAAGCCCCAGAGTCCATAATATATTCACCCTGTAATGATATCCACTTTGAGTGCATATAGAGGACTCAAATAGTAACAGGAGTCTGGGAGGTGACAAATCCCAACTAGTGTTTCGCGTCAGCTTCTTCAGGGGGTGTGGGGCGTATTACAGTCTGCAGCTACAATCACAATTCTATTGGTTGATACTGGAATTATTCAGCATATTGATGCATTTATAATGCTGTTAAATTATATAAAGTATAGCTTCCTACTTAAAATAGTATGAAGTGCTTACGGGAAAACAATAAATGGTTATTTACATTAATAGAAGTGATCAATTATCCAAAACACAGATGATAACTTTTGGATTGGTTGGAGTCCAACTACTAGAACCATGACCAATCCATATAATGGGGATCCATAATGCCAAGTCTGCCACTGCTCTATTCCTGTGAATGGGAATGCAGGAGATAGAGTTCACCGCTCTCCTGTTTCCGTCGGTCCCATAGAGAATGAATAGAGCGGTGAATGTATTCACCTCTATGGGAATTACCCTTTAATCCCAGATTATTATAACCTGGAACATGCAGGTATTCCTAGCCGATGACATTGTGCTTTATGGCGGCTATAGTAAACTGAATACACCATGTATGGCTCACCGAAGGGGCCAACGCTGGTCAGTGTCATGGGGTAGACTCTGAGTGTCCATATATCATCCCACAGATTTATCATTTAAGGATTGTAGGATTGTAACATCGTTCCCTGATGGACATAAATAACGTTGTGCTTTTCCCAGTCTCAATGGCTACACGGACAACTCTACTGTGTTTTCTGGGAATAAATATTTTTCTTCAGATTAAAACATCTGTTTTCAGTTTGTACAAACAGCTATTCCGGAAAGATTGAAGAAATGTATGAATAGTTAGAAAGCAACTACGAAAGGCGCTACAGTGTTTGTACTCTCTGTAGATAAGCCGCCAACAGGGGTTTCTGCCAGTGAACAACAGGGGTTTCTGCCAGTGAATTTCTCCTCTCTCCCCATTGAAAACACACGGGCAATCGGCTGAGTGTTCATGTTTCTGGGAGAATCAGGGAAGGCAGCTCTTTGACCAACAGATACTTTACATGTATGGTCAAGAGACAAAGATCTGAACGTGATACATGTCCATTTCCATGCAGCTTATCTGTATAGTTCAGCGCCGTACCCAAGTATGCCCCGAGTCTCAGAAACCACTAGAACGTTGGATCAGCACTTAATCTACTCTGTAATTTAGGGCCTTGGATCTAAACAAGTGAAGCCACTTTGTAACATCCAAATACTGGTAGCATTTACACCTGACATGAATGCTGGTCTACAAATGAATCATGGGCTGTTTTTCCTGGTGAGGAGTGGTTTTATAATGATAACACTGCTACTGAGCTTCTCTACTGGATTTACTCCAATAGGATAACTGGCGTCCTATGAAATTAGCCCCATGTGTGTCTGAGATGCAGAATTTACAACATGAGAACCCGTAATGGTCAATGACTGTTCAAGAGATTGATGGACACCATGACATATGTTGGCACTTTATAATCAGTACAGTTACCACAGTAAAGCTATACACCAGCCTCAGGGGCCAAATATATACTCATCTTGCCATATCAACTATTTAAAAAAATATATATATAATTCATATCTATTGATAAAAAAAGTAAAATTATGAATATCTTTCATAATTATAGCATTAGTTCTGCGTCGTATACATGACTTGTCAGTCAACATGCAGGAAATCTAAAAACTGGACAAAAAGTGACCACAATTCACCATATGGATCCAAGGAGAGCAGAAATAGGGCAGAGCTTGACAATGACATTTAGTCTTCCTAACAACACATACACACACGAAACACTGCGCCCAAGTGATTACATCCTACCCGAGCGAGCCACCCACAAATCTTCACATGCTGAACATCTGTCACACTGGGGCCGCACAATTACAGCTCACAGAAGCAAATGTCACTGGTCTGAAATCTAATCGGATAGTTTCATGGGAACCTGAAGACTGAGATGAAAGGCTACGCTCACATTCTTAGAATGTAGAATACCTGAATGTCAATGTTCCTCACTGCACGCCCAACCGAAAAGTATTATCCTCGCAATGTAATTAAAAAGTCTGAAGAGACCAAATATGTGAATGCTCAAAGCTTCAAGTGGGAGGACGATTCTGCTCCTTTCAACAGACTACTGCAGAGGTAATCATGGAAGAATGCTAGAGAGGTTATAATTATATCACAGGTTAATACATGATCTAACTATGCACCAGGGTACATTAACCCCTAGCAGAAATGTGCCTAATACTAGAGATAACCCCACATGTCCCACTCTGTCTTTCCACTTTTCATATATACAATCATTTATCATTGACTATTTTAGCTTTTAGCACAGGAATGTTTTTAGTTTGCTGCCCTTCAAGAAAGATTCTGAGAATTAAATAGCATTTTACATTTTTGTACAAATTTGTGCATGAATTTTACATTTTTCAATGCAAATTGCCTTTTCTGAGTAAGAGGACTTGAACTCTTGTGCCAGTTACTGGAAGTAGCAATCCTAAAAGTCAAAATCGACCCTATAACGAGCCTTGCCACATGACTTCGGATAAAAGCCAAACCAATATCTCAATGCGCAAATGTTTCAGGGTGTTGCCCCTCCTCGGTGCAAAGCATGACATCGGATTTGGCTGTATGAGAGGCCTTTGACTGTATTTTTCGTTTAGTCTCAATACCCTCAATTGCTCTGGCTCAGAGGTACCAGCGTTAAGACATTTCACTACTTTAGACATGTCAAAATTTTATTCATCCATTTTAAAGATAAAAAGCAGCTCTCTGTTTGACTTCTTTATTCAGTTAGTGGCAAGATAGATTACAAACCATCAGTATTAAAGAAGAACATAGTGCAATAATACAGGTCTACTGGTCACCAGTGTGCAGTGGGAGATTGCTTGCCTGAGGGCTGTGAAGTGACCGAGACCGTTTAGTCCTGTTGAGGACTGGAAGTGATAAAGGGGCTCATTAAGGAAGGACTATTAGGTGTAAATGTGACTCCATCCAGGTTAACTGCCTCAAGTTGAGTCCAGTGAGTTATGCGGTGTTATTATTGTATAGTGTCGGAGAGCTATGAAGACAACACTGCACCGAGGCCTATGTGAAGTCAACAATGCCTGACACAAGGTATCAACCACTGAGGACTCTCAATTTTTAATATTTTACTATGCCCTGGCTAACACGGTACAAAGATAAATGTTACCTTAAGTCAGGAAAAACATAACTTAATGGTATTCTATATTCTATTATATTTGCGTATTCTGGCTCATCAGGAGTAAAATCAACAAACTAGCACAATTGTGCTCCCTACTGTGTATTGCAACCATCAAGTTCTGAGTCTAAAAGTGTGAACTGAGAATACTGTGTTAACACTCAAAAGAAGAAAAGAAGAGTTAAAGGTACCTTCACACGAAGCGACGCTGCAGCGATAGCGACAACGATGCCGATCGCTGCAGCGTCGCTGTTTGGTCGCTGGAGAGCTGTCACACAGACCGCTCTCCAGCGACCAACGATGCCGAGGTCCCCGGGTAACCAGGGTAAACATCGGGTTGCTAAGCGCAGGGCCGCGCTTAGTAACCCGATGTTTACCCTGGTTACCAGCGTAAAAGTAAAAATAACAAACAGTACATGCTCACCTGCGCGTCCCCCGGCATCCGCTTCCTGTACTGTGTGAGCGCCGGCCCTAACAGCAGAGCGGTGACGTCACCGCTGTGCTTTCACTTTCACTTTAGGGCCGGCGCTCAGTCAGAGCAGGAAGCGGACGGCAGGGGACGCGCAGGTGAGCATGTACTGTTTGTTTTTTTTACTTTTACGCTGGTAACCAGGGTAAACATCGGGTTACTAAGCGCGGCCCTGCGCTTAGTAACCCGATATTTACCCTGGTTACCAGCGTAAAACATCGCTGGTATCGTTGCTTTTGGTGTCAAACCTGACGATACACGCCGGTCTGACAACCAAATAAAGTTCTGAACTTTATTCAACGACCAGCGATATCACAGCAGGATCCAGATCGCTGCTGCGTGTCAAACACAACGATATCGCTATCCAGGACGCTGCAACGTCACGGATCGTTGTCGTTCTCGTTGTAAAGTCGTTTCGTGTGAAGGTACCTTTAGTCTTCAGTTTAACCAAGGCTCAGTTTACACCACATATGTCAAACTCTGGTGCATGGGCCAAATCTGGCCCACAAGGTGATTAGATTTGGTTTGTGGCACCGAATTCTCCTGGCATTGCACTGTCAAATGTATCGGCATCTTGGATGTCTGTTGTGCTGAGCAGTGCAGGGCTTCAGAGCACTTGCTGCCAAGACCGAAGCAGCAGGGCAGCCCATTATACTGTGTGGAGGGCTATGTGGGGCCCATTATACTGTGTTGAGGGCTATGTGGGGCCCATTATACTGTGTGGAGGGCTATGTGGGGCCCATTATACTGTGTGGAGGGCTATGTGGGGCCCATTATACTGTGTGGAGGGCTATGTGGGGCCCATTATACTGTGTGGAGGGCTATGTGGGGCCCATTATACTGTGTGGAGGGCTATGTGGGGCCCATTATACTGTGTGGAGGGCTATGTGGGGCCCATTATACTGTGAGGAGGGCTATGTGGGGCCCTTTATACTGTGTGGAGGACTATGTGGAGCCCATTATACTGTGTGGAGGGCTATGCTGGGATCACAATTGGGGAATCATACTGTGTTGGGGTCACCATACTTTGCCAGGGGTCCAGTAGGGCCATCATACCATTCGTGTGGAGGAATATACTGAGCTTGGTGGTCACTTTTGTGTGCATCATTCATCCTTTTGTTATTACATATTTACATTAATCCATTGGGCTATGTGACTTTTAATGCTCTTAGATAACATTATTACAGTCCCATTCCATTTGTCATTATGTGTTTGTTTTATTCTAAGATGTATTAATTAACATGTACTTTATTTGTGGGACATCCCCTTTAACTTTGTTTCCATATTAAAATTTTCATCTTCCTATTTGATAAAGAAAAACGTCCTCAATTGTTGACTTTTTTTTTTTTTTTTTTAAATAAATATCAAGGTAGTCCAGAGACTTTTTTTTCCATGTTTTTAATTTTAGCCCTCCTGTGTATTTGAGTTTGACATCCCTGGTTTACACGAACAGACCGACTACACTAAATGACCATTGATAGGTAAGCATTTACCGACCAGTGGTTGTTAAATTGAATGTTTACACGGGCAGATCTGTAAAGGATCGTTCGGTGCGCATAGGCTGCCATGGCTCTCATCAGTGGGAGCCCTGTTTATACAGTACGATGCACCAAGAACTATGATCTTTTGCGCTACAAAACCGATGAGTGAGCATTCTACTTGATAATTGGGTGACCACCAGCCTGTTTACGCTGAACACTATGCGAGACGAACGTCCTTAAGAATGCTCGCTCATGATAATCTTTCTGTGTAAACGCAGTTTCATTTTGTTCTGGGAAGATCTATTTAAAGGGAAACACGCAGCGACAACCTTATAAGCAGTGCTGTGATCTCCAGGAGTCATGAATGGCTTCTGAATGCTAGCTAGAAAGTGTACAATTAAGAATCTCCCTGTGAAGGGTGGTGCTGAGAAATAGCACTGTTATCTACCCTACAATGGTTGCATTAATGTGTGAGAAATCATAGATACCTACACTAATCAGCCATAACATAAACCACTGCTAATGTAAAGTGAATACAACAGCTCACGATAATGGTATCGATTAAGTAAGAAAAAAGTGATTAGTTCGTTCTTGAAGTTAATGCTTTGAAAGCAGAAAAATTGGAGAAGTGTAAGTATCTGAGGGACTTCAACAAGGGTAAGATTTTGATGGTTAGAAGACTGTGCCAAAAGATCTCCAAAACGTCAGTTCTTGTGTGGTGTTCCCAGAATGAGGGCATAAGCAGGAGATCAAGGTGTTGACTTGGTCTTCAAATACTCTAGGTCTCAATCCAGTTGATTATTAGACAATATTATGGTTTTTAATGTAATGACTGATTGGAAATGATGGTTAGTGTCTAGAATGTTAACAAAATGTTTGTTGTTGTTGTTTTTTTTTTTAAACTTTTAATATGCAATAAATCACACAAATTGGTCAAGTTGGTTGATTGGTTATATTGATCAAGTTAGTCAGTTGGACAAACTGAAACCTACATTATTGGGTGTAAATCCTCCATTACTTGAAGGACACAAAACTAATGAAACAATCATTATTTCCATTCCATATAAACCTGAGCTCGCCTTCCTATATATATCCAGCAGTGAACTGTTGCGAGGCTTTTTCCACTGGTATGTGGCTACATAAACACTAGGAGCGCGGAGGTTCTGGCAGGCGGCCACCGCTCTTACATCACTCTCCCTTATTAGGGAAACTTGCTGAAATCTGACAACTTCTCCTAAACAATCAAGGTTAAGGATTACATTATTAAAAAGGAAACCGGTAACAATCACTTAAGCACCTCTAACCAGGCTAATGACAATGATCATGGACATGTCTGTAAAATGTATTAACCCCTTATATTGCATATTTTTGAAACTGACCATTCAGCCCTGAAATGAAGAACCACAAAAACGCAGTTCCATTCTCTTAGCTATATTGCCTGCGAGACAGCTCAACAATAGTGTGCTTATGAAGGAACAGAATTGTTCTTTTGGTGCCAATTTAATTCATTTAGTACAGTTCACGCTGATTGTTTCCAACAAAAGTAAATGTCAGGAATGATGTGTCAAATGTAGGCCTGGAATACAATGTATTCCAGATTACAGACAAATGATGTACCGGAGAACCCGGTAGAAAGAAGAAACGGCACCCTATGATCCAGAGTATCTCTATAATACACCCCCCCAAAGTTTACATAAGGCATATCATTAGGGATCTAGTAGGTAAGTGTGCTTTTTTTAATGTACAGATCACTATGTGCCCATTTTTACACTATTAAGTAGTAATGAACAACTTAAGATGTACGGTATTTGGAAATCATATTGATTGCCAAGTAACCACAATAAAGCTTTTTGGACCCAAAAGGCGGATGTTATACAATAAAGGAGTTCCGGTGTTCTACACTTCCAGAAACATAAAATGCTTTTTATACCACTCACTAAGCTCGTGCAAGGCAAGTAACCAGTATAAAATGTCAAGTTCAAGTACCTTATTCCCAATCATGTTTATAGAATTGTCCGCTTCCTATACTTATTCTCGACCCTGGAAATATTTATAAAACGTCAGGTTCAAGTACATCAGATGTGGCCATTTTTATATTGTCCACCACTTCCAATGCTTATTCTGTATAGGTCTAAACCTGGTCAGGGTCAGGGGTGTATGTACCTGTATACTCTCCCTGTGCTTGCATTTGTTTTCTACCACCATCCAAAATCATCAACTAGGTCAATTGGCTTTCTCTATAATTGCCTCTATTGTATATCTGAGATGAGATCGTCTGGTGTGTCCTCTGTACTGGATATCTAAGGACATTTATAACAAAGTACATTTATTTTTTAGCATTATAACAAGTGACACAGTTTAGAGATTTGCATCAAAAGTCAAACATCTATCAGATATTTCACATGACAAGAGTCAAGACAGGGGTCAGATCTCTGGAAACACAAGCAAACAATTAGAAGGAGAATTCCAGGAATGATGACCTTCCAATCAAACCAGCAAAATAAGTCACATCTGTTCAGAAAATGTCACTGGCGCCAAGACCCTTGAACATATGCCACATGTTATGTTATAAGTACCCAATAACAGTGCAAATTCTGTTCTCTCCATTCCAGGTATCTACTTATCACAGTAAAAAAATGTTATATATTCTATTTTAACTGTTCCTCAAATGTTTTTTTTTGCAAGCACTAAAATGATCAACCAGTACATGTCTTCCTACACAGTGATCATTTTCACACAAGTTTTCAGCATGTCAGTAAGTTGCCTACTTGGTACATGTAGCTACTGCTGCACTATGAGGATCAGCACGCAGGACAATATTTACTATGATCCATTTCTAAAACCAATAGGAGATAAAACCATCTAAATATATATATATCCTGCTCGGGGTACACTGTCCTCATAAATGCAGCTCATTTATTGTGGCTTACAGTATGGTGGATGTTATCTGTCCAAGCATTACATGGTTGAACATGGGTATCCACTGGCACACCAGCTGATGTTGAGAGCTTGCCTTTAGAACACAACCCCTTTAAGAGCAAGCCGGCTTTGTACTTTAATAAATTCACCTATTTCATTTAGCAATCCTAGGACAGAGAAATGACTACATCTTAGGGGATAGATACAGCATTCCAAAAGACAGAAGCAAGTTCATTTTCTATTGGGATTTGGCCCGTTTTAATTATAATATTAATAGGATGTCTGAAGATAAAAAGTTTCATTTTCTTTAACTATTTATGTATTTAAAATACCGTACATTGTCCTCACATATCTACCGAATATTTATATATAGGACCACACACACATTGTGTTGAGCTTTCCGGCATAACAACATCATCATGTCATTATAAGCGGAGGAAATGCAACTGTTGATATTAGCTACAATGGAAACTATTCAGTATGTCACCTCTTCCATGCTGTCAGTTGTTGCATGAAATGCTGAATGAGCCGTTTGATGGGTGCTTACATTTCCTTACCAAGCCTGAAAAATAGGTTATACTTTTCATATCATTGACAATAAATATTACCAGGATGTATGTGAATTTGTTTAAAATAAAACACATTATTTAATAATAAGTTAATTTTTATTCACATTCTTTCCCTCCTTTTACCTTTTCCCAATTATCTATTATCTTTTGGTGGTGTCCCCCATGGGAATAATGTCCGATGAGGTTTGACGACATAATTGTTCATTAAATATTTTATTATTGTCAGATACTGAGCACGACAGGCCTAACCAACGTAATAAATGGGGAAAAACATGGATGTTCATACATGGTCAATTCTTACAATTTGTGTACTCAGATCAGACAGTGGTATCATGTGATTTATTACATACTAGCTGTACTACCCGGCTTCGCCCGGGTTAATGACTGCTGTTAGCAAAATAGAATGTGTTAACAAAAATTTATTCTGCACACAAAAACCACAAAACAAATAGATAGAAATGTAATTATTAAAAGGCAAAAACTAAGCAAATAGAAGCATTTCACAACATATATTAGCTTTGTTATACTGAGAATGTCTTTGTTGCCTATATTAACCAATCAGAGCTCAGGTTAATTAACTGTAGCAAAATAGAAGCTGAGCTGTGATTGGTTGCTATTGGCAGCCTGATAAATCCCCAGCCAACAGGAAGCCCTCCCCCCTGGCAGTATATATTAGCTCACACATACACATAATAGACAGGTCATGTGACTGACAGCTGCCGTATTTCCTATATGGTACATTTGTTGCTCTTGTAGTTTGCTTATTAATCAGATTTTTATTTTTGAAGGACAATACCAGACTTGTGTGTGTTTTAGGGCGAGTTTTATGTGTCAAGTTGTGTGTGTTGAGTTGCGTGTGGCGACATGCATGTAGCGACTTTTGTGAGATGAGTTTTGTGTGGCGACATGCGTGTAGCAACATTTTGTGTGTTGAGTTGCATGTGACAGGTTAGTGTAGCAAGTTGTGTGCAGCAAGATTTGTGCATGGCGAGTTTTGCGCGTGGCGAGTTTTATGTGTGGTGCATTTTGAGTATGTGCAAGTTTTGTGTGAGGCAACTTTTGCATGTGGTGCAACTTTTGTACATGTGGCAATTTTTCTGTGTGTGCAAGTTTTGCATGAGGTGAGTTTTCCATGAGGTGAGTTTTGCACGTGTGGCGAGTTTTGCGTGAGCCTAGTTTTGCATATGGCGAGTTTTGCATGTAGCGAGTTTTGAGTGGTGACTTTTGTGTTTCGACTTTTATGTGGCGAGGTTGGTGTATGTGTGGTGAAATGTGCGCTGAGGGTCGTATATGTGTTCAAGCACGTGGTAGTGTGTGGCGCATTTTGTGTTTGTGTTCATATCCCCGTGTGTGGTGAGTATCCCATGTCGGGGCCCCACCTTAGCAACTGTACGGTATATACTCTTTGTCGCCATCGCTCTCATTCTTTAAGTCCTCATTGTTCACATCTGGCAGCTGTCAATTTTCCTCCAACACTTTTCCCTTCACTTTTTCCCCATTATGTAGATAGGAGCAAAATTGTTTGGTGAATTGGAACGCGCGGGGTTAAAATTTCACCTCACAACATAGCCTATGACGCTCTCGGGGTCCAGACGTGTGACTGTGCAAAATTTTGTGGCTGTAGCTGCGACGGTACAGATGCCAATCCCGGACATACACACATACATACATACACACATTCAGCTTTATATATTAGATATACCTGTATGTAATCTCCTGTATATAGTATATACCTGTGTGTCATCTCACCTATATATAGTATATATCTGTGTGTCATCTCCTGTATATAGTATATACCTGTATGTCATCTCCTCCTATACATAGCATATACCTGTGTCATCTCCTCCTGTATATACTATATACCTGTAGGTAATCTGCTCCTGTATATAGTATATACCTGTGTGTCATCTCCTCCTGTATATAGTATATACCTGTATGTCATCTCCTCCTGTATGTAGTATGTACCTGTATGTCATCTCCTCCTCTATATAGTATATACCTGTGTGTCATCTCTCCTGTATATAGTATATATCTGTGTGTCATCTCCTCCTGTATATAGTATATACCTGTGTGTCATCTCCCCTGTAAATAGTATATACCTGTGTGTCATCTCCTGTATATAGTATATAGCTGTATGCCATCTCCTCCTGTATTAGCCCTCGTTCACACGTTATTTGGTCAGTATTTTTACCTCAGTATTTGTAAGCTAAAATGGCAGCCTGATAAATCCCCAGCCAACAGTAAGCCCACCCCCTGGCAGTATATATTAGCTCACACATACACATAATAGACTGGTCATGTGACTGACAGCTGCCGGATTCCTATATGGTACATTTGTTGCTCTTGTAGTTTGTCTGCTTATTAATCAGATTTTTATTTTTGAAGGATACCAGACTTGTGTGTGTTTTAGGGCGAGTTTCGTGTGTCAAGTTGTGTGTGTTGAGTTGCGTGTGGCGACATGCATGTATGGACTTTTGTGAGATGAGTTTTGTGTGGCGACATGCGTGTAGCAACTTTTTGTGTGTCGAGTTGCATGTGACAGGTTAGTGTAGCAAGTTGTGTGCAGCAAGTTTTGCGCATGGCGAGTTTTGCGCGTGGCGAGTTTTATGTGTGGTGCCTTTTGAGTATGTGCAAGTTTTGTGTGAGGCAACTTTTGCATGTGTTGCAACTTTTGTGCATGTGGCAATTTTTCTGCGTGTGGCAATTTTTCTGCGTGTGCAAGTTTTGCGTGTGGCGAGTTTTGCACGTGTGGCGAGTTTTGCATGTGGAGAGTTTTGCGCATGGCGAGTTTTGAGCGGCGACTTTTGTGTTTCTACTTTTATGTGGCGAGGTTGGTGTATGTGTGGTGAAATGTGCACTGAGGGTGGTATATGTGTTCGAGCACGTGGTAGTGTGTGGCGCATTTTGTGTGTGTGTTCATATCCCCGTGGTGGTGTGATTATCCCATGTTGGGGCCCCACCTTAGCAACTGTACAGTATATACTCTTTGGTGCCATCGCTGTCATTCTTTAAGTCCCCCTTGTTCACATCTGGCAGCTGTTAATTTGCCTCCAACACTTTTCCTTTCATTTTTTCCCCATTATGTAGATAGGGGCAAAATTGTTTGGTGACTTGGAAAGCGCGGGGTTAAAATTTCACCTCACAATATAGCTTTGACGCTCTCAGGGTCCAGACGTGTGACTGTGCAAAATTTTGTGCCTGTAGCTGCGACGCCTCCAACACTTTTCCTTTCACTTTTTCCCCATTATGTAGATAGGGGCAAAATTGTTTGGTGAATTGGAAAGCGCGGGGTTAAAATTTCACCTCACAACATAGCCTATGACGCTCTCGGGGTCCAGACGTGTGACTGTGCAAAATTTTGTGGCTGTAGCTGCTACGGTTCAGATGCCAATCCCGGACATACATACATACATACATACATACACACACACACACATTCAGCTTTATATATTAGATTATGGGAGGAATTTATTAAGACTGCCATATCATACATTTTAAGCGTCAAAATCCTGAAGTAGGACGCACCAAATGTATTAAGCAAACATATTTTCCTTAAAGAGTTCTCCAAAAATTTTATAAAATATCACCCATCATGTAATTCAAATCAAAGCGCATACAAGTCATGCCTCAGGACAGGCTGCAATCTGAATAAAACAACTCCTGAGACGTGTCTCAAGTGACGGAGGAGCTGTAGCCTAAGCATACATGCGGGAGCTACCAGAGAAGGGCTGTGAAAGGAGAAAAAAAAGAAACATTCTCCTAGACTAACTAAACAAATTATTTTCTAGAGCTTCAGTCCTCCTTGGGCAGTTAGCCGAGTATATTTTTTCTTCTCCTGTCACATGCACATCTCCGGCAGCTCCAGTATGTCTGGTTACGATACAGCTCCTCTAGCATTTGAGACACAGGTCTTTGGAGTTATGTCTCTTCAGACAGTAGCCTGACATATCACTATGAAAGGCTGCCATTAGAATTACATGATGGGGACCATTATATTACATTTTTGGAGAACACTTTGAGATTTTACCAGATAGTAAATCATTAGTGGTTTGAGAAGAGTGTATAGACCAGAAGTAAGATTGTAGCCTGACAACTGAGAGATGAGAAGACAACTTAACCCCTTACTGACATCGGACGGGA
This sequence comes from Ranitomeya variabilis, assembly GCF_051348905.1. Classification (NCBI taxonomy): domain Eukaryota; kingdom Metazoa; phylum Chordata; class Amphibia; order Anura; family Dendrobatidae; genus Ranitomeya; species Ranitomeya variabilis. The sequence goes on along the minus strand of NC_135232.1, from coordinate 995,970,492 downwards.
TAGTACGTCCGATGTCAGCTCCCCTGCTTTGATGCAGGGCTCCGGCGGTGAGCCCGCATCAAAGCCGGGACATGTCAGCTGTTTTGAACAGCTGACATGTGCCCGCAATAGCGGCGGGTGAAATCGCGATTCACCCGCCGCTATTAACTAGTTAAATGCCGCTGTCAAACGCAGACAGCAGCATTTAACTACCGCATCCGGCGGGCGGCCGGAAATGAAGGCATCGCCGACCCCCGTCACATGATCGGAGGTCGGCGATGCTTCTCCATTGTAACCATAAAGGTCCTTGAGACCTCTATGGTTACTGATCGCCGGTAGCTGTGAGTGCCACCCTGTGGTCGGCGCTCACAGCACACCTGATTTTCTACTACATAGCAGCGAACAGCAGATCGCTGCTATATAGCAGAGGCGATCGTGCTGTGCCTGCTTCTAGCCTCCCATGGAGGCTATTGAAGCATGGCAAAAGTTTAAAAAAAAAGTTAAAAAAAATGTGAAAAAAATAAAAAAAATCTAAAAGTTTAAATCACCCCCCTTTCGCCCCAATCAAAATAAATCAATTAAAAAAAAATCAAATCTACACATATTTGGTATCGCCACGTTCAGAATCGCCCGATCAATAAAAAAAAAAAAAGCATTAACCTGATCGCTAAACGGCGTAATGAGAAAAAAAATCGAAACGCCAGAATTACGTTTTTTTGGTCGCCGCGACATTGCATTAAAATGCAATAACGGGCGATCAAAAGAACGTATCTGCACCGAATTGGAATAATTAAAAACGCCAGCTCGGCACGCAAAAAATAAGCCCTCAACCGACCCCAGATCATGAAAAATGGAGACGCTACGAGTATCAGAAAATGGCGCAATTTTTTTTTTAGCAAAGTTTGGAGGTTTTTTTCACCACTTAGGTAAAAAATAACCTAGTCATATTAGGTGTCTATGAACGCGTAATGACCTGGAGAATCATAATGGCAGGTCAGTTTTAGCATTTAGTGAACCTAGCAAAAAAGCCAAGCAAAAAACAAGTGTGGGATTGCACTTTGTTTGCAATTTCACAGCACTTGGAATTTTTTTCCCGTTTTCTAGTACACGACATGGTAAAACCAATGATGTTGTTCAAAAGTATAACTTGTTTCGCAAAAAATAAGCCCTCACATGGCCAAATTGACAGAAAAATAAAAAAGTTATGGCTCTGGGAAGGAGGGGAGCGAAAAACGAACATGGAAAAACGAAAAATCCCACGGTCATGAAGGGGTTAAGGTGTGCATAGTCTATGTATTTACAGGAAAAAGGGAGGAACAAGATGTGAACAAGGAGGACCAGAAAGCTTCTTAATCAAGGGTGTGATGTTTGCATACTAAAAGAAAGAAGGGAAGATGTCACTGTAGCAATGTTTGGGATGAGTGGGATTGAGTACAGTCAAGTGGACAAATGATAAGGTGGGATTTGGAGACTAGGGCGGACCTTGCATTGGTAATAAACTAGAAGCAAGTTATGAGGGGAAGTACTGGGCAGTTCTGTAAATGTGTTTTGGGGTCTGTGGGTTGAGGGGGTTTGCATATATTTTAATATGGTGTAACGTGGCACAGCTGTAGAGGTGCACAAAGAAGGTTCCCAAACCAGAAGCTATATAAAGTAAACTCAACTTGAGTGCCAAAGTTTACTTTATATATGCATATATTTTAAGGCTCGTGTTTAAACCTTATTTTCCTGGTCAGTGAGAAATACAAGACTGGTTCTTCCTTCATTTTTTCCTTTGTGGTGCCTATGAAAAAGAAAGTCCAACACATTCACGCTGCAATGGGAGGTCCAACTTAAAGTTATCTGTACTCCTTTTTGTCTTTGCAGGTCCCGTTATAGAAACTGCCTTTGTATTATCTTATGTTCCTGAATTTCACATCATTTTTTTAAATGTACAGTACAGACCAAAAGTTTGGACACACCTTCTCATTAAAAGATTTTTCTGTATTTTCATGACTATGAAAATTGTACATTCACACTGAAGGCATCAAAACTATGAATTAACACATGTGGAATTATATACTTAACAAAAAAGTGTGAAACAACTGAAATTATGTCTTATATTCTAGGTTCTTCAAAGTAGCCACCTTTTGCTTTGATGACTGCTTTGTACATTCTTGGCATTCTCTTAATGAACTTCAAGAGGTAGTCAACGGGAATGGTTTTCAATTCACAGGTGTGCCCTGTCAGGTTTAATAAGTGGGATTTCTTGCCTTATAAATGGGGTTGGGACCATCAGTTGTGTTGTGCAGAAGTCTGGTGGATACATAGCTGATAGCCCTACTGAATAGACTGTTAGAATTTGTATTACGGCAAGAAAAAAGCAGCTAAGTAAAGAAAAAAAGAGTGGCCATCATTACTTTAAGAAATGAAGGTCAGTCAGTCCGAAAAAATTGGGAAAACTTTGAAAGTGTCCCCAAGTGCAGTGGCAAAAACCATCAAGCGCTACAAAGAAACTGGCTCACATGAGGACCGCCCCAGGAAAGGAAGACCAAGAGTCACCTCTGCTTCTGAGGATTAATTTAACCTAGTCACCAGCCTCAGAAATCGCAGGTTAACAGCAGCTCAGATTAGAGACCAGGTCAATGCCACACAGAGTTCTAGCAGCAGACACATCTCTACAACAACTGTTAAGAGGAGACTTTGTGCAGCAGGCCTTCATGGTAAAATAGCTGCTAGGAAACCACTGCTAAGGACAGGCAACAAGCAGAAGAGACTTGTTTGGGCTAAAGAACACAAGGAATGGACATTAGACCAGTGGAAATCTGTGCTTTGGTCTGATGAGTCCAAATTTGAGATCTTTGGTTCCAACCACCGTGTCTTTGTGCGACGCAGAAAAGGTGAACGGATGGACTCTACATGCCTGGTTCCCACCGTGAAGCATGGAGGAGGCGGTGTGATGGTGTGGGGGTGCTTTGCTGGTGACACTGTTGGGGATTTATTCAAAATTGAAGGCATACTGAAGCAGCATGGCTACCACAGCATCTTGCAGCGGCATGCTATTCCATCCGGTTTGCGTTTAGTTGGACCATCATTTATTTTTCAACAGGACAATGACCCCAAACACACCTCCAGGCTGTGTAAGGGCTATTTGACCAAGAAGGAGAGTGATGGGGTGCTACGCCAGATGACCTGGCCTTCACAGTCACCAGACCTGAACCCAATCGAGATGGTTTGGGGTGAGCTGAACCGCAGAGTGAAGGCAAAAGGGCCAAAGAGTGCTAAACATCTCTGGGAACGCCTTCAAGATTGTTGGAAGACCATTCCCGGTGACTGCCTCTTGAAGCTCATCAAGAGAATACCAAGAGTGTGCAAAACAGTCATCAAAGTAAAAGGTGGCTACTTTGAAGAACCTAGAATATAAGACATATTTTCAGTTTCACACTTTTTTGTTAAGTATATAATTCCACATGTGGTAATTCATAGTTCTGGATGCCTTCAGTGTGAATGTACAATTTTCATAGTCATGAAAATGCAGAAAAATCTTTAAATGAGCAGGTGTGTCCAAACTTTTGGTCTGTACTGTACATTGAGTGTTTCTTTTGTTATTATGTGCTTATACACACTTTATATATAAGCATTGAACAAAGCAGAGTTAGTATAAAGGGGGCAGAAAAAAAAATGAGAATGTGGGTGCACAAAACTTTAAACTAGCCCTGAACATTGGTATGATCCAACTCTCCTGACATTGCTCCATGACATATTCTTCATGAAATATTACTGGAGGTTTTTTAATTTTTTTAATCAAACCCCAGATCCTCTGTTCTTTCTTGAATTGTATACTTAAAGGGAACCTGTTGCATCCAAAAACGCTATTTACATGCAGGTATAGGGGAAATCTGCTGGTAAATAGCCTGTATCTCCTGTTTAGCCAACTTACTGGAGCTGAAGTTACAGGAAAAAAAAATGAAGTTGCATTCTCCCTATAGCCGCTCGCTTCCAGTCATTGGGGCGGTGCAAGCAGCTGTGCTAGTCATCACTTACTATACAGCGAGCTGCGGCTGTGATCCCTCCCCACCACTCAGACTGACTGCCTGCTCTGCACTCACAGTACAGTGACTAAAAGCTCTCTGCACCGCCCTGATGACTGAGAAAGAATAGCGACATGGAAATTATATATTTAAACGCCAATTACCTGCAGATTAACCCTATATTAGCAGGTAAATAGAGTTTCTGGATGCGACAGGTTCCCCAAAATTGACAGGCTTTTATCATGTTAAATAAAATTGCAAGGTTTATTGAAAAAAAGATAAAAATTCATTACACAAAATGACTGCAAGACATTTAAGTAACACGACACTAAATAAAATAAAATAAAAATCGGTGTTTTTTTCTTCACTTTTTTTGGTGATCATTAGTGATGAGCGAATATACTCGTTACTCGAGATTTCCCTAGCACTCTCGGGTGTCCTCCGAGTATTTTTTTAGTGCTCGGAGATTTAGTTTTTTTCACCGCAGCTGGATGATTTACAGCTACTAGCCAGCTTGATTACATGTGGGGATTCCCTAGCAACCAGGCAACCCCCACATGTACTCAGGCTGGCTAAAAGCTGTAAATCACTCAGCTGAGGCGATGAAAGCTAAATCTCCGAGCACTAAAAAATACTCTGAGGACCCCCGAGCGTGCTAGGGAAATCTCGAGTAACGAGTATATTCGCTCATCACTAGTGATCATGTGACTATTTGACATGCGCTCATTTTGTGTTCAGCTCTGACAAAGAACGCCGTGTGCGTTCGAAACACGTGGCTGTTTGTGTGAATATCATGCACTGAATTTTAATCTGTTTTTTTTCAAAAAAAACCTTGCAATTTTAAGAAACTGGATTTTTTTCTACATTTGCTCTACAATTGGTCCATTGGATTCCGTGCTTCCACATAGCTAGAGCTTGGGTGAGCTGGTTTTCTTTTTTCGTCTAGGCTTTTGCCATACCGTCCCATCAGGGCCAGACTATGTAGGGACACACCCTTTGACAGGAAGGAACGCAAAAACTTAGTTGTGAATGTATTCATCAACATTCAGGAGGAATAACGAATGAATGGCACAAATCAGACAACAAGAAGAACTCCAGAATTACTTTTACATGAGGAACGCACGCATTTACTAAAATAGATATATCCAGAGAAATGACAGGTCCTCTTAAAAGAAACAGAGTTTAGATGCACCAGATGTTTAGTGGGAACCACTGTCCTACATACCACAGAGAAAATCATCTATCTGTAAAGTTTATTGGATGCATATTTTATCTCATGCTAAAGGTAACAGGGATGATATGACCTACAAGCTGTCAGCTCCACTAATCCAATTCAGTTCTTTTCAGGATCTGCTCCATTTCATATTTCACCCAGCACTTCTCTCAGATAAGCAGTTTATAAAGCATCCATAATTAGACATTTCTGGGGGAAAATGACGATAGCCCAAGAGAAGCCTGACATCAACAGATGGGAATGTCAAAGTTTTAGTTAGCAGCTCTTCCCCAAAATCAGGGTGCACTGCAGAAGACTAGTGATCTCCTAGTGCACACATTTTCTCCAAACGCCTCTCTCCGGGTGAAGATGATGGCCTCCTTTCACTCTTCAAGGCTTTTCTAACATCATCTCTGGACCAAAGGCCAAGTAAAACCACACAGCTGAAGAGCAGGAAGTATTAAGATGCAGCTTTAATGACAGATAATCATGGGTCATTACTTAAATATCTTCTTTGCAAAACTGTGTTTATTTTTACTCTCCTTTATTCCCTTTTAAGGGATGAACTCTACAAGTAACATGTGTTGCAAGAAAAGCTGGAGACATGTGCCAGAATCATGTTACATCTCATGAAAAGTTCTTTGTCAACTGCAAGTTTCATTCTCGATTAAATATTAGACACTTTGATAGCTTTTTAATGTAAAGTAATGGCCAATTTCAGAGATCTAACTTATTCATCGGAAGCATTGTCTACTACATGACTTAGAAATGCTGAGTGAGTTAATTCCTTATCCCATTCTTATCTTGAGATATCTTCTAGGGAAGATATATTTAAAAAACATTAACCCTTAGGGTACCGTCACACGGTACAATTTTCGTCGCTACGACGGCACGATCCGTGACGTCGCAGCGTCGTATGAGTATCGCTCCAGCGTCGTAGACTGCGGTCACACTTTGCAATCACGGCGCTGGAGCGATGCCGAGGTTCGCTGGTAACCAGGGTAAACATCGGGTTACTAAGCGCAGGGCCGCGCTTAGTAACCCGATGTTTACCGTGGTTACCAGCGTAAAAGTAAAAAAAAACAAACAGTACATACTGACCATCTGATGTCCGTCAGGTCCCTTGCCGTCTGCTTCCTGCTCTGACTGAGTGCAGCCGTACAGTGAGAGCAGAGCGCAGCAGTGACGTCACCGCTGTGATCTGCTCTCACTTTCCGGCCGGCAGACGGCAAGGGACCTGAAGGACACCGGAATGTGAGTATGTACGATTTTTTTTTTTTTTTACTTTTATGCTGGTAACCATGGTAAACATCGGATTACTAAGCGCGGCCCTGCGCTTAGTAACCCGATGTTTACCCTGGTTACAAGCGATCGCATCGCTGGATCGCTGTCACACACAACGATCCAGCGATGACAGCGGGAGATCCAGCGACGAAAGAAAGTTTCAAACGATGTGCTACGACGTACGATTCTCAGCAGGGTGTCTGATCGCAGTAGCGTGTCAGACACTGCGAGATCGTAACGATATCGCTAGAACGTCACGAATCGTGCCGTCGTAGCGATAAAAATGCCACTGTGTGACGGTACCCTAATATGTATGGGGGGCTTTAGGGCCCGTTTACAATGGTTAATAATTGGGAACAAGAGTTCCTAACAACGTTTGTTTCTAGATTTTCAGCCTGTCTACTCAGCAATTCCCTGACAAACAAGCATCATGTAATCTGATCGGCAGCCATTTAGTAGCTCGCTTTAGACATCCCGACAACCCTTCCACGAGCACAGAACAATGGTTATTACAATTGTTCTGTACCCATAGAATATCATACGCTGCTGAAAAGGATGATTTTAAGCATTCTTAAATATCATTTCACCAGACGAACAAGCCACCCATTTGTAAGGTGATTGGTGGCTTGTTTATACAGGCTTGTTCCTTATTACTATGCAGTGGAAATTGCCTCTTCTCCCTTCTATATCACCCATTTTAGGAGACATGGGCTGGTCACCCTTTTTCTTATTTGCCAACATACAACTAATGTCCAACATTTGTTAAAATGAACTTCTCTACTTTTCCATTCTGCCGGCACCAAGTACAGAGGCTGCTATCAGAATATAATACGTGCCTTTGTATTCGGTGAATTATAATGCACATAGTCAAAATAGAAATAAATAGATTAACTGGTAATTTTTTTTTCTCTTGCTACACTAATATGTTCTAATATGTGATAATACAAGCATGTCAGACAAGTAAAAGCCTATCTGCGTTATTTTTCTGAAACAAATCTATTAAAAAATCTGACATCAACATTCCCAAAACTAACAATTATACTGTAGTGCATCTGAGTTAGAGTTCCCTCATTCAAAAATACAAAGGGTGTGGGGATGAAGAAATACTCACTCGCTCAAGGTGTTAGATGACACAATTGGCCCCGATGCTAATTTTAATTATATCATTACCTCACCCTTGTTTTTCTAATTTGTTCCAAGCAAAGAAAGTAGATCGTTAATAATTTTAGTTGTTATCTGTCAACCAGTAATTCTCACAAGTCACAACCCTTCCAGTAACAAACAAACTTTGATTATATTTAGTTAATAACAATGTTGTAAAGTAGACTTAAATGTGTGTGAAAAAAAACTTTATGAGCATTGATCGACTTTTCATTGCTAAGCAAATTTGGTTGCAATTGTCAGTTGGGTGGTCCCAAGCCAAGCTAGTGTTCTGAACACTAAACCCTCCCCCATCATCTCCCCCTTGGTATTGACTGGTGGTGTCATCACGGCACGATGTCAGTGTGCCTGGCATTGAAACTCGCCACTAAACACCATCGGGAGGGTGAAGGCAGATGGGTCGCTAAGATTTGCTAGCCAGGGAATCAAGTGAGAGCCATAAAATCAGGGCTGCCAACATGAAGGCTAATCACAGGAAATTATGAAAGTTTTGAGCGTCTTTAGCCAATCAATAATGATAATAGACATTGCAATGAATGACAATAACAGCGAAGAAAAGATATGTGATGCAGGGGAAGGAATGACAATGGGGCAGATCAGAGGGAAGGTTGTGGTGATGTGGGCTTCTCCCAAGAGCACAAAAGTTCAGTGACTAATTGTCGGAGAGGGGTCTCACAGAGAGCCTCAAGGAAAATAGAGAGCAAAGTGCATGAAGGTGGGGTGCATGTGATCCTGCTAATTAGACAGTTGTCCTGCTGGTCCTCATCGGGTGATGTGCTGAGAAGGTCCGGTTTAGCATCTTTCTGTACCACAGGGAGCAAATCCTCTCTACACGCTCAGTGATGTCACATTAGCTTCCCAAGCTTTACATTCAATACAGGTCTGTAATTCATGGCCTCCCATTACAATAAAATGCATATTATTTTACTAGATACAGTGGGATGGAATAGCGTGGTCTCCTGTACTATTACTTAACTCTGTTTTAGCCTCAGCCTCTGGACAGGTTTTGCTTGTACATCAGGAGCAGTCTCAGCGTACACAGATAAAAACGTCATGTGAACAGTCCTTATTTGTTCGGTCTAAGTGGTTGGTACTTTCCATGTCCATCTAGTCTCTGGGGAGAAAAGCCTTCACTATACAGTGACATGGATATGGACAATAGGGAGCGTTACTGGTTACAATGGGATCGAGTCTCCCCACATTACACCTTTTATAACCACAACTGTCCAGTAATATCTGCAGTAGGACGCCTTGTAGTCTAGTGGACGAGTAGCAGACCTTCTTCACAGAACAACAGGCCGCATTGTCTTATGTCAACATAACAAATGGCCGCTGATCTTTTATGACAAGGTAATAATGGCCCAAAATACCTTGAGAAGCCCCGAGAGCGACCAGGAGGCTGTGCACAGAGCGAACAAGGCCACCTGAGGTAACAGCCAGGATGTACTGTTGTGGCAGGATTAAGGGATCATTCCTTTTCAATAAGTGTTTCTTTCTCTTTAAAACGGCTTAAAGGGAACCTGTCACCACGTTTTTGGAAGATGGGATAAAAATAGCGTTAAATAGGGGCAGAGGTGGGCGTTACATTAGTGTGTGTGTTATGCGTTTATTACCCACCTAAGTTGCCGAAATAACTTTGCAAAGTCTCCGTTTTCGCCTGTCAATCAGGCTGGTCAGGTCGCATGGGCGTTGTCTTCCCCCAGATTTGGCGTAGTTTTCCGTTGGTGGCGTAGTGGTGTGCGCATGCCCAAAGTCCGGAATCCTCTTCCAGGGGATTTAAAATAGCGCGGTGTTCGTTATTGCATTGGTGATCGGTGGGCGCGGCCATCTTCCTTTGGCCGCGCGTGCGCAGAAGCGGCGCTCTGCTGGCCGCGGCTTCAGGAAAATGGCCGCGGGATGCCGCGCGTGCGCAGATGGATATCGCGGCGGCCATTTTCCTGAAGCCGCGGCCAGCAGAGCGCCGCTTCTGCGCACGCGCGGCCAAAGGAAGATGGCCGCGCCCACCGATCACCAATGCAATAACGAACACCGCGCTATTTTAAATCCCCTGGCAGAGGATTCGGGACCTTGGGCATGCGCACACCACTACGCCACCAACGGAAAACTACGCAAAATCTGGGTGAAGACACCACGCCCATGTGACCTGACCAGCCTGATTGACAGGCGAAAACGGAGACTTTGCAAAGTTATTTCGGCAACTTAGGTGGGTAATAAACGCATAACACACACACTAATGTAACGCCCACCTCTGCCCCTATTTAACGCTATTTTTATCCCATCTTCCAAAAACGTGGTGACAGGTTCCCTTTAAGTAACAACCACAAGTATGTGGCAGCGTATAATGACAAAGTATTGGTTTATACTTACATATGCCTGTAATTAAAGGGCATATAATGTTCTTACCCTGAACACAAAGGCAGGCTGAGTGACGACCATGGTCTGGTTCTTGACTCTGTATTTATATGGATGATGTGGTATAAGCCCCCAGCAAATCTTTGTACATTCTCACTCTAAAAAAACCTGTTCATGCCATGGTTTTTTTAGGTGAAGTAACTAAGTTGTTCGAAGTGCGAACATGATCCCCAAAAACTGATGCCACTCTGATTAACCTGATCAGAATAATTGGGCAGATTTTCTCAGATGGAGAGAAAACTGTTGTGTGCACCGACCCTTAGGAACGGGGCTGAGATGTGGGACCTGCATCTATTCCACTGAATGTAGATTCTTCTCCGTTCATTTTTTTGGAATAGGAGACAGGACTCCATTCTCAAGATACTAAATTGCCCCTTCCTGTTAAAATTGTAAAAATAATTCTACATAACCAGTTATTAGTCCTAATTCTAGAAAAGCGAGGACGATACGGCTCTCACAGGGATGATCACCCCGCGGAAAGACTGACAGCCACAGACAATATTAGATTCTTACTGATTCACAGCACTATGTAGAGCAGTACGGGGGAAGAGCGCTATAAACCCCGGACTTGGAAAGACGGAATTGACACCAGCGACTGTCAAGTGTCTCGTGCTGGAACATGATTGACCCTGAATAAAAACAAGAAATCCAGTACATCAAGCAGACTAGCTTTAAAAGGGCACAATGCTGAACAAATCTTTTATGCGAGAGCCATAAAAGGTAGCTGTGCGTGCCGCAGAAATGTCACTGGTGTCCATGGAGCAACATCCCAGTTATAAACTGTCAAAATAAGAGAGGGTTAAAGGGCCAGGAAGCCGAACTAGCAATAGGTTTATATGTAAAGTCTCCATCACACACATCCCCTCCAGGAAGATCTATAGAAACACTACACGAAGGTGGCCAACCACAGGCAATGCCATATTCTGCTGTGCAGCAACCACCATCCAAGATGCAGCTCCTCATTAGGCCGAAGCCTTCATCCCCAGACTGTAGTTATAAAGGGAACTCAGCCACTATACATCTTGGCGGGGCGGCCTTTCCAGATATTTTGCTGACTTTTTTTTTTTTTTTTTTTTTAGATCAAACATGCAGGGTTCAGATGCTTTTGTAAAGGGGTTCTCCAGCCTTATGATGCTGATTCTTAAGGCTCCCAAACAAGGTAAACATATCAGCTGAACCCGCAGATAACAATGGGTTTGGCTGACAATCTCATATGTATGGGTGGGGGTGACTGTTGGGAAGATGTCGTTCAGTAATGTTTGAGTTAGGACTGTCGATCGCATTGTTCTCCAAGAGATATGTCGTCAGCCGACATGTCAGCCAGGAGCTTTCTCATAGACAACACAGGAGTGCTCGGTCAAGACGGCTACAAGCCAAACAATTAGCCGAAGCATCAATGGGCCTTTTAGGGGCCTTTAGACTGGGTCATCTATATCAGATCTATGTGGGTCCAATACTGTTTACACTTCACTTGAATGAGAGTTGAGCTGCAGTTTTCGGTAGCAGCCACTACGCATTAAACAAACCTGTGCAGGCTCCTATCACTGTTCACATCTGGTCACCTCCAGAGCTGAAATCAGCAGTTCCATGCTGGGAGTCTGACACCAGGCTCAGACTGGCCCATAGGGTAACAGGGGAATCCCCCGGAGGGCCCCTATGCAGATCTGGGTCCTCAATCCCACTATATGGGCAGTACTTGTCATAATTACCGTAACTTGATTCACTCTGTACAGAAAAAAAAGCAACATCTCATTCATTAACCAAACTACCCAGTTTATTTATTAATATATAGAGATATAGGTACATTTTTGTACAAGGGTCATTGTAACATTTGTATGTAGGTGAAAAGTGGCCCCTCCAAAGTCAATGTTACTGGTAGGCCTTTGGCACCCCAGTCCGACACTACCTATTTTGTACTGGTAACTTATCCTAAGAAGAGAAAGGGCAGAGTAGGCTGCCCTCCCATAGATTAATAGATTATTGTGTAGGTTATGGTGAGTGCTACTTCCTATGGCGCTGACCATTTCGCCCCATCAGAATGTAACAGCTAAGGGAAGGAAAAAAAACACATTTTATCATTAGTTTCTCATGTTCATTACTCACACCACAATGGTTACAGGAATATATAGTGGGGTTTTATGTATGACAGTCTTCGTCATGTGCATGAAATTTGGTCAGTGGACCTACATTAGGATATCCAGGGTCTGGGATGGGCTTCCTCAGAAGGCAAAACCAGGAACCACTCCAGTATATCCCGCATGTGTATCATGGACATGAGAGACTAATATAAATTTGTGATTGAAGCATTCTTCTGTGCCATTTGGTGTGCAGTTCCTTCCTCATTTTATCCCCCTTTAACCTAAAATATCACCATATCATAAGGCCAACATGCACAGTGCTTACGTTTTTTGCCATTTTGCAGAGTTTCTTGGTTCGGTGGCATGCAGCATGTGCTAGTAATGGCTTTTTTTTCAAACTGACTTCTCTGTAGGACATACAAAACTCCACAACTAATAAATGTTTAAAATGTTACATACTCAAAATGTCACCAAACATGCTTGGAAAAATAAGTCATGAAAACGCAAAGAAATTATGTTTTTTTAACAAAGCTTTAAAAATGACAAATACAAGCGTGTCAGAGGCCCTGCGTCTACCAGAGCAGAGTATCAAGAGGAAATGCTGTTTATTGTGACAGTAAGGCTGAATTCACACATCTGTGTGGGAAGTGTGTGATGCCCAAATTATTTTCAGACAGCACATAGACACATTAAGCCGAATGGACCTCTTCAGACATCTGTTAAAATCACAGAATGAGATCCGTAAAACTCAAAGCATGTCAGAAACTGAGGATCAGAATAGAACACATGCAATGGGTGGTAAATCGGCACCAACACTGCCCACCGATGTGTGAATGCAGGTACAGTAATTCTTGAGATGCCGTGTCCTGCCTAAATCTTCAAACGTTTTCTGAGCTTATCCACAAAGCTTATCTATATATCTTTGGCTGTTTACTATCATCTTCCTTTATTATCTTTCCACACCAGGCATTTAGATCACTCCCAAGCTGCCCTAATTTGTGTTAGACTTGCCCTTACCTTTCTAACATTTCACCACTCCTAAAAATAAGCACCTTTCCCAACTGTATTACTGATCTCCCCCATCCTAACTATACACTACACTGTTACATTACTCTTCCCTACCTGTAAGGGTAGGTGCACACGATCAGTAAACGTAACCCGCAGTGTCCAGATGTTACAGCATAGTGGATGGGATTTTAAGACATACAATGCCCACTATGCGTCCAGAGATGCCCGCGGATCACCCACACGGACGGACATGCGGAACGTCTCTCCAGACCTCTTCATGTCTACTCATCTTGCGGAGCCTCCGCAAGATAAATGTCATCTGTACAATGTATTGGACGCAGTGAATCCGTACGGTTCAGTGAACACATGCGGAATCACCTGCGTTCAAAAGCCAGCAGCACTTTGGACGCAAATGGACATGTGCTGCGTCCAAAGCGCTGCCTAATACTCATCGCGTGCACCTACCCTTCCAACTACTATTCTCCATCATGTTAGTTATCTTTGCATCTCCGCTCCTCCTGCTTTTTTATATCGTATCCCCTAATATGAAGCAGAGAACACTGAAGTATGCTACATAGGTACAATAGTAACTACAAGAAGCTCCAGCTAAGCCTCCTTTTACAGATGTCGCTGATCGATAAAGCAAGTTTTAAAGTTCAAGCCGTGAGTTTACATGATACAATAAGCTTAGGTTTCTCCATAGTCCCTTTCGCATGAGTGGTCTTTCCTGTTCTTGTCTCTACTATGGGTGGGTATATGAGGTGATAGAAAGATATAAAGTGGGAAGTCCAAATAAGCTATTCCTGCTCATGTCTAACCTGGACAAGGACTTGGAGCCTAATTATAATGATGTTGAACATGATAATTGCCACAAGTAAAAGGAATTTAAGATGAGGAGAAGGAGTAGTCTAGTCATTGTCTTGGAATGTCACACATATCTGAGCAGTGACCCCAGACAATAGGACACGGCCACTTTCCTGCATCTTCATGTACGTGCAGTAAACATCTCGGCTATGTTGTGTCTACGGAATAAAGTGATGAATTAAAAGAGTGAGGACGTTTCTCATTATGCTGACTGGTGATTACTGTAAGTCACAAGGGACTTACCGCATTTCTGTCAGAAGGAAATTCCTAGATTATTTTGCTTTTATGTTCTCGAAAACTAAATATTCCTTACTCTTTTGCTTCCCCCGCTGCCCAGGAGCAGTACGGTACCTGTACGGTCAGACACAACCATTACACAGTACATGGAGACACGTTTATAAGATTATCTCAGCACAGGAAGATTATAATTAAACAAATGCCATTGTGGAAATTATTATTATTCCAAGTAACAATTGATTAACACGTCCTTTTGTTTGTCCCACAACCCCTTTAAGTAATTATTCCGACCTTCAACAATTCTGTATAATATAGCTTCCAACCATAAAAGATCAGATTTCTGCAGGACATACACAAGTTATAACGTGAAGGAACAGCAAGCTCAAAGTAAACATAGATAAGTAGTATCCCGATTTAGTTGCAGCAAGTTGTACATTTTCTCATGTTATTTACAAAAGTGACTAGATAAGTATTGGGAAATGTATGTCCCGGGTAATAAGGCACATACAAGCTTAGCTGAAGAAATATAAGAAAAAAACTGGCATTTTGCTCTATATTTCAAGGTTCTCCATCTGTTACATGTTTGCAATTTGTTCTTCTCAGGGTCTCATAGATTAGATTAAAGTTGTCAGAATAATAGTAAATGGTGTCGGCCGACCATCTAATGTGGAGGTCTCCTCACTGTCCTAGACAGGTAGTGCCGGGGGAGGGGACACTCAGAAAATTAGGCTGGTTTCACATTTGCAGTTGTTGCCGCAGCGTTTGTACCGCATATAAACGCATGCGTTTTGTTTTCCTATATTTAACATTAAAAACGCATGCTTTTTTTTCTCGTGTTTTGCCGCGTTTGACGACGCATGCGTTTTTCCGTCGTTTACGGCTTGGCGCGGAAATGCAACATGTAGTAATTTCTATTTGCCGCCAGGAAACGCATGTGGTCGATTGCGCAAAGATTGCGACAAAAAAACGCATTGCTGTCTATGTAAACGCATGCGTTTTTAAGCACATGCGTTTGGTTGCGTTTTTGAACGCATGCGTTTCAATAGAGAAAAACAAGTTTAGACACTGATAAGCCACCCCCCACCATCAAGGTGATAAAGGGATCCAAACCCTAGCCCTAACCCTAATGGGAAAATGGAAATAAATACATTTTTTTAATTTTTCCCTAACTAAGGAGTTGATGAAGGGGGTTTGATTTCTATTTATAGGGGGTTTTCTAGTAGATTTTTATGATTGGCAGCTGTCACACACTAAAGACACTTTTTATTGCAAAAAATATTTTTTACGTTACCACATTTTGAGAGCTACAATTTTTCCATATTTTGGTCCACAGAGTCATGTGAGGTCTGTTTTTTTGCGGGACGAGTTGACATTTTTATTAGTAACATTTTCGGGCACGTGACATTTTTGATCGCTTTTTATTCCGATTTTTGTGAAGCAGAATGAACAAAAACCAGCTATTCATGAATTTCTTTTGGGGGAGGCGTTTATACCGTTCCGCGTTTCGTCATAATACACTCCCTCTGTAGTCCCATTGGCGGTGTCTGGTTATCTTGATTTTTCTCTTGTGAAATTTCTCTTCATGCGTACCAAAAACGCAAACGCAGGAAAAAACGCATATAAATGCGTACAAACGCGGCGTTTTTTTACCCGCATGCAACACCGCATGCGTCTAAAAAACGCCGCATTTATATGCATTTTTTCCACCACTTGCGGATGCGTTTTAAACGCTGCGGATTTAAACGCAAATGTGAAACTAGCCTTAGAAAAACTCCAACCTTTTGTTCACATATTGCATGAGACAGTGGCAGCTGCTCACTCTGTTCTTATAGAGAGCGACTGAACACTTGGGAGAAATTGGCCAATGCGGAATGGGCAAATTTAGTGTATTCGCTCTGTCCTTATGCAAATGTAGAAATGTATGAGCATAGCCCTAATCTGGAGGAAACTATTTCATGAGAGGGTTCTTGGCATTGGCGCAATGGGAAACACTAAAGTATTAGATACCGTAGGGCTTTTTCAGTACGTAGTCTCATGCACAAGGCAGAGCGGCGTGGAGGGCGATATAAATCCAATAGAAAACACTTCTATATTGTTCCCATAGTGAATGCCATAGGTGTCGCATTATAGCTTCATCCAACTCCGATCCAGAATAGTGATAAACTACAGCGCATGATATCAGCAGGTTATTTTCTTGTCTAACAGCATTGATCCGCTTTGTAGGGGAAAAAAGTCAAGTTATTTGTAACAGGAGTCTGGTACGTGGTGACACGTCGTGATGGCATAGGAACCAAGCAGTGACCTGGCTAATCTGTAGAATGTGATAGTCTGGACAGAGTGCGTGAGTCATCACAGGGCATACACATTCATTATGTCATCAGTTTTGTGTCTGCATTGCTTGCACACTATGTGAGTCACAGGCGGTGACTACCTCCAGAATACAACATCTGAAGAAGTGGAACAATGTAGAGCCACAACACAAAGCTGAATAGTCTGAGACCCGTTGGACTAATCTGCACAAATGTATTGCGAGCGTCTATAGTAAAGCATTGGGTTAGGAATGCCAGAACAATTTTCCCGCAATAACACGCTTATTCATGTCCAAGGCATTAAAAAACAAGAGGAAAGCCAACTGCAGCCATCGGAGTCCCCCAGAACGCCAGCTCTCTGCATTCATTGCCTGCTATCAAGAAGGGATTACACAGGATCTGTAATCAGATTTTACAATACAAACCTTACACATTATAAATAGTTCTTTTACACCAGATGGGGCTGGGGTATATGCTTTACAATTCATGTCTGAATGGTTGCATACTCCTTTGTGAAAGTTTTCCCGACTAATATAAAAACAAAATGAGTGCTTAATAGTGATGAGCGAGTATACTCGTTGCTTGGGGGGTCTCCGAGTATTTGTAACTGCTCGAAGATTTAGTTTTTGCTGACTGCAGCTGAATGATTTATGGCTGCTAGCCAGCTTGAGTACATGTGGGGGTTGCCTGGTTGTTAGGAAATCCCCACATGTAATCACGCTGTCTATTAGCAGTAAATCATGCAGCTGAGGCAACAAAAACGAAGTCTCCGAACACTAACAAATACTCGGAGATCACCCGAGCAACGAGTATACTCACTCATCACTAGTGCTTAATGAGAAATGTTCATTTGAACAACCATCCTGACATAGATTTTCAAAGTTAGTACACCAACCTCATCAGGTCTAAGAAATATACTGCATAATGTAGGCAGATAATGTTGTAAAATATAATGTCAGAGAAGCACATAGTACAAAGCCAATGCCATGTAAGTGAATAACATTGGTTATCTCACTACAATGGTACCTGGGGTGGGATATAATAGGCAGCAATCAATAGTCAGTTCTACAGGTTGGAAGCAGGATACATGGACGAAAGTACGAATCTAAGCAATTTTCACAACAGACAGGGTCATGGGTACTCAGGCTAAAGCCCCCGTCACACATAGCGAGATCGCTAGCGAGATCGCTGCTGAGTCACAAGTTTTGTGACGCAACAGCGACCTCAGTAGCGATCTCGCTATGTGTGACACGTACCAGCGACCCGGCCCCTGCTGCGAGATCGCTGGTCGTGTCGGAATGGCCTGGACCTTTTTTTGGTCGTTGATGTCCCGCTGACATCGCTGGATCGGTGTGTGTTACACCGATCCAGCGATGTCTTCACTGGTAACCAGGGTAAACATCGGGTTACTAAGCGCAGGGCCGCGCTTAGTAACCCGATGTTTACCCTGGTTACCAGCGTAAATGTAAAAAAAACAAACAGTACATACTCACCATCTGATGTCTGTCAGGTCCCTTGCCGTCTACTTCCTGCTCTGACTGAGTGCCGCCGTACAGTGAGAGCAGAGCGCAGCGGTGACGTCACCGCTGCGCTCTGCTCTCACTGTACGGCGGCACTCAGTCAGAGCAGGAAGCAGACGGCAAGGGACCTGACGGACATCAGATGGTGAGTATGTACTGTTTTTTTTTTTTGGTAACCAGGGTAAACATCGGGTTACTAAGCGCGGCCCTGCGCTTAGTAACCCGATGTTTACCCTGGTTACCCGGGTGCTGCAGGGGGACTTCGGCATCGTTGAAGACAGTTTCAACGATGCCGAAGTCTTTCCCCTGATCGTTGGTCGCTGGAGAGAGCTGTCTGTGTGACAGCTCCCCAGCGACCACACAGCGACTTACCAACGATCACGGCCAGGTCATATCGCTGGTCGTGATCGTTGGTAAATCGCTATGTGTGACGGGGCCTTTAGTAATGCACTTGTGCATCAACACCAATCATTAAATTAAAGGACTGAAGTTATCTGCTAATGCCAAATACCACTGACACCAAAAATGTCTGGTAGAGTCCATGACTTGGTGGGAAACTGTTCAACAGCACAATTGGGGTCTAATCAGGGGGCTGGTTTTAGGGCTCATGCAGACGACCATATTTTTTTATGTGAGTATGATCCAACAAAAACATTGGATCGCACTCAGACCAATGTTATTCTATGGGGCTGAGCACGTCTCCGATTCTTCCCTGTCTGACATCTGAGTGTGGCCTGATTTCCTCAGAATGGAGACATTTTTTCCCCATCTTCTCCACAAATGAGAGAATTAGATCAAACTCTGATCAATATAAATCGGCCTGTCATGTGATGTGACCCTAAAGGTCATGGATAATGAGAGTAGACATTGTTCTGACCTAAGACTAGAGTTTGGAGAAACGATTTGTAGGGCTCCGCGTCCATCGGTCGGGTCAGTAATATCGGGAGGTCTGAGAATCTCCTTACCTGGCGGAGTTCCCTTCTCACCAACGTGTGAGCGGCTCTGACTTGGCCAGTATTACATCCATTCCCCAATGCTTCAGTGTAGCAGTAAGCTGCCAGACGTGACGCACTGATCTCCCCATAGCCAGGAACATACAGGCAGAGAGCCCTTCATTGACAGCACACCCCACGCCCAATTAAATACTGTACCCCCTAAAGTCACGGTTCAGGCATAAGCCCCCAGATTAGGACGTAGCATGCTGTCTAAGCATATGCTGGTCTCCTAAAATCCACCCCTTCAAGTCTTCTCTCCAAGTTTCTGTAAACACATCATTAGAAGGCCGTCTCCTTCATTCTCCTTCCCAGCGTTCCTTAAGAATACATTCCTTCTGCCAGGAAACTTTCAGTATTTTTGTCTGCAAAACCCAATTTTAAACAAATGTTCCTACCCACAGCGTGAACCTGCGCTGCCCCAGGCCAATCTGCAGTCTGCGTGCCTCTAACCAGTTATGGCCCAGCGCAGGGGCAGAGCCAGGCACACGGCACAGTGCCAGCGTATCACCATTACAGGTTTCTTTCTACATGTCTGTGTGTATCCCACAATTACAGACCAAGAGCAGGTGCCCTACATTGTCCAGCAGTTACAAAGTATCTATTTAGAACTAGTGATGAGCAAATATACTCGTTACTCGAGATTTCCCGAGCATGCTCGGGTGACCTCCGAGTATTTTTTAGTGCTCGGAGATTTAGCTTTCCTTGCCGCAGCTGAATGATTTACATCTGTTAGCCAGCATAAGTACATGTGGGGGTTGCCTGGCAACCAGACAATCCCCACAAGTACTCAGGCTGGCTATGGTGCAGGGAACCCAGCTATCACCTATGGTGCAGTATCAAGGAGCTACATCGCCTCCGGGGGATAACTAAGACAATGCATGAATTTACAGCCTGCAATACTTTGAGGAGTTCAAACTTAAGTGCATGTGAACATTTTTGCAATTGAGTATCATTACAAATTTTGCACAGTTTTGTGTTTTCTGGCTCTTTGTTTCCCTGAACATTCAACTTTGATATGGTCACAAATCAGCTGAGAGGAGCTCGGACAGACATGTAAAGAGTAAGGCTGGGTTCACACTGCGTTAACAGCAGCCCGTTCAACACATAAAGTAATGGGCTGCTGTTAACGCAAGTGCCAACTTGTCACATCGCTAGCGCAGATAGAGTGTGAGGACAGTGACCGGTGCCGGCTGCGGAGTGTGAGGACAGTGGCCGGAGCCGGCTGCGGAGTGTGAGGACAGTGGCCGATGCCGGCTGCGGAGTGTGAGGACAGTGACCGGTGCCGGCTGCGGAGTGCCAGGACAGTGACCGGTGCCGGCTGCGGAGTGCCATGACAGTGACCGGTGCCGGCTGCGGAGTGCCAGGACAGTGACCGGTGCCGGCTGCGGAGTGCCAGGACAGTGACCGGTGCCGGCTGCGGAGTGCCAGGACAGTGACCGGTGCCGGCTGCGGAGTGCCAGGACAGTGACCGGTGCCGGCTGCGGAGTGCCAGGACAGTGACCGGTGCCGGCTGCGGAGTGCCAGGACAGTGGCCGGAGCCGGCTGCGGAGTGCGAGGACAGTGGCCGGTGCCGGCTGCGGAGTGCGAGGACAGTGGCCGGTGCCGGCTGCGGAGTGTGAGGACAGTGGCCGGTGCCGGCTGCGGAGTGTGAGGACAGTGGCCGGTGCCGGCTGCGGAGTGTGAGGACAGTGGCCGGTGCCGGCTGCGGAGTGTGAGGACAGTGGCCGGTGCCGGTTGAGGAGTGTGAGGACAGTGGCAGTGGCCGGTCCTGCCTGCGGTTCCTCTTACCTCCCCGTGAGCGGCTGCCGGCAGCAGGTACGGTCCGTCCAGCTCTGAGCTCAGAGGAGCAGGAGAAGCAGCTTCATGACTCGGAGGTTCCCAGAAAGAAGCCGTGTCCAGCTGCACTTTCACAATAAGAGTCCTCCCCCTGCCTGTAACGGAGGCGTAGCTGCACTGCACGCCGGCTCCCGCTCCCAGCAGCGCAGTTCCCAGGCAGCAGCAGAGTGTGCGGTCAGCACTGCTGGTACCTGGTGGGTGCGGTCAGCACTGCTGGTACCTGGTGGGTGCGGTCAGCACTGCTGGTACCTGGTGGGTGCCAGCCTAGGGAACAGCGCAGGGTCCCCTCAGCCCGCCCTAATACCCACTGTTCCTTTTGATGCTTCCCCTCCTGCCGTGCTCCGGGCTGTGGGAGAGCTGGGGACATTAGTTGTCATTACTTCGGAAATGCTTTGACATCATCACCCAGGTACACGTTGATCAGCACCTTTCCAGTGATGGCCGCCACGTCAGGACCTAGTGGATCCCATTAGAAGCCATCAGGCGAGGTTGGTCCCACTACGGATCGGAGCAGCAATTAGTATAACAGGTGCATAAATGGCTAATAGGTTCACAGATCACACACATAACAACAGTATTGGTATTCATTAAGGGCTTGTTCACACGATCCTTTTTTCGCTGCGGATTTTTCAGGTCCTGATTTGTGAAACCCGCAGTGCAAAACCTGCGGTGGTTTTCACTGCGGTTTTCAGTCCTTTTTCTACTGCGGATTCCACTGCAGGTTTCCAGATGCATTTTCCTATTGGTGCTGGTGGAAACCCGCTGCGGAATCCGCAGAAAGAATTGACATGCTACTTCTTTTTTTCCGCTGAAAATCCGCGCTGATTTTCAAGCCGAAAAAAGGATAGTGGGCACAGCGGATTTTGTTTTCCATAGGGTAACATTGTACTGTACCCTGCATGGAAAACGTCTGCGGATCCGCAGCTGCAAATCCGCTGCAGATCCGCAGCGAAAACCGCATCGTGTGAACATAGCCTAAGGGTATGTGCACACGCTGCGGATTTTGCTGCGGATCCGCAGCAGTTTTCCCAAAGTTTACAGTACCATGTAAACCTATAGGAAAAAAAAAACGCTGTGCACATGCTGTGGAAAAATCCGAGCGGAAACGCAGTGGATTATTTTCCGCAGCATGTCAATTCTTTGTGCGGATTCCGCAGCGGTTTTACACCTGCACCAATAGGAAACTGAAGTTGTAAAACCGCAGTGGAATCCGCAGAAGAAACCGCGATAAAATCCGCAGTGAAAACCGCAGTGGTTTTGCACTGCGGATTTTCAAAATCCGCTGTGGAAAAATCCGCAGCAGAATCCGCAACGTGTGCACATACCCTAATAGTATACCAAAACTGTGACCTTATCCAATGTGATGATAAAAAATCAAGTAGTTCAAAATAAAGGGCCATCACCCTATACTGTCCGCTAACCTGTCCGCGGAGGTTGGCACCCTTGTTATAGCAAATGTCGCCCCCGCTCCCTGGCGGCTCTCCCTGGAGGCCCCTATGAGACCCTATATAGATGACATACGGGGGGTATAGCACACCTTGTACATTTCTTGTGGGTTCTGTACCCCCTGGGGCATTAGTGGGTGAGGGTTAGCATGAAGTGTCACCCTGCGGTGCCCATCGCATGCTATAGAGTTCTAGAAGTGTTATTTAGCATTTTTCAGTTTTTGCAGCAAGAGTAGTTTGGTATACCACGTGTAGTATGGTCACCTCAGGATAGTTTGTGATATTATTGGATACTGCACAGCAGATATATGACATTTTGGGGTTCACCACACAACCCTGGATACCCTCTGTGCTCCAACACTTTCCTGCCACCGGCTGTATACAGAGATTCTCTGTGGCGCGATGACCGCTGTGCCAAATTGAAGTCTGTTTGGATCATTCTCCCTTAGGCTGGTTTCACACTTGCGTTGGGCCGAGCTGCGGAGCGCTGCGTAATTCCTCCGTTAAGCCCCACCCACTGCCGCATCTCTTCCTTCAGCTCCGCCTACGTCGGCATGCGTCCTGTGTACCTATCTTTAACATT
This sequence comes from Ranitomeya variabilis, assembly GCF_051348905.1. NCBI lineage: Eukaryota > Metazoa > Chordata > Amphibia > Anura > Dendrobatidae > Ranitomeya > Ranitomeya variabilis. The sequence goes on along the minus strand of NC_135232.1, from coordinate 995,947,558 downwards.
GGGTACGCAGGCCAGGCGGATGCCTCCGCATGCATCGTTTTGACGCTGCGCCGACTGCAACAAAATGCAACATATGATCGGCACAGAGCCAAAACGACGCATGCGGAGGTGTCCACATACATTCACATGCATGCCGCATGCCGACGTAGGCGGAGCTGAAGGAAGAGGTATGGCAGTGGGCGGGGCTTAACGAAGGAACTACGCAGCCCTCCGCAGCTCGGCCCAACGCAAGTGTGAAACCAGCCTTATTCTGGACAATGATCCAAACAGACTTCCGTTCGGCACAGCGGCCATCGCGCCACAGAATCTCTGTATACAGCCGGTGTTTGGCTATTTAGCATCCCTGAGTAATAATGCAGCACTAGCTGTGGGCGTGTGGAGATTTTCATTCATCATTTTTCTTCAGCCGCCAGGCAAGGGTGCCAACCTTCGCTGACAGGTAGGGACGATGTTAGCGGATAGTATAGGGTGATGGTCCTTTCTTTTCGAACTACCTGATTTTTTATCATCACTTTGGATATGATCACATTTTTTCAGGTTTTTTTTGTGTACTTTTGCATACTTTTAATGTGTACCAATAAATAGTGAATTTATGTGTATGATCTGTGAACCTATCACACTACGGATCGGGCTGAGCGATGTGACATTATGACCGGAGACCAGAACACGGGAAATGAAATTCTGCCAGTTATGTAGCAAGGCTACACAGCTACAGAACCAGTCACAGTCACCGCTCAGCAGTCTGGGAAAGCACAGGATGTGCGGATGGATCCACATGTAACATACAGAATACATATATACCTTATCTGGCAGCAGCCACACACTCATTCCACTTTTCTCAGGTAAAATTATATTTAAGATTGCTTAAAGGCCATCATTCCTGACAGCACATAGGTCTGTGTAAACGGAAAATGTGGTGGTGAGCACGATGACAGTCTATGCGTGCAGCACAATTTATTACTGTGTGTTCAGTGCACAAGGTAAGTGGTAAGCCCCTCTTTAGGGCTCATGCAGACCAGTGTATAAATCAGACATGTGCTATCTGATGTGTAGTCGGACAGTGCACTGACCCCTGCAATTCAATAGAGCTGCTCAGATTATTGATTTTTATTTCTCGGTATAAGTATCCGTGAGGGAAAAAAAAAATCGCAGCATGCGCTCCGTTCATTAGAGTCTCGGATGAGGCTCACACATTCAAGTCTTTGGGTATGAGAAAAAGGAAGAAAAAAAAAAATCGGATTCCGCACAAACCATCCAAGTGGTATCTGATACTTACAGATAGATTTCTACTAGAAAACTAGAAAACCGTATGTCATGTGCATGGTTTAATGTTGTATGAAAATGGATCGCACACGGATGTCACACAGACGACGCATGAATGAAAATTAGAAAAGAATTGTTTCATTTTTCTGCATAAAGCTCATAAGATTTTTCACCCACTCATCGCACCCCTAATAGACTATTAAAAAAGCGCTGAACAGTTTCTATGTAGCGGATCAGCGGTTTAGCCGCGGCCATTGACCAGTGTAAACGCGCCCCAAGACCTCGCGGCTAGTATGCAGCCACAGATGTCGCCCCAAGACCTCGCAGCCAGTATGCAGCCACAGATGTCGCCCCAGGACCTCGCGGCCAGTATGCAGCCACAGATGTCGCCCCAAGACCTCACGGCCAGTATGCAGCCACAGATGTCGCCCCAGGACCTCGCGGTCAGTATACAGCCACAGATGTCGCCCCAAGACCTCGCAGCCAGTATGTAGCCACAGATGTCGCCCCAAGACCTCGCGGCCAGTATGCAGCCACAGATGTCGCCCCAAGACCTCGCGGCCAGTATGCAGCCACAGATGTTGCCCCAAGATCTCGTGGCCAGTATGCAGCCACAGATGTCGCCCCAGGACCTCACGGCCAGTATGCAGCCACAGATGTTGCCCGAAGACCTCACAGTCAGTATGAAGCCACAGATGTCGCCCCAAGACCTCGCGGCCAGTATGCAGCCACAGATGTCGCCCCAAGACCTCGCGGCCAGTATGCAGCCACAGATGTCGCCCCAGGACCTCGCTGTCAGTATACAGACACAGATGTCGCCCCAAGACCTCGCGGCCAGTATGCAGCCACAGATGTCGCCCCAAGACCTCGCGGCCAGTATGCAGCCACAGATGTCGCCCCAAGACCTCGCGGCCAGTATGCAGCAACTGATGTCGCCCCAAGACCTCGCAGCCAGTATGCAGCCACAGATGTCGCCCCAAGACCTCATGGCCAGTATGCAGCCACAGATGTCGCCCCAAGACCTCGCGGCCAGTATGTAGCCACAGATGTCACCCCAAGACCTCACGGCCAGTATGCAGCCACAGATGTCGCCCCAAGACCTCGCGGCCAGTATGCAGCCACAGATGGGGACATCCCTGCCCTATGTTTGGGGAGTTTAGGAGAAGATGCAGTAGTAATAAATAACAGTCTGGAGGGAGCGTGAAGTATCCTGTATACAACTATTTACTATATTGTTACTAACAGGACGACCTGAATCATCCCACAGCAGGGAAGCCGGGGAATTTCCAAGCATTGGTCCTGCAGGATACAGACAGTGATCTATCTGTGCCTGTCACTATCCGACACCCACAGCTAAAGGAAGCGCCACTAATGAGAACGTGACATTAGAGAGCTGCTGAGCGAGTATAGGACACAGAGCCGTACTACATATTATTATTATTTGTTTATATAGCACCATTGATTCCATGGTGCTGTACATGAGAAGGGGTTACATACAAATTACAGATATCGTTTACAGTAAGCAAACTAACAATTACAGACTGATACAGAGGGGCGAGGAACCTGCCCTTGCGGGCTTACATTCTACAGGATGGTGGGGATGGACACAATAGGTTGAGGGTTGCAGGAGCTCCGGTGTTGGTGAGGCGGTAGCTCCAGTAGTGGTGAGGAGGCAGCGGGGTCAGTGCAGGCTGTAGGCTTTCCTGAAGAGGTGGGTTTTCAGGTTCCATCTGAAGGATCCGAATGTGTTTGATAGTCGGACGTGTTGGGGCAAAGAATTCCAGAGGATGGGGGATATTTAGGAGAAGTCTTGGAAGCGGTTGGGTGAGGAGCGAATAAGTGTAGCGAGGAGAGAGATGAATTAGTCGAGATCTATGAGATGGAGGAAATATGATGAGTTCAGGTGGTAAAGGTGGCCGCCATGGTCAGTCAGTGTGCAGAAATGAAGAAATACAGATTTGGGTTTTAAAAGGACTCAAGAGCTGGAATTGGTTTGATATTTGATGCTCTTCCAGAATTACTGTAGTGAAAGGTGCGAGAACCGGATAGGACAATCCCCAAACTTCATCTACCACCCAAAACCAAAATCTACAGGTCTGCCCCCCAGACCCTACTCAGATTTGGGGCAGTTCTGTAGGCGATCTTAATGTCTGCAACATATTCGTTGTTGATTTTTTTAACATGTGTCTGGCCTTATGTCCGGTGTCAGGACGGGTCACCATAAAGGGAACCTGTGTTCAGGTTAATAACGTCCTATCTGAGAACAGCATACAGCAGCGACAGAGACCCCCAGATCAGCAGTGTCTTATTACTGCAGGTCCTGAAATCATTTTCTATAACTTCAAGTATTCATGAGGCCCCCCCCCCCCATAGGGAGAAAAGTGCCTGTCAGTAGGGGGAACCACATCTAATACATATCAAGGAGTCAGGAGTAAGGATGAGTGGACCCGTGGAAGATCGGGTTCTGGTACCCGAACATGAACCACATTGAAATGTATGGAGAAAAGAACTTTGGAGCTGGAAAATTATCGGACTTCCCCGGAACTCCGAACATTAAAATGGACTTCTGGGCAAAGTCAGTGTTTGGTGTTCAACACCGGAAACCAACTGTCCAGTACAAACCCTGAAAATTAAAGTTTGAGTTCGCCAATATCTAGCCAGGAGCACTTGTATATAATGGGGAAAACTCCAGCACTCAGCTAATTGTGCAGGATAGAAACTCTGATTTTAGGAAAACTACTTTAAGGCAACCTTTCAGGCTGATATTTGGGGGCTCTTCCTCACCCCATACTTCCTGATGTTGGGGGATCGGTCTATATCAGCGCTTTCGATAAAGCTCCGAATTTCCTGTACAGGTTACATAGGAGTGAGACAGAGGATGGCTCAGGATCGGTCTTTATGAGAACTCCCAGAATGTTGGTCAGTAAGTAATTGTCCGGCTCCCATGACACAAAGGTTCATGGGAAACTATAGTAAAAGGCTATTTATTATTATTAGAAGCGAATCTGTCATTTCCCTATAGTAGTAAAATCACCCTCCTACTGATAGATAAAAATAGAAATGTACGCCGTGTCCCATTACAACATTTACATGGCTTCAGTTACCAGTGATTTCTGCAGAAACGCACGGCACTCTGGTAGGGGGTGGAATTAAGGGGGTGGCCTCAGGCGTTCGGTCCACAGTACTGAATGACATGAGTGGGTGTCAGCGTCATACACGTGGGTATTATTTGTATCAGAGTCATAGCGCACATTACAAATACAACCTTCTGATGAGCTGTCAGGGTCTCATGAGCTCACTGAAGGGTCCACACTGCTGTGAGTTTAGGGGGTAAGCTTCAGTACCAGGCACAGCCAATCATGAGGTTGCCCTATGGTGCCTATGTATGCACTACAAGAGACCTGGCGCTTGGGCAGGACTGTGACCCATAGCCCCCCGATAACGCCAGAGCATGTGTCGAGGGGGCTTTAATGAAACTTTTATTCACAGAATCTCTCACAAATATAACCCCGAGATGGATTCCACATGTCCTATTGGTCAATTTGTCCGTATTCACCAAAAACAACCAGAAACGCTGCCGTAGGAAGAGCCGGTGGCCGATTACAATCATTGCACCATTAATAAGGCAGCTCTAGAGGTGATTACTATAAATCCGGCGAGGTAGGACGAGCTGTGGATTGTGTAGAATAGTAGGAATTATAAATGGAAGTAATGAAAGTTCGATTTTTATAATCTAACAGATGAAAGCAGGGAATTATTTGTTCAGTTGGTAAATAGGTTTCCCATACAGACTTTATTTTTTTCTTATATTCTCATATGCTGGAAAATCCCAACTAAACTGACTGTACACAGGCAAAGAAATAGGGCACTCACCGTTTCCCAAAGGCAAAGTCCTTTATTCCATTTTACGGGACATTCACGCAGGACCTGTAGAAGCATTGTGGAAACGCGAAATGGACGTCGTCCTCTCCCGCACACTGCGCAAATGTCCCGTAAAATAGAACAAAGGACTTTACTTATAGGAAACGGTGAGTGCCGCTTAGCTTTGCCTTAGTACAGACATTATTTCTGTTTACCGCTATTCCTACCTTTTTTACTGACCAAGCTAGCAGTAGAGGGACAGAAATGTAATGCATGATTGTCTGAAACCTAAAGTACAGGCCCCCATCACCAATCTCAGTGGTGAGGATCTGGCCACTTACTTCCTAGAAAAAATCAACCACATCCATCAGGATATCTCAGCGCAATCTCCTCAGTGCCTGGATCCCCTTCCATGCCGCACCTCAAGCTCACTAGACATCTTTGAGCCTGTCTCAGAAGAAGAAGTTTCCAAGCTCCTTGCTTCTGCTCGGCCTACAACCTGCAACAGTGACCCCATTCCTTCACCTCTCCTGCAGTCTCTCTCACCAGTGGTCACCACTCACCTGACTAAAATATTTAACCCTCTCTCTTTCTTCAGGTATCTTTCCCTCCTCATTTAAACATGCCATCATAACCCCTTTACTTAAAAAGCCATCACTGGACCAGAACTGCACTGCTAACTACAGACCTGTATCTAACCTTTCCTTCATCTCTAAACTCCTGGAACGCTTGGTCCACTCCCGTCTAATCCGTTATCTCTCGGATAACTCTCTTCTCGACCCCTTACAATCTGGTTTCCGTTCTTTACACTCCACTGAAACTGCCCTCACTAAAGTCTCTAATGACCTACTAACAGCTAAATCCAAAGGTCATTGCTCTCTGCTGATTCTCCTGGATCTCTCTGCCGCATTTGACACTGTGGATCACCAGCTCCTTCTCACTATGCTCCGCTCCATAGGCTTCAAGGACACAGCCCTCTCCTGGTTCTCCTCCTACCTCTCTGACCGCTCCTTCACTGTATCTTTTGCCGGCTCCACTTCCTCTCCTCGTCCCCTTACTATCGGGGTTCCGCAGGGCTCAGTCCTAGGCCCCCTCCTCTTCTCTCTATGCACGGCCCCTATTGGACAAACAATCAGCAGATTTGGGTTCCAGTATCATCTCTATGCTGATGACACCCAATTATACACTTCTTCCCCTGTCATCACCCCTACCCTAATTCAAAATACCAAGGATTGTCTGTCTGCTGTCTCTAACATCATGTCCTCCCTCTATCTGAAACTAAATCTCTCCAAAACGGAACTTCTTGTGTTTCTCCCTTCTACTAACCTCTCTCTACCCAACATCGAAATTACCCTGGAGGGTTCAACCATAACTCCCAAGCAGCATGCCCACTGTCTTGGGGTCATATTCGACACCGAACTTTCCTTTACTCCCTATATCCGATCACTCACTCGCTCTTGTCACCTGCATCTTAAAAACATCTCCAGAATCCGACCTTTTCTCACCTTTGAAACTGCTAAGACTCTTACTGTCGCTCTTATTCATTCTCGTCTGGACTACTGCAACTCTCTTCTGATCGGTCTCCCTCTTAACAAACTTTCTCCTCTCCAATCCATCTTGAATGCGGCAGCCAGGGTCATATTTCTGTCCAGCCACTTCACCGATGCCTCCATCTTGTGCCAGTCATTACACTGGCTACCCATTCGCTACAGGGTCCAGTATAAACTCATCTCTCTCACCCACAAAGCTCTCCACAGTTCTGCACCGCCTTATATCTCCTCTCTCATCTCTGTCCATCCCCCTACACGTGCCCTCCGTTCTACAAATGACCTAAGGCTAACATCCCCCGTAATCCGAACCTCACACCTCCGTCTCCAAGACTTATCTCGTGCTGCGCCAGCTCTCTGGAATGCACTTCCCCAGACTGATACCTAGCCCCAACCTATTCAAGCGCGCTCTAAAAACCCATCTCTTCAAACAAGCCTACCACATCAACTACTCAGTAAACTAACTTTGCCCTGTTCCCTCCTTCCAAATATTATTCTAAATCTGCACCCTACTATTCATCTGTCTCCACACGCTCCATGCACATGATAACTGTACTTGATACTTGACTATTGCACTTAACCACACGGGCTGATGACCGGATCATGCAGCTTTGTATGAAAATCCCTATGTATTATATTTGCCAGACCTGAAATAACAAGCACTTTTCACCTATTGTGTCCCCCCCATTTCCTTGTAGATTGTAAGCTCGCGAGCAGGGACCTCACTCCTAATGTCACTGTTTAAATTGTCTTAACTTGTATTGAATTTGTCTGTATATGTCCCCGCTTAATTGTAAAGTGCTGCGGAATATGTTGGCGCTATATAAATAAAAATTATTATTATAATTATTATTGTCTGGTGCCGTTAAGCTTAGCCTTGCTGTATAGTCCCATCTAAGCGGAGCTGCCCATACTTATACAATAGCGCGATCTTGTTCGGCCAACCTTCCCATACATGTGCATACTCCTAAGCAGTGGCGGAAGCTGCAATAGGCCCCCCTAACTAGAAATTGGTCTTCTTATAATGGTTAAATGGACCTTTTGGGCCTCCTAAGTATCAGGGTCAGGTGAAACTGCAACCACTTTAGTTATGCCCTCACTCCTAAGTCTTTAGATACCTTCAAAACTGGGTAGAACATGGTAAAGGAGTGTGCACTTGTTTGTGATGCTATAAATCGACCTCAACATTGTGGTCGCTAATTGAGGACTCGTGGCTATGTAATACATGGCTGCATTGAGCATCGAGTGATTTTTGCAACAGTGTTACAAGTAGTGGTCTTCCCAGTGTTACAAGCAGTGGTCTTCCCAGTGTTACAAGCAGTGGTTTTCCCAGTGTTACAAGCAGTGGTTTTCCCAGTGTTACAAGTACTGGTCTTCCCAGTGTTACAAGCAGTGGTCTTCCCAGTGTTACAAGCAGTGGTTTTCCCAGTGTTACAAGCAGTGGTTTTCCCAGTCTTACAAGTAGTGGTCTTCCCAGTGTTACAAGCAGTGGTCTTCCCAGTGTTACAAGCAGTGGTTTTCCCAGTGTTACAAGCAGTGGTCTTCCCAGTGTTACAAGCAGTGGTCTTCCCAGTGTTACAAGCAGTGGTCTTCCCAGTGTTACAAGCAGTGGTTTTCCCAGTGTTACAAGTAGTGGTCTTCCCAGTGTTACAAGCAGTGGTCTTCCCAGTGTTACAAGCAGTGGTTTTCCCAGTGTTACAAGCAGTGGTCTTCCCAGTGTTACAAGCAGTGGTCTTCCCTGTAATAGGGCATATGGACAGGGTTGAATTAATCAGGTAACTACGGCCATACTTAGTCTGTGGAGACGACTGATCTCCAAACGTCCAGACTTCTAATACAGGAAGGCTAGGATTGGTCATACTTTGGGCTACAAGGTAGAGTTGTGGTAGTTGCTTTTCCTTCTCCTCGTACTGAATGACATGCACTGCTAGCTCAGCCAAATGCGCACATTCATAAAAACATGGCCGTCAGCCGAATGATCACTCCGCTGACCACAATTCTATTTGTATGGCCAGCAGTGTATAATAATACTGTGAGATAAAACACAATGAAGATAATGGCTAAATACTCACATCATAAAAGTCTGTAATACATGATTTGATATGTTTTGGAAATAAATATTATTTTCCATGAATCATACTGAACCCCTACAAGGCCCTTTAAAAAGGAAGGTAACAGGACACTTTATACGGGAGCAATTGTTAAATTGAGAACATTCTGTTCTCTTCTTGCTTTAGAAATGCACAGAAATCTAAGATGGAAAACTCCGGGTCTCGAGTGTCATATATTTAGTTACAGATCAGTATATTTTGCTGCTATCAAAAATTGTAATATTTTCCATTTGCAATATTTACTAGCTGCAAGGTTAGGCTACTTTCACACTAGCGTCGTGCACTGCACGTCGCTATGCGTCGTTTTGTAGAAAAAACGCATCCTGCAAAAGTGCTTGCAGGATGCGTTTTTTCTCCATTGACTTGCATTAGCGACACATTGCCACACGTCGCAACCGTCGTGCGACGGTTGCGTCATGTTGCGTCGGTGCGTCGCCACCAAAAAACGTTGCATGTAACGTTTTTTGGTGCGTTCCCGTCTTTTCCGACCGCGCATGCGCAGCCGGTACTCCGCCCCCGCCTCCCCGCACCTCACAATGGGGCAGCGGATGCGTGGAAAAACAGCATCCGCTGCCACCGTTGTGCGGCGCTTTCACTGCTTGCGTCGGTGCGCCGCAATGTCGCATAGCAACGTGCAGTGCACGATGCAAGTGTGAAAGTAGCCCAAGGCTCTATTCACTTCATGTTGTTTCATGTTGCTTCCTTCAGACGTATTTGTAAACGCTAACCTCCGGAGATGAAGTCTTGTCCCGTGTGACTGGTGCAGCAATCACAGAGACTGGCAGAGGACCAGGCAAGGCAGCCATGGGAAGGTGAGTATAGTCCATTTTATATTTTATCTACAGAAACAAAGCTTCAGACAACCTGGCACCAAATCCACAAGATTGGCTGCGGTGTGCCTCTACTAATGACTGCTGCTTTCTGATAAGGATATTGATATTTTCTGCTTCGTTTTAAGATGGTCATTTTTGCATAAGCAAAAACAGTAAGTACAGACATATTTTTTGTCTCCTTGCAATTCGCTTCTTAGTAAGAAGAGCAAGATTTCCAAACTTTGGCTAATATTTTCTTATTTACTTGTATATGGCCAGTTTTACAATTTGGGTGATAATTCTCTGATTTGCATTATGGAAATGCCACTTCAAACTACTGAAATAGTAATTTAGGCATAGTAGTGTTCTCCTTTTATGTGTGAAAAAAAAGGTATCCGTCTTTTACTTACAGTTCTTAAATTAGTACAAATCTTAAAGGGAATCTGTCAGTAGGATCCATCCTCCTAAGCCGTCTATATATAGAAAGTTTAATTAAATGATCCCTTGATATCTGTGATCCAATCCATGTTTTTCTTATATGTAATTGAGCTGTTAAGATCTATGGGCCGGACACTGATCTGCATGAGAATCTGTCTCCAGAGATTATTTTAAATGAAAAAGGCAGGTACCAGTGTGAGACATGTAACGACTGACAGTCTGCTCTCATAATCACACACAGCTCTGAAGTGAGATCAGAACTAATACAGAACAGCAGAACTAACACTGTACAGCAGAAGAGAACGTATTCTCATTACAAACACGTTTGCACTGCAGGTGTCCTCTCATAGTGGTTCAGCTTCCATCTCACAGGCAGCCAGTGTGAGGGAGGGGTAGAACAGCAGAGCTGACAGCACTGCAAATGTGTCTGCAATGAGACAAGGTTCAACTCTACTGTACTGTGTTAGTTATAATCAAACACAGCTCTGCAGCAGAGCTGACAGCCCTATGAGAGGACTGCAATTGCAAATGTGTTTGTAATGAGACAAAGTACACATCTGCTACATTGCTTTATTGTGGTAGTTCTGATCTCATGCAGATCAGTATCCAGCCCAAAGATCTTAACAGCTTATCTGCAAAAAGAAATGTATGGTTTTCTCTGGAATAAGACATTGGATCGCAGATATCAAGGTATCATTTTATTCAGCTTCCTGTGACCTGCATGACCATATAGAGTGTTCAGGAGGGTTGATCCTACTGACAGATTCTTGTTATACCCAAACAGGAGTGTTATCTGATGAGAAGAGTTGAAGAAAATTGACATGCAAGTTCCCTGCAGTTTTGCCATTGATATAAATTAGACAATTTTCCATTTGTTTGCTGGTGCATTTTTATCTGTTTTTGGTCTATTTGTACCATGTGTATGTCATCCATTTTTCTTGTTGGATGTTTCCCAAGCGTCTTCTAGTAACTATTCTTTGCAGTTTTTTTTTCACTGACCTATTCAATTGAATGGGTGAGACGTGTCTCCAAAATGGACCACAGTAGAACATGTCTCATTTTTTATGCAGAGCACAGAGCGGACACATGATTATACAACCCCTGGCAAAAATTATGGAATCACCGGTCTTGGAGGATGTTTATTCAGTTGTTTAATTTTGTAGAAAAAAAGCAGATCACAGACATGGAACAAAAATAAATTATGGAATCACCCTGTAAATTTTCATACCCCAAAATAACACCTGCATCAAATTAGATCTGCTCGTTAGTCGGCATCTAAAAAGGAGTGATCACACCTTGGAGAACTGTTGCACCAAGTGGACTGACATGAATCATGGCTCCAACACGAGAGATGTCAATTGAAACAAAGGAGAGGATTATCAAACTCTTAAAAGAGGGTATATCATCATAAAATGTTGTGGTCGGTAAAACGTTAAAAGCACACGAACAACAAACACTGATGATTAGACAAATTTCACGATTCTAGAATCAATAAGGTCTACAAATTGTACATGTGAATGGGTCCAGAGGCTGCTTCATTTGTACTTCTACAAGTGGCAAAAAAGTATGGATCAACCAACTGAAATGACAGAACTACTTGTCTCCAGAAGAGGAAAACCAAAGAAGAAAAAAAAAAAAAGAGCATATACCTTGTAGTAAGTAAATAGTAAGAGTACATGTAAATAACTTCGCCATCCCACCGCGACAAGGTGTAACTAACCAGGATGCTACTGTCTCTAGTATTAAAACCTTACCGTGTGTCAACCAACCACAATGTGAATAAGGGCAGAGCAGGACAAGTGCTCCTCCACTAGTTCAGACACCTGTCCATGGGAAGCTATAGATAAAAAGGTGGCGGGGATGCCCCTGTTTGTACAAAGTAAAAAAAACTATTCTAGGATCATTGAGGTCAGAAAATTGTACATGTGAATGGGTCCATATACTGCTCCATTTTACTTCTGCTAGTGGCAAAAAGTATGGATCAACCAGCTGAAATGACACTTGACTCCAGAAGAGATTGCATACAAATCCTAGATGTACTACAAAGTACAGGGTTAGAAGGGAGGTGTTAGGAGATTCACGCTTTCGATAACCTGATATGTCATGCTTTGTGCAGAGTTCATCATCCTCTTTTAGGCCATTACTCAGCAATGACCCAACATGCGAGGGGTCTCACTGTGGTGTAGTCACAGATGATCCGGAGCCAAAGAGCCTGCTTTTTATAGCTCCATACAGTCACTCACAGGAAAGGGTAGGAGATCTTATTTCCATGACATCAAGTGATCACAGGTCAGACTAAAAATGGTGACTATTCAGTTATTTGGGCCAAGAGTGGCAGCTTTCAGGGATCTTTTATAATTGGGATATTAAATCACCTCTGCGTAGATTCTAAGCTAAATGTTTCCTTATCTACCAGGAAAACATTTAGGGGAGGGAGGATTCATTGTGTACTTTATGCCAGATTTCTGAAATATAGCTGACACTTAAAAAGTTGACAGTGCAGATCAGGCATGACACACGCTGCCGAACAGAATCGCTAGAATTTGTGCTGGAAAGTGGTGCAGAAAATGGTGTAAAGCAGTGTTTCCCAAACTCCAGTCCTCACGGACCCCACAGGTCATGTTTTCAGGATTTCCATAGTGTTGCACAGGTGAGAGAATTCCTGAGGGCTTGATGAAACTTCCACCACCTGTGCAATACTAAGGAAATCCTGAGAACATGACCCGTGGGGTCCGTGAGGACTGGAGTTTGGGAAACACTGGTGTAAATGATAGCAGAATTCAGACTGTGGTAGACAGCAGCCCCGAAAGATGTAGCAAGTTCACCTTACTCCGACAGACTGTCTGAAACACTAGTCTTTATGGATTTTCTTCCTAAACTTTAAGCTAATTTTATCACAAACCAGCTACAAAAGATTTTAGAAGATCTTTATATTATGGCGTGATATAATAAAAGAACAACTTCTTAATTTAATTTACCCCCTCCCCCCACACAGACAAAAAAACATACTTTTGCATTGATCAGGGATGGCTTACTTGTAATGTTTACAATAACAGTGTTTGATTGACAGCTCTGAGCTTACTTATGAATGCAGCGCTTGATAAGTACGGTATATGCACCTCTTGAACACAGAAGTGTAATTTGAAACTCCTGGCCCTAATGCAAAATGTGCAGAAGGGCCCCATCTCCCAAGTGCAATTAATACTACTGGTTTCTCGGCAGAAGGGCACTGGGTGTGAGGACTATCACTGCATCTTCATGGTTAGGACACATTTCCATTGCAATGTTCTATCTTGTTAAAACCATTGCCAGCTATGTATTATATGGTTTTGCTGTGACCTCAAAGTAGGAGCAACGCTCTTCCACTCCGCGGTGGATATGACCTTACAGTCCTGAGTGGGGATCCCCTGTGTGACATACTGTACATATGCCCTGATGGGACATAAGGGGGTGATGATAGTCCTTAATAGACAACCCTTCATTATTTGCCCTCTAAGTATGCACTATATCTTCAATAAATTACTTTAAACTGTAAGCTTTTGTTAACAGGGATACCCCAGATTAACTGTACCGGTACCACCCTTGTGCCTGTAAACTATGCTGATGTCAAATAAGATTTCTTTATCTTGTTGCCAGATATTCCTCCTTCTTTCAACATTGCCAACACCCATTGTTATTTACCCTGCACTTCTGTATGTGCGCTGTGTGTACAGTGTGTATATATGTCTATAGTCGGAATGTTTAGATTTCAAGAGGAGATTTTATAAGAAAAGTTGTAGTCATCAAGTGTCAGGTTTTAGTCATTATGAAACAACAGTTTTCCCCCATATAGTTTTTTTGTATGTAGGGTTTTTGATGATTTTTTTTTGTATGTGTGTGTGTGCGCAGAGAAACACGCAGCGTTTTACAGTAATGGCAGAGAGTGATTTTTTTTATACTTGTGTATGGGTGTTTACGTTCAAAATGGCTTAGCACAGTAAAAACGGGTGAAAAAAGACCTCGAAAGCGCACATAACTTCCACTTCAGTTTTCTGGCCATAGCCTGGATTTTTCATGTAAAAAAAAAGCTGCAAAAAAGCTACGACTGATCATACCCATAGGTGTGTGCTATATTGCGAGATGCTAAAAATTGTGCAGTCAACAAAAGCTACACTCCATGTTAATAATTAAAAGATAAATGATGCTGCCACTTGGAAATATAAATGCTATAGAAATAAAAGTAAATGTTTCCTAATTGACCACTATAAAAAAATTATTGTAATGTATGTAGTAAACAGCCATGTTCTATCCAGGGAGCATGCCGGACCGGAAACTTGGGATTTGTAGTGGTGCATGCCCTATCTACTGGCGGACTAGCTCTAGTAGACATTTGGTATTTTCTCATGGCCCAAATAAAATTATACTATGGGCCAAATTTGACCCACAGGCATGAGTTTGACATCCATGCTTTAGCATATGTCACCTGAGTGACCGTCATTATAAAGCAACAACCTTAACAACAGTGTAAAGGTCCGCTTCATCCCCCATCAGTGATGTAAAGTAAAACTCAACACTTAATATTAAAAGCAGGGCTGTGGAGTCAGAGTCATGGAGTCAGTGTCCATTTTGGTGGAGTCATTATGAAATGGACTGACTCCGACTCCTAAAGTATACAATAAATTGGGTACAGTAATACAATACAGTTTGTGCTGAATAATTTGGGAAAGTTATGAAAGGTCCTATAAATGTCTGTTTCTGATCTAAGGACCTGAGCTTTTAGTTGAGATGAATCTGTGCTGCACTTCATGTACATGCTTAGTAGTGACCAGTGCTGTGGGGTCAGAGCTGAGATGAATCTGTGCTGAACTATATGTACATGCTCAGTAGTGACCAGTGCTGTGGAGTTATAGTTGATATGACTCTGTGCTGCACTTTAAGTACATGCTCAGTAGTGAGGGAGTTATAGTTGAGAGGAATCTGTGCTGCACTTTATGTTCATGCTTAGTAGTGAGGCAGTGCTGTGGGGTCAGAGTCATGGAGTTGGAAGTCAGGGTGATACGCATACGCCCTGACTGGGTGGCGTGAGCTAGGGGATTGTGGCCCCACTGTGCCACAAACCAGACTACCCTGGAAGGGGCGTGACTAAGGCTAGTTTCACATTTGTGTCTATGTGCGCAGCACATCATCCGCAACTGCAAACGCATGCAAAAACGCATGCTAAAGCAGCATTTTTTATCCGCATCAGCTTACGCATAACGGCAAAAAAAGCAGTGTGTGCAAGCCTTTGTATGCGTTTTTTGCAGACGTTTGCGTTTTTTTATGTGCATGCGTTCAATATTTCCAGAAGGGCGTGTCTCAATGGGCGTGTCTCAATCGGTTCCTTGACACGTGCAGTCCAAAGTACGCAAGCGCATCAACGCTTTTGACTCTTCCAAAAATTTAACATGTTGCGTTCGCCACACCCAGCTGCACACCGCAAAACAACGCATGTGTAAGCAAATGCAGGCGAACGCATGTACCTGCGTCCACAATGTAAAAGATATGAAAACACGACGCATGCGGATGTATGCGACAGAAACACTGCGGACACAACCGCAAATGTGAAACTGGCCTAAGTAGCTACCTTGGTGTCGGTGTCTGCTGGAGCCTCTGATGGTGAGGTCAGACTTGTGCGGCAGATAGCTGCCAGGTACCAGCACAGGGCGGTGTATAGCTGTGGCAGCTGATCCAACTGAGGGACTGAACACTACTAACAGGTGGGAGCAGGTATGGACGAGCATGACTGGTACTCAGGCGGGCACGGCTAGCACTCTGGCAGGAAGGCGGGCATGGCTGGCACTCTCGCAGGAAGGCGGGCACGGCTGGCACTCTCGCAGGCAGGCACGGCTGGCACTCTGGAAGGCAGGCGGGCACTCTAGGCAGGCAGGCAGGCATGGCTAGCAGGACTGGAACTGGTTCGGGTAGGACGGGCACATGGGCAGGTACGTGTCGGATAAGGGAACAGGTAGGGACCAGTTCAGACTAGAGGCATAAAAGAACAGGGAAGAAATAGACAGGAGAGACAAGGACACACAGGGCGCAGAACAGGAGCAGAGCAAAGCCGCACGATGCGGGGAGCAGGACAAAGCCGCAGGAGGTGAGACGGGAGTGAAGCAAAACTGCAGGAGGTGGAGCAGAGTAGAACCGTAGGAGGCGGAGCAAAAGCAGAAGCGCAGGAGGCAGAGGAAGAGCAGAACCGCAGGAGGCGGAGCGAAGAGCAGAACCGCAGGAGGCGGAGAAAAAAGCAGAACTGCAGGAGGCGGAGCAAAGAGCAAAACCGCAGGAGGCGGAGCAAAGAGGAGAAGGAGTGAACACAAGGAACCACACAGCGGATAAGGAAAGGCTACAGACAGGGATACAAACAGACACTAGGACTAGGTTCAGACAGGGTCATGAACAGAACAAGGCACAGGAACAAGGACTCAGACCAGGGTACAAAACCCCCTGGGTGGCTGAAACAAAAGACACAGGTACAGGCCAGGGTATGAAACCCCTCTGGGTGGCTGACACCAGAGAAAAAGCAAGACAGGACAAGGCACCTAAGCAGCAAGACACTGAGGAAGTAAGTTGCTCAGGCTTCCCCCTAGGGGTGGGAATGCCTTAAGTACCTGATGCCTCTTGGCAATTGGCAGGGGACACCTGAGGAAGGTGCACACAGTCACTATAAGAAGCAGGAAGTGCCGGGGCCGCCGCCATAAACATACAGCCAGGAAGTATGCAGCAAGGAAGGACATGAGGCCCAGAGCATGGAGCCGGCAGAGGACAGAACTCACAGCATGGCTTGGAGTGGTAAGAGGGAAGATGAGAAGCCATGCAGTGATGCCGGCAGGGATGTTACACAGGGAAATTGAGGAGTCCGAGTCGGTGGTTTGGCTTACACAGCCCTAATTAAAAGCACCAGATATGAAATTGTTAAAGAGGGTTACTAATAGTAGGACCTACGCGTTTCGGCTGAATGCCTTACTCATGGTCTAAGGCGTTCAGCTGAAACTCGTAGGCCCTGCTACTAAGTACCCCTCTTGCACCTTTGACAATTTCATATCTGGAGCTTTTAATATTAATGAAATGTTGCATTTTGCGTACTGAGAACACTGTCATCCATGCTGGATCACCCCCTTCTAGTTTCTCCATGGCAATGCGCCCGCTCTGACTTGATCCGTGCGAGGATTACAGTACGTTCAATGTCCAGCTTGGTGGGCTAATTTTTTGTTTATTTTTTTCTCGGTAACGTAAAGTATTCATCATGTGGTTGGCAAAATAACAGAGGTATATAACTTCAAGTACTCAGTCACTGATGAATGCCCTCTATGTACAGTAAGTCACGTGGATCAGTGTGTCGCTGGGACTCCCTTTGCTGTGTCTCTACCCCAGCCACATAGATGTTAGTCGTTTTCTTTAGCGCTGTTGTGAATGCTGATCTGGACTTTCAGTCGCTGCACACTTTCCACTTGTGGCCTGTAGCTACATAACACTTCTTACTACTTAACTAGCTCAGAACATAACTGTTGAGGAGAGCCATAAGATCAAATACTTAATTAACCTCAACACATAAGGTAATTGAGGGAAGCAACCCATAACATGTATTGTTTAACCTTACATAAGTTTTCCTCAGACAAAGTAAGACACTTAAGATGGCTGCCATCTCCTCTACCAGAGCCGTGTGCTCTGGTATCCAAGATGAACAATGAAGACACTGAAGATGGCCGCCATTTCCTGTATCTGCATGCCGTGTGGTCTGGTATCCAAGATGACGCCCACCCTGATGACCTCATGGATCCACCCACAGTGACGCCCACCCTGATGACCTCACGGACCAACCCACCCTGATGACCTCATGGATCCGCCCATGGACTTGCTCATGCCCAACCCACTAACCAATGGAATACATCCGATCACTCCCATCTTAGAGCTAACCGAGCCCCCTTACAGGAGATATATAACATTGTGTTTGACTAATAAAGTCCCTTCTTGGAGCTGAGCCACACATTGATCAAGGAGAGTTACAGCTGACTGTGTCTGGTGTATTTCTTTAGTGCACATGATCAATATCCATTAGGCCAGGAGTAGGCAACTAGAGAATTGAACATTATATTAATTGTTCAACCCTAATATTTGGCCGCCCAACCTGGGGCCAGCAGAGGAGAGCCCTGAACCCTGAAAACCGGCGAGTGGAACGGCTGGACGCATTGAGTACCCCGAACCTGGAGACTGATCAACTCCTTAACAGAACACGGTAAGTCTGCTGATTTTTATAATCTGTAGTCTTTACCTGTGTCCTTCGGGGTATCCTGTGCAGATTGCCTGACCGTGTCCGGTTTCCTTGGTATCTGTAAGACGGCAGAAGGGTCTCTCCACTGCTGGTCATTTAATTGCAAGAACCGTCACATATTTTAGTTGCCTGCTGCCTGTTACATGTTGTGAAGAGGGGAGATGACTAGTAGTTAAAAAGAAGCAAGGTTTTTTTTTTTTTTTTTCACTTACAGAGGGATAGGCAAGTGATAAAACAGGAAAAACAGGTTTTTACAGAAGGAGATGACTGGTAGTTAGGAAAAGCATTGTGTTTGGAACAGGACAGATTTCTAGGAAAGAATAAGCAAGTGTTTACAGAAGGAAAAGCATGTGGTAGGACAGGAAAAACAAGTTTGTTTTTAGAGAAGGAAAGCAAGCAAGTAGAAAAAAAAAATAATAATAATTTTTGTCTGTGGTATACGGTTGTCGCCTGTGATAAGATTTTCAGTTCTGTACAAGAGAGACTAGGACCTGGAGTGATTGACTCGGCCTAGGGGGGCCCGGTAAATCTTGGAGCGAATTGGCTCAGTTCGGGCATAATAAATTGTGTAGCGGCTCATCAAAGCTTGGAGTGATTGACTCAGTTTGAGCCAATTACATTTATAGTTTTCCTTTTTTTTGCCCCGTGACATCGAGTGAGTGACTCTGCACGGGGACCGGTAAGTTGGGGAGCAATTTGACAAAGTAGGGAATAATTGGTTTGTAAAGTACGGAGCACGGAAGTCAGACAGGGACCACGTGACAAGAAGCAATAGGAACTGAGTACTGCAGACTCAGTTCCCAAAAAGAATCTCAGGTTTGAGTAATCTCCCCCGTCTTATTGTTTGTTTGGTGTTTGTTATCTTGATAGATAGAGATATATACTGTGTATCTATAGAAAGATGGAGAAATTAATGCAGTTCTGCCGTATAGGCACTAAGCCAAATTCAGATGGCAAGTTAGACCTGTGCACATTAGTAGCGACTCGTGAAGGGAAGAGTCATATTAAGCAATGTAAAAAGCTTATGAAGTTGTGTGGAATGCCAGAAGGGGGAAGGTTGCAGCCCCTGGACTGGAAGCTTGTCTTGAAAGAAAGAAAAGGTATCCTAGAAGATAATGGATTGTTGTCTACTGCTAGGGCATGGGAAAGAGTCTCTGAAAGTCTGTATAGAGAAAATTGGATAGAGGAGGAAAGGAAAAAAAGAGGTAGAGTTTTGACCTATGTGTATTACAAAAATATATCCTGTGAGCGGCCACCACCGTATAATGGTGGCCCAGAGCCATGTGCTAAATGTAATGGTGGCCATTTTGTTGATGGCGAATGTGTTAAATGTAATAGCAGCCAAAATGGTGGCCCAGAGCCAGGTGCTAAATGTAATGGTGACCATTTTGTTGATGGCGAATGTGTTAAATGTAATAGCAGCCAAAATGGTGGCCCAGAGCCAGGTCCTAAATGTAATGGCGGCCATTTTGTTGGTGGTAAAAATAATTCTGACGGCGGCCATTTTGTTGGTGGTAAAAATAATTCTGACGGCGGCCATTTTGTTGGTGGTAAAAATAATTCTGACGGTGGCCATTTTGTTGGTGGTAAAAATAATTCTGACGGCGGCCATTTTGTTGGTGGTAAAAATAATTCTGACGGCGGCCATTTTGTTGGTGGTAAAAATAATTCTGACGGCAGCCATGTTGTGGATGGCGAATGTGCTGCTCCTGGTGGTGAACATCTCAGATTAAGGCTTACACGCCACATCACCAAATCCTTGTTACCCAGTAATGACCACTAACGGCCAATACTATATTCCTTCGGGAAGTGAACAAGCTTTACCCATGTTTCCTATCTCAGTTGTTTCCAATGGGGCACCAACCCTTTCCTCTATCACTCCTGTTGTGAATCCAGTAGTCCTCCCACCTGGATCGTCCCCAGCACCTACCCTTTCTACTGTCACTTCCACTGCCAATTTAGCCGCACACCCACATGAGATGCTCCAAGCAACGGCCTCTCCTCCCAATGCTTCCACAACAGCACTCTCACGCAGCCTACATAACCCTATGCCCAGTACCTCACAGGCTGTCTCGCAGCCAAGCGCACACCTGTATGGGACGGTGGCGACTGTATCAAGGGGGGGCTCAATGTGGGAGGGGGATACCAATAGCACAGGAAGCACAAAGGGGAGGGAATGTTGGCAACCTATTTTTGAAAAAGAACTTCCTGAGGGACCCTTGTTAGTGGTGGGAAAGGGTGACATAACAACAATGGAGACAGACGCTATTGTTAATGCTGCCAATTCTCGGTTAGAGCACAATGGAGGTGTAGCTAGAGCTATAGTGGAAGCGGGAGGGGCGACTATTCAAGCTGACAGTCGAATCATTGTTGAGTCACGTGGTCAGATAGCTGTTGGGGACATAGCGGTGACTAAAGCTGGCAATCTTCCATGTAGAATGATCATACATGCTGTGACCCCTACTTATGACCCTATTCATCCAGACGTTAGTGCTCAACAACTTCGTGCAGCAATAACTCGCATTTTAGAGTATGCAAATATTAGTGAGCACATTGAGACCTTGACAATTCCCGCCATTGGTGTTGGCATTTTCGGTTTCCCTGTTCATGCATGTACAAGGGAAATCGTTGAAATTATAATAAACAAGTGTAGCCCCCCAAGCATTTGCTGCCTTTCTGAAATCAGGTTAATTAGTAATGAGGACAGGACTGTTAAAGCTTTTAAGACTGCCTGCGTCACCTGGACCCCACACCATGATACTGGAGCTGCCCAAATAGAGCCCCTCATTCCAGGACTGTTACCTCCTCCTGCTCCTCATAAACAAGGGATTACATCTGTACTCGCGGTGCCATCTCTACTCCCGCCTCAGGTGCCACCACCAACAGTGCCGATGCTCATGTCTGAGGAGCCCACCATCTATGTCAAGTTTACATCCCAGCAAGCTGCTACTCTGTTGAACCAAGTTCTAGATCCAGAAAAACAGCCGATGCCTTTCTACAGGAGCATGACGAGACATGGGACTCAGGTGTTGAGTTCTGCCAAGAACCTAAGACATGGGCCTCGGATGAGCTGGCTGACCTATTACTTACTGTCGCCAATCTATTCCAGATGCCTCCAAGTTGATGCAGCCATTGTACGATGACCTCAAGACGTCAGCGTTTCCACTATGTACTAAATCCGTGGAAGCTTTCTACGCTCTTAAACAGGCCATACAGTCTGCACCAGCTCTTTGAATCCCAAATCCTGATATCATCTGAGGACATCCAGTTCTCTTAATGGCTCCACATGACATAATTGCTATTGTTGGAACCTAAACATCTGTTGGTGCAGCATCATATGAGACTCCAATGTTTCCTCTTGGTTCCGGACAATGTCACTCTTGTCCGCTGCAGCATCTTCAAACTGTCCACGCTGCTTCCTCTTTCCAGGGGGGATGTGGATGATACTGATGCTCTCGGAGAAGATGCCTCTACACACTCAGAGGATCATGACTGTCTTGAACAAATGCAGGAAGAAGTAGCCTCCCAGAAAAACGTGTCTGAAGACCCATTCCCACATGCTGACCTGACGTTCTTCACTGATGGTTCCAGATTTGCAGATGAAACAGGAAGATTCCATACGGGATATGCCGTGGTTACACATGACCAGGTCATCTCAGCTGGATTGCTACCACCGCACATGTCTGCACAAGAAGCGGAACTTAAAGCTTTGACGTTGGCTTGTCAGGAAGCGACGGAGAAGGTGGTCAACATCTACACGGATTCAAGATACGCTTTTGGAGTGGCTCATGACTTCGGCAGTATCTGGGCAGCCAGAGGATACCTAACGTCCAGTGGAACTCCTGTAAAACATGCTGCTATCATACAAGAACTTGTGGCCGCTCTAGATCTACCTTTGGAGGTTGCAGTAATCAAGATCAAAGCTCACGGGAGATTGGATTCTCCAGAAGCAAGGGGGAATTTCTTTGCTGACAAAACAGCAAAAACCTATGCTGTGCATCCATTTGGGAAAGAAAAAGCAGCGGTGTACGTGTCACAAGACACTGAAGAAGGAACTAAAGGCTCTCTTATGAGAATCATCCATCTACATCAAGACAAGACATCAGATGATGAAAAGAAGTCATGGCAAGAAGGAGGAGCTAAAAAGGATGAAGATGGAGTCTGGAGGATGAACAAAAAGGTCTGTCTACCCCGTAATCTGTACCCTTCAGTGACAGAATGGGCACACGGTATCACCCACAGAGGCAAGAATCAGATGAATGACCTAATTTGGAAGACTTATATGGCACCTGGAATCTCTACTGTTACCCAAAAATATTGCAAGTCCTGCCTTGTGTGTGCAACATGCAATCCAGCACCGCCTCAGAAAGTTATTCAGAAACATTTGGCTAAACCACTCTATCCCTTTCAGAGAATTCAGATCGATCACATTCGAATGCCAAAAGTAGGGAAGTGCGAGTATGTACTGGTAGTGACTGACATGTTTTCAGGATGGCCCGAAGCCTATCCAGTAACCAACATGACAGCCAGAATGACTGTTAAGAGACTGGTGACTGAAGTGGTATGCAGATATGGGGTCCCAGAGGTAATTGAGAGTGACCAAGTACCCGCATTCATTGCAGCACTGTCTAAGGAACTATTAACATTGGTTATTTGGGTTTACATACTCCATATCAACCCCAGAGCAGTGGGAAAGTAGGAAGACTGAATGGCACCTTCAAAAATAAAATACTGAAAGCCAGTTAGGAGGTCAGACTTGGACAGACATTTTGCCCGTTGCCTTATACTCAGTCAGAAACACTCCAAGGGGTTCCACTAAACTCACACCATTCGAGATTCTTTTTGGGGGGCCTCCAAGATTGGGTCAATATTTTCCACAACAGCTAGCCTTAGGAAGTGATACTCTTGTAAATTATGCAATTGTTGTTACTAAAGAACTGTCAATAACACATGTACAAGTTTTATTATCCATTCCAGGTCCAGATTCCAGTGACGGTACCCATACTTTCTAACCTGGTGACTACATGCTGGTAAAGACGTTCATCAGAAAGACATTCCTGGAGTCGAGATTTGAGGGTCCCTACCAAGTGCTCCTGACTACTCCTACTTCAGTCAGGGTTGCTGAGCGCCTCCTGGATCCATCTCTCACATTATAAATTTGTTAGACAGTTAGGGACAGAGTAGGATCTGACCTGCTTGTCAAAGTCCAGCTACAAAGGGAGGTTTTCCACAAGGGAAAACTTGTCTCAAACTGGTGAAAACTCCAATTCCCCCTCCCGGGCAAAACGGTCAGATCTAGGATGTGTACATCAGGGTTAGTCACATGTGTATTTTACTGTAAGTAACCATGGAGATGGGAGATTGGAGAGTAATAGATCCAGCAGGTAGGGAAGTCCTGAAGACATGGGTAACACGCTCCGGTATACCCGTAATTGGTCACACATTCTCTGGTGTCTATAGCATCCATATTGTCATGAAGCTTCTGATGTCATAATAACACTTAACATCGATGGGTTAGGGAACCACGGTGGGATCAAGATAAAAGAAAAGGTTAATAAAGTATTTAGGGGGGACTGTTGAGGAGAGCCATAAGATCAAATACTTAATTAACCTCAACACATAAGGTAATTGAGGGAAGCAACCCATAACATGTATTGTTTAACCTTACATAAGTTTTCCTCAGACAAAGTAAGACACTTAAGATGGCTGCCATCTCCTCTACCAGAGCCGTGTGCTCTGGTATCCAAGATGAACAATGAAGACACTGAAGATGGCCACCATTTCCTGTATCTGCATGCCGTGTGGTCTGGTATCCAAGATGACGCCCACCCTGATGACCTCATGGATCCACCCACAGTGACGCCCACCCTGATGACCTCACGGACCAACCCACCCTGATGACCTCATGGATCCGCCCATGGAATTGCTCATGCCCAACCCACTAACCAATGGAATACATCCGATCACTCCCATCTTAGAGCTAACCGAGCCCCCTTACAGGAGATATATAACATTGTGTTTGACTAATAAAATCCCTTCTTGGAGCTGAGCCACACATTGATCAAGGAGAGTTACAGCTGACTGTGTCTGGTGTATTTCTTTAGTGCACATGATCAATATCCATTAGGCCAGGAGTAGGCAACTAGAGAATTGAACATTATATTAATTGTTCAACCCTAATATAACTAGCCAACATGAACTAACTTCTGTGCAAAATGCCCATATCACTCCTCGCCACCCGGGCGGCCATTAAACATTAACCCTATCCTAGGCTAATGAGCTGTTTATACTGTAAGATAGCATCACTATGTCACATATCCATACAATAACATTAAAGAAGTCTTCCGAGAGGGTGTTTGGACGACTTCTCCACCTTTACAGGCTCATACAGTCTACATCAGAAAACCCGCTGAGCCCAGTGATTAGTTGCAGTGGTTACAAGTGATGTAGATGTGATGTCCCCTGCAGCAGCCAGTCAAAGTCCGAAGCAGTAGAGGAGAGGCATATGTTTTTTATTTTATACATCTGAGCCCATGGAGTTAAAGGGGTTTTCCTGTTTTAAATTTTATTATCTTTTGTCCTGTTTTTAATTTTTTTTTTTCAATATTAGCCCTTCATGTAAATGGGTAGATTATTGGTGCTTGGAAAATAATAAGTGTCTGTGCATGTTAGCCATTTTGTATGCTGCCAGTGATACACAGACAAGACGTTGTGTTGGTACATTGTATGTTGATTTTATAATCTCGCTCCCATTTTCTATAGAAAGTAATATATTAGAGGCAGACGCACATTATGGGCCCATAGGGGTGAATGAGTAATGTAGCCTGTAATACAGCCATATGAATGACACAGAATATCAATATCCGTGCATGTTACATGTATGCAGGGCTCGGAAAGCTGTGGGGGTAACCAGGTGGTCCTCGCCTGCAGGTCAGAGGGCCCTGATGGGACCATTCCCCCTCCTCTGCAGTATAGCCGCAGCAGCCTGGCTCGCCATATTACACAATACTCAGCTTTACAAGACAAGGCATCAGACTTAAGGGCTTAAGGTTAAAGAACAAACATGTTTTGCGCAGACGGAGAGGATAAAACAAGCAGAGATCAGAAGACGGGTGTTTTTCTTTTTCTGTTTACTCTCTAGGCTGGAAAGAAATCCCTGAGTTACACAAGCACTGCCTGCACTAGCTTTCTTGAAATCCCCCAAAATAACTTGTATTCTGAAAATCCTGCACGCACAATTCCTTATTTGGTTGCTGGTGCTGTTCTTTGTGTGCCTGGAAGGTTGTGGGTAGGCCGATCCTCCCCTCTCAGCTGCTATCCCCCATCTCTCATAGACACAAGCAGTGGGTCACCCTGACTCCCCACAGCATCACACCAGCGCGTATGCCCATGTAAGGAGCACCTTTCCTTTCATAAATCCCTCAGCCTACAGGGATCTCTGCGTGTTTGGAAAGTATCCGTGCCCTGCAAATGGGAATCAAGCAGCCTTCTTCCCAGTCTGCGGAAATTCACATTTCTGCACGCCTTCTGGATTTGCTTTTTTTTCAAGCTGGAACACTTTTTCAAGCGTAGTGCACAGTACAGTCAGTCACGTCACTATGGCTTCTTTTATGCAACTTCTGCCTACTGCCCCGCTTTCGCTTTCTGGCTTTTATTGTATTCTTTCAGCATCTATAATTATGGTTTATATAACAAGGTCCCATCACTGCATGTAGGGGCACGGCTTTAAGGATAACGCACGAGCTCCATACTGTGTGAGCGGAATTTGGGGACCATACTAATCTAAAAAAGCACAGAAAGCATGACTGCAGGATAAGAGAAGGGCAGAGGTGGGATACCTTAATGAATGTGCCTTAGGACTTGTGCACATGGCCGTATTTTCAGTCCAAGTGAAATTCGATAAAGCATTGGATTGTTCTTGGACCAATGTTATTCTATTGCACCGTGCACACGTCAGATTTTTTCATTCAACAGAGTTGGTCCGAGGAAAAAAAAAAATTGCTGCATGTCAGAGTTTGATCTGATATTCAGATCACACTCAACCATGAAACCATCGGCCTGCACTTGGATGACATCTGATGCCGTCTGATTTCCACGGACTGACAGAATGGAGAAGATGGAGAATTTATTTTTCTCCATCTTCTCCTCGTCTGAGAGAATCAGATCAAATTCTGATCAGAGTTTGATCCGTGTGATTTGCATAATTGACCAGCTTCTCTCAGATGTGAGAATACACGGTCATGTGCACCTGCACTTAGGCTGCGGTCAAACCACCTTATTTTCTCTCGTCCTAGATCATCGATTATGCTGATTAGAGTTTGATCACAGTGTGATCCAATTTTCTCAGATGTGGAGAAGATGGAACAAAAATGTCTCCGTTTTCTCCATTCCATCAGTCTGTGATATACGAGTGAGGTTTGATGTTTTCCATGGACTCATTGAATTGCATATGGCAATAGCGGATGCAAACGATGCAATTTTTTTTCCTCAGACAGATTTTATTAGAGGAAAAAATGGGACATGTGCACAGCACCACAGAATAACTTTGGTCCAAGTGTGTTCCAATGTTTTGTCGGATGGCAGTCCAGACGAAAATACGGACCCTTGCAGTATGTGGTACATGCCAACATCATCGCTGGAGTTACTGATTAGCTGCAGCGTTCATGTGCGCATTGTCAGCCCCACATTAATGCAGGACAAGTGAATATGGGGACCAGAAAATAAATCAAATGTAAACTGAATTTATTTCTCATAAGTGGCTTCAATACAGAGCACTGCTAAACCCTTAGGCACCAGAACCCCAGCTAGGCCCATGTGCACGACTTGTACCATTGTCATAATACATAATAAGACTGATGACAAAAAGAATGATCAGTGGGTTTGTGACTTCTGGCCTCCACACCAATGCCAAGAACAAGCTGCTCCGAGTGCAGACAGGTAGTTGCACCTGTACAGGTGAATGTTAGTCCTCCCCCATCCATAATAAAGAATTATAGGGGGGGTCTCATGGACACACAGGAACTGAATAGTGGTGGTTTTTATCTCATGACAGGGTTTATGAGGTAAATTAATAAATTGAGGTTAGCTATGGCAAAAGGGCCATGAGCAGTTTGAACCGGTTTTTCCAGCTGTTTTTGCGCCCTTATTTAACATTTCTTATTGGTGGGCTGTGGTTGCCGGGCTGTTTCTGGGCTATAAATAGCCCTGTCTGAGTGGATTTACCTCATTCACCAGTTACCTGAAGAAACCGAAGATCCCACCCTCCCTCCCTTAATTTATGTATTCCTGTCGTGCTCATTTATTTTGTGGGGAAATCGCCCTTGCTGGGTGGATTGGTCATTTTACGGTGGTTAAAATCTGGTGGTTAACTTAAAGAGTTAAGTTTAAAGTTAAACTTTTTGGAGTTTGGTTTTTCAAGTAACTCAAAAATAAATGACACGGCCATTTACTTCCAAACATTGTCTGGAGTCTTTATTTATTTTGTATGAATGGGCCTTGTGTGGCCATGAGCAGTGCCTAATTTCCTCTCAGGGAAGGGTGTTTTGGTGCTGCTAAAACATGTCGCCATAGACTTCACTGACTCGTGCTCATTGACCACTACAAGTGGGTGATGTTTTGGCCACAAGTGTCAGCTGCGCTGTCGGATCCTAGTACTGATCATTTGAATGTGATTATTGTGCAGGCATAGCCACTTGTCTGCCCTTGGGGATCTCATAGACTGGTCATTATAGTGACATGTGGTCTCTCCCTCACTCCTACATGTGCGCTTCACCTTGACTTACAGTAATATCACTCACTGTCACTGTGGAGCGTTTCGAGCAGAAACTCCTCAAATAATCCTCATCAAAACCCTAAACAGGGTTCATTTTGCTATATTTGGATTAATTGGCAATTTTCTTCCCACATTTTACCTAAACTAGAAGCTTCTCCAGGAACTGTGTGGACAGTCTCCATTGTAATCCTACATTGCACACACCTACTAAGTTGCCGGGCTAAAGGCTAGGGTCCAATGAGACAAAGCTTACCAAAGCACACAAGCATGTCTCACATGCCTGCGAGAGAGGAAGAACGTCACGTGTGTCTGTGATCACGAACCTCAAATTTCATTACACCTATTTCTGTAAGTTAAGCCTCCACATCTCCCCCACTTGTTGAATGCCGAGCACTTTTCTTTATGGTTTCTACAGAAATCTATTCAGTGCATGACCAACAATAGGATCAATGTTCTAACACAATGATCATGACTGGGGCTTTCAGTATAGAAGAAGGTGTCACGTGATATGTAATCTGGTAATATTCATCCGTCCTCAGAATGTGGAGATCTATCACTATGATCTGACAGACGTGATAAAGGCTTGTTGTCAGCTCTACGGGCACGCCGCTCTGTATGAATTCCATTACTGCCCTTACACCTCATTCTGAGGGAACTGCAAGTAATAGCATTTGCCTAATATAAGAAATTATTTTCTCGGCATTTAGCTACTGGAATTTTTATGCAACAACTTTCCTGGCTGCAAAAATTATCAAAATGTTTGTGCTCAGTCTGCAGACCTGACAGAGGAGAATACAGTCCTATGGTAAGTGGTATTGTAGTTTGTATACTCATTAATAGATATCTGTAATTCGGAAATTATTGATATTTTCTTCCAATAACAAGTCCACCCATTTTGTGTGCAGTATTACAGGTCAGCTCCATTTACTTCAACGAAGCTGAGCTGCAATACCACACACAATTCCTGGACGGATGTGACTGTTTTTAAATTAAAGCAGCCATGTTTTTTCCATTCCAGTGCTGTATCCCATCAATGACGTGCACACACTGGTCTGATTTGTCAAACGGTTTTCCCCAGAATTCTGCTATATTGGCACAAAAACTTTGCAACGTTGGTTGTTTTAACCCAAGTTCCAGAGGTTATCCAGTAATAGGAAAAGAATAAGTACCGTAACTAAAGGATATGTCATTATATACACATCCTAAATACTTTTAATTGATAAACAATGTTTTGTCCAGGGTTGGGGGTAATGACTATAGAATTAAAATAATGGCCACCAAAAGTCTGTGAGCATGCACAGTAGGAAACTCCACTGCTGTGATCTGGAGCTACCTATACCAATATCCTGTCATTCATAAAGTCAGGATAGACAGCAATGTGAGCAGCCTCTTCGTACACCAGCATCTTGGTTTATTCAGCATTAGATCAGATAGACATGGTGGACAGAAGTGTGAGCAGACGAATATCTTCAATATTATATCAGATACACAGGGTGGACAGTAGTGTGAGCAGCCTCTCCTTATCTCAGTACTCTGGTATCTCCAGTTCTATATCAGATACACAGGGTGGACAGCAGTGTGAACAGCCTCTTCTTATCTCAGCACCCTGGTATCTCCAGTATTATATTAGATACCCAGGATGCACAGCAGTGTGAGCAGCCTCTTCTTATCTCAGCACCCTGGTATCTCCAGTTCTGTATCAGATACACAGTGTGGACAGCAGTGTAAACAGCCTCTACTTATCTCAGCTCCCTGGTATTTCCAATTCTATATCAGATACACAGGGTGGACAGCAGTGTGAGCAGCCTCTACTTATTTGCAGCACCCTGGTATCTACAGTATTATATCAGATACACAGGGTGTATAGCAGAATGAGCAGTCTCTTCTTATTTCACCACTCCCGGTATCTCCAGTTCTATATCAGATACACAGGGTGGACAGCAGTGTGAACAGCCTCTTCTTATCTCAGCACCCTGGTATCTCCAGTATTATATTAGATACCCAGGGTGCACAGCAGTGTGAGCAGCCTCTTCTTATCTCAGCACCCTGGTATCTCTAGTATTATATCAGATACACAGGGTGTACAGCAGAATGAGCAGTCTCTTCTTATTTCACCACTCCCGGTATCTCCAGTTCTATATCAGATACACAGGGTGGACAGCAGTGTGAACAGCCTCTTCTTATCTCAGCACCCTGGTATCTCCATTATTATATTAGATACACAGGGTGGACAGCAGTGTGAGCAGCTTCTACTTATTTGCAGCACCCTGGTATCTACAGTATTATATCAGATACACAGGGTGTACAGCAGAATGAGCAGTCTCTTCTTATTTCACCACTCCCGGTATCTCCAGTTCTATATCAGATACACAGGGTGGACAGCAGTGTGAGCAGCCTCTACTTATTTGCAGCACCCTGGTATCTACAGTATTATATCAGATACACAGGGTGTATAGCAGAATGAGCAGTCTCTTCTTATTTCACCACTCCCGGTATCTCCAGTTCTATATCAGATACACAGGGTGGACAGCAGTGTGAGCAGCCTCTACTTATTTGCAGCACCCTGGTATCTACAGTATTATATCAGATACACAGGGTGTATAGCAGAATGAGCAGTCTCTTCTTATTTCACCACTCCCGGTATCTCCAGTTCTATATCAGATACACAGGGTGGACAGCAGTGTGAACAGCCTCTTCTTATCTCAGCAGTCCTGGTATATCCAGTATTATATTAGATACACAGGGTGGACAGCAGTGTGAGCAGCCTCTACTTATTTGCAGCACCCTGGTATCTACATTATATCAGATACACAGGGTGTACAGCAGAATGAGCAGTCTCTTCTTATTTCACCACTCCCGGTATCTCCAGTTCTATATCAGATACACAGGGTGGACAGCAGTGTGAACAGCCTCTTCTTATCTCAGCACCCTGGTATCTCCAGTATTATATTAGATACCCAGGGTGCACAGCAGTGTGAGCAGCCTCTTCTTATCTCAGCAACCTGGTATCTCTAGTATTATATCAGATACACAGAGTGTACAGCAGTGTGAGCAGCCTCTCCTTATCTCAATACCCTGGTATCTCCAGTTCTATATCAGATACACAGGGTGGACAGCAGTGTAAACAGCCTCTACTTATCTCAGCACCCTGGAATCTCCAGTATTATATTAGATACCCAGGATGTACAGCAGTGTGAGCAGCCTCTTCTTATCTCAGCACCCTGGTATCTCTAGTATTATATCAGATAGACAGAGTGGCCAGCCTCTTCTTATCTCATCACCCCTAGGGCCTCCAGTTTTAGGTGGACAGCACTGTCAGGTTTAAAGAATTACATCCATATATATCTTCTTACACATGAAGGTGGCAGAGCCTATACTACACCTGTCCTATTAAGATTGTAGGATGGGTTTCTATCTGATCTGTAGTGATTGCCTCCCTAGACAAATCAGTTGTGATTTGCTAATTAAAAGAATTTAAGAATTTATAATGATACATCATTTATATATTTCTTTTCTATTCCGAAAAAAAACCCTTAATAATATAGATTCCTTATTTTTGCTCATATGGTAATATAGAGTAATTTAGAAAACTTAACTCTATTCAATACATTATATATATATATATATATATATATATATATATATATATATATATATATATATATATATATATATATATATATGTATATATACACATACACACACAAACACTGATACACCTTGTGATCCTCATTAAAAGGAAGGTGCCATCAGTTTTCTCGTAGTTTTTTGTGAAATTAAGCTTAAAATAGTAATTAAAATGTATTAATGCAATGTTTGCACTGTTTGCAAACATTTCTATATGAAAAAAATTACCGGTATATATTTTCTTACAAATATATATATATATATATATATATATATCTAATATATAAAGCTGAATGTGTGTGTGTGTGTATGTATGTATGTATGTATGTATGTCCGGGATTGGCATCTGAACCGTAGCAGCTACAGCCACAAAATTTTGCACAGTCACACGTCTGGACCCCGAGAGCGTCATAGGCTATGTTGTGAGGTGAAATTTTAACCCCGCGCTTTCCAATTCACCAAACAATTTTGCCCCTATCTACATAATGGGGAAAAAGTGAAAGGAAAAGTGTTGGAGGCGTCGCAGCTACAGGCACAAAATTTTGCACAGTCACACGTCTGGACCCTGAGAGCGTCAAAGCTATATTGTGAGGTGAAATTTTAACCCCGCGCTTTCCAAGTCACCAAACAATTTTGCCCCTATCTACATAATGGGGAAAAAATGAAAGGAAAAGTGTTGGAGGCAAATTAACAGCTGCCAGATGTGAACAAGGGGGACTTAAAGAATGACAGCGATGGCACCAAAGAGTATATACTGTACAGTTGCTAAGGTGGGGCCCCAACATGGGATAATCACACCACCACGGGGATATGAACACACACACAAAATGCGCCACACACTACCACGTGCTCGAACACATATACCACCCTCAGTGCACATTTCACCACACATACACCAACCTCGCCACATAAAAGTAGAAACACAAAAGTCGCCGCTCAAAACTCGCCACGCGCAAAACTCTCCACATGCAAAACTCGCCACACGTGCAAAACTCGCCACACGCAAAACTTGCACACGCAGAAAAATTGCCACACGCAGAAAAATTGCCACATGCACAAAAGTTGCAACACATGCAAAAGTTGCCTCACACAAAACTTGCACATACTCAAAAGGCACCACACATAAAACTCGCCACGCGCAAAACTCGCCATGCGCAAAACTTGCTGCACACAACTTGCTACACTAACCTGTCACATGCAACTCGACACACAAAAAGTTGCTACACGCATGTCGCCACACAAAACTCATCTCACAAAAGTCCCTACATGCATGTCGCCACACGCAACTCAACACACACAACTTGACACACGAAACTCGCCCTAAAACACACACAAGTCTGGTATCCTTCAAAAATAAAAATCTGATTAATAAGCAGACAAACTACAAGAGCAACAAATGTACCATATAGGAATCCGGCAGCTGTCAGTCACATGACCAGTCTATTATGTGTATGTGTGAGCTAATATATACTGCCAGGGGGTGGGCTTACTGTTGGCTGGGGATTTATCAGGCTGCCATTTTAGCTTACAAATACTGAGGTAAAAATACTGACCAAATAACGTGTGAACGAGGGCTAATACAGGAGGAGATGGCATACAGCTATATACTATATACAGGAGATGACACACAGGTATATACTATTTACAGGGGAGATGACACACAGGTATATACTATATACAGGAGGAGATGACACACAGATATATACTATATACAGGAGAGATGACACACAGGTATATACTATATAGAGGAGGAGATGACATACAGGTACATACTACATACAGGAGGAGATGACATACAGGTATATACTATATACAGGAGGAGATGACACACAGGTATATACTATATACAGGAGCAGATTACCTACAGGTATATAGTATATACAGGAGGAGATGACACAGGTATATGCTATGTATAGGAGGAGATGACATACAGGTATATACTATATACAGGAGATGACACACAGATATATACTATATATAGGTGAGATGACACACAGGTATATACTATATACAGGAGATTACATACAGGTATATCTAATATATAAAGCTGAATGTGTGTATGTATGTATGTGTGTATGTCCGGGATTGGCATCTGTACCGTCGCAGCTACAGCCACAAAATTTTGCACAGTCACACGTCTGGACCCCGAGAGCGTCATAGGCTATGTTGTGAGGTGAAATTTTAACCCCGCGCGTTCCAATTCACCAAACAATTTTGCTCCTATCTACATAATGGGGAAAAAGTGAAGGGAAAAGTGTTGGAGGAAAATTGACAGCTGCCAGATGTGAACAATGAGGACTTAAAGAATGAGAGCGATGGCGACAAAGAGTATATACCGTACAGTTGCTAAGGTGGGGCCCCGACATGGGATACTCACCACACACGGGGATATGAACACAAACACAAAATGCGCCACACACTACCACGTGCTTGAACACATATACGACCCTCAGCGCACATTTC
The DNA here is from genome assembly GCF_051348905.1 of Ranitomeya variabilis. Lineage (NCBI taxonomy): Eukaryota > Metazoa > Chordata > Amphibia > Anura > Dendrobatidae > Ranitomeya > Ranitomeya variabilis. Next base: position 995,913,377 of record NC_135232.1, on the reverse strand, counting down.
ACCACACATACACCAACCTCGCCACATAAAAGTCGAAACACAAAAGTCACCACTCAAAACTCGCTACATGCAAAACTCGCCATATGCAAAACTAGGCTCACGCAAAACTCGCCACACGTGCAAAACTCACCTCATGGAAAACTCACCTCATGCAAAACTTGCACACACAGAAAAATTGCCACATGTACAAAAGTTGCACCACATGCAAAAGTTGCCTCACACAAAACTTGCACATACTCAAAATGCACCACACATAAAACTCGCCACGCGCAAAACTCGCCATGCACAAATCTTGCTGCACACAACTTGCTACACTAACCTGTCACATGCAACTCAACACACAAAATGTTGCTACACGCATGTCGCCACACAAAACTCATCTCACAAAAGTCGCTACATGCATGTCGCCACACGCAACTCAACACACACAACTTGACACATAAAACTCGCCCTAAAACACACACAAGTCTGGTATTGTCCTTCAAAAATAAAAATCTGATTAATAAGCAAACTACAAGAGCAACAAATGTACCATATAGGAAATACGGCAGCTGTCAGTCACATGACCTGTCTATTATGTGTATGTGTGAGCTAATATATACTGCCAGGGGGGAGGGCTTCCTGTTGGCTGGGGATTTATCAGGCTGCCAATAGCAACCAATCACAGCTCAGCTTCTATTTTGCTACAGTTAATTAACCTGAGCTCTGATTGGTTAATATAGGCAACAAAGACATTCTCAGTATAACAAAGCTAATATATGTTGTGAAATGCTTCTATTTGCTTAGTTTTTGCCTTTTAATAATTACATTTCTATCTATTTGTTTTGTGGTTTTTGTGTGCAGAATAAATTTTTGTTAACACATTCTATTTTGCTAACAGCAGTCATTAACCCGGGCGAAGCCGGGTAGTACAGCTAGTATATATATATATATATATATATATATATATATATATATATATATATATATATTTACCACTAGGGGGAGCATTTTCAGTTTTAGACCTCAAGCAGCTATAGTAATACTTACCAGCTTTACTGTTAGCTGGAAAATTGGGTCAGTAACTGCTGACATCACCATTTCCCTCCCCTTTTGGGTGGTCTAGCATCCCTGGGGCAGAATGAAGAGTAGCATCACAGGACAGAGCCATTTTGCAGGAGACTGCCCTGTGATCTGCTGTCACAAGCAGTTACTGTTTTTCTCTCTCCCATCAGTCTCTCTCACCCAGATGACATGATTCTCTCACCTCCCTTCACAATGCCTGGCCATTCACTGCAGCTCCTTATCTTATCTTAGGAAGGGATTAATCACAGCTCCTGCCCAGCAGCTGACAGCTCCTGCTCCTATAAGGCTACTTTCACACTGCACTGCACGTCGCTATGTGTCGTTTTGTAGAAAAAAACGCATCCTGCAAAAGTGCTTGCAGGATGCGTTTTTCCTCCATAGACTTGCATTAGCGACGCAGTACGACGCATTGCCACACGTTGCAACCGTCGTGCGACGGTTGCATCGTGTTGCGTCGGTCCGTTGCCACCAAAGAACGTTGCATGTAACGTTTTTTGGTGCGTCGAGACCGTCTTTTCCGACCGCGCATGCGCGGCCGGAACTCCGCCCCCGCCTCCCCGCACATCACAATGGGGCAGCGGATGCGTTGAAAAACAGCATCCGCTGCCCCCGTTGTGCGGCGCTTTCACTGCTTGCGTCGGTACGTCGCAACGACGCAATTCGTCGTGCGTCGTACGACGCTAGTGTGAAAGTAGCCTAATGGTACACTGTTCCTCCTTGATGTCTCTGCTATTGCACTGGGCTTTTCTCCTGCATTTTAATACTGTCAGCCCTCAATCTAGGATCTGTTCTGTGTGTTTAGTTAGCAGATCCAAGGGCTCCATGAATATGGCAGCAGAACACTTCCACTACTGTGAATTGTGCAGCCCATAGAGGTGTGCCCAGTTCACAGCAGTGACTGCTACATTACAAAAGATAGGGTCAGCGCCGGTCTGTTATCTCCTATAACCATGGGGTGCTGTATTATGACACTGATAGTGTCGTGCTGCTGCTGTGAAAACAAGATGTCAGCCCCCAGTGCCTTCTTTAAACTCATATAACACACAAAATATGTTTCAAATGCAATTAAATCTTGGTTATAACACCATGTTATGCTACATTACATTGATTTATTAATGATCTACAAACGCGGTACCTTCCCTTTAAAGAGGTTGCAGAATAAAAATTTATTTTCCACTGTGTATGAAATGCAGTATCTTTGAGATCTAATATATAAAGCTGAATGTGTGTATGTGTGTATGTATGTATGTATGTGTGTGTGTATGTCCAGGATTGGCATCTGAACCGTCGCAGCTACAGCCACAAAATTTTGCACAGTCACATGTCTGGACCCCGAGAGCGTCATAGGCTATGTTGTGAGGCGAAATTTTAACCCCGCGCGTTCCAATTCACCAAACAATTTTGCCCCTATCTACATAATGGGGAAAAAATGAAAGGAAAAGTGTTGGAGGCAAATTAACAGCTGCCAGATGTGAACAAGGGGGACTTAAAGAATGAGAGCGATGGCGCCAAAGAGTATATACTGTACAGTTGCTAAGGTGGGGCCCCGACATGGGATAATCACCACACCACCACGGGGATATGAACACACACACAAAATGCGCCACACACTACCACGTGCTCGAACACATATATCACCCTCAGCACACATTTCACCACACATACACCAACCTCGCCACATAAAAGTCGAAACACAAAAGTCGCCGCTCAAAACTCGCCACGCGCAAAACTCTCCACATGCAAAACTCGCCACACGTGCAAAACTCACCTCATGGAAAACTCGCCACACGCAAAACTTGCACACGCAGAAAAATTGCCACATGCACAAAAGTTGCAACACATGCAAAAGTTGCCTCACACAAAACTTGCACATACTCAAAAGGCACCACACATAAAACTTACCACGCGCAAAACTCGCCATGCGCAAAACTTGCTGCACACAACTTGCTACACTAACCTGTCACATGCAACTCGACACACAAAAAGTTGCTACACGCATGTCGCCACACAAAACTCATCTCACAAAAGTCGCTACATGCATGTCGCCACACGCAACTCAACACACACAACTTGACACACGAAACTCGCCCTAAAACACACACAAGTCTGGTATTATCCTTCAAAAATAAAAATCTGATTAATAAGCAGACAAACTACAAGAACAACAAATGTACCATATAGGAATCCGGCAGCTGTCAGTCACATGACCAGTCTATTATGTGTATGTGTGAGCTAATATATACTGCCAGGGGGTGGGCTTACTGTTGGCTGGGGATTTATCAGGCTGCCAATTTAGCTTACAAATACTGTGGTAAAAATACTGACCAAATAACGTGTGAACGAGGGCTAATACAGGAGGAGATGACATACAGATATATACTATATACAGGAGGAGATGACACACAGGTATATACTATTTACAGGGGAGATGACACACAGGTATATACTATATACAGGAGGAGATGACACACAGATATATACTATATACAGGAGAGATGACACACAGGTATATACTATATAGAGGAGGAGATGACATACAGGTACATACTACATACAGGAGGAGATGACATACAGGTATATACTATATACAGGAGGAGATGACACACAGGTATATACTATATACAGGAGCAGATTACCTACAGGTATATAGTATATACAGGAGGAGATGACATACAGGTATATGCTATGTATAGGAGGAGATGACATACAGGTATATACTATATACAGGAGGAGATGACACACAGATATATACTATATATAGGTGAGATGACACACAGGTATATACTATATACAGGAGATTACATACAGGTATATCTAATATATAAAGCTGAATGTGTGTATGTATGTATGTGTTTGTGTATGTCCGGGATTGGCATCTGCACCGTCGCAGCTACAGCCACAAAATTTTGCACAGTCACACGTCTGGACCCCGAGAGCGTCATAGGCTATGTTGTGAGGTGAAATTTTAACCGCGCGCGTTCCAATTCACCAAACAATTTTGCCCCTATCTACATAATGGGGAAAAAGTGAAGGGAAAAGTGTTGGAGGAAAATTGACAGCTGCCAGATGTGAACAATGGGGACTTAAAGAATGAGAGCGATGGCGCCAAAGAGTATATACCGTACAGTTGCTAAGGTGGGGCCCCGACATGGGATACTCACCACACACGGGGCTATGAACACACACACAAAATGCGCCACACACTACCACGTGCTTGAACACATATACGACCCTCAGCACACATTTCACCACACACACACCAACCTCGCCACATAAAAGTCGAAACACAAAAGTCACCACTCAAAACTCGCCACGCGCAAAACTCGCTACATGCAAAACTCGCCATATCCAAAACTAGGCTCACGCAAAACTCGCCACACGTGCAAAACTCACCTCATGGAAAACTCACCTCATGCAAAACTTGCACACACAGAAAAATTGCCACATGTACAAAAGTTGCAACACATGCTAAAGTTGCCTCACACAAAACTTGCACATACTCAAAACGCACCACACATAAAACTCGCCACGCGCAAAACTCGCCATGCACAAATCTTGCTGCACACAACTTGCTACACTAACCTGTCACATGCAACTCGACACACAAAATGTTGCTACACTCATGTCGCCACACAAAACTCATCTCACAAAAGTCGCTACAAGCATGTCGCCACACGCAACTCAACACACACAACTTGACACATGAAACTCGCCCTAAAACACACAGAAGTCTGGTATTATCCTTCAAAAATAAAAATCTGATTTAATAAGCTGACAAACTACAAGAGCAACAAATGTACCATATAGGAAATACGGCAGCTGTCAGTCACATGACCTGTCTATTATGTGTATGTGTGAGCTAATATATACTGCCAGGGGGTGGGCTTCCTGTTGGCTGGGGATTTATCAGGCTGCCAATAGCAACCAATCACAGCTCAGCTTCTATTTTGCTACAGTTAATTAATCTGAGCTCTGATTGGTTAATATAGGCAACAAAGACATTCTCAGTATAACAAAGCTAATATATGTTAAGAAATGCTTCTATTAGCTTAGTTTTTGCCTTTTAATAATTACATTTCTATCTACTTGTTTTGTGGTTTTTGTGTGCAGAATAAATTTTTGTTAACACATTCTATTTTGCTAACAGCAGTCATTAACCCGGGCGAAGCTGGGTAGTACAGCTAGTTTTCAATATACTTGTCTGATTTAATGTGCTCGATATTCCGACGTCATCCCCGATTCTGTCACTTGTACCTCTGACTATGCATCAGCTATGATAAAGTAGGGGGCTTACTTCTAAAATGAGTAGTCAGTCCCATTCAAGCATGGTATAGACTCATAGAAGGGAGTGGAAGCTCTTTTCCATGTCAAAGCCTGGCTGAAAGTGGAGGCACTGGATCCCAGAACAAGGGCAGACAGTGGGACATTTGGCCACATTTAATACTAAAAAAGTATATTAGTACTTAAAAACAAATTCCATATTAGACACTATGGAAAATATTTTTTTTTGCTGGCAGATGACCACTTTAATTCCAAACAATATTTCAGAGAAACAGAACATATAGTGAATTTTGTAAAATTTGTAAAATTGCCTATGCACTAAAATAATTATAAAATCAGCGATAGATAACCTATGAGTAGTAATTATGGGCAGCTCAGTGCACATTAAAAATTGAGTAAAAAAAGATTTAATGCTTGATAAAGTTGTTAAAAAAAAAACTTAGATGGCAATTCTTCATTTTGTATACTTTACTTGCTGGTGCTCACAAGTCACAATGGAGAGAAACTCAATGCAGCATTAGGCTGAATGGGTGGCCTAACCTCAGATATTTCGACTTGACCCTGTAACCCCCTTTAAATCACTGTTTAGATCTGGTAAACAATTTTCTTTTTAAGTCAAGCTTCAAAAGTTATAAGATTCCACTGAGGTAATAAGTCCTTATTGGCTAAACATTAAAACCACAGACAATGAGAAATATGTCATGTGCTACAGTGAGAATGGAGCACCAAAAACTCCAAAGCAGGAGCACATTGTGTGTGGGATATTTCAGATTTTAACCCGTGAAAGATGATTTCACAGCGGCAGTATGCAGATTTGAGTGTATGAGTGAAATTCCAGTAATTTTTACAGATGTCCTAGATTTGTAAACTCTTGCACGCTAGATAAGAAGATAGGAACAAATACAAAGAATAAGGACACCTGGTTCTAACGTTTGGCTTTCGCACAGTTGGGAGTCATACACATGAGTAATTTCGTAGAGTTACTACAAACATCACTCACTCCACAGTGATGATCTATAGCTGTTACTACACTGTAAAGGTACCTTCACACTAAACGATATCGCTAGCGATCCGTGACGTTGCAGCGTCCTGGCTAGCGATATCGTTTAGTTTGACACGCAGCAGCGATCAGGATCCTCTGTGATATCGCTGGTCGTTGAACAAAGTTCAGAACTTTATTTGGTTGTCAGATCGGCGTGTATCGTCGTGTTTGACACCAAAAGCAACGATACCAGCGATGTTTTACACTGGTAACCAGGGTAAATATCGGGTTACTAAGCGCAGGGCCGCGCTTAGTAACCCGATGTTTACCCTGGTTACCAGTGTAAAATGTAAAAAAAACAAACTACATACTCACATTCGCGTCCCCCGGCGTCCGCTTCCCACACTGACTGAGCGCCGTAAAGTGAAAGTGAAAGTACAGCACAGCGGTGACGTCACCGCTCTGCTGTTAGGGCCGGCGCTGAGTCAGTGCAGGAAGCGGACGCCGGGGGACGCGAATGTGAGTATGTACTGTTTTTTTTTTTTACATTTTACGCTGGTAACCAGGGTAAACATCGGGTTACTAAGCGCGGCCCTGCGCTTAGTAACCCGATGTTTACCCTGGTTACCCGGGGACTTCGGCATAGTTGGTCGCTGGAGAGCTGTCTGTGTGACAGCTCTCCAGCGATCAAACAGCGACGCTGCAGCGATCGGCATCGTTGTCGCTATCGCTGCAGCGTCGCTTAATGTGAAGGTACCTTAAGTTAGATCTAAAAAAAAAAACTACATTTGGTTCAGCCAAACTGAAGATTTGTATGGGTATACGACATGTTTCTTAAAAGGGAATCTGTCAGTAGGATCAACCCTCCCGAGCCGTCTATATTGGCAGATATCAAGTTTGAATGAAATGAAACCTGGATATCTGCATTCTGATGTTTTATTCCAAAGAAATCCATGCAAATTAGCTGTTAAAAGGGGTTGTCCAGGCTTAGGGTTCAAGTCTACAGTCACTCTTTGTGACTGCAGACTTGAGACTCCTCACAGTGTGCAAACTGTGCACTGTGAGGATTGTCCAGTGAGGGCGCTGGAAGCGTGGCCACAAGTATTGCACCAGCACAGGAGAATCCTCACAGTGCGCGTGTTGTGAGGATTCACAAGTCTGCAGTTCCTACACAGAGCTTAGAAGGACTCAGCCAGTCAGTTTCTAATCACATGATGTCATAGCCTTAACAGAAGAATTGACTGGGTGGAAAGGCAAAATGAGCAATTGTAAGTACAAAGTGCTATATAATTTGATGATTGTGATAGTTTAATTGGGTTAAAAATGTTGACGATAGTGCTTCTTTAAATTGAGTTTTGGGGTTGCCAGATTCCCATTAATGTCTTGGTGTTTAAAGGGTTTGTCTGGTTTTAATAATCCTTTTTGATTAGGCGGGATCATCTATCAAAAAATTCACACGATTTCCCTTTGCCTGGATTAATTGTAATCTATTCAGAAACCTCAGCAGCAAAATGTTCAGATGTGGACCTACAAATATAGAAAAATGCTATATCGCTTGTACACGTTCATAAATCCTTTCAATACAGCTTGGGAACAGCAAGGAACAAGCATGACATCCAGCACAAACTGGGGTTAAAGACTTTTCAACTGCAATTTATACATACAAGATAAATCCGGACACACATTCTGTGTGAGACTGTATCACTGAGATTGCATCTACATCTACAGATAAACCACTAGGAGAGAGAACATTTCCATATGTCAAGTAGTATTACATTTCTCCCTGAATCTCCATCTGGAAAAGTATTAGGCTGGCCCAGACCACAGACATGTTTCCATATGCATCACGGCAGAATCTGCACCATTGTTGCATCTGTTGTGGCGAGTTACATAAAACAATGTCTTGTGGGCAGAGAATTTATCTGTTTATTAGTCCAAGTGCACAAATCATAAGCAGGAGCTACTATTCTAAGCAATTATATTAAACTTGTGCCCGTGTGGCTTCGATCAGATCATCTTTGATCAGTATTAATAGATTTTTCAAATCATAGAATTAAAGAAATGTTATCACACTCCTTAATTGATAAATCTTAGGATTCATCACAGGCTACATTCATTGCATCCTTGTGACATGTCCTAGTGCTGTTTTTTTCCTCAGATAGCACACCGATCTATAGAGTTTAATTGAATTGGGGATCTGACTCCTCGGATTAAACCAGGAAGACACACTTTGTACTTTAGCGTGTCTTACAAGTTTCATCCATTTTTAACTAATACACTTTAGTTTTTAAAGAGGTTGTCCACTACTTCAACAATCCTTCTGAATCTGTATATTTCCCCCTTATGAAAATAACACCTATTCTCATGTCTGGTGCCGGTACTGTTCCAGCAGTTCTGGCAATGGCTCTCCCGGGGATCGCGTGACATCTTGTCACACAATCACTGCCTGTTTTTTCATGACACATTGTACTTTATGTTAATGGTAAATGTATGTTAATATTTTTTGCATTTATTTGTGAAAATATTGGAATTTTGGCAAAAATGTCAAAAATGTCCTAATTTTTACAATTTTAATTTTTCTCTTTCCTTAAACCAGAGGGTTATGTCACACAAAATAGTTAATAAATAACATTTGCCACATGTCTGCTTTACAGTTGCATCATTTTTGAAACATGTCTACTTTCCATTAGTGTAATTTTTTTTAAACAATTTTTTTTTGTGTTGGAAGTTAGAAGGGTTAAACATTTATCAGCAATTTCTCATTTTTCCAACACAATTTACAAATCCATTCTTTTAGGGACCACATCACATTTGATGTGACTTTGAGTGGCTTATATGAAAGAAAATACCCAAAAGTGAAATCATTTTAAAAACTGAAACCCTGCAAAGTTCTCAAAGACACATTCAAGTAGCTTATTAACCATTCAGGTGGAGGGAAAACATTTTTGTTTACTTTTTTCCCAACAAAAATGTTGCTTTAGCACAAATTTTGCATTTTCACAAGGATAACAGAAAAAATGGACCATAAAATTTGTTGTACAATTTCTTGTGTGAAAATATAGGAAGGAACACCATTGAACTTTTGAAGCATAAAATTGTCTGAAATAGATAGAGGATGCCATGTCATGTTTGCAGAGTCCCTTTTGAGCCCAAACAGTGGAAACTACACAAGTGACACCATTTTGGAAACTACACCTCCTCAAGGTATTTTTCTAGAAGTGTGGTGAGCACCTTAAAATTCCGTGAAGCACCTGTGGGTTTACTAAATTAAAATCAGTGAAAAAAAATCATATAGTTGTGCAATTTCTCTGGAGTAAGCTGATGCCCCACATATGGGGGAAAACAAATATTTGGACACAAAGCAGGGCTCTGAAGGGAAGGAGCGCCATTTGGCTTTTTGAATGCAGATTTGGCAGTAATAGACTCTAGGCGCCATATCGCATTTGAAGAGCTGCTATGGTGTCAAAACATCAGAAACCACCCACATGTGACCTCATTTTGGAAAGTACACCTCTTGAGGAATTTGTCAAGGGGTGTAATGAGCATTTTAAACCCACAGATGATTCACAGAAATGTGTAACATTAGGCAACGGAAATGAAAAATTATTTTTTTTCCACTAAAATGTTTTATCCCCAAGTTTAATTTTTAAAAAGGGCTATTAGGGAGAAATGGACCACATGATTTGTTACGCAATTTCTGCTGAGTTCGCCAATATCCTTTTAGTGGTCAGTGTAATGCAACTGCAAGGCAGTTGCATGCAACCTCCACAGGGGGCGCAGGTAAGGGGAGAAAGGTAGCATTCTCTGTGTAGCACCACAGTGGAAAGCACGGAGCGCCACAGGGTGGCGGCAGAGTAGTCAGACAGGCCGGTCAGCAATAAACAGAAAGATGAAGTACCAGAGGTCACAGCAATACATGTGGTCAGAGACAAGCCCGAAATCAGAACCAGATAAGAGCACGGGATCCAAAACATGAGACAGAAGACGTAGTCGGGGTACGAGCCAGACAGTCAAAGCCAGATGGGAAACGTAACAGAGACAGAAAGCAGGAGGAAGGGTTCAGAATTCAAGCCGAGTCATACACTGTAAGGAAACCACCAAACACACAACTAAGTCAGGGATAGGGAACAGGTCAGGCACAAATATGGGTCATCAGAGGCAGAAGGATCATTAGGGTATACGGGTCAGATGCTCAAGCCAAAGACTAGAAATATCACTGACAAATGCTATCAGGAATGGCACCAATAAATAGCCACCCACAAACCAAAGAGAGCCAGGAAAGGTTAACCCCTCCATATCCAGGCTGGGGAAAGAAAAGCAAGAAGCAAACCCTGACCTGGATCATGACAGTCAGACACTACTTTTAAGGCATAGAGCAAACATCAAAAGAGAAGGAGCGACATATTGCAATGCATATTTTGCTGGAATGGTTGGTGGGTGACATGTCACATTGGCAGAGCCCTTGAGGAGCTAGAACAGCAGAACCCTCTATAAGTGGTCCCATTTTACTAACTGCACCCCTCAGTGAATACATCTAATGATGCAGTGAGGGTATTAACACTACAGGTGTGGCACAATGTTATACCCTTCTGTGATGAAGAACTAATAATTACATTTTTATTACTAAAATAATTTTTAGAACCAGATTTATTTTCACTAGGGACAATGGGTAAAAGAAGGGCCCATAATTTGTTACACAATTTCTCCTGAACATGGCAGAACCCTACACAAAGCTGTATAGTACTGTTTGGTCACATGGCAGGGCTCGGGAGGGAAGGAGTGCTATTTGACTTTTGCTGCGCAGATTTTTCTACAATAGTTTGCGGACTCCATTTGCAGAACTCCTGATGTGCCTAAACAGTGGAAACCCCCTCAAGTGAATCCTTATTGGAATTTACACCCCTCTGGGAATTTAGCTATGGATGTAGTGATGATTTTTATGCCAAGGGAGTCTTCCAAAAACAAACACGCAATGGAAGTTGAAGAGTGAAAATTGCAAATATGCCAAGGTAATGCCCAATACATTATACTGCCCAGTACATTGTAGTGCCCAAAATATTGTGCCCAGCTTGTGCTTCTGGAGCCATGCACTCGTAAATTAAGTGGGCTCACCTCACTATGTAAATGGCAAATGTGTAGGATAACTGTGGATTGAGCACATTGTGGGGCTCAGAAGAGATTTAGCGGCTCAGATTTTGCTAGCTTTATTTGGGAGGGAGCCATATCGCTTTTCCAGAGCAGTTGTAAGAGTAATTTGGACACTCCTTTTATTTCTATTAACAGGTGATGTACCCAAGTGGGGGCTTGTTTAATGTGGGTTAACCCCTTATGTTATGGTTCTCAATGGCAAGAGAACATAGCCCAGCAAACATAAGTACTAGCTCTTGGAAGGATGGAAACTAAACTGACCATGAACTAAACCTGCCGCACAACTAACAGTAGCCGGGTAGCGTTGCCTACGTTTTTTATCCCTAGACGCCCAGCGCCGGCCGGAGGACTAACTAATCCTGGCAGAGGAAAATATAGTCCTGGCTCACCTCTAGAGAAATTTCCCCGATAGGCAGACAGAGGCCCCCACATATATTGGCGGTGATTTTAGATGAAATGACAAACGTAGTATGAAAATAGGTTTAGCAAAATTGAGGTCTGCTTACTAGATAGCAGGAAGACAGAAAGGGCACTTTCATGGTCAGCTGAAAACCCTATCAAAATACCATCCTGAAATTACTTTAAGACTCTAGTATTAACTCATAACATCAGAGTGGCAATTTCAGATCACAAGAGCTTTCCAGACACAGAAACGAAACTACAGCTGTGAACTGGAACAAAATGCAAAAACAAACGAGGACTAAAGTCCAACTTAGCTGGGAGTTGTCTAGCAGCAGGAACATGCACAGAAAGGCTTCTGATTACAATGTTGACCGGCATGGAAGTGACAGAGGAGCAAGGTTAAATAGCGACTCCCACATCCTGATGGAAACAGGTGAACAGAGGGGATGATGCACACCAGTTCAATTCCACCAGTGGCCACCGGGGGAGCCCAAAATCCAATTTCACAACAGTACCCCCCCCTCAAGGAGGGGGCACCGAACCCTCACCAGAACCACCAGGGCGATCAGGATGAGCCCTATGAAAGGCACGGACCAGATCGGAGGCATGAACATCAGAGGCAGTCACCCAAGAATTATCCTCCTGACCGTATCCCTTCCATTTGACCAGATACTGGAGTTTCCGTCTGGAAACACGGGAGTCCAAGATTTTTTCCACAACGTACTCCAACTCGCCCTCAACCAACACCGGAGCAGGAGGCTCAACGGAAGGCACAACCGGTACCTCATACCTGCGCAACAATGACCGATGAAAAACATTATGAATAGAAAAAGATGCAGGGAGGTCCAAACGGAAGGACACAGGGTTAAGAATCTCCAATATCTTGTACGGGCCGATGAACCGAGGCTTAAACTTAGGAGAAGAAACCCTCATAGGGACAAAACGAGAAGACAACCACACCAAGTCCCCAACACAAAGCCGAGGACCAACCCGACGCCGGCGGTTGGCAAAAAGCTGAGTCTTCTCCTGGGACAACTTCAAATTGTCCACTACCTGCCCCCAAATCTGATGCAACCTCTCCACCACAGCATCCACTCCAGGACAATCCGAAGATTCCACCTGACCAGAAGAAAATCGAGGATGAAACCCCAAATTACAGAAAAAAGGAGACACCAAGGTGGCAGAGCTGGCCCGATTATTGAGGGCAAACTCCGCTAAAGGCAAAAAAGCAACCCAATCATCCTGATCTGCAGACACAAAACACCTCAAATATGTCTCCAAGGTCTGATTCGTCCGCTCGGTCTGGCCATTAGTCTGAGGATGGAAAGCAGACGAGAAAGACAAATCTATGCCCATCCTAGCACAGAATGCTCGCCAAAATCTAGACACGAACTGGGTTCCTCTGTCAGAAACGATATTCTCCGGAATACCATGCAAACGGACCACATTTTGAAAAAACAGAGGAACCAACTCGGAAGAAGAAGGCAACTTAGGCAGGGGAACCAAATGGACCATCTTAGAGAAACGGTCACACACCACCCAGATGACAGACATCTTCTGAGAAACAGGAAGATCCGAAATAAAATCCATCGAGATGTGCGTCCAGGGCCTCTTCGGGATAGGCAAGGGCAACAACAATCCACTAGCCCGAGAACAACAAGGCTTGGCCCGAGCACAAACGTCACAAGACTGCACAAAGCCTCGCACATCTCGAGACAGGGAAGGCCACCAGAAGGACCTTGCCACCAAATCCCTGGTACCAAAGATTCCAGGATGACCTGTCAACGCAGAAGAATGAACCTCAGAAATGACTTTACTGGTCCAATCATCAGGAACAAACAGTCTACCAGGTGGGCAACGATCAGGTCTATCCGCCTGAAACTCCTGCAAGGCCCGCCGCAGGTCTGGAGAAACGGCAGACAATATCACTCCATCCTTAAGGATACCTGTAGGTTCAGAGTTACCAGGGGAGTCAGGCTCAAAACTCCTAGAAAGGGCATCCGCCTTAACATTCTTAGAACCCGGCAGGTAGGACACCACAAAATTAAACCGAGAGAAAAACAACGACCAGCGCGCCTGTCTAGGATTCAGGCGTCTGGCGGACTCAAGATAAATTAGATTTTTGTGGTCAGTCAATACCACCACCTGATGTCTAGCCCCCTCAAGCCAATGACGCCACTCCTCAAAAGCCCACTTCATGGCCAAAAGCTCCCGATTCCCAACATCATAATTCCGCTCGGCGGGCGAAAATTTACGCGAGAAAAAGGCACAAGGTCTCATCACGGAACAATCGGAACTTCTCTGCGACAAAACTGCCCCAGCTCCGATTTCAGAAGCGTCGACCTCAACCTGAAAAGGAAGAGCAACATCAGGCTGACGCAACACAGGGGCGGAAGAAAAGCGGCGCTTAAGCTCCCGAAAGGCCTCCACAGCAGCAGGGGACCAATCAGCAACATCAGCACCCTTCTTAGTCAAATCAGTCAATGGTTTAACAACATCAGAAAAACCAGCAATAAATCGACGATAAAAGTTAGCAAAGCCCAAAAATTTCTGAAGACTCTTAAGAGAAGAGGGTTGCGTCCAATCATAAATAGCCTGAACCTTGACAGGATCCATCTCGATGGAAGAGGGGGAAAAAATATATCCCAAAAAGGAAATCTTTTGAACCCCAAAAACGCACTTAGAACCCTTCACACACAAGGAATTAGACCGCAAAACCTGAAAAACCCTCCTGACCTGCTGGACATGAGAGTCCCAGTCATCCGAAAAAATCAAAATATCATCCAGATACACAATCATAAATTTATCCAAATAATCACGGAAAATGTCATGCATAAAGGACTGAAAGACTGAAGGGGCATTTGAAAGACCAAAAGGCATCACCAAATACTCAAAGTGGCCCTCGGGCGTATTAAATGCGGTCTTCCACTCATCCCCCTGCTTAATTCGCACCAAATTATACGCCCCACGGAGATCTATCTTAGAGAACCACTTGGCCCCCTTTATGCGAGCAAACAAATCAGTCAGCAGTGGCAACGGATATTGATATTTAACCGTGATTTTATTCAAAAGCCGATAATCAATACACGGTCTCAAAGAGCCATCTTTCTTAGCCACAAAGAAAAAACCGGCTCCTAAGGGAGATGACGAAGGACGAATATGTCCCTTTTCCAAGGACTCCTTTATATATTCTCGCATAGCAGCATGTTCAGGCACAGGCAGATTAAATAAACGACCCTTAGGGTATTTACTACCCGGAATCAAATCTATGGCACAATCGCACTCCCGGTGCGGAGGTAATGAACCAAGCTTAGGTTCTTCAAAAACGTCACGAAATTCAGTCAAGAATTCAGGAATCTCAGAGGGAATAGATGATGAAATGGAAACCACAGGTACGTCCCCATGCGTCCCCTTACATCCCCAGCTTAACACAGACATAGCTTTCCAGTCAAGGACTGGGTTATGAGATTGCAGCCATGGCAATCCAAGCACCAACACATCATGTAGGTTATACAGCACAAGAAAGCGAATAATCTCCTGATGATCCGGATTAATCCGCATAGTTACTTGTGTCCAGTATTGTGGTTTATTACTAGCCAATGGGGTGGAGTCAATCCCCTTCAGGGGTATAGGAGTTTCCAGAGGCTCCAAATCATACCCACAGCGTTTGGCAAAGGACCAATCCATAAGACTCAAAGCGGCGCCAGAGTCGACATAGGCATCCGCGGTAATAGATGATAAAGAACAAATCAGGGTCACAGATAGAATAAACTTAGACTGTAAAGTGCCAATTGAAACAGACTTATCAAGCTTCTTAGTACGCTTAGAGCATGCTGATATAACATGAGTTGAATCACCGCAATAGAAGCACAACCCATTTTTTCGTCTTAAATTCTGCCGTTCACTTCTGGACAGAATTCTATCACATTGCATATTCTCTGGCGTCTTCTCAGTAGACACCGCCAAATGGTGCACAGGTTTGCGCTCCCGCAGACGCCTATCGATCTGGATAGCCATTGTCATGGACTCATTCAGACCCGCAGGCACAGGGAACCCCACCATAACATCCTTAATGGCATCAGAGAGACCCTCTCTGAAATTCGCCGCCAGGGCGCACTCATTCCACTGAGTAAGCACAGCCCATTTACGGAATTTCTGGCAGTATATTTCAGCTTCGTCTTGCCCCTGAGATAGGGACATCAAGGCCTTTTCCGCCTGAAGCTCTAACTGAGGTTCCTCATAAAGCAACCCCAAGGCCAGAAAAAACGCATCCACATTGAGCAACGCAGGATCCCCTGGAGCCAATGCAAAAGCCCAATCCTGAGGGTCGCCCCGGAGCAAGGAAATCACAATCCTGACCTGCTGAGCAGGATCTCCAGCAGAGCGAGATTTCAGGGACAAAAACAACTTGCAATTATTTTTAAAATTTTGAAAGCAAGATCTATTCCCCGAGAAAAATTCAGGCAAAGGAATTCTTGGTTCAGATATAGGAACATGAACAACAAAATCTTGTAAATTTTGAACTTTCGTGGTGAGATTATTCAAACCTGCAGCTAAACTCTGAATATCCATTTTAAACAGGTGAACACAGAGCCATTCCAGGATTAGAAGGAGAGAGAGAGAGAGAAAGGCTGCAATATAGGCAGACTTGCAAGAGATTCAATTACAAGCACACTCAGAACTGAAGGGAAGGGGAAAAAAAAAAAAAAAAAAAATCTTCAGCAGACTTCTCTTTTCTCTCCTTTCTCTGTCAATTAATTTAACCCTTTTGGGCCGGTCAAACTGTTATGGTTCTCAATGGCAAGAGAACATAGCCCAGCAAACATAAGTACTAGCTCTTGGAAGGATGGAAACTACACTGACCATGAACTAAACCTGCCGCACAACTAACAGTAGCCGGGTAGCGTTGCCTACGTTTTTTATCCCTAGACGCCCAGCGCCGGCCGGAGGACTAACTAATCCTGGTAGAGGAAAATATAGTCCTGGCTCACCTCTAGAGAAATTTCCCCGATAGGCAGACAGAGGCCCCCACATATATTGGCGGTGATTTTAGATGAAATGACAAACGTAGTATGAAAATAGGTTTAGCAAAATTGAGGTCCGCTTACTAGATAGCAGGAAGACAGAAAGGGCACTTTCATGGTCAGCTGAAAACCCTATCAAAATACCATCCTGAAATTACTTTAAGACTCTAGTATTAACTCATAACATCAGAGTGGCAATTTCAGATCACAAGAGCTTTCCAGACACAGAAACGAAACTACAGCTGTGAACTGGAACAAAATGCAAAAACAAACGAGGACTAAAGTCCAACTTAGCTGGGAGTTGTCTAGCAGCAGGAACATGCACAGAAAGGCTTCTGATTACAATGTTGACCGGCATGGAAGTGACAGAGGAGCAAGGTTAAATAGCGACTCCCACATCCTGATGGAAACAGGTGAACAGAGGGGATGATGCACACCAGTTCAATTCCACCAGTGGCCACCGGGGGAGCCCAAAATCCAATTTCACAACACCCTTAGTGACAGAGCCAATTTTTACAATTCTGACCACTGTCACTTTATGAGGTTATAACTCTGGAACGCTTTAACGGATCCCGCTGATTCTGAGCTGTTTTTCATGACATATTGTACTTCATGTTAGTGGTAACATTTCTTCGATATTACTTGCGATTATTTATGAAAAAAACGGAAATATGGCGAAAATTTTTAAAATTTTGCAATTTTCAAAATTTTTATTTTTATGCCCTTAAATCACAGAGATATGTCACGAAAAATAGTTAATAAATAACATTTCCCACATGTCTACTTTACATCAGCATAATTTTGGAAACAAAATTTTTTTTTGTTAGGGAGTTATAAGGGTTAAAAGTTGACCAGCAATTTCTCATTTTTACAACACCATTTTTTTTTTTAGGGACCACATCACATTTGAAGTCATTTTGAGGGGTCTATATGATAGAAAATAACCAAGTGTGACACCATTCTAAAAACTGCACCCCTCAAGGTGCTCAAAACCACATTCAAGAAGTTTATTAACCCTTTACGTGCTTCACAGGAACTGAAACAATGTGGAAGAAAAAAATGAACATTTAACTTTTTTTTGCAAACATTTTACTTCAGAACCATTTTTTTTAATTTTCACAAGTGTAAAAACAGAAATTTAACCACATATTTTGTTGTGCAATTTCTCCTGAGTACGCCGATACCCCATATGTGGAGGTAAACCACTGTTTGGGCGCACCGTAGAGCTTGGAAGTGAAGGAGCGCCGTTTGACTGTTTCAATGCAGAATTGGCTGGAATTGAGATCGGACGCCATGTCGCGTTTGGAGAGCCCCTAATGTACCTAAACAGTGGAAACCCCCCACAAGTGACACCATTTTGGAAACTAGACCCCTTAAGGAACTTATATAGATGTGTGGTGAGCACTTTGAACCCCCAAGTGCATCACAGAAGTTTATAACGTAGAGCCGTGAAAATAAAAAATCGCATTTGTTTTCACAAAAATGATTTTTTCGACCACAAATTCTTATTTTCACAAGGGTAACAGAAGAAATTAGACCACAAAAGTTGTTGTGCAATTTCTCCTGAGTACGTCGATACCCCATATGTGGGGGTAAACCACTGTTTGGGCGCACCGCAGAGCTTGGAAGTGAAGGAGCACCGTTTGACTTTTTCAATGCAGAATTGGCTGGAATTGAGATCGGATGCCATGTCGCGTTTGGAGAGCCCCTGATGTGCCTAAACAGTGGAAACCCCCCACAAGTGATACCATTTTGGAAACTAGACCCCTTAAGGAACTTATCTAGATGTGTGGTGAGCACTTTGAACCCCCAAGTGCTTCACAGAAGTTTATAACGTAGAGCCGTGAAAATAAAAAATCGAATTTTTTCTACAAAAATGATCTTTTTGCCTCCAAATTTTTATTTTCACAAGGGTAACAGGAGAAATTAGACCACAAAAGTTGTTGTGCAATTACTCCTGAGTACGTTGATACCCCATATGTGGGGGTAAACCACTGTTTGGGCGCACCGCAGAGCTTGGAAGAGAAGGAGTGTCGTTTTACTTTTTCAATGTAGAATTGGCTGGAATTGAGATCGGACGCCATGTCACGTTTGGAGAGCCCCTGATGTGCCTAAACAGTGGAAATTCCCCACAAATGACACCATTTTGGAAACTAGACCCCTTAAGGAACTTATCTAGATGTGTGGTGAGCACTTTAAACCCCCAGGTGCTTCACAGAAGTTTATAACGTAGAGCCGTGAAAATAAAAAAATCGCATTTTTTCTACAAAAATGATCTTTTTGCCTCCAAATTTTTATTTTACCAAGGGTAACAGGAGAAAATGGACCCAAGAAGTTGTTGTACAATTTGTCCTGAGTACGCCGACACCCCATATGTGGGGGTAAACCACTGTTTGGGCGCATGGCTGAGCTCGGAAGCAAAGGAGCGCCATTTGACTTTTCAATGCAAAATTGACTGGAATTGAGATCGGACGCCATGTCGCGTTTGGAGAGCCCCTGATGTGCCTAAACAGTAGAAACCCCCCAAAAGTGACCCCATTTTGGAAACTAGACCCCCCATGGAACTTATCTAGATGTGTAGTGAGAACTTTGAATGCCCAAGTGCATCACAGAAGTTTATAATGCAGAGTCGTGAAAATAAAAAATATTTTTTTAACAAAAAAGATTTTTTAGCCCCCAAGTTTTTATTTTCACAAGGGTAACAAGAGAAATTGGACCCCAAAAGTTGTTGTCCAATTTGTCCTGAGTATGCTGGTACCCCATATGTGGGGGTAAACCACTGTTTGGGCGCATGGCTGAGCTCGGAAGGGAAGGAGCGCCATTTTGGAATGCAGACTTTGATAGAATTGTCTGCTGGCGTTATGTTGCGTTTGCAGACCCCTAATGTACCTGAACAGTAGAAACCCCCAACAAGTGACCAGATTTTGGAAAATAGACCCCCCAAGGAACTTATCTAGATATGTGGTGAGAACTTTGAATGCCCAAGTGCTTCACAGAAGTTTATAATGCAGAGTAGTGAAAATAAAAAATATATTTTTATCCCACAAAAAAGATTTTTTAGCCCCCAAGTTTTTATTTTCACAAGGGTAACAAGAGAAATTGGACACCAATATTTGTTCTCCAATTTGTCCTGAGTATGCTGGTACCCCATATGTGGGGGTAAACCACTGTTTGGACACACGGCAGAGCTCGGAAGAGAAGGAGCGCCATTTTGGAATTCAGACTTTGATAGAATTGTCTGTGGGTGTTATGTTGCGTTTGTAGAGCCCCTGATGTACCTAAACAGTAGAAACCCCCCACAAGTGACCAAATTTTGGAAACTAGACCCCCTAAGGAACTTATCTAGATATGTGGTGAGAACTTTGAATGCTCAAGTGCTTCACAGAAGTTTATAATGCAGAGTAGTGAAAATAAAACAATATTTTTTTTCCCACAAAAAAGATATTTAGCCCCCAAGTTTTTATTTTCACAAGGGTAACAGGAGAAATTGGACCCCAAAAGTTGTTGTCCAATTTATCCCGAGTACGCTGATGCCCCATATGTGGGGGTAAACCACTGTTTGGGCGCACGGCAGAGCTCAGAAGGGAGGGAGCACCATTTGACTTTTTTAGCGCAAAATTGTCTGTCGTGTTTGGAGACCCCCTGATGTACCTAAACAGTGGAAACCCCCCAATTCTAACTCCAACCCTAACTCCAACACACCCCTAACCCTAATCTCAACCCGATCCATAATCCTAATCACAACCCTAACGATAATCACAACCCTAACCCCAAAACAGCCCTAATCTCAACTCTAACCACAACCCTAATCAAAACCCTAAATCCAACACACCCCTAACCCTAATCTCAACCCTAACCTCAAACCTAACCCTAATCCCAATACACCCCTAACCCTAATCCCAACCCTAACCTTAACCCTAATCCCAACCCTAACCCTAATCCCAACCCTAATACCAAACGTAACCCTAATCCCAACCGTAACCCTAATACCAACCCTAATCCAAACCCTAACCCTAATCCCAACTCTATCCCTAACTTTAGCCCCAATCCTAACCCTAAATTTAACCCTAACCCTAGCCCTAACTTTAGCCCCAACCCTAACCCTAAGGCTACTTTCACACTTGCGTCGTGTGGCATCCGTCACAATCCGTCGTTTTGGACAAAAAACGGATCCTGCAAATGTGCCCACAGGATGCCTTTTTTGCCCATAGACTTGTATTACCGACGGATGGCCACAAGTCGCGTCCATCGTGCACTGGATCCGTTGTGTTTTGGCGGACCGTCGTCACAAAAAAAAGTTCAATGTAACCTTTTTTTTGTACGTCGCGTCCGCCATTTCCGCGCATGCGTGGCCGTAACTCTGCCCCCTCCTCCCCAAGACATAGATTGGGCAGCGGATGCGTTGAAAAACTGCATCCACTGCCCACGTTGTGCACAATTTTCACAATGTGCGTCGGTACGTCGGGCTGACGCATTGCGACCTGTTGTGAATTAGACTTTTTTGGCTCCCTCTTGTGGTCACTAGTGATATGACTCTGGGATTGTCTTTCCTCAGTTTGGCACCCACCTGGGTCGTTAGTCCAGGGGTGTTGCTATATAAACTTCCTGGTTTCTCAGTCCAGTGCCTGGCATCGTTGTAATCAGTTCCTTTCTGTTTGCTCCTGTCTGCTGGTCTTGGATCTTGCAAAATTAAGCTAAGTCCTGCTTCCTTGTTTTTTGGTTATCTGCTTTGCTCTTATTTTTTGTCCAGCTTGTACTAAATGTGATTCCTGATTTTGCTGGAAGCTCTAGGGGGCTGGTGTTCTTCCCCCGGGCCGTTAGACGGTTCGGGGGTTCTTGAATATCCAGCGTGGAAATTTTGATAGGGTTTTTGCTGACCATATAAGTCATCTTACTATATTCTGCTATTAGTCAGTGGGCCTCTCTTTGCTAAATATCTAGTTCATTCTTACGTTTGTCTTTTCTCCTTACCTCACCGTTATTATTTGTTGGGGGCTTGTATCCAACTTTTGGGGTCTTTTCTCTGGAGGCAAGAAAGGTCTATCTTTTCCCTTCTAGGGTTAGTTAGTTCTCCGGCTGGCGCGAGATGTCTAGAACCAACGTAGGCACGTTCCCCGGCTGCTGCTATTTGTGGTGCTAGGATTAGATATATGGTCAGCCCAGTTACCACTCCCCTGTGAGCTGGTTTTTTGTGTTTGCAGACTTGGTATGTACTTTTGAGACCCTCTGCCATTGGGGTCATAACAGCGACCGCCCCGTACCGACGCAAGTGTGAAAGAAGCCTAAGGCTACTTTCACACTAGCGTCGTACTCGGCCCATTGCAGTGTGTGGGGCCGACGTACCGACGCTAGCATTGTAAGCGCCGCACAACCGGTTGCAGAGGATGCTGTTTTTTCAACGCATCCGCTGCCCCATTGTAAGGTGCAGGGAGGCGGGGGCGGAGTTCCGGCCGCGCATGCGCTGTAGGAAATGGCGGACACGTCGCACAAAAAAGTTACATGTAGCGTTTTTTGTGCCGACGGTCCGCCAAAGCACGACGCATCCGTCGCACGACGGATGCGACGTGTGGCAATCCGTCGCAATGTGTCGCTAATGCAAGTCAATGGAGAAAAAATTGCATCCTGCAAGCACTTTTGCAGGATGCGTTTTTTCTCCAACGACGCATTGCGACGGAAGCCAAAAAACGCTAGTGTGAAAGTAGCCTAACCCTAACCCTAGCCCTAACCCTAAATTTAGCCCCAACCCTAGCCCTAACCCTAACCCTAACCCTAACCCTAGCCCTAACCCTAATTTTAGCCCCAACTCGTCTCTCCTGCCGGCCGGCAGATGGCAGCAGATGGCGGGCGCACTGCGCATGCGCCCGCCATTTTCTTTGCAGAGGAAGAAGCCGGCCAACAAGAGGAGACACAGGAGGACCCGGGGACACCGGGTGAGTATGATAGGGTCCCCGAATCCCCCTATTTCTCTGTCCTCTGATGTGGGATCACATCAGAGGACAGAGAATTACAGATCGCTTTTTTTTTTTTTGCAGTCGCCGGTAAACAGTTAATTACCGGCGATCGCAAAACAGGGGTCGGTAAAAACCGACCCCGATCATGTTCTTTGGGGTCTCGGCTACCCCCGGCAGCCGAGACCCCAAAGATCTTCCGGGTGCCGGGCGGCGGGCGCACTGCGCATGCGCCCGCCATTTTTTCCTGGAAAAAAGATGGCGGCGCCCATCGGGAGCCACGAGGAGCACCGGGGGAGATAGGTGAGTATTGGGGGGCTATTGGGGGCCATCGGGGACACTATTTCTCTGTCCTCCGATGTGCGATCACATCGGAGGACAGAGAAATTAAATGGCAAATCGTGTTTTTTTTGTTGCGACCGCCGGTAAACGGTTAATTACCGGCGATCGCAACTCGGGGGTCGGTAAAAAAACCCCAAATCATGTTCTCTGGGGTCTCGGCAACCGAGACCCCAGAGAAAATCCGACTCTGGGGGGCGCTATTCACTTTTTCCACAGCGCCGTTAATTAACGGCGCTGTGGTTTAAGTACCCTTAGCGGCCGCCGTTAAAAGGCGTATCGGCGGTCGTTAAGGGGTTAATAAGACAGCTTTGTATGGGCTGTGACAGCTAGGGCTCGCCTATCATTTAAGCTGAGCTCTCGGCAGTGACCGTGCAGGCACAGCTGCTGTGCCCCGCACGATCAACATGGCGTACCTATACGTCAAATGTCGGGGACCCCTTTCTGACCAAACCGTATGGATATGTCAAAGGTCATGAAAGGGTTAAGGTACAGTCAAAAACAGTGCTTAAGGTGACTTGTGGGACTAGGCCATCAATGTTTGACAAGGGGTCTGGCCTTCAAGAGCCTCGATATTTTCTATAGTCCCCAGTCACAGCCAGCCATAGGTAGCAGTGATTTAACTCGGGAAGCCAATCCAGCCATGGTCTAATCATACCACATCTCCTGGGCATGGGGAGGATGCAAAATATCTACTATATAATTATCTAAGGGTCACTTCCGTCTTTCTGTCTGTCCTTCTGTCTGTCCTTCTGTCTGTCACAGATATTCATTCGCTGATTGGTCTCGCCAGCTGCCTGTCATGGCTGCCGCGACCAATCAGCGACAGCCACAGTCCGATTAGTCCCTCCAAACTCCCCTGCAGTCAGTGCCCGCTCCATACTCCCCGCAGTCACTGCTCACACAGGGTTAATGCCAGCGGTAATGGACCGCGTTATGCCGCGGGTAACTCACTCTGTTACCGCCGCTATTAACCCTGTGTGACCACGTTTTTACTATTGATGCTGCCTATGCAGCGTCAATAGTAAAAGGATCTAATGTTAAAAATAATAAAAAATCATTATATACTCACCTTCCGCCGCCTTTCCCGCTCCTCGCGACCCTCCGGTAACCGCTCCGTGCAAGCGGCAGGTTCCGGTAGCAAGGATCGTATGGGAGAAGGACCTGCCATGACGTCACGGTCATGTGACCGTGAAGTCATCACACCCTGGGACCGGAAGCTGCCGCCTGTACCCCGCACAGGCGACAGAACTACAAGTATGGTGAGTATGTTAGAACTACAAGGGGCCCTCGGATCGGAAGGTGAGTATGTTTATTTTTTATTTTTTAACCTGTGACATACGTGGCTGGCAATATACTACGTAGCTGGGCATAATACTACGTGGCTGGGCAATATACTACGTGGCTCTGTGCTGTATACTACATCGCTGTGCAATATACTACGTCACTGGGCAATATACTACGTGGCTGGGCAATATACTACGTCGCTGTTCAATATACTACGTGGCTCTGTGCTGTATACTACGTCACTGGGCAATATACTACATCACTGGGCAATATACTATGTGGCTCTGTGCTGTATACTACGTCGCTGTGCAATATACTACGTCACTGGGCAATATACTACGTGGCTGGGCAATATACTACGTCGCTGTGCAATATACTACGTGGCTCTGTGCTGTATACTACGTCACTGGGCAATATACTACGTCACTGGGCAATATACTACGTGGCTGGGCAATATACTACGTGGCTGGGCAATATACTACGTGGCTGGGCAATATAGTACGTGGCTCTGTGCTGTATACTACGTCACTGGGCAATATACTATGTCACTGGGCAATATACTACGTCGCTGGGCTATATACTACGTGGCTGGGCTATATACTACGTGGCTGGGCTATATACTACGTGGCTGGGCAATATACTACGTCGCTGGGCAATATACTACGTGTCTGGCCAATATACTACGTGGCTGGGCAATACACTACGTCACTGGGCAATATACTACGTGGGCTGGGCAATATACTACGTCACTGGACAATATACTACGTGGCTGGGCAATATACTACGTGGACATGCATATTCTAGAATACCGGATGCGTTAGAATCGGCCCACCATCTAGTAGTAAATAGACAGGACAGCATGTGATCACAGCTGCTGCTTTCACTGAGGTAAAATATTTCCAGTGAAATATTTTACCTCACAGAAAGAATCAGCTGAGATTCCATGCTGTTTTGTCTGTATACTCCATTGTGTGTCCTCCACTGGTCAGGAGCTGTGGTATTATCAGACCATCTTCCTGCACAGTCAGACACAGCCATTACACAGTACACAGCAGGGACACATTTATAAGATTAGCTCAGCACAGGAATATTTTTTTAACACATTCAATTGTGGAACTTATTATTATTCCAAGATCTATTGATTAAAATATACTTTGTTTATGGGAAAACCCCTGTATAAGAATAAATGAGGCCTGGTGATTCCAGTGATTATTATAGAGGATTTCTTATAATTTTGCTCTTTAATACAGTTATACTGTTTCCAAACCAGATTTCTTAAAATATGAATGTAATATTACTGGGATCATACGAACCTTAATAACACAATATGCTATTAAAGTCTTGCTAATAATAACACTGCCATTCATTTTAGGTCATCCAGGACTGTGCTCTATGAAGGTCTTGGTGCATGACACAATTAGTTATTACGGTGGACAGGAAATCATAATGGAAATTTACAGGGTGCCCTCTTAGCTATTTTCCATTAAAACAAATGTTTTTTCCTTTGGCTCACTTTAACAGGAGAACAATAATCCCCTGGATCTGAGCCACAGAAGAGAGAATATATCCTCCACAGGGATCATAAACATCAGGTCCATAAATGTACATCCTAACAATAGATAGGCATAATGCCAGCAACATCATAATTCACAGAGTTTATGATATACAGTACGTCCAGTACAGAAAGTAGGTTTCTGGATTTTTTACTATCAAGAAATATTCACTTACAGACCTCAAAAGCTCCTTCAATTAAAAGCTTTTTATTTGTTTTATGGAATAACTATGTTTGTGGTTAGAGTACTAGTTTTTCAAGTGGGAAATGTAGACTAGCGGTTAACAAAGCGCCATAGAATTGAGAAAGAATGAAGAATTTAGCCCAATGAGACTTAGAAAAAATGATCCACAGAGGAAATTGTAATGAGAGACCAACACTACTAGGTCATGTGAAGTTATTAAACATAGTTCCCCTCTCTAGAGGACATCAGCCATCGTTTTGAATCTGTGGGTGGTCATTGATTTTAATGCCAGTCTGTTAATATGATTGTAGACAGTACTGTACATTGTAGAATGGTGTATATCCAGAAAAATACGCTGTATCAGTGGGATGTAACATAGAATGCTGCAAGCCATGGCCCCTTGTTAAAAACCATAAAGTGTAGCACTAAATAAATAGTCCCATATCTCTGGAACCGTATGAAGAACTTACAAAGAAAAAAATATAAGGCATACACAATGGAGCAAGAATAGAATAAGAGAAAAACTGGCCACTTTTGACCTGGTGACATGTCTTCTCTAGGCCCCCCATATTAGATAGCTGATAGCCAATGTCACGCTTCTGATGGAAGCAAGACGGCGCACGGCAAGACATATGGGAAAGGCAGCTCTGACACTAGGGAAGGAAACCAGGGACACCCCTGATTCTTGTCCTGTGCCACCCTTAGGTCCCCTGGCGTCCCTAGACCGATTCTTTCACCACGTTCGGCGATCACGTTCTTATCCCTGCCTTACCCCGAGTATCAGTCTGGTTGGTGAGTGGGATAGCAGGATCACTAGTCCTGCTCGAATGTAAAGACAAAGAGGCGAAACAGACAGGGATTAAAGAAAACCGCAATCATACAGAAATACTCACAAACTAGTGGAATATAGGGACGAAGGAAAGAGAGGAAAACTAAATTGGAATAAGGATAAGGAGACAACCACCCAAACCAACTTTACACAGATTTCTCCTGATACAACTCCAAACACAGCTCTCTCCTCCAAATCCAAACCAGGTAGTTGTAAGCTATCACTGGCAAGGTCAAAAGCATGGAGGAGGATTATTATTCCCACTGGGAGCAACAAACTTAGAAAAGCTGATAGAACTCAAGACCGAGAACTCCAGGAGTCCATCTAAGCAGTTTAACCCTTGCAGCACCAGAGCAAAGAAAGCCAGAACTTCCAATAGCTAGGTCTTCTTACTCCTCCATGCACAGCAACACTCAGCTCAATGCTCCCATTTTTTCTTTGAGAGAACTACTGCCAGACTCCTTTGACAGCGTCAAACAAAACGGGTAGCCGCTGAAAATCAACTGATATCATCTGTTGGGGAAGCGTTAAGAGGCCCACATGCACAATAGATGGTCAGCTGCTCTTGCCCATATCTGTGACCTAGGCAGATTGTAGTCTAAAATATATGTTTAATTTATTCTAAATGTCTTTTTTTTATTATATGGACCCAGAAGATAAAACACGTGGTATCATGTTCTATCAGAAATGTTTTTAAAGGCAGAAGTTAATCAGTTTAATCTCTTTCAATATAATAATACTAATTTCCAAGACACTGTACGTGCCTGCTTCATCCTTACAGGTGGGGCTATGTAAGAATGTGGAATGGGTGGTATACGTGTATGCAATTTAAGGATGAGGGCAGGGCACAACTCTTGATATTAAAAGGATGAAACAATGAAAATAAGGATATAGGCAAGCAAATTGCTTGGATAACATATTATCCAGTTTTTTAAAAGGGTTTTAACATCAGGAAATGTGTGAAAAGTAACACCCCAAGTCTGCATATTTCTGAATAATAAAATTTGTTCTCTGCTGATTGAGGAAATAAGCTGCAAATTGTTTTGACAACTAGACACAATACAAGCCAAATAATTATTTTACCACATCTAAAACGGAAAATAATCTGATTTGCACATTGACTGCAGGATCCTTGAACGCTTAGGCATTCTGCCAGATACCTCACCTTGGAACAATTCATATTTACGGCTTTAGGTATTTTCATCTTATAAGCCCATAAAGCTCAAGGAACTTAATTAGGTAATAAAAAGCTATATCAAAGTAATGCCTACTTACAATTTTTACAATTTTTTCATGGGTTCCAAAACATAAAAAGTATTCATACAATGCACACGCTAAGGCCAAGTCACACTTTGCAGACAAACACTCAACTTTGAGGAGACATATCTGTTCTCGTCAGTGAAGCCTTTTAGAGACATATAGCTCTATTCCTTACATCAGCCACATAGTAACAGTTATGTTAGTTAACAGAATAATTACTCAGTTTCTCAAGACCTGATCATCTACTGCGAATTGCAGTAACAATATCCAATATTCCACCACCTCCTCTATCTTCACACTCATGGGTGTCCAGAAGACTTAGATTTGAGCTGTCTTGTGTGGTTCTCACCATACCTTAGCCAACCTTGTGCCCTCAACGTGGACATAAAGCTGGTCATTAATGTTGTGTACTCTTAGCTCTGCAGGGTCAATGAATATACATATATTTTTTACCGAGTAGCGTCAATTTTAATCAAGAAAAGAATTTCATCATTGACCATTTTAAAACCATGCATAAAGATAAGAAAATCCAATGTAAGGGCCTCACTCATCTTCATTGCAAATTAACCAGATAAGAATCATTCATCTCTCCATACACTTTAGATAACCCTTGCTCTATTCCTTCCGACTAACTTATACATATGGACAATGGTGTAACTACAAAGTTATGGGCCCCGATGCGAACTTTCAAATGGGGCCCCCCTATGCCAAAATATTTTCCACCCAAATTCACATTTTCCCTATTAATTTTGCATACTATAGCTTTGTTGCAATGTTGTATACTCTGACCTCAGTGGCGTAACTATCCGGTACCCCATCCTGGTATATATTTGTCTCCCGTACTGCCGTTGTTCTGTAATGTATAAAATAAACCATTATACTCATCAGGGGCTTACATAGAAGTCATGGGGATCCATATAAGAAGTATAATGCACTCTCCATAGGCCAGTACAGTATAATGCACTCCCCATAGGCCTGTATAGTGTAGTACATTCCCCATAGGCCTGTATAGTATAATGCACTCCCCATAGGCCTGTATAGTACAATGCACTCCCCATAGGCCTGTATAGTATAATGCACTCCCCATAGGCCAGTACAGTATAATGCACCCCCATAGGCCTGTATAGTATAATGCACTCCCCATAGGCCTGTACAGTATAATGCACTCCCCATAGGCAGCCAGTACAGTATAATGCACCCCCATAGTCCTGTATGGTATAATACATTCCCCATAGGCCTGTATAGTATAATGCACTCCCCATAGGCCTGTACAGTATAATGCACTCCCCATAGGCATCCAGTACAGCATAATGCACCCCCATAGGCAGCCAGTACAGTATAATGCACCCCCATTAGGCAGCAAGTATAGTATAATGCACCCCCATTAGGCAGCCTGTAAAGTATAATGCAGCCCCATTAGGCAGTCTGTATAGTATAATGTACCCCCATTAGGCAGCCTGTATAGTATAATGCACCCGATAAAAAAACAAAAATAATACTCACCTTTCTTCCTCCTTGTTCCCGCGGTGGTCTGAGCGCCCTCTCATCTCCTGACAGCGGGCGCCGGGTACTGACATCATCGCTAACTCCTGTCAGTGTTGGTGTCGGTGACGTCAGACGCTGACAGGGGGATGATGGGAGAAGGAGCGTAACATTCCCTCTCTTATCAAGCTGTCCCTGCGATGAAGGGCGGGGGGCCCACTGCTGTCTCTCTGCTCTGCCACAGAATGTAATTGTATCGGCGCGCTGTGCACGCCAATACAGTTACTGTAGTGTAGCTCCGGGTGGGCCCCTTCAGAGCATGGGGCCCTGGGCCACCGCCCCCCTGGCCCCCGGTAGCTACGCTACTGCTTGGAGGGCAGGTCTGTCTGTTGCCTGGCGGAAGGAATCTCCTGCATGGCAACAGATTTTAACTTTTTCTGGTGTCGGCGTGCATCTGACCCATCGGGCCTCTGATCCGCCGGGCCCGGTCACAGTGGCGACGGCTGCGACCGTGGTAGTTACGCCCCTGCATACGGATAGAGATGAGTATGCCACTGACTGAGACTTCAAGGGTTGACTAATCTCCCCTCAGAACAAAAGGATTGGATTTGTTGAAATCCAGCAACCTAATCCTTCTTTCTCCAAACATCTATTGTTGGTGTGAAAGTCAAGAAAACCTCATCCACATTTGATAGTTGTCCGGTCTCACAAATGTACGTAGATGCAGTCTACATTTGTCTAATGGTCATGGCAACTTCTAGACTGGATTTATATAAATGCAGCTTTTGATTGGCAATTAAGGGCCTATATGTCCAGTGAGACCTTAATGGAGAGCTGTGGTGCTATAGGTGACCATTTTGGGACACTAACAAATTCTTATTGTTCAAATGTCTGCCGAAAGGAAATTACATTTTAACATTTGGGCAGCATGATAAATATGTGGCTATATAGATGTGTTTTGTAAAGATTCAGTTTAACTTGTTTTTGTTTTTTATTTATAAGGCCACGTAGTGGGCAGAAGTGGTGACTTGTTTCTATTATACTTTTCCTCTGATTGCTCCACTCCTGATTTTGGCTTACTAATACTGATGTAAAAACTAACCAAATACTGAACGTGTGAATGTGGCCTAATGCCTGTTCATTATGGGGATCGGAGTCCAGTGGGTGGTTCTTTTGGTGATTGACAACTTTTTTTGAATAAAAAGACAAGAAACTTTCCTGAATAAGCAGGAAATAAAAACGCGAAAAGAAAATTCCAAGTTCTTCTGACTCTTTTCACCAAAATTATATATCAATCTGTTCAGTTGCTTTATAACAAGCTACTTTGCCAGTTTGATTTTCATTTTTAAAAGAAGCACTCCTCCTCCAATCAAAGTTTTTATGCTCTTAATATATTACAGTCATCATATTATACAGCACCGTGTACTTACAATTGCTCATTTTGCTTTTCTACCCAGTTATTCTCTTTTCTTTGTATGTAGAAACAGGAAGTCTCTTGTCCCTGCATTTATCATTCCCCTCTTCAACTTTCGACCCAGCTGCTGCACTCCTTCCTCTTGCCATAGACTTTTGCAGTGACTCATGACTTGTGCAAACTAAAATGACCTCCTGTTTCTACATAGAGCTTAGAAGATTCAGCTAGTCAGTTTTTAATTATGTGATGTCATAGACCTAATGGAAAAGAGAAGAATTAGCTGGGTAGAAAAGCAAAATGTGCAATTTGTAAGTACACAGTACTACATAATATGATAACTTCAATATATTAAGAGGATAATTTTGATGGGAGAGATTTTGTGACAGATTCCCTTTAAAGGGATAGTTGAGATTAAGAAAAAAAAGTCTGCTTTTTTCCTAGAAACACTTGTTTATAAGTTGTTCCTCACATTGAAACTATGCCCTATTTAAAGAGAATCTCTCTCCAGATTTGACAGTACAAACTGTATACATTATTAAATAGAGCTTTTAGACCTGGAGTACGTAGGTCAATGTCAGAATGGTTGTATAATATTGATAGTATTGATTTTAAAAGTAGCATTTTATGAGTCTAACTAGATAGAAGAGAGAGCTCATTAGTCCAAGTGTATTCAGTCTCTGTCCACACAGCCTGACTAACAGCTGCAGCCTATACAGAGCAGTGTTACATCTCAGCAGGGTGCAGGGACACTGAGGAGAGGTCAATCAGGCTAGATGGATGGAGAGTGGGATTATACTGTAAAAAAAGGAATATAAAGCTATTCAGCAATGGGTTTGCAAAGTAAATACATCAGCCTCATCAGATTATAATAATGTATACAGTTCGTATTGGGGTATACACTCTGAACAAATTGGTCTGGACCTTACAACCAAGTACAACCCATGGACAAATTTGTCACCATTTTAAAAAAGGGGGATCTTCTAGCTGTGACTACCCCTTTTTGTAGTAAGACCACTGAACAGTGAGAGCTTCCCATAATGACATGGCTTATACTCTTTCAAAACACCATGCGACAAGTGCAATCTCTGACCTGGGATGATTCGTCACTCGGGCTAATGGGCCAGCCCTAAGCGGAATTCCTGCCGGGAATGTTCTCCTAATTACTGTTTCTAAAGGAAATCACTTCCACTGGTTACATTAAATATCTTCTGGAGCCAAGTGACAGGTGAGGAGGTTAATTCTAGCACATTCATTGTCTAAGAATGATCTCTATGTGGGCTAGGCAACATTAGGAGGATAGTGAGGGAACACCCTGGAATATTTGAGGGGCAGCATGCTATCAAAAACAGTTTTAATCAGGAAAATCAGTCAAACAATAGATCATAGAGAATCTGAAAGCCACACAGACTTTCTGAGAGAAGAGAATATCGAGCAGTCCTTTCCCTGTCCTTGTCTGCTGAACATGTGCTATAAGCAAAGAATTACCAAGGCAACTAAACACAGCACTTGCCAAATTGTTCCTGTACAAGCCTATAAAAGGGGAGTATTGAAGAATATTACATCCATTAAAGACCTGTAAGTACTGAGACAAGTACTGTGCCTGTCCCTGACGACAAACTACGTTTTCAAGTGTCCGAAGTCTTATATGACATTTCAGTGAGTATTTAGATGAGGATTTACTGACATACAGGGAGATATAGGCCACATGTCAGTCGAAAGATCACTAAGACTGGAACTTTTTGAACATCACAGCTAAAGGTCACAGATTAGTTTTCAGCATGCAAATGTCAGAAGTAGTCTTTTTTTTTCTATCAGCTAGGGCTTTGTATGTTTGAGGTTTAGACTAGTTATTATTCACACTCAAATCCAAAATAAGTCTGAAATTGCCATAACCAATGCAATAAAGACTAAAAAACACAATTTTCAATGATTCTAATATTATAATGTTTATTAATAATTAAACCATATATTAATTCATAATTTTAACAGTAATAGCCTCCAATGTGAAGAGGAGCGGATACATACACATAACATCACTTTTTTTAACCCCTATGTAAGCAAAATTCCAATATATATATATAAAACCCACTGCCTTTAACAGAGAAACATAAGTCTCCTCATGGATGGCAGCCTATCATTAGTATGCCCATGAATACTATTAGCTTTTATACGCAAAAAGTGCCTTTGTAACCATAAACCAGAGCTTGTGCTTGTATTACTGCCATCTAGCATGTATCTCCAACAATGCTCTTTATTTCATTAATATGTTACAAATGCAAACTGCAATTAAAGCAAGCGGGCAAAAGGGAGGTTTTTTCACTTACATGGGGTATGATGTCCGTGTCTCCGTTCCTGTACCGGACATCATACCCCATGTAAGTGAAAAAACCTCCCTTTTGCCCGCTTGCTTTAATTGCAGTTTGCATTTGTAACATATTAATGAAATAAAGAGCATTGTTGGAGATACATGCTAGATGGCAGTAATACAAGCACAAGCTCTGGTTTATGGTTACAAAGGCACTTTTTGCGTATAAAAGCTAATAGTATTCATGGGCATACTAATGATAGGCTGCCATCCATGAGGAGACTTATGTTTCTCTGTTAAAGGCAGTGGGTTTTATATATATATATATTGGAATTTTGCTTACATAGGGGTTAAAAAAAGTGATGTTATGTGTATGTATCCGCTCCTCTTCACATTGGAGGCTATTACTGTTAAAATTATGAATTAATATATGGTTTAATTATTAATAAACATTATAATATTAGAATCATTGAAAATTGTGTTTTTTAGTCTTTATTGCATTGGTTATGGCAATTTCAGACTTATTTTGGATTTGAGTGTAGTTTTAACACAATAAAACAATAGGGCCTTTTTCTTTAGGTGATTAAATTAGTTATTATTCACATTAGAGATTATGTTTTTCAGATGTAAGTGGGAAAGAAGGAACATAGCAGCCGAGTCAGATACACTGTGTGCAGAATTATTAGGCAACTGAGTATTTTTAATGCAGACTTTCCAACGCCAAGCTGTATAACCTTGAATCCTTATTGGATGAAGCAGATCAGCTGATGTGTATTTGTGTAATGAGGGAGGGTGAGGCCTAAGGATTTCAATACCCTTTATCATGGTGTGCTGTATTATTAGGCAGCTTGTTTGCTTGAGGCAAAAAGGGCCAAAATGATAACCGACAATGAACAGTAAAAAATTACAAGTCTTACAGAGGCATACAGCACACTTGAAATTGCTAAGATATTGAGACATGATCCCAGAACCATCATAATGTTTTTGGTAAATAGTCAACAAGGTCACAAAAATGTGTTGAGTAAAAAAGAAAGTTGTCCCATCAGAGAGGAAGGAGGACTAGAACTCCAGTGCCACCTATAGAAAGTAGCAATCCTAAAAGTCAATATCGACTCTCTAACGAGTCTTGTCACATGGCTTAGTATAAAAGCCTGTGTTTCGGAGTACTGACCCTCATTGGTGTGAGATCTGGTTTGGCTGGGTGAGAAACGCGTCTGGCTGGGTGAGAAACGCATCTGAACGCGATCCAAGAGGTAACATTTTTCCTTGCCAAGAGTGACATGTTAAGCTTGACATGCCAATGTGAGGAGACTTTTAAGTCACAATGCTCCTTTGTGAAATATGCAAATTGTCTGTTCAGAGGGTAAGAGGACTTGAACGTTTCAGGCTTGATAAGTCACTTTCCGGAAGGAGAAACGTTACCCCTTGGATCCTAGTCAAATGCCTCTCACCCAGCCAAACAAGATCTCACACTTTGCACTGACAAAGGGCGGTACTCCGAAACAAAGTGTCGCAAATGCAGATTTTGGTTTTGGCTTTTACCCAAGTAAAAAAAAAAAAAAAAGAAGTGTTGACTTTTAGGATTGCTATTTCCTATAGGTGGCACTAGAGTTCTAGTCCTCTTCTTCTCTGAAGAGACAACTTGCATAATTCCCAGAGGAGCATTGCAGCTTAAAAGTCTCCTCACCTTGGCATGTCAGGCTTGACATGTCACGCTCCGCAAGGAGAAACGTTACCCCTTGGATCCTGAGTAACAAAAGACACATTAACTGCCGAAAATATGAGAGGAATAAAACTTGAAGCAGCCATTAACCCATTATCCAACCCATGTTGGAATAGACAACAGATGGAAATTATTGGAAATTATCAAGACACACTCAATAAAGGAGTGGTTCTGCAGGTGGGGACCACAGACCACATCTCAGTACCAATGCTTTCTGGCTGATGTTGTGGTCACTTTGAATGTTGGTAGTGCTTTCAAACTCGTGATAGCATGAGACGGACTCTACAACCCACACAAGTGGCTCAGGTAATGCAGCTCATCCAGGATGGCACATCAATGCAAACTGTGGCAAGAAAATTTGCTGTGTCTGTCAGCGTAGTGTCCAGAGGCTGGAGACGCTACTAGGAGACAGGCCAGTACACCAGGAGACGTGGAGGGGGCCATATGGAGGGCAACAACCCAGCAGCAGGACCACTACCTCAGCCTTTGTGTAAGGAAGAACAGGAGGAGCACCGCCACAGCCCTGCAAAATGACCTCCAGCAGGCCACAAATGTGCCCATGCAGGACGCTTGGCATTTGCCACAGAACACCAGGATTGGCAAATTCACCACTGGTGCCCTGTGCTCTTCACAGATGAAAGCAGGTTCACACTGAGCACATGTGACAGATGTGAGAGTCTGGAGATGCCGTGTGCTCACCAGAGGTAGCCTGACTGCCATTAGGTACTGAGATGAGATCCTCAGACCCCTTGTGAGACCATATGCTGGTGTGGTTGGCAATGGGTTCCTCCAAATGCAGGACAATGTCAGACCTCATGTGGCTGGAGTGTGTCAGCAGTTTCTGCAAGATGAAGGCATTGAAGCTATGGACTGGCCTGCCCGTTCCCCTGACCTTAATCCGATTGAACACATCTGGGACATCATGTCTCGCACCATCCACCAACGTCACGTTGCATCACAGACTGTCCAGGAGTTGGTGGATGCTTTAGTCCAGATCTTGGAGGAGATCCCTCAAGAGACATCTGCTGCCTCATCAGGAGCATGCCCATTCATTGTAGGTAGGTCATACAGGCACGTGGAGGCCACACACACTACTGAGCATAATTTCCCTGTCTTGAGGCATTTCCACTGAAGTTGGATCAGCCTGTAACTTCATTTTCCACTTTGATTTTGAGCATCATTCCAACTCCAGACCTCCGTGGGATATTAGTTGTGATTTACGTTGATCATTTTTAGGTTTTATTGTTCTCAACACATTCCACTATGTAATGAATAAAGATTTACAACGGGAATATTTCATTCAGTGATATCAAGAATGTGGGATTTTAGTGTTCCCTTTATCTTTTTGAGCAGTGTATATTTTTTATTGTTGTATATTTTGACTTGTTTATTATTCTCACTTTAACCCATAAAAATATATGATTCGAGATGAGAAAATCTATGTTTTTCATTTAGTTGCATAATAATTCTGCACATAGATATTCTCTTAAGAAAGACAAAACCTCACTTTTAACTTTCTTAAATATTCAAGTTACGGGTTTAATAACTTTTTGGAATGATCGAGAACACTGATGTTGTTCAATAATAAAATTAATCATCAATAATACAAATGGCCGAATTGTACACAGAGTGTACTTTAAAAAATTTTCATACTCCGATAATGGATGGCCCTATGAAGAAACATATTGACATGTGATATGTGGGGGAAATCAACAGCAAATAATTTCATAGTTTTAAGATTGAAAGAAGAAACAATTAATCAGGTTCAACCTGTAACATAACATGTTGATCTAGAGGAAGATAAAAACTCAAGAGGCAGATGCTAATTGCTCTATATTAGGAGGAAAATCCCCTTACTCCACATACGACAATCAGACCAGTTCACTGAATCAATGTCCCTTTACAGAATCTACAACCCATAACCTGTAATATTATATTTTTCAACAAAGGCATCCAGGAACTCAGCATCCTCAGAGCCACTTCTACAGAACCATCACATGGGAGATGAATCATTATAAAATTTACCTTTGGAAGAAAAAATGCAAGTAGGGGCTCACGATCGAGTAACATGGCATAACATTATTATCACAATACGTATTGCGACCCAACGGGTAGTCGGTCAGCGGACAGTGCAATACACACAATGGGATGATATTGGGGAGAGGAAGGCCCTACGGATAGGGAAATGGGGGGTGGTCACCACCTGAGCTCCAACCTGAGCCTGTCCCTGCACTCCCCTAATGCACTAAACGGGTCCTTCCCCCCGCTGCCGTCACGAACCTAAGTCCCTCATTGGCTGCTTCAAATAAAACCAACTATCGATCGTTTCGACTGATGACCAAAAAATAATGTTCAGAATTTTTCAGGACACTGGTCTGACATGTTGGATTTTTATAGATGCATCATCAGCAGGAAAAATCTAATATTGAGCAATGTAATTTGTGATGTTTTTGAAGGTCATCAAAGTACGATCAACCAATGAACAGTTATTTATCAGCCCATCTACATCTATGGGGACCTTAGTTAGTCTTCATGCACAACTTATACTGTTTTGTTAGAATCAGAACTGTTTTTTTTTATGTAATCCAACTACTGTAGATCATCAACATGAGTTCTCCAGGGCCAGCGATGCTGTCCATAGAACGATGACTCCTTTTACAGTGATGAAATTATAATCATTCTGTGTGCAGGGAGTGTGCAGTTTGTCGACACAGTTTTTTGAACGCCGACCGATTGGCTTCTATGTAGCTTATTGGCGGTTGTTTCATGGCTGCCTTCGGCCAGTATAAATGCACCCTTACTCTCTGTACATCTAATATCTGATCTCCCACAGATCTTTAGTAACTCAGTATTGGAGGATAAAACAACACATAATTAGATAGCAATGCAATTGTAAAAAAAATATATTATTTTTCTGTTAGGAGTTATGATACCTTATACTATCGGAAGCAATGAGACAGACACGCCATAAACTAACCCTGTGTGGATTATGAAGCAGACACATGTTAGCAGAATAGAGGACAATAATGTTCTCTGCAGATTACCTACTGTAGTAACAGAACATTTCCATCTAACAGTAGAGACACTAAGTTAGTACCTTATACATTTCTGGTGCTCAAGGCTTCACAATGAGAGAATTATATACTGTACTAATGCAAAAAAAACACAAGACGGTTTCCCTTATGAATATTCCATTATGGTTGTGGAGAGCTAAATAAAAAACATAAAAGGTGAGGCTTCATCATTTCATCCCTGTACCACCGCCCTGACAGTAAATGAGGAAACGTACAATGAGAAATGTCGCAATACATAGATCTGCTGATCTGAATTCTATGTCTGTCCTGCCACCTTCAGGCAGCAGCACAGATATGTGGTGTACACCTCTATCAGAGACAAGCTGGTACTGTGCTGTGCCAGCCTGTGTTGGCATTAAATACAAGTTGCTACAAGTAATGTAGTATTTTCCAACCACTCGGGAAGCCGTTGACATTTCCCCACGGCCTCACAGGGTTATTAAAACAAATGTAATTACCAATATTAATTTTTAAAATTGATTCGTGCACTGTGCCAATATTGTGCCTCCTCCATAGGTATCCTAAATTATAAACCCATGACACTCTGCTTTTTTAGATTTTTCTGCAACACTTTTTCTTGCTATCAAAAATTCCAGTACCCAGATGGACCCGACCTGCTGTGGCGCTAGTGTCAAGTAACGGTAGATGGGTTACAGATCTCAGGGTTACTTCCTCTGAAGACTACTGTATTATTTTAATTAGTCCCTAGCACCATTTCCTACTCATACTGACATGGGGCCACGTGAATTCTGTCCTTGCATTCAGTATAGGTGACTTATAGCAGATAAAGCTTCAAAGGGGTCCTTAGGATAATGCAGCACTGTGGCATACACAGACAGAACAGGGCCCTAAGAGCAAGAACAGTATTTGGTCTCAGCCCAATAACGCATCATACTGCACTTCCTTTATGTTTTTGATGGAAGTTGCTTGCCGATTTAGAGGTAGAAGATGGCCCCCTAACTGCATGGGCCGCTATGCGGCTGCACAGACTGTACCAATGGTGTGTCAACTCTTAGCACCATGATATAAATGATCTCCCAACATTGAAAAGTATCCTTGAGCCTAAAGGCCATCTTACACCAGTGGTGGTATATTTACCTTGTTGTGGTTCTTCAGTGGCATCCACCAATGCAGTTAGTTTCTTGGGAGGGGACTAGCATAGATTTGGGTAATGCTGGTGTAGAGCAACAACATGCTAGACGGACTTTTTAAATTTGCCTCAGTGCAGGTTATAACGTTAATTTGGTTTCTGATTTTCTATACCTTGTTCGTGAACTTTATTCTTGTGGCTAGTATCTGTCCCAGACAATCCTTCTGGTTCACTGCTCTTACGCCAAACCATTGCTGGACCCTTGCTTCCGTGACTACCCTTCTGACCAAGATTTCCATGCCATACCAACTCTATTACATCTCCATGTAGAAACTTGATGGACTTGATTAGCACATGTTCCTGGTATACGTAAAGGGAATCTATCACCATGATTTCAAGCTCCAAACTATTTATATATACATTTAGTTCATTCAAAGACAAGTCCATCAATGCCATTACATGGGTGAAATATCTTTACTGAAAAATCAGCATTTGAATTGATATGCAAATGAGGCTGAAGAACTTTGCTTGAAGTTATAGCATAGTGGCTTCCAGTTAAGCAAGAGGAGGCATCACTGGGCGTGAACAGAGCTGGAGTGACAGAGGCTTCAGATCTACCATCGCCATTTGCTTATCAATTTGAATGATTATTTCTCAGCAACGGAGGAATGGACTGGCCAAGTAAATGTCTTGCTGAACTCGTCTGTGAAAGCGATACATGCATATATAAAGTAGTCTGGGATGTGAAATTCTGCTAACAGATTCCCTTTAATTAGCCTTTTTCCCATTGCAACCGATAGCGATTATAGGTATTATATTTGGGTCGGTTTCTACCGACCTCAGTGTTGCGATCGCCGTTATTAATGTTATAACGGTGGCCGCCAAAAAAAAGTCAGATTTTTCCATTTCATTTCTCTCTTCTCTGATGTGATTGCACATCAGAGGAGAGAGAAACAGGGTCCCCCGATCACCCCCTGATACCTCAGTTGTCCCTGGATCCTTCAGCATCCCCCACCCGTGAAGTCCCCTGGGTGGCCGGCTTCTTCTTCTGGGAGAAAATGGAGGGCGCAGTGCGCCCGCCGAGATCGGCGGCCTGCACCCGGCAACAATAGGAAATTTTTCTTATTGGTTCATTTTGATCGCTGTGATAGACCCTATCACAGTGATCAAAATAAAAAAATAGTAAATAAAACCCCATTTTATCACCCCCTTAGTTAGGGAAAAATAATGAAATAAAAAAATAAGTTTATTTCTATTTTTCCATTAGGGTTAGAGTTGTACGAAAGTGAGTTGGGCTAAAGTGAGTTGGACTAAAGTTAGGGTTATGACTAGCGTTAGGGTTAGGGGTGTGCTAGGGTTAGGTTTGTGGTTAGGGATATAGTTAGGGTTGGGATTATGGTTAGGGATGTGTTGGGGTTAGGTTTGTAGTTAGGGTCATGGTTACGGGTGTTTTGGGGTTAGGGTTGGAGTTAGAATTGGGGGGTTTCCACTGTTTAGGTACATCAGGAGGTCTCCAAACGTGACATGGCGCCACCATTGATTCCAGCCAATTTTGTGTTAAAAAAGTCAAACAGTGCTCCCTCCCTTCTGAGCCCTGCCATGCACCCAAACAGTGGCTTTTCCCCACATATGGGGTATCGGCGTACTCAGGAGAAATTGCACAACAAATTTTGTGGTCCATTTTCTTCAGATGCCCTTGTGAAAATAGAAAAAATGGTTCCAAAGTAATTTTTTTGTGAAAAAAGTAAAATGTTCATTTTTTCCTTCCACATTGCTTTGGTTCTCGTGAAGCACCTGAAGGGTTAATAAACTAATTGAATGTGGTTTTGCGCAGCTTGAGGGTGCAGTTTTTAGAATTGTGTCACTTTTGTGAATTTTCTGTTATATTGATCAACCAAACTCACTTCAAACGTGAGGTGGTCCCTAAAAAAATTGTTTTGTAAATTTTGTTAGAAAAATGAGAAATCGCTGGTCAAATTTAAACCCTTATAACTTCCTAAAAAAAATGTTGTTTCCAAAATTGGGCTGATGTAAAGTAGACATGTGGGATATGTTATTTAGTAAGTATTTTGTGTGACACCCCTCTCTGATTTAAGGGCATAAAAATTCAAAGTTTGAAAATTGCTAAATTTTCGCCATATTTCAGTTTTTTCATAAATAAACGCAAGTCATATCGAATAAATTTTTATCACTAACATGAAGTACAATAAATCATGAAAAATCAATCTCAGAATCAGTGGGATCCATTGAAGCATTCCAGAGTTATAACCAGATAAAGTGACCGTCGTCAGAATTGTAAAAGCTGGCCTGGTCGTTAAGTACAAAATGGGCTCTGTCACTAAGGGGTTAAAAAAGTAACATGCTTCAGTTTAAAAATAAATAAATAAAAAATATGCACCTCAGCTCAAAAAAATGCAATAAAAAGAAAACAGTGTGAATGTGATTTCTACACTGAATTATTTCTATGCAAAAAAAACACATAAAATGCAGCAAAAACACCAAGTGTTAACAAGCCCTTATACGATGATGTAAAAAAGGGGCCTGTTCAGAGAAGTATTTAGTATGATGGCGACCAGATATCTTCTTTAAATATGTTAAGTACTGTATGTCCTCATAGTTGATCTGAAAATTTGGTCAGTTAGATTTTTTAGAGTTTTCATCCAGCTCTGGTCTTGGATAAAATTAAAATGTCAAACTCTTAACATCTGGAGTTTAATTTGAGTTACTTTAATTTGTGTATTGTCTGCTGAACTATAAGACTAAACTGACGTGAAATCAGGCAGAGACTATACATAATCAAACCCACGTTGCTGCTATTGGCATGTGTATCACAAAGGACATTTGCTTCAAGATATTATTTTACTCTGAGAAGATTTGATTGATTCTGAAGGATTGATGCTAATTAAACAACAAAGCAAGATGGAAAACACATGCTGTGCAAAATGGTAACCAGATTGGAGTGGCAGGTACTGTAGAGCTATGTCTCCCCCATTATTTGTCGAATACTGTCTTATTATATACATCAATCCAGATACAAGTTTTGAACAAGACACCAATTTTCTAAGTAAATATATTTCTAAGGATGCTATTGACATGAAATTCTCACCAGATGTTGGTAACAACCCATCCAATCCACACAGGAAAAGAAATCAAACCATAGATGCAAAGAAATCAAACCATAGATGTCCACAAATTAAGTTAAGTTATTAAGGTGAAATGACACAGGGAAAACGTATTGAACACATGAAGAAAGAGGTGAAAAATGCCCTGGAAAGTTATGACACCAGATGAAATCAGTAATTAGAAAGCAAAGTTGGCTGATTACCAAGGTGCCCATCTCATGTTGGACAAAACCAATGAGGTGTCTGAAGACTTTCACAACCTTATTGCAAAATATACTGATGGCATTGGTTACAGAAGAATTTCTAAACTACTGAAGTTTCCAGTGAGCACTGTTAGGGCATTAATCTGGAAGTGGAAAGAACATCGCTTTACCATAAACCAGGTGCTCCTCACAAAGATTCCAGACAGAAGAGTGAAAAGAATTATGAGAAAAGTTGTCCAAGAGCCAAAGACCACCTGTGGAGAGCTACAGAAAGGCCTATAGCAAGACCATTATCCCAAACACAAGGCCAAGGAAACCCTCAATTGGTTTCAC
Organism: Ranitomeya variabilis; assembly: GCF_051348905.1. Taxonomy (NCBI): domain Eukaryota; kingdom Metazoa; phylum Chordata; class Amphibia; order Anura; family Dendrobatidae; genus Ranitomeya; species Ranitomeya variabilis. The sequence goes on along the minus strand of NC_135232.1, from coordinate 995,870,330 downwards.
AGAAAGAAATAAAGCTTATAGAATGTCCCAGCCAATCTCCTGACCTGATTACAATAGAAAATTTATGGAAGGACCTAAAGTTCAGAGTCCATAGAAGGAGCCCACAGGACATTCAGGATTTGAGGAATGTTTGAGTAGAAGAATGGGCTAAAATCACATCTGAGCAATGCATGTGACTAGTTTCTCCATACAGGAGGTATCTTGAAGCAGTCATCGCCAAAAAAAGGCTTTTGTACAAAGTTTTAAATAAATTTCATTAAATGTGTTCAATACTTCAATTCAAAACTGGTGACGTGTTCAACACTTCACCCGCTGTATATTCTACTGCAGCATTTAAGGACTTGTGATGCTCAACGTGAATATACATGAGAATTGCACATACAGAAGTTTTTAAACCTGCACATATTTTTCAACATATTTGTGACGCAGTGACCGATGTCAAATGTGAGGGTCACTGTATGTTCCCCTCAGGATGCGCACGGAGGCATATTGAGGCCATAGGAATGCAATGTAGTCAGTCACAGGTGTAGCTATGATTGCAATGCAGAATAAAAGTAAGTGTTAGCCTTGGACAACATATTTGTCCAGGGCAGATTTAAGAAAACCTGCTGGGCTTTTATTTTTGAAACAGACTACAGGACGGTATTGGTGCAGTCCGTTTCCTTCCTGGCCCGGGTTGTCCATGTGGCCCATGGCCACAGATTCCAGTTAAAAATCCTGCAGTAAAGGGTTTGGGTGTGTCAGGTTCAGTGTCAGTGTCAGGTTGGTGTTTGCTAGAGTGTAGAGCAGAAGGCTCTGCAGAGCTCTACCTATGTGGTGCAACACAGGCAAGTGGAGCCAAATAGCCAAGGGAGCTGAGAGGCCTGGCACCAACAGTGTACACGGCGGTGCAGTCGCCCACGGTAAATAGTCTCGGAGGTGGACTGGCGTGTTTATTGGCTGCAATCTGGAGGATATGGTTCCCGGCTGCGATCCGGAGGATATCGTGTAGTGCTGTGAGTTGAACATTAAAGAGACATTTTGCTTTGAACTTTGATGGGTCACTGCCTCTGTGAAGGGACAAATTAAGAAAGATTCTCCATTTTGTGCTTTTTTACTCCATTTTATGCTTTTCGACTCCATTTTGCTGTTTTAAGATAAATTTTGTTAGTAGGCTAAAGTTTACAGCTGTTATGAGACCTTGATTGTTGCAATTTAGACAGGACATGAGACTGAGGGTGTATTGTTCTACGAGACTTTGACGCACAGACTGTTCCTGCATTCTTATAGGTTAAGAACTGTGAGCGTGTACTTATGCTGATTGGTTGAAGTATAATTTCTATGACTATGAAGAGTCATACACAATAAACGGGGGCCCAGAGATCTGCTTGATCCCCCCCAAACAGAGACACACGTCTCTGTGAGGTCATTTTCAGTTGCCGGCAACGCCCTGTAGATTAATTTGGAAATCACTGAGTTAACCATGAAGGATCACTTTAGATCCTCCCTTGACACCTCATCACTACACAGTGTGCATACCGCTGCACTACAATATCTAAATGGCAGAATGGAGCACTTTCTGCCTTGGGTTGAGAATATTGGGAAATAACTTAGGAAAATTGCTGTAAATGCTCTATATGGCATGTGTCTGCCATATGGCTGCTGTTACAAGGGTTATCTAGTTTTGCTAGATTTGAGAGCACCATATTGATAAGAAATAGGGTAGAGTCAGATGGCTGTATAAATCGGATCAAGATTGGAACGAAGTTCACAGATTGACCAGTGGCTTTCTCAACCCAAGAGTGACACTTTTATGTACTTCTATGCAGCTGTCATATTCAGGTTGGGAGACCAGATGGAAAGACCGTGCACTGTGTCCCGATTTCGGTCCAATTTAAACATCCTTCTCACTGCGCCAATGTATAGATAGAAGTACTGTCTCTTTTAATTTGATGTATATTATTGTAAACTTGTCCAGTAATTAAAGACTGAAATTGCAATTTATTGAATTGGTGCTACTATATATTTGAAATGATAGACAGAAAATATATATAAAATGTCAAATGGGGGTGCAAAGTCTCTTGGACATATACTCAAACTGTCCAGCACAGTTTAGTAATGAAAAGGAGATAGCAATCCAACATTACGCTTTTATTACAGAAACTTTCTTGGGGCAGGTTGTGTAATGGAAGCAAAATGTTGTCACATGGGCTAATAGAAAGTCCATATTTTAACAGTTTGTGAAGTGCCAGCTCCTTTTTCTTATGATAGACACAGAGTAGTGGCACTGAAAACATATATTTACACACAGGTGTAAAAAATATATTATTCTACTTTACAGAATCTTTTTAGAGTGTTGGCACTTTGTACTCCTGCTGTACGGTGCTACGTTTTTCATTATTTTTAGTTAGAAAAAATCAAGCCACAACCAGCAAACAAGTAGGGATGCAAAAGCCTCCCAGCCATACTCCAATCCTCCAATATACATACTGTAGAAGATGAAGGTAGCACATTCAAATGAGAAAAATATGCAAAATGTAATGGCCTATAGTGACGGGAAAATTTTGGTCCAGATGAGAAAAGGTCCTCAACCTGACCGAAACGATGCCGTCACTATGGGCCATTACATTTTGCATATTTTTCTAATTTAGATGTGCTGATTCCATTTTTTAAGTATAGATAGATAATTATACATTATATAGAAATCATCAGAAATGACTAAATAGAGTAAGAAATTCATTTGCTTGTGTTTGTTTAGCTCATTGTGCAAATTGAAATTCATTACAGATTATTAACACATGAATGAGATTACAGTAAGCAAGCCACTAAATGAAGATTGGTTTCAGATGGGGGGTTTAGCGCTAAATGGAAGCAGATCTCATTTATTCACCATCTATCTGTACCACTTTTTATTGCCTCTGTGATGTGGCAGAGCTTTGTGACATGTACAGGATTTTGTGACAAGCTTTTATCCATAAAGTTTTGCACAATTATCTGTTTTAGCTGCATACAAAGCCTAATGAAGGTTGGGAGGCCAAACCTTCCCTGCTAAGGTGTCCCTCTCCATTCCCCCAAAAGTTGTCATTGCTACAATAGAGCTGAGCAATCCATGCCACTTGTATCTCGGCGTACATCCACGGGATGACTGCTGGGCATGGCACGCCATACGCACCTCAACTGCTGCAGAACCCAACTATCACGGACCTAATTACCTATGATGGAGGTCTGAAAAAGGCCTAAATAGGTGTTTAATACATATGTGGTAACTCAAATATTAAACATTTAGGGCATATTATATGGATGTGCCATAAATGTAATTTGTTGGAATATCCTTTAACCCCTTAGTGACGGAGCCAAATTTTTTAAATCTGACCAGTGTCACTTTATGTGGTAATAACTCTGGAACGCTTCAACAAATCCCACTGATTTTGAGACTGTTTTTTTCACATTATACTTTATGATAATGGCAAATTTAGGTCAATATGTTTTGTGTTTATAAAAAAATATAAAAAATTTGACAAAAATGTAAAAAAAATTTGCAATTTTCAAACTTTGAATGATTATCCCTTTAATCCAGATAGTCATACCACAGAAAAGCATTAATAAATAACATTTCCCTCCTGTTTGCTTTACATCAGCACCATTTGTAAAATGTTATTTTGTTCGCATTTTTTTTCACAGAAATTTACAACATTTATTTTTTTAGGGACCTGTCCAGGTTTGAAGTGACTTTTGGGGGTCCTATATACTGATAAACCCCCAAAGGTGATACCATTTAAAAAACCGCACCCCCTGATATATTGAAAACTGCTATCAGGTAGTTTATTAACCATTCAGGTGATTTTCATGAAATAATGCAAAGTGACATGACAGGAATGAAAAATTTTATTTTTACCACCAAAATGTCACTAACTTCTGAACAGGTTACTACAGCCGGCAGACTCTTAGGCCGCTATTTGATCGTGAATTACCAAGGCAAACATCAGGACCACACGATCACGATCTCAGATGCTGCTGTCAGGCTAAGTGCACACGTCGCAGAATTGCCGTGGAAATTTCCGCGGCAATTCTGCAACTCCTGCCACGGGTAATTCGCATGCGGAACTGGCATGCATATTCCTGCTAAACACTCGTGTTTTGCAAGCGTAATTAGCTTGCAGAATGCTAGCGTTTTCCAAGCGATCTGTAGCATCGCTTGAAAAACTGATTGACAGGTTGGTCACACTTGTCAAACATAGTGTTTGACAAGTGTGACCAACTTTTTACTATTGATGCTGCTTATGCAGCATCAATAGTAAAATATAGAATGTTAAAAATAATTAAAAAAAAATAAAAAAATGGTTATTCCCACCTTCCGAAGGCAGCCGATCTCCTCAGCGGCTTCCGTTCCTATAGATGCTTTATGTGCATGGGAACGGAAGTGGCCACGTGCACCGCTGAGAGGCTGGAAGACTCCGGGGCCATCAGAAGGCGAGTATATCACTATTTTTTATTTTAATTCTTTTTTTTAACAATTATATGGTGCCCAGTCCGTGGAGGAGAGTCTCCTGTCCTCCACCCTGGGTGCCAACCACACATGATCTGCTTACTTCCCGCATGGTGGGTATAGCTCCATGCGGGAAGTAAGCAGATCAATGCATTCCTATGTGTGCAGAATCCCCGCGATTCTGCAAATTTAATGAACATGATGCGTTTTTTTCTGGAATGCGATTCCGCTCAGGAAAACAACGCAGCATGTGCACAAAAAAAGTGGATTGCATTCTATTAAATAGGATGCTTAATGTGAGCATTTTTTTCGCGGTTTTATAGCGTTTTTATAGTGAACAAACACGAAAAAATCTGCTACGTGTGCACACAGCCTCAATAGTGACTACACCCTAAGGGGTTAAACAGATATGGATGGTGCAAACACTGATCGAGACTAATGCAGCAAGTTGTCAGCTATAATGCACAGCCGACAGCTGCTGGATTGTCACCTGTATAGGGATGCCAGTCTCTTAGGCTTCTTTCAGACTTCCATCGGCAGTGTCCCGTCCTAATGCGTCAGGAAGACGTGCCGACGTGCCGACGGATGACGATAAAATAGTGATACAACGGAGGCAACGCATCCAGTGTTATGACGGATGCGTCGGCTGAGGTTTTCCGGTGTAGATATGGGACTTGGTATTCCGGGGATGAGACAGAGAGAGAGAGAGAGAAAATATTTTCCCTGCCTTGAAAATCCTTCCTGGCATGCTCAGAGGGAAAAAACGTGTTATGTCGCTGGATTCCTGTGTGTGACGTCAGCGACGGATCCTGCGTCCATAGGCTTCCATTGTAGCCAGTGACGGACAGCGCAGGACTCGTCGCTGACCGATTTTCCGACGTGCAGAAGAAACGTTCCTCTGAACGTTTTCTCGCCATGACGGACCGCTATTTTCCGACGGATCCAGTGCGCGACGGATGAAACGGATGACAATCCGTCACAATCCGTCGCTAATACAAGTCTATGGGAAAAAACAGGATCCTGCAGAAAAATTTGCAGGATCCTGTTTTTTCAAAACTTAACGGATTTCGACGTGAGACAAAAGACGGAAGTGTGAAAGAGGCCTTATATCCTAGGTCAGTAAAAAGATGTATTGGCGGTCAATAAAAGGTTAAAAGATCTTTATAAGCTTTGGTTTATTTCATACAATACATTGTCCCAACTGCTGCAGAACCTCTACAAACCCTTGCACTGTTTTACATCTGTTGGCGGCTTCATGCCAGTTGGAGATTGACATGAGAATGTTCTTTCTGCGCCTCAAAAAAAGGTTATTTTTGTGAATTGTGACCATGTATGTTGAGCGTATTGAAGATTAAAAAGCCTGTTTGGAGGCTGAAATAACAAATGGTTCGACCATATACAGGCAGCATACATCTCTAGCCTCCTGCAAATAATAAGTGATCGCTACATCGTGTAAACTTGTCAAGTATCGGATGCCATGTGTGGTGCCGCGGAGTTTGTGATTTGCATGGTGTATGACCATGGTGCCATATATTCAGTAGAAATCTTTAACTTCATGTTTTCAACCTCATCAATCTACAAACTAAATATTTATAGTCAATTGATTTATATAAGTGAGGACAAAACACATTCTTCTCATTTTACAACTTCATTCCAATCTGCAATATACACAGGTCCATTATTACTATCACAAGTCTTCTCCGATTCAAATTACTTCATTCTGCAGAGTTTCTTCCAGAAACAGAAATGTAATTCATGGAAACACAAATGATAACTGTTACAAGCTGCAGATTGCAGCAAGCGGAATGTTATTTTCTGTTTATTTGGTAGTTATGTCAATCATATAAACTAGAGGAAATCATGTACGCACGTACACCGTGGCCATAGCAGGACCCTTCCAGTCAATCATCGCACATTAGGCTCGGGCGGCCTAACACCAATACACACAAACTACAGTCAGGCGACAACTAAAATTAGATGAGGAAACTGCTGCACAAGATTTGTCACTTTACAATCTTTGGAATAGAATAGAGTTAAGGAAAAACAATACTCATGGAAATTGTGCAACTTTTCCCCATTCATTTCTATTGGAGTATAAAATGAATTGCTACATACAGTAGAACAACAGTTTTCTCCCACTCACTGTTATATCAGAAAACTTTCCTTTGTAGTCTACAGTAGCTATAAAAAAACCCTTGAGGGTCCAGCAATGGGTCCAGTTCACCACCACTGTCTGGTTGTAATTGCTTGTCTGTAGCGATGGCATCATATCTACAGCACTGCAGCCAATTAGTGGCTCAGCCTGTGTAGATGGCACAAGACACTGAGCTCATTGATTGGTTGTAGCACTGTCGACATAACTTCAGTTCTGTAAACAAACAGCAGATACCAGCGATGAAGAACTGGTGCAGTGTGTTATTTTTTATACGTACCGCAAGCTATGAAGGAGAGTTTTCTGAAAGGGAGCTCCTTTAAGAGTAACAGAGGAGCAACTGTTGCATCAGTTGCATTAGAGAAGCAACGTCTGAGCACGTTGATGCTTCATTAAAGCCATCTTTCTTCTCTGGCTAAACATCAGCTGAGACAGAGAAGAGGGCTGGCTTACCTATTAAAATGAGAGGTCAGAAAGCCTTCTACACAGGCTGGTGGACATAAAAAAATGTTGCCCTGTGTTTTAAACAGCCTGGAATAGGACCTGGTGGGACTCTGGATCGAACCTTGTAGCTGAAGATCATGAACGCAGCATACTCCAGACATGAAGAATACTGGTAAACAATGTAACGTACAATTTTCCAACCACTTATCTACAATTTATCTTACTGGCCAACACTTTTAGGTTAGGATCATTTCTTGTATAGTGCTCTGTGCCAAGCACTACATAAAGTGTGTGTTGGAATCTCCAAAAAACTGTTTACCGACCAGAACTCAGACATGAGCCCTGATGGAGGGAGAATTTGCCTCCATGGGTTATGATAAACGAAAAACGGTGTTACCTGTGTGAGACATATAGATCCGGAGAGGAGACCGTTAGTCATTACAAATCTCACACTGGTAACGGCCTCTTTAATTTACAATAATCTCTGGAGGCAGATTCTCATGCAGATCAGTGTCGGACCCATAGGTCTTAACAGCTCAACTGCATATAAGAAAAACGTGGATTTCTCTGGAATAAGACAAGGTATCATTTTATTCTGCTTCCTATGACCTGCATGCTCATATAGACAATTTAGAAGGATTGATCTTACTGACAGATTCCCTTTAATGAGCTACGAGTCAGTCTTTTGATTAGTAATGAAGGTTGTTTGAAACCGTTGTGCTCTGGCTTTGTGCTCTAAAAATTACTTTTACGCTAAACGAACTAAGAACAAACCCTGATCTGAAGGTACAGATTGTTCTAGGCAGATGCAGTGCTGGAGTCCAGGGTTCAAATCCCACCAAGGACAAAATCTGCAAGGAGTTTGTATGTTCTCCTCGTGTTTGTGTGGGGAGAACATACAACATGTTACACACATACTCCGTGTGCTCCGGTTAGCTCCCACACTCCAAAGACGTACTGATAGGGAATTTAGATTGTGAGCCCCAATGGGGACAGTGATGTTAGTGTAAAGCACCATGGGATTAATGCTGCTGTATAAATGAGTAAAATAAATAAAATGTCTGAATTGTGTTTAACGACAGCAGTTACAGTCTGACTCTCAATGTTGTGTATTCACAACACAATAAGGTTAGCATAACCTTTAATTTAAAAAAAATAATAATTTAACTGGATAAGACCCTATTGCGCTCTTCTCTCTTCCTTCAGATATTACTTCAGGTTACTTTTTATCTTTTACAAGAGTAAAATGACAGGCAGCACCAGCACAATAGGTGATGATCACTGCTTCCATTCTCCCCATCCACTCACACTGACATTTGCACTAATCAGTAAATCCTTCTATGTAAGTCAATAGGGTCTGAGTGCGTATGTCCATGTGGCTGCTGAAAGGACTAGGAACTGAGTCTAATGTCAAGTGTGAGCATTTACTAAAAAAACAAACCTAAAATCCTGATGCCATATTCCGTTAGTATTCCTACAAAGACCTCTGCCCTCAATCTTTTTATAGTAAGTGAATAAGTAGCACTGGCCCAGCAGCGGATCCATAAACACCCATCAGGTCAGGTAATACTTCAGTGGTATGAGGAGCATGGACAACAGTTCCTTAAGAGTAAGCACATTCTTCTTTAAAAACATCAGAATTTGTATTCTTGTATAATTAGCCAAGTCTGGGATGATGTATCCTGAGCCGTCAAGTTTGTCCGTTTTATTGGCAGCTATTTTGGCTTGAGGTTTAGCAATGTGGTTAGAAATAAGACCTGGACTGATCCTTCTATGGTCTCCTCATGTACAATGTGATTTATATCACAGCCTGAGTAATGTCTGTGTTTCAAACAGAACAACGCAACCACAAAGATTGTTCCACATAATACAAATATTCACCCCGAGAAGTGTAATAAACATATAAAAACAATGTATAAAAGGCAAGTGAACTGTACTATAGATGGACGCTGAAGAACACAATATTGTGTAACTGCAGGAAAGGCTAGCAGTACAAGTTGTCTACAGGTACAAGGTGGCAACTTCAGGGCAGTCAACAGTCTGGACATTCCTGGACAATGAATATTAGGGCCCCTGTTTCCACTCGGAGTAAATCAATAATTGATGTTTCTGTGATTTTTTAGGAAACTGAAGAAGCTTGTGCATTTTATTGTGACTGAAATTATTATTATTTTATAGCAAATGCTACTTAGAGCATCATATCAGTACTCAGAGCTGTAGAAGTGTATTACTGATAATCTTTAGAATTTATTATTGTTTTCTAGAGTGTACAGAAAAAAAAATGTTGGCTGTATATGGTTTTGGGTAAATTATCCACAAAAGGGACCAGCATAATGCCAGATAAATTAGCATTTAGTAATATTGGACATTTTTATATCCCAAAAATGTTGAAGATCGCAAATGTTCTTGTAGGTTTTTCAGGCACATCACTTGATTTATACTTGTCCCCAGTCCTGATTAAAAGAATTCTGTCATTTACCCCATATGGACCATCAGATGCAATATTCGTCTATAGCCGATTTATTTTTTGTGATTATTCTACAACTTTATACACAGTTGTTTTAAGGGAACCTGTTACCCTTGTGTAAATGAGAAGGGTGAAGCGCTCCATACACGGGAGATAGCTGTTGTCCGAATTACTGTTTGACCAACATCTATCTCACTCAAGCCCTTCATACACAGGAATGTGTCAGCTCAGCCGGACCTCTCGTGTTTTCTATGAGTACACCACTACCACTATGGAGAACAAAAGGATTGTCTATCGGAAATCCAATCTGTCAGGATATTATCATACATAATAGACGTCAGCCAATCCTGCGGATAGCAGAGGTGCTGGATGATGTTCAGCTGATGTGTAAGGGTACCTTATGGTGCAGAGAGAAAGTGACGTTATATCCATGCTGAACAGTCACAGTTGAAATCACACTCCCTGTTCCTTGATTGACATCTCCCTCTGTGTGTGAATGAGGTGAGCTGGACCGTTAAACAGCAGACTGGCGCTGATTACAGCCATGACTGCTCAGTACTGCTGCTCCACTCAGATGACTTTAGAGCTACTTAAAACATCGATTTACACAATTAATAGCTTGAAAACGTTTTTTTACACCTAATATCATCATGGCATTTGTTAAATAGAGCAAATTCCCATGATAGATTCCTTTTACTAACTAGGATTTGATGGCTCAATACAATACATGTAGGCACAATAATATACAATTATAAAATAAAGCCGCTTACAATAATAAAATCATTCATTTGGATTAACCAACATTTTTCAAATTTCTGTCATTAATATTCAATTTACGGGTTCTATTTTGATGAGAACTAGAATTTGTTTGTTCAAAAAATTAAAAACTGTAGCTAGCTTACCCAGTCTTTCGTCTTAAGGAGATCCGCTCACTGCCTGGAAGCCGTACGGAGTTGAAATGGGAGAGGCACACCCAGGAAGCAATAGCCACAGGAAACAACAAATAATTCCAGCGGATCTGTCCTTCTTGGCCATTTTAAATCCATTTTATTATTTCATCTTAAAAATAATTCATTTTGCAGAAATCCTTGATGTACACAGAGGGATCAAAGAAAGGGCACACTGCTGCTTTATGCGTGCAGAAAACGCGTTTTGACCTTCTTAGGCTACGTTCACATTAGCGGCGGGCGCCGCAGCGGCGGGCGCCGCAGCGGCGCCGCATGCGTCGTGCGCCCCTATATTTAACATGGGGGCGCATGGACATGCGTCGCACTTGCGTTTTGCGCCGCATGCGTCGCTGCGGCGCCCGCGTCCGGGCGCAGAGGACGCAGCAAGTTGCATTTTTGCTGCGTCCAAAATCAATTATAAAAAGGACGCATGCGGCGCAAAACGCAGCGTTGTGCATGCGTTTTGCTGCGTTTTTGTTTGCGTTGTGCGCTGCGGCGCCGACGCTGCGGCGCACAACGCAAATGTGAACGTAGCCTTAGGTCTTCTTCTAGGTCTCCTAGAAGAGACCTAAAAGATCTAAGAAGGTCGAAACGAGTTGTCTGCACGCATAAAGCAGCAGTGTGCCCTTTCTTTGATCCCTCTGTGTACATCAAGGATTTCTGCAAAATGAATTATTTTTAAGATGAAATAATAAAATGGATTTTAATTGCCAAGTAGGACAGATCCGCTGGAATTATTTGTTGTTTCCTGTGAGAATTCATTTGTTGGGTTTGTTAATGCTAATTTGGGCTCAAGGTTCATAAACTTGGAAACTATCATGTCTAATCCAACTCTGCTAATGTCGATAGCAATACATTACTAGTATAACATTGTACCTGGTTACACACTAAGTCATTATTGGTGTCTCTCACAGTGACCACCTCACCCAATAGTAGTACAATGGTGGTTCCTCCAGTTTTAACAGCTTAGGACATAAGCAGCGTCTACTCCCAATGACGCATGTTTATGATTGGTGTTTCTTCTTATCCATAGCATATTTCAGGTAATGTGAAGATTACATACTGGAGCTGTATTAAAATCCACTTACCAAAGCTTGTAATAACTATTTTCAAACACCCATATAGTTTAAAAGTAAAGGTGGTCTGCATATTAATATGATGTTGTAAAACGTTGCTGCATAGTAGGAAGCTGCACAATCTTGACTCCCCATATAGAAGGCAGAGATGGTTGATTGCCATCTCTGCCTTACCGATTGCTGTATGCTAAATAAGCACTGTCTACAGATCAGGAAGCACTTCCTCCTCTATACCAGCAATCATGTTTGTTGGGTGCTGGAATGTAACACGAGCTGCTGGATCCTAACAGACCTGGATCAGTTCTATCATTCAGGCAGGAAGCAGAGTTTCCCCTGTAACTGGAGACAGGCCCAGTTACAGAGGAAATAAGGTATAAAATAGATGTCATTTTAGTGTTGTAATGGACACGAAAAAGATATTTTCTGACATTATGAAAGCATAATGTGTGAAATAAATGAAGAAATAAAAAAAAAACAGGAAAAAATAGAAAGCCATAGCAAGTTTGAATCACTGCTTCTAACACTGTCGCTGTAAAAAAAAGCACCTCATGTGTCCAATATATAAAATAATTGTTAGGGAAAGGGAAATCCTATTAAAAAATATTTTTGTGGTCCTCTCAGCTATAAAAAAAAGAATACAATACAATACAAAAAATGGGAAAGACAGGCATGTATATCTTTCTTTTCATTAAATAGTTCCAAATATCAGCATTAAAAAAAGAATATCATAACAAAAAATTAGGCCCCATGTTTCACAAAGAAAAGAGGCAGAAATTATTTGAATATCCAATGGAAGAAACATTTTGGAGCGCTTAAAATCCTGTGTGTGTACGAAAAACTTGAAAATCTGCCTGTTCTTGAAAAAGGAAAAATGGGAAGATCTTGAATCCATTAATTAAGCAATACAAAAAAAATCTGCTAACTACTACAACACGATAACAAATCTAATGCATCATGGTTCATCAATGACGGGAAATACATGGTAGTACTCACAGTTTAGGCTTGGAAGGCACAGGTGGTGGTTCTTTGGTCGGGGAAGTCAATGCAGTAGGCGATATGGCTGTATAGTACTTGCTCTCTTGATTCCCATTTACACCATTATTACTGTGAACGCCGTTACTTTTCCGCTCCAGGGTATTAAGTTGCAGATGACTTCTTTCCACATTAGGCTTGGAGTCTGGATGACTGGGCTGAAAACACTCCAATGTTTTCTTTGATGACATTTCAAGGCCACTACTTTTAGCTGTTGTTGGAGAAGAGAATGGATGTTTCTGGAAATCATAACCACTAATCTCTCCACTTGACACATCACTTCTGGTCCGCTCATTATTTGCTATGAACAAGAGAAAAAAAGTTTATAAAGTAAAAAAAAAAATGATTCACCTTGAAATAACATGGAAGTACTCCAGAACGACTGCTAGTGTTCCAGTAATAAAACAATATCAAATGTATATTCAGAAAAAGGAAATCTCTGGTGTAAGCTGTCCATTTATCATTGGAAAGGCTGGTAAATCTTCAGGCTGGTTATTTTAGGCCTTTCATTCTTTAAGATATAATCATATAGTTCCAGATGCAACTTTGTGGTATTACGGCATTGATCACACTGTCATTTGGAACTAGCAAGATTACCAACACTAATGGTTCCCGTGGTAGCCCATCTTCTTTGGTGGTAGCCAAGTCTTCTCTCAGCCACAGAATAAAATACTCTAAAGGGCCTTTCCAAAGCTAATAGCAAACTACAACTTGATCTGAAGTCTAATTCAGCCAGTATTTACTCATCAACTTCCTAAATTAATGTTACATGAATTAAGCCCTACACAACACAAAAGATGGACATCCTGTACAGGCACATTGGAATAGATTACAGAACTCACATTGCAGAGTGGACTTCACGAATACTTAGTATCTATCAATCATTCATGTCCCATTGTAGCAATGATTGTTGTAAAAAAGTGATCATAAAGGTTAGATCCCAAAAATAGGACCAATTGAACAATTTCTGGACTATTGTATTTGCTACAATGATCTGTCCCAAGCTAAAAAAATGGTGCTGTTAATTTGGATTTCTTCCTTATTCTAAATTTCATATGATATTTAGGTCCGGATTCATCAAAGTGTTTACTTCAGAAATTTGTGGGAAAACACTTGAAAATTCCACACATTGACTTTAGCAAAAATAGCAAACATATTTGTCGTAAAATGACGCACCGATATATATCTGGCAATATACAGTGCCTTGCAAATGTATTCGGCCCCCGGAAACTTTTCAACCTTTTCCCACATATCATGCTTCAAACATAAAGATACCAAATGTAATTTTTTGGTGAAGAATCAACAACAAGTGGAAAGCAATTGTGAAGTTGAACGAAATTTATTGGTTATTTTAAATTTTTGTGGAAATTCCATAACTGAAAAGTGGGGCGTGCAATATTATTCGGCCCCTTTAACTTAATACTTTGTTGCGCCACCTTTTGTTGCGATTACAGCTGCAAGTAGCTTGGGGTATGTCTCTATCAGTTTCGTACATCATAGGTGGTATATATTGTGTATTCAGATTGGTATCAATAAAATAATCAGCTCATCACGCAGAAAAAAAAAATCTGTCAATGGAAAAATTAAAACGTTATGGTTCTCGGAAAATGGTGACACAATTCAACATTTTATTCTACAAATTACGGAATTATTTTTTTTAAGACTTAAAGAAAAAAAAGTACGTACATTTGGTATTGATGTAATCATAACAAACAAAACCCAAATAACCCATAGCAGTATTGATTTTTTTCATAATGTCACTCCACATTTTTTTTCCCAGTTCCAATCTTCGCAAAATAGTTTAGAATGACTAGATAATAAATAATCAATCTTAGGGAATAGGTCAGCCTTGAGAAGATGGCTTGGACGGGCAGAAGATGGATCACCATGGATGCTAAAGAATGTAATACTGATAGTAAAACAAACCCAGAATGTTTCTGACTCCCCCAGAATTTACATTAACGTTACCAAATCTGTCAAGTATTTTCTTTGGCTTTAGATACCTTCCTAAGTATTTTGCCACTGGTAGGAAAAAAGTTTAGTTTTCTTTTGTGTCATGACTTTTAAAAAGTAGCACATTAGAAAAAAATCTAATTTTAGAAAATTCACATGATATCACACAATGCAATATATAGTCAAATCAGAATAATGTCGCCAAAGTCTTCAATGTGGCCATAATTCTGCGTTTCTGCCTGTGGATCAGTGTAGACTGTTATAACAACATACCAGAAAGCACTGTCAGCTGTGCGCTGCAGGTCACCGAGCCATAGTCATTGCTTGCTGTGCACGTGAACACACCAGCGTCTTCTGGGAACGTCTCTGCAATCACCAGTGTACAGATCTCCTCTGGAAAATTAAAAAAGCACATGTTACTGTACATCCATTCTCTTGCACCAGTTACTACCTTATGATTGCTGTGAGGACTCCGATCACTTTACCCAAAGCTTGCACTCTAATACGTGTCAGTCAGACTAGGTGGAAAATACATTGTACCATTTCCACAATCATTCATACATGTCAGGGTTAGCCAGCTGCGATTCCGATTAATAAATAACACCCCTCTTTTAAAGATTTTGCTGACAAATGTGCTTTATTTTTTCTTTGAATTACTTTTCTGGCAAACAGATTCTAATCAGTCCTATAAATAATTACACTTCCATTATATACTCATTTCCTCCATTATATACAGTATCTTCTTTTTCCACTGTTCGTTATTAGGAATGAGTCAGCCTTGTAACCATCGAATTCCGAGGACATTATTAGGCTACGTTCACATTTGCGTTGTGCGCAGCAGCGTCGGCGCCGCAACGCACAACGCAAACAAAAACGCAGCAAAACGCATGCACAACGCTGCGTTTTGCGCCGCATGCGTCCTTTTTTTCATTGATTTTGGACGCAGCAAAAATGCGCCGCAGGGACGCATGCGGCGCAAAACGCAAGTGCGACGCATGTCCATGCGCCCCCATGTTAAATATAGGGGCGCATGACGCATGCGGCGACGCTGCGGCGCCCGACGCTGCGGCGCCGACCGCAAATGTGAACGTAGCCTAAATACATTGCCATTTTATGCCCAGCAGTATTTGGCTCGGCAGAATTTAATAATGTCTCTGCCCTATAATAACAACATAGGTACAAGACATTTGCAGTTCTTGAAGTCTATGCGTAGTATGTAATCTATTTGTCTCCAGCCCATGTGTTTCTATCCATACATCCAATAGCAAATTTTCTCTACACAACTACAGTTAAGTCAGATAACATCTCCCGTTCACATAGCGGAATTATATGTCATTAAACTGTTGCAGAAGTGTTAAGGGCAAGATGTGGTATCACTTACTGCTGACTGATTCATGCCAGTCACTTATCCAAACAATGTGATGGCCTATGCAGAGCACAATCCAAGGTAAGTAGAAGAGCAGTAGTGACTATTCAGGATCTCACTACAATATACAGTGGCATATAACAGTTTGGGCACCCCTGGTTAAAATTACTCTTATTGTGAACAGCTAAGCAAGTTGAAGATGAAATGATTTCTAAAAGTCCTAAAGTTGAAGATGACATGCTTCCTTTGTATTTTATTGTATTTTAAACAAAAAAGTGGGTTTTTTTTAATTTAAAAATGACAAAAACGTTTGGGCACCCTTGGAGATTTGTGTGTTCAGATAACTTTGACTAAGGTTCCAGGCCTTAATTAGCCTGTTAGGGTTATGGCTTGTTCACTATTATCATTAGGAAAGGCCAGGTGATGCAAATTTCCCAGCTTTATAAAAACCTAAGCAGCTGCCTAGCACTCTGAAAATGAAAACGGTGGAGGCCCACAAAGCAGGAGAAGGCTAAAAGAAGATAGCAAAGCATTTTCAAGTTGCCCTTTTCCCAGTTCAAAATGAAAATAAGAAATGACAGTTAACAGTGGAGGTCATGATAAAGTAAGGAAGACCAAGCAAATTTTCAGTGAGAGCTGCTCATAGGATTGCTAGAGAGGCAAATTAGAAACCCTTCTTGACTGCTAATGCCCTTCAGAAAGATTTAGCAGACTCTGGAGTTGTAGAACATTGTTCCACTGTTCAGAGACATCTGCACAAATATGGCCTTCATGGAAGAGTGATAAGAAGAAAACCTCCCCTGCATCCTCACCATAAAATTCAGGGTCAGAAGTATGCAAAAGAAAATCCAAACAAGCCTGATGCAGTTTCGAAACAAATCCTGATGACTGATGAGGTTAAAATAGAACTCTTTGGCCACAATGATCAAAGGTATGTGTGGAGAAATAAGGGTACAGAATTTAAGGAAAAGAACATCTCACCAACCAGTAAGCATGGGGGTGGACCAATCAAGCTTTGGGGTTGTGTTGCAGCCAAAGACACAGAGAACATTTCACAGGTAGAGAGAACAATCGATTCAATGAAATTTCAACAAATTCTTGATGCAAACATAACACCATCTGTAAAAAAGCTGGAGTTGAAAAGAGGACGGCTTCTACAAATGGATAATGATCCTAAACACATGTCAAAATCCACAATACACTACCTCAAAAGACGCAAGCTGAAGGTTTTACAATGGCCCTCACAGTCCACTGATCTGAACATCATTAAAAATCTGTGGCTAGATCTCAAAATAGCAGTGCATGCAAGACGACCCAGGAACCTCACAGAACTGGAAAAGTTTTCCAAAGAAGAATGGATGAAAATCTCTCAACCAAAAATTGAAAGACTCTTGGCTGGCTATAAAAAGCGTTCACAAGCTGTGATACTTTCAAAAGAGGGTACCAGTACTAATCATGTAGGGTACTGAAACTTTTGCATTGGCCCTTTTTTTGTAATTTTTAAAATGTAAAAGATAAAAAAAATTATATAGAAAGAGAGAAAAAGAGCAAGAGAGAGAAAGAGAAAGAGAAAGAAAGAGAGAGAAAGAGAAAGAAAGAGACAGAGTGAAAGAGAAAGAAAGAAAGAGAGAGAAAGAGAGAGAGGGAAAGAGAAAGAGAGAGAGACTTGCTTAACTGTTCACAATAATAGTAACTTTATCCAGGGGAGGCCAAATGTTTACATGCCACTAAATATGGAATTTATGAGAGAGAAAGAGAAAGAAAGAGAGATAAAGAGAAAGCGAGAGAAAGAGAGGGAAAGTGAGAGAGGGAAAGAGAAAGAGAAGGAGAGAGAGACTTGCTTAACTGTTCACAATAATAGTATCTTTAACCAGGGGAGCCCAAACGTTTACATGCCACTATATGAGTATATGAGACTGTCAAGTTTGGGTTAGAAAACTGTGATACATGGACATCTGAATTTGACCTAATGGTGCAGAATCTAAAAAGGGTTGCTACATAACCTCCCTTTGACCTCATAATGACCATAAGGCCTAGTGCTACAGAGTACTTTTGGTAGCATATTACAACAGAGTTGATATGATATCTCTAATCCTAGCCTAAGTGTCTGTAGCTGAGCCCTGCCTACACCTCAAATGGCTGTTTCAACCTTTAAGGATCTACAGATTGATCAAAGTCCCGAACTGTAGTAAAAATGTACAAAGAGCGAAACATCAGGAATCCTGTTTTGTTTTTTTTATTTCATTGATTGCATCGTTTATAAATATCTAAAAATTACCGTATCATTTTTTGGCAGCACATTCCCTCATGTAAAGAAGCATCTTCTTGTTATTTATATCACAATACAATTTTTGTACCCATAGTATAGAGGATAACTTACTGAACAATATATGTTTGACAGCCATTTCCAACAGTCCTATAGAGAATAACTGGAGTTGAGGCTAAGTATGACCATCGCCGTTCCATTCAAGCTCTACAGAGTCCAATTCTGGGTTCCAGAGACCCGTTCTCGCGATTACCAGGGGTCCCAGCAGTCTGACCCCCATTGTTCAGTAACTTACCCCCTATGTTATAGATAGGACATAACTACCTTGGGAATAATCATTTAATTAAAAAAAAGCTCTTGCAATCCAAAATTATGCACAGTAGCTGGCCATACATTACACGTTAGTAATTGACCAATAAACAGAAGATTAGAGTGCCCACGAAAGAGGCTTCTCCTAACAGTGCAATTATCTACTTTAGATGATATCAGTTGTCTAACAAGCCTGACAAGCACATTTCTAGAGTCCTGGGGCCATACAAGGAGGCCATTAAATATAGCGCAGCCTTTAATTTAGAATCTGAACTTTTGTATTACTAGGGGAAAGCAATTGCAACTGTCTAACAGTAGTGGATATGGTTTAATCATTATAATAAAGTTCTTCCCCGATTATCTAGTAAAACCGCTATTCTTCATGCATGTGACTACGAAGACAATACTCTGCAGAAACCTGATAGGTCCTGTTTCTAGACAGCTGAGTAATGGGGAAAAGCAGCCACTGCCGGCCAATGATTCATTTATTTTTCCCCTACAAACTCTGCTTTGAAGACTTCAATCAGCATTCTGTCAAAAGAAGCATAAAGGGGAACAGATCAGGTAATATGACAAAGCGGGATGTCAGCCTTAAACAACTGGACTGTTTATTAAGTCACAAAACAGTCAGCGATACTGTGCGATTTCCGTCTAGACAGAACGAGTGGAGAATACATTAGCCAGAGGAGAAAATGCTGCTGTTACATGGGATCCCCGGGCCCTATGTATGTGCGGGCGTGTAGGGACGCTTCCAGGGAGAGCGTAGTAAACGATGAGTTACCGTCTATGAGGAAATCGCTCCCTAAGGCAACAATAACAAGACTTTATGAATGAGCTACAAACATTTGCCATGTGACACGTACGTGTCCTTGATGAGTAGTGCAAAAAAAAATGTACTGTATGATCTTAAGTATAAATCATTCTTCTCCAAGTACATCCATTTATGTCAGGAATCTATATGGGTATCATCCTGAAATATTAATACCTGTATATGTATCTTCTGTTATAGACTTTAATAATATTGTTTTATTATATTATTTAACTTGCTTTTATACTATACTTTTCCATACTTTATACTTCTATACTTCAGAATACTAATTATTTGTGGATTTGGTAGAGTATAGAAAGAAAAATGATCTTTTCGATAATATAACTGGAAGATAATAAGGACAATGATTTGATTGTTTGTTAATTTGTGACAAGTTTGCTATGAATGATCACCAATTCACTAGTACTGTTCAAGTGGACAATCCTGTTAAAGAAATCAAAAGATGAATATACCGTATGTGGCCTCCATAGTAATAAATTACCAGCTTTTTTAATAAAATCACTGTTAGTGCACTTGACCTTATAAATTGGACAAGAGCAATCCGATAAAAAGGGGATTGCCCTCGGATCAATGTTATTCAATGAGGCAGTGCAGATGAATGCATTTTTTCTGAGACCTAATCACTGCGGGGAAAAAAAATACCAGCATGCCTTATTTTATTCTGGAAATCGGGTGAGACCCATTCAAGTCTATGAGAGTGAGAAAAAAACCCACGGGTGCCACAGCAAGGCCCCTTCCACACAACAGGTTTTTGCCGTCAGGCTCAATCCGGCACATTTTGTAAAAACCGGATCCCGCAAAATCCTTTTTTTTCTCATAGACTTGTATTATCGCTGGATTGCGCCAGATGGCCTCACGTTTCGTATGAAAAGTGTTTGTCCGGCATTTGGAAAAAACGTACAAAGTTAGGTTTTTTGTCTGTGGCGAAAAACCGCACAGCGCCGTTTATTTGCTAGAATGGAAGCCTATGGGCACCGGATCCACCAAATGATGGATTCCGGCGCCGGATTCTGTTTTTTTTTTTAACTGCCCATGCTCAGATGTTTTTAGGATCCAAGTAGCAGGATAAGCTAGTCGGATCCGTCGAAAAAACAGGTCCATCGCATCAGTTTTTCACAATCTGTGACGGTTTTTTTTTTTTAACATTCGCCGGATTGTGCCTGACGGCAAAAACCTGATGTGTGAAAGGGGCCTTAAGCATCCGATTTTTACGGACACACTGCATTTCTGTAACAGGAAACTGTAAATGGCCTTGTAAATTAATAAATGCACACGGACGAAAAGAAAAAAAAATTGTCACGCTTTTCTGGGGCACAGGTCTATAGTCCAAAACATTGTAGATATCCTTTCCATTGTAGGATGCTCGGATGTACTCAGATGAATTACATATAACATGACTCAGGTTGACAAAAATATATTAGTTTATCAAATTTAAAGGGAAGATATAGTAAGAAAAAAAACATTAAAAAAAATCAGTATTCTTGCAATTTTTATAGTGGCCATTGGGGTCCTTTAGACTCCTTCTTCTTGTCCTTTCAGGAAGAGTTTTCAGCAAGGCTCCTTATCAGCAGAGGTAGGATTTCAATGTCAGGTAATATCTCTATACACAGCTGATAACAGGATCTGACAATCACAATAGGTGATGTCACTGCTGTTCCTCTTCCATTCACTTTGACCTTAGCACACATTCATTAGGTGCAGTAATACAAAAGGTAGGGTCAGAGTCTGTTTGTTGTGGCTATGTACATGTATTGTTTCCTGAAACAACAGTATCCCCACATGTCGATTGGGGAGGGGACAAAAAAATATTTTACACAAAATTGATTTAAATAATAGGTCATTTTCTCATGATAGTGTCCTATTCCACAGTATTAATCCAGGGGAAAGCAAAACAAAACTTCATATAGTAGTTGCTAATCGCCTCATATTTCTTCAGGATAACATAATATCATAAAAATTATATATATTAATTATATATATTAATCATAATTTATCCCTCAGTCAAACATTCATGTTCAGTAATCTAGTTTATTTAACGTGTAATGTTATATCTTTAACCCCTTTACCCCAAAGATATTTTGCACGTTAATGACCAGGCCAATTTTTATAACTCCAACCACTGTCAATTTATGAGGTAAAAACTCTGGAATGCTTCAACGGATCCCGCTGATTCTGAGGTTTTTTTTTTCATGACATATTGTACTTCATGATAGTGGTAACAATTCTTCCATATAAGTTTCATTTATTTTAAAAAAACAGAAATTTATCGAAAATTTTGAAAATGTGGCAATTTTCAAACTTTGAATTCTTATGCCCTTTAGTCAGAGAGTAATGTCACACAAAATTGTTAATAAATAACATTTCCCACATGTCTACTTTACATCAGCACAATTTTTGAAACAACATTTTTTTGTTAGGAAGTTATAAGGGCTAAAAGTTGACCAGTGATTACTCTTTTTTCCAAAAATTTTCAAAACCATTTTTTTAGAGACCACCTCACATTTGAAGTGACTTTGAGGGGTCTATATGACAGAAAATAGCCAAAAGTGACACCATTCTAAAAACTGCACCCTTCAAGATGCTCAAAACCACATTCAAGAAGTGTATTAACCCTTCAGGAGCTTCACAGGAATTTTTGGAATGTGGAAAAAAAAATGAACATTTAACTTTTTTGTCACAACAAAATTTACTTTAGACCCCAATTTCTTTATTTTCACAAGACTAACAGGAAAAAATGGGCCCCAATATTTGTTGCACAATTTCTCCTGAGCATGCAGATACCCCATATGTGGGACAAAATTACTGTTTGTGTGCACGAATGATCTCGGAAGGAAAGGAGCAACATTTGACTTTTTGAATGCAAAATTTGCTGGAACAATAAGCGGACGCCATGCCGTGTTTTCAGAGCCCCTGATGTGCCTAAACAGTGAAAATCCCACACAAGTGACACTATTTTGGAAACTAGACGCCTCGGGGAACTGATTTAGATGTGTGGTTAGCACATTGAACCCTCAGGTGTTTCACAGAAGTTTATAACGTTGACCTGTGAAAAAAATAAAATAAAATAAATAAAAATCACATTTTCCCCACGAAAATGTTTTCAGTTTTCATTGACTGGGTAGATCAGGGAAATGTGGTAGATATAGTATATCTTGATTTCAGCAAGGCATTTGGTAAAGCATCTCATACTACCCTTATTGAAAAAATGTCCAAGTGTTTGATTGACAAGGCTACAGTTAGGCTGGTTTCACATTTGCGTTTTTTGCCGCTGCGTTTTAGCGCAAAAAAACGCATGCGGTTTTTTTCCTATATTTAACATTAAAAACGCATGCTTTTTTGTATGCGTTTTGCCGCGTTTGACGACGCATGCGTCTTTTCTATGCTTGCGTTTGGTTGCAGAAATGCAACATGTAGTATTTCTAGAGGCGTTTTTTTGCCGCAAAAAAACGTATTGCTGTCTATGTAAATGCGTTTTTAAGCACATGCGTTTGGTTGCGTTTTAAACGCATGCGTTTCAATAGAAAAAAACAAGAATACACACTGATAAGCCACCCCCAACCATCAAGGTGATAAAAGGATCCAAACCCTAACCCTAACCCTGATAAGCCACCCCCCACCATCAAGGTGATAAAGGGATCCAAACCCTAACCCTACCCCTAACCCTGATAAGCCACTCCCCACCATCAAGGTGATAAAGGGATCCTAACCCTAACCCTGATAGGCCACCCCCCACCATCAAGGTGATAAAGGGATCCAAACCCTAACCCTAACCCTACCCTAACCCTGATAAGCCACCCCCCACCATCAAGGTGATAAAGGGATCCTAACCCTAACCCTAACCCTGATAAGCCACCCCCCACCATCAAGGTGATAAAAGGATCCAAACCCTAACCCTCTCCCTAACCCTGATAAGCCACCCCCCACCATCAAGGTGATAAAGGGATCCTAACCCTAACCCTGATAAGCCACCCCCCACCATCAAGGTGATAAAGGGATCCAAACCCTAACCCTAACCCTGATAAGCCACCCCCCACCATCAAGGTGATAAAGGGATCCTAACCCTAACCCTAACCCTGATAAGCCACCCCCCACCATCAAGGTGATAAAGGGATCCAAACCCTAACCCTAACCCTGATAAGCCACCCCCCACCATCAAGGTGATAAAGGGATCCAAACCCTAACCCTACCCCTAACCCTAACCCTAGCTATTTCTATTTATAGTGGGTTTTCTAGATGATTTTGATGATTGGCAGCTGTCACACACTTCTCAGCATGCGTTTCAAAAATGCAAACGCAGGAAAAACGCATGTAAACACGTCAAAACGCCGCATTTTTTTTACCGCATGAAAAACGCATGCATCTAAAAAACGCAGCGTTTACATGCGTTTTTTTCACCACCTGCGTTTGCGTTTTAAACGCTGCGTTTTTAAATGCAAATGTGAAACTAGCCTTAGGTGGATTCATAACAGGCTCAGTGATCATACTCAAAGAGTGGTAATAATTGGTTGCACATCCAATTGGAAAAGTGTTTCAACTGGGCTACAACAAGGCTTTGTCCTGGCCCCAGTGGTGTTCAACATTTTTCTAAATTATCTAAACAAGAGAACTGAAGGGAAACTAATCAAATTTGAAGACGATGCAAAGCTAGGAAGGATAGCTAATACTAGAGAAGACAGAGAAAGGATTCAGAAGGATCTAGATATGCTTGAACAATGGGCAAGATTCTACATCTGGGCAAAAAAAAGAAAATGACATCTACAGAATAGGAGGAATAGAACTAAGCAGCAGCACGTGTGAAAAAGACTTGGGTATACTAATAGATCACAGACTGCACATGAGTCAACAGTGCGATACAGTAGCAAAAAAGGCAAAAACACAGAGTCTAGATCACGAAGTGAAGTAATTGTCCCTCACTACGCTTCCTGACAGGCCTCATCAGGAATACGGTTTCCAGTGCTGCACACCACATTTTAAAAAAGACATTGAGAAACTGGAGCAAGTTCAGAGAAGAGCTATCAGGATGGTGAGCAGACCTTAAACTATGTCCTATGAGGAATGGTTAAAGGATCTCGAAATGTTTAGCTTGCAAAAAAGAAGGCTAAGAGGAGACTTAATAGCTGTATACAAATATCTGTAGGGATGTCACAGTGTAGAGAGATCATCCTAATTCTCATTTGCACATGGAAACACGAGAAGCAATGGAATGAAACTGAAAGGGTAGAAGATAAAGATGACATATTAGAAAAAAATTTTTGACAGTGAGAGTGATCAATGAGTGGAACAGGTTGCCACGAGAGGCGGTGAGTTCTTCTTCAATGAATTCTTTGAACAGAGGCTGGACAGACATCTGTGTGAGATGGTTTAGTGAATTCTGCATTGAGCAGGGGGTTGGACATGATGACTCTGGATGTCCATTCCATCGCTAACATTCGATGATTAGGACAAATTGCAGCCCAAAAAAACACTGCTCAAGACAGATGTCTCTAAGCGATGATGGAGGAAGTTCATGTCAGGCTGAGGAGCAGCATTATGTTCTGATGTAACTGATTTGCTCACTCAGCCTGACAGGTTTACACTTGGACATGGAGCAGGACTACATGCTTCAGCCCTGCTCCTTGCCCAGTTGCAAACTTGTCCAGCTGAGTGAGAAAATCAGTCATGGTCATTCATGATGCTGCTCCTCAGCCTGACAGGAACTTACTCTTACCTCACTCAGGAACATCTTGATTGAGCAGTGTTACTTCAGGCTGAAATAAGTCATAATGTGTGCCTAGGATCGATTGCATCCTGAAATATGTAGTGGAAGCCATTTTGGACATTTTCATGGATTTAAATCAGCTATGTTATTGTTACACAGATTGCTTTCACTGATACTTTCTAGCAAAGACTGAAGTATCGCATGTGAGAGTGAAATGACAGGCCAAAGAAAATCTTGCGAAAAAACTTTTAGTGTGGAAAGTAAATTAAGAATAGTCTTGGTCATTGACTATGCCATTATTAAAAAGAGCACATAATAGAAATGTATAATAACCACTAACTTATGTGTCCACAAACCGCTCTGATTAATATAGACACAATGGCTCATTGACTAGTAGGTTATTCAGGATCAGTAGCAAACAGACATTGCTGTCAACACCTAAAGGTTCTCATAATGGCTTGTAAATCATCGATACATCATGCAATTGCATTACCGGGATTCAGTGGAGCAGCATATGATATGGGTGCTTGGCCCGAGAGGTCAAAATGCCAGGTCATTTCAATATCACCACCCACATGAAAATCCTAGAAAAACAGCCATGCTGCTGATTGAAATAATGACTTGGGAATCAGCCCATGTGTAGCCTACTCATTGTACAGTATACTGGGCAGAATAAACAGTGAGGGTTTCTACGGACAGTCAAAATATCTCTGCACCGGGTTCGCCAGTAGATAGAAAAAAATGGTTGATTCCTTGTAAAGACTAACTAAAAAGGTGACAGCAAATAGCAAACATTTGAGTGGTCACTTCATCACGTTTGGTTTAAAGAGAGCTTGAATCAGTCTGGCTCAATAATTTTAGGAAACTATGATTGTTCAGACGGGTGTATTATACAGACGTGCGCCGTGGACTCCACACAGAGAGCACAGTCACCCATTATAGTTAATGTGTCATTGCACATGACATGACCCATTTTCCACAAGGACCAATGGTCTACTTGGAAAAAATGGCATGATTGGTCTGATTTATAGACCACACTAGTGCATGTAAATAGCAAGACGCTCTTGTGCAGACGAGCACATTTTTGTCAGCCTGCCTAAACAGGCCAGTAAACGACTGTAGATAGCTTTGTGTAGGTGGTCATTTAAAGAAGTTGTCTGGTCTTCTGATGAAAGTCTGCAGTCATTATTACATGTCAGGATTCTCCGGTGTTGCCGGCAAGAAAGGCAGTCATGTGATCACCAGAATGCCATTTGTATTCACGTGACTGCCTGCTCTCTCCAGTGATACCGGAGAATTCTGACCATATACACTATGTAAGGATTCACAAGTCTGCAATCACATAGACTGACTGCAGACTTTCAGCAGAAGACCGGACAACTCCACTAAGGCCTTGACCAGCCAGTATAAAGAAGCCATAAGTAGGATTATAATAACAAAATTAACTACAAATTGATTAGACTTCTAATGTCTAGGTTATATTCCCCTTATACTATAAGCATGCAGACAATTAAATGTTCTAATAAAGTAGGATACAGTTATGTATAAAATAATATAAAACTATAAATGTACGAGGTGGGAATTCATCTTTAAGCAGTTTGGAAGTTCTCTGTTTATAGGGGCTTAGGCTAGGTGCTCCAGCTATATTTTTATATAGCGCTAACATATTCTGCAGCGCTTTACAGTTTGCACACATTATCATCACTGTCCCTGATGGGGCTCACAATCTAAATTCCCTATCAGTATGTCTTTGGAATACAGCAAAGACGATTAAGTTGGACCTGTGTAATTAACAGGATTAGTAAATGATGTAAAATATTGTGATATGATCCTAATATTCACATACCTGGTTCAGATGCGCAGCGTGGTTCTGTTGGATGGAAATAAAAAATAAATGATGCTTTATTAGTTACAGAAGTACCTGTGATTCTAAACAGTGATGAAATGATGTGACTTTGCTACGATACAATTGCTTATTTTGCCTTTCTACCCAGTTAATTGTTCTGTTTTCCATTGGGTCTATGACATTACATGATTATAATCTGACTAGCTGACTCCTTCTAAGCTCTACATAGAAACAGGAGACTAATTTTCCCTGCAGGAGTTAAGAAGAGGTTGAGTTGGACTTCCAGGGACTTTAATCACGTCCTGTCATAGACCTAATGGAAAAGAGAAGAATTAGCTGGGTAGAAAGGCAAAATGAGCAATTGTAAGTACATAGTGCTCTATAATATGATGATTGCAATATATTAAAGAGGATAAAAAGTTTGATGGGAGGTGTGCTTCTTTAATGAACATGCCAAGTTAGATGTCAAGGTACACTTTTCTGTATCAGGATAACTTGCAGCATCGTGGAACGTGCGCCACAGTAAGAAACGATACATCTGTGCCATTTTTATTATTCCCTACCAATAGTTATTGGGGAGAAGCTTTGCAGTTAGCAGGTGGAGGCCATATGTAGAAGAGGACACATCCAGTGGCATATCTAACACACACAGAGAATATACTCATAAAGCGTGCCTATAATAACAAACGGTTAACTACTTTCCTGTCTGCTTGTAAGAGACCTGTAATACAATGTGTAACCTCCCAACCTCTCCAGGAGCCAAAAGATTAGAGAGGAGAACAATGAGGACTTGATGAGTTTGTTCTTCCAGAATACTTATACAGGATAATAATGTGTGAATGGAAATCATATATGAAGTCCCTGGGGACAACGAGAGCTGAGCACTTTCCTGTTTCAGCAGCAAACATACAATTCTAAAAAGGTTACAGGCAAACTTCATAGTCTACAAGCAAATAATCATCTAGAAATAAAATGTGAAAGGAAAAGACTACAAGCTACCTAACGGGTTAGTCCAGTCTCTGCTTTTCAAGACCAAGATGGGAATAACCGCTTCTACGTCCTGGTCACCTGAGGCTGGCTTAAGAGAACAGCTGAGCTGTGCTGTGAGAGTAAGTCCCATAGAAATTAATGGAAATTATGAAAAAACCATAGCCAACTGTTGGCTGA
Organism: Ranitomeya variabilis; assembly: GCF_051348905.1. Taxonomy (NCBI): domain Eukaryota; kingdom Metazoa; phylum Chordata; class Amphibia; order Anura; family Dendrobatidae; genus Ranitomeya; species Ranitomeya variabilis. Next base: position 995,842,313 of record NC_135232.1, on the reverse strand, counting down.
ACTCCCAAGTTGCAGAAACAACATAGCCTCGATTCATTTCTATGGGTGTTAGAGAGTGCGGCGCAACTGCACTTGGCCGTTTTTGTAGCCCTACCTCTGGTAGTCGGCTCCTGGAAGCACTTATTCCCATCTTGGCCATGAAAGACAGATACAGTGATAACCATGTACTGGTTTCATTAATGTTTTTTTCTAAAGTACATTCCATGTGATATCGATTGGGCAGGACTCAGCTCCTGGGACCACTATCCATCCAATTATTAGCACATATTTAGGTACCAGCTCTCCATTCAGCGAGGAGCACACAGTAGCCATCATTCTCCATCAAAATAATGGGCATTATGGTGACTGTCGTGTGCTCTTTGTTGTTAGTCTCTCTACTTTCAGACCAGTTAATTTTATTATATAATAATGGGCAAGCTGCACATCACTCTAACAATTATTTTGTTTTACCCCTGACGAATCACAAATGAAGGTGACAGTAACTACATGTACTTAGTGAATGCCAAGAAGAGAGAGCAGTTCCGATTCTCATCTCCTGCTGTACTATCTGTTAAACTACATACAGGCAGAACAGAAAACATGTTTCCCGTTCAGGACAGGCAAGTGACTGGGCAATGGCAGGTGCAATGCTTGTTAGAAATGGAGGGGATGGGAGTTCCAGTACATATGATGCTGTCAGAGTGTTAATAAATAGCAGCTACCCACTAAAAAGAGGTCAATAGCAAGTTACAGAGTTAGGGCAGTCCCAGGAAATGTTAGACTGGTATTTTTATTTGTAGCGGATGAGAGCAGAAAGACTGCGCATTTATTCTGGTTTTGTGTGAACGGACAGGTATACATCTTCCTGTAGGAATGCTCATAATTAATGTTCACACAGTGAAGATTCCAGTTACACTCACTATCTGATACTCCTGTTGAGTTGTTTTCAATGTTTCGCAGTATTGGCTAGCATGACATTTCTTTTCATAGCAATATTACTAGGACAGCAAGTTAAGTTATCAGGGAAATGGGCCAAATGCACAAAGTATATAATTGTGTACTGCCAATCAGTTCATAGACTCTGCGGAATCCCATGGAACCAAAGGTAATCATGCATGTACTCCACATTTTGGTAATATGTATCTTATGTACATTTGTGTTGTTTTATTACTTTAGTTATATACAATTGCATTAGTCTTACTTTTCTGTAGTATCCTGAAGTCAGGAGAGTCCTGGATTTCTGCCCCTTGTCTAAACCATTTGACATTAGCAGGAGGTGAGCCCTTTACCCTGCACTCCAGGACCACAACTTGACCTTCAGATGCTGTCAGACTCTGGAGCTCCTGGGAGAAAGATTATAGGTCAAACAAGGCAATGTGGTGCCCTCACTTTCCTGAACAGCTTCATGGTCTGCTCCGTCCGTGGAGTCAGAGGTCAAACTTCTCACAATAATGCAGTATTATGTATATTGTTCTCTGTAGTCTTTGTGTATGGATCGGGAGAGGAAGAAAAACCACATGAAGGTTCTAAACTCAAGCGTGTCAATAAATCAAGGACTATGTAACACTATATTGTTTAACAAATAGTGAGCAAGGTATGAAAGTTACGTGATCTACATGTTATTATACATGTCAAGGATGCCATCTCAAACAGCCAGACAATTAATGAGGCAACTCGCTTCCCACTGGAAAGGGTGAAAGAACTTTCCGGAAAATTAAGAGCACATGTTCTCATCTCCAGTATAGGAAAGATCTATATCTTGGTACCGTGTTAGCCAGTAGATAGAATAATATTTAGATGTGAGAGGTCTCAGTGCTTGATACCTTTTAATAGCAAACGGAAAAGATGGAAATAAATTGCAAGCTTTTGAATATGTGATTCTTCAGAATTTGTATTAGTCTATGCCTGATGAAGAGACCGGAGTAGTCCCAAAAGCTTCCAATTTGATACCATCTTCAGTTAGCGATTAATCAACCACTGAGGACTCTCAATTCTAAATATTTTTCCATTTATAGTACATTAACTTAAAGTTACACTACACTTAAAGGGAACCGGTGAGCAGGATTTATTCCCACCCCCGTCTCTAAACTATGGGAGCATGTAGCTCTTTCAAAGACAAGTCCAGGAATACCTTCACATGGTCAGTCGGTTCCTCTGTTACTGAGAAATCAGTGTTTGAATTGATAAGCAAATAAGGATAAAGCACTATGGTAGATCTGAAGCCTCTGTCACTTCAGCTCTATTCCTTATTCAACACCGCCTCTTCCTGCTTGCTTCAACATTCAGCATACAGGCGGTCAATCAGGAAGGAAGAGGCGGATCTGGGTGGGGAATAGACCTGGAGTGACACAGGCTTCAGATCTGCAGTACCTCTTTAGCTTAATTTGCATATTAATTGAAACACTGATTTCTCGGTAAGGGAGGAACAGACTGGCCATGTAAAGGTATTGCTAGTCACCTTTGAAAGAGATGCATATGTACAGTGGGGCAAAAAAGTATTTAGTCAGTCAGCAATAGTGCAAGTTCCACCACTTAAAAAGATGAGAGGCGTCTGTAATTTACATCATAGGTAGACCTCAACTATGGGAGACAAACTGAGAAAAAAAAATCCAGAAAATCACATTGTCTGTTTTTTTATCATTTTATTTGCATATTATGGTGGAAAATAAGTATTTGGTCAGAAACAAACAATCAAGATTTCTGGCTCTCACAGACCTGTAACTTCTTCTTTAAGAGTCTCCTCTTTCCTCCACTCATTACCTGTAGTAATGGCACCTGTTTAAACTTGTTATCAGTATAAAAAGACACCTGTGCACACCCTCAAACAGTCTGACTCCAAACTCCACTATGGTGAAGACCAAAGAGCTGTCAAAGGACACCAGAAACAAAATTGTAGCCCTGCACCAGGCTGGGAAGACTGAATCTGCAATAGCCAACCAGCTTGGAGTGAAGAAATCAACAGTGGGAGCAATAATTAGAAAATGGAAGACATTCAAGACCACTGATAATCTCCCTCAATCTGGGGCTCCACGCAAAATCCCACCCCGTGGGGTCAGAATGATCACAAGAACGGTGAGCAAAAATCCCAGAACCACGCGGGGGGACCTAGTGAATGAACTGCAGAGAGCTGGGACCAATGTAACAAGGCCTACCATAAGTAACACACTACGCCACCATGGACTCAGATCCTGCAGTGCCAGACGTGTCCCACTGCTTAAGCCAGTACATGTCCGGGCCCGTCTGAAGTTTGCTAGAGAGCTTTTGGATGATCCAGAGGAGTTTTGGGAGAATGTCCTATGGTCTGATGAAACCAAACTGGAACTGTTTGGTAGAAACACAACTTGTCGTGTTTGGAGGAAAAAGAATACTGAGTTGCATCCATCAAACACCATACCTACTGTAAAGCATGGTGGTGGAAACATCATGCTTTGGGGCTGTTTCTCTGCAAAGGGGCCAGGACGACTGATCCGGGTACATGAAAGAATGAATGGGGCCATGTATCGTGAGATTTTGAGTGCAAACCTCCATCCATCAGCAAGGGCATTGAAGATGAAACGTGGCTGGGTCTTTCAACATGACAATGATCCAAAGCACACCGCCAGGGCAACGAAGGAGTGGCTTCGTAAGAAGCATTTCAAGGTCCTGGAGTGGCCTAGCCAGTCTCCAGATCTCAACCCTATAGAAAACCTTTGGAGGGAGTTGAAAGTCCGTGTTGCCAAGCGAAAAGCCAAAAACATCACTGCTCTAGAGGAGATCTGCATGGAGGAATGGGCCAACATACCAACAACAGTGTGTGGCAACCTTGTGAAGACTTACAGAAAACGTTTGACCTCTGTCATTGCCAACAAAGGATATATTACAAAGTATTGAGATGAAATTTTGTTTCTGACCAAATACTTATTTTCCACCATAATATGCAAATAAAATGATAAAAAAACAGACAATGTGATTTTCTGGATTTTTTTTTCTCAGTTTGTCTCCCATAGTTGTGGTCTACCTATGATGTAAATTACAGACGCCTCTCATCTTTTTAAGTGGTGGAACTTGCACTATTGCTGACTGACTAAATACTTTTTTGCCCCACTGTATATCAGACGTTTGGTGAGAGAAATGATGCTGGCAGGTTCCCTTTAACCTTATCTCCTAGTAAGAATTATGACAAAAGCTGCATGAGTTCAGTTGCGGCTGCCAATAAAGGAGTTACAGATGTGATGGTTCAAAATTTACAAGACTTCCTCCCCAAATAAATCACCTTTACGGCAATAACAAAAATAGTTATTGTAATGATCCAGCAAAAAGTTTCATGTTCTAATAAGACCTGAATGCCAAGCAGCGTGTCTTGCACAAACGAGGCACTGGACGGCCTCCAGCTAACACTGTGCATGTCGTCCAGGCAAGTGGTGCTAGCATTAGGTTTTAGATCTGACCATCTTAGGCCTGATGATGAACGTTACAGACGAGAATTGGACGAGAACCTGCCAAACGCTGCCAAAATCCTCAATCAGGACAGGAAATTTTCTTTCATCAAGCAAATGAGTCAAAGCATGCTGCGAGAGTAATGCTGATGTACAGCACAAAACAAAGACAATACTTGTCCTTGAGAGTCCTGACCTTAATTTGCTCAAAAACTGGTGTCAAGATTATTTCAATTACCATAAAGCATTTTACTATTTGGATTCTATGTCATATAAAGTTTATAATTGGTGGGAAAGAAGGGATGGGCTTGAGGCTATGCAATCAACTGGCATTTACAGTCTTAAATTACATTTGTATTATATTTTACAGCTTTTCCTGTTGATTTGCAGGGTAACCAGCAATTCCTGTATACAGTTTTGTCCTTATATTCTTGCAAGTATAATACAGTAAGAACATGTATTTTATGGAACGTTTTTTACTGGATGGAAAGTTACATAGCAAAACTTGACTATGCTTCTCTCAACCAACACTGGCTGCAGCTGCGAGTAAAATCAGCACATCAAAAGCTCCGGATTGTTTTTGTCCTGTGTTTCTTTTGCATTACTTTTTGCAATCTACCCCACTTCCCTTTTCTCTATTACGATCTATAGCATTGTTTCAAAAACTATGAGGCAAGCTTTTCTGGCAAGGTTTACGGATAGAGTCTGATAGGGAAGACTATATGATGATCCTTCCAGATGCAGAAGATTTTCTACTATGGTGGCAAACGTTGCTGCATTTAATTTTTCACAAAAAAATTGTGAATTTTTGTGATTTTGCATTGCTCTTGTGACTTGAAATTTCGGTTTAAAAGTAGACATTGCTAGATAGACAAATAGGTCCAAGCCAGAAACATCAATTGCAACTCTCAATTCAATGGGGGCAATGGGTATGGGGAGGGTAGGGGTGATGTAAACATTGGAGAAACAGCTCTAGACAGAGGAATTTTCGCTAAAGATGTGCCAAATTTATGAAACATTGGTGACACTTTGGTCAATTTGACAAAAATATCAGCAGTGTAACCACCAGCAAATCTGACATTTTCCACTTATGATAAATTCCACCTTCTAGTTTATCTATATGAAATAATGTCATGGTTGAACTCATATTCTCTGAGCCCCAGTTATTCTACATTAATTCACATCAAGATATCAGGTTTGTTCTTGTAGAAAGTTATTAAGATTTAGCTATATAATTAAAAAGGAACTATAAAAAAAAACGCTCTTGTGTTACTGGGGTTGGAAAATCTAACCATACCCAATGATGTACGCGGGGCCTCGTCTCTGGCTCATTATTTGGCGTTACTCACACACTGCACCAAGATTTCACTGTATAAGCGGGATGTAAATCATTACATGATGTTTGAGTACTGGTACAGCAGTTGCCTTATGTTATCATTCTACAAATGGGAAGACGTCTCACTGGTTTATTTACTATGTTGTTCGATGGCGCTTCATAAATATGTCACATGGACAATAATCAGCCAATGATACAGAAGCGTGGATAGGCTGCAAACAATTTTATGTAGATAACCTTACATTCACCAGTTTACTAAATATAGACTGAGACTATTGGGAAATGTTACAGAAGCCAGCAGACCCCAGGAGCCAATTGTGCAATTGCAATTGTCATATCGACAAATGTATCATCCAACAAAAAGCAAAGCGACAAAAAGGCAAAGCAAATAAATATAGAAGACCAATAGTAAAGTACAAATCCATACCTTCGTAAAGGACGGAGGAGAGAATGTCTGGTAACCGGACCCGTCCTGTCGATACAGATAAGAAGTAGGGCTCTGGACCTGGGAGTGGATGTGACACGATTAGTAGCTCTGTATAGATTGGACAGTCCATAACAATGTATTATAAATAGTGATGAGCGAGCGTGCTTGGATAAGGTGTTATCAGAGTAGGCTCGTGTGCTAACCGAGTGACTGTGGAGTGCTCAAATACTATGTTCGAGATGCCGTGGCTGCATGTCTCGTGACTGTTCGACAGCAGCAACACATGCAGGGATTGCCTGTTTGACTCGAACATAGTATTAGAGCACACCGTAGACACTCTATTAGCACACAAGTGTGCATGGATAACACCTTGTGCGAGCATGCTTGCTCATCACTAATAACGAACCAAAGCAATCCCTATGTATTATTATGTGTAAGCTACTTACCTGTTGAACAGGAATAGATATCGGTTGCATAATTGCTGTGGTTATCCCACATTTTGGTGATGATGGTCCTATGGTCAGTGAAACAGAGGTGGTCTTCTTTTGAGCCCTGGAAGAACGAAGCTGACTTATGTTTGCAAAACTGGAATTATAATATATTGGTATCACGTGGGCAGGAGCTACAAGAGCCGCATATCACAAAAACAATACAGATTAAAGCAGCCTAGCAGAGGGAATCTTTCAGTAGGATCAAGAGCTTTCTTTTAAATGAAAAGTGGCTTTACCAGTCTGATGTGTAATAGCCGCTCTCTGTTTTCCTGATCTCACTGCAGAGCTGTGTGTGATTATACCCTAAAACATCTGCAGGCTCCTCTCAGCTTCAGCTTCCATCTCACAGGCAGACAGGGCTGTAATACAGCAGAGCTGTGAGAGCTGCAGCAAATGTGTTTGTAAGGAGACAAAGTTCAGGTCTACTGTTCTGTATTAGTTACATAACTCTCATTGGCAGGTGCATAACTAGAGTCCTATGGGTCCTAGTGCAAAATTTGTACCTGGGACCCCCCAACCCTGAATGATGGTCAAATATATGGGTCCTAGTAGCGGTCTAAATTCAGTAAGGACATGTGTTGCCTCCCTTCCCCTATTGTGCAGTAATGTCCCCCATCCTGGTACATATGTCCCCAAATCCGTGGCTCCATCCTGGTACACATGTCCCCTGTTCTGCTGCTGTTCATCTTCCGCTGTTCCCACACAACACTGTGTCTTTTTCTGTAGCCAGCAGCTGACTTCAGCGTACAAACAGTTGGCAGCGCATGACATCGCTCCATGTGCTGCTCATGCATTTCTGCTGAATGTGACCTCGGACGCACATCCAGCTGAAGTAGGCAGTGGCATCAGTGGACCCTCCTCCTGCACGGGCCCAGAGGCAGTTGCACCCTTTGTTACCGTGATCGTTGCTATCTTGCTCATGGGCACTGCCCCCTCATTTAAATAATCTCTGGAGGCAGATTCTCATGCAGATCAGTGTCCGGCCCAATATCTTAACAGCTTATTTGCATATTAAAAAACATGGATTTCTTTGAAATAAAACATCAGATAACAGATATCAAGGTATCATTTCATTCAGTTTCCTATGACCTACATGTCCATATAGACGGTTTAGGAGGATAAATAATACTGACAGATTCCCTTTAAAAAGACCCACTCCCTCCTAACTTTTTATTGGAGGGATGTTTAGTAAATAAAAAGTTTGGAGGGGGTACTTCTTTAATGATGCAGTATTGTTTTGCAGATGAATGGGTGGAGTCCAGCAACATGATAGTCAAAGAAATGTATAATTATGAGGGAAACCTGAATCTTGAACAACCAAGTCATTGACCCAACTGCAATGTGGTGTGTCAGCTTCGAAATCTCTATGAAAGTAAGGTCAGGGCCATATAGGGGAACCTTGCTCTAAGAGCTCAAAATATCCTCTAGATAATGTAGAAAAAAATATTCTGCTTGTTCAAACGCAAATTAAGTAATCCAAAGCGCCATGGGAATATCGGCGGGGGCCAGGGAGGCCTTCTTCATCTGCACAATTACTTGACATCGCTAAGATAGCAAGTGAAACTGAGAAGTGAGCACAGCCGGCAAGTTTATCATAATTTTCGCCACATGTCTGACTGGAGACATTTCTTGAGGAGGCACAGCATCTGAAAGATGCCCCAAAATCATTAAGATTATCATTAAGATGCTTAGTGAATCTCACCCTAGCGCTCCCTTCATCAAGAATGGAGTACAAAGCACCAGTCATGATGAATCGGGCCACAATGTCAGCAGAAACATGTCATTTCCAACAACACAAATGCATTTATAATAGTGAACCCTGTCCTGAAGGAGCTTCACTACCTTAGTGTGACTTCACATTACAACACAAGTAATAAATGTGTGAAATGTGTGCAGCCCGTATGTATTTTATCACCTCCTCATTCACCGAGGGCCGCACATGGACATTCCTGATAAAGGATTCTCTATCCACATTCTCACACTGAGAAGAGACCTCCGTAAATGACAGGCTGGTGATTAATCTCCTGACAGGAACACGGCCGCTCTTGCTCAGCATCCACTATTGAAGTTTCCGAATAGGTCTGACTGTAGACACCTGAATCATCACTGCTCTGCGTCTGATATTTACTAGGTCATAAGACTCTCCATTCAGAGACAGACCGCCCCGGGCTGGAAGAAAGCTGGTCACACCTGAGTCTGAAAGCTGGTCTATTCAGAATATGCTCGTGGCAGGGTGTTTAACTATTTTAATGCCAGAGACCTACTGTAGGTGACAAAGATTTAGGGTGGGCCATATAAAAACAACTATAGTTTATTAGTTTGATAAACTTTGCCCTTAAATGGGTATCCTCAGGTCTGGAGCTTATCCCCTCTCCTTAGGACAGAGAATAACTTCTCCCCATCTCTGTGGGTCCAACTGTTAGGACCCCCACCAGTCCCAAGCACTGGGTGCTATAGAGCCCAGTGTGAATGGTGTGAATGGTCGATCTTGTGCAGTGCTCGTCCATTCCTTCCAAATGGGACCCCGAAGTATAAGCCAATCGCTGCTCTCAGTTGGTCTTTGGCACTTCCATAAGAATGAATGGAGCTGCACTGTACATGATTGACCTCAGCGCCATTTGCACAAGGTTCTTTGGATCTCCTATTCTTGGGAATGGTAGGATTCCAGCAGTTGGAACCCCAACTTTTGGAAAGTTGTCTTCTATTCTACCAATAAGAGCAATTTTCCAGACTTGAGAAAACCAATTAATGGCAAATGTATGCTTGTATACTTGTGCCATCAACTCCCAATTTTAAAAATAATGGATCTGTCAGCTTGCTATCCTGCCCTAAGTAAAAGCAGCATATCACAGCTATAACATATTTCATGCTGTTTGGATACTAGGAGAGGACACATAGTTCGGTGTATGTATTAGGGGTGCAATTTTCCCTCACCCCTACATTGCTCACAGCAAAGATCTACAAGCCACTGTGTGTGCATGAATATATAGTAGCCTGCAGTGGCGTAACTTGAAACTCATGGACCCCGATGCAAAAGCTCTAACGGGGCCCCAAAATATTTTAAATCTTTAATAGCAATAGTCTTTTTCTATAGGTCAAAGGGACCTTTAGGGCCTCCTAGGCTCCAGGGCTCGGGCACGACTGCAACCCCTGCACCTGTTGTAGTTACGCCCCGGTAGCTTGCCAATCACTGTGCATGGGGCTTGGGGAGCGTTCCCATCATAAATAAACCAGACTCATTACCAGTGTATTCTTTCAGTAGTAAACAGTAACGTTTTGTATGGCATTCTGGCAAAAACTGCAAAAATTATCAAATTGATTTTTTTTCATTGGAGACAAATAGTGTACTCACTGCGGCATTGTTGCTTGTTTTGACTTGAAAGAAAAACTTTCACTTTCTGAGTCTGAAGAACTGGCCCCTAAAATGAGAGTAGAAACCTTTATCAGTAATTCAAATGTAGAACACATCAAATGGAAGTATGGTATATGAGAATTAGAAGTTTAAAATGTACGTAACTGAAATTCATTTGTTTTACATTTACAGTAAGGAGCTTTAATTCCCTGCGGATCAGTTGGGTCTGGGTCATGAGCTCTTCACTGACTGTGGCCAGTTTAAATCAGTTCCACTGAAATGGTTGGATTGGGGAGTGACCACGACCACCTGCCAAATTCATCAAGAGTGCCGGATTTGTTTGCCTGAAATGCTACTCCAGTCACTGCCGTTACTCGCAGCGCACAGAGGCACAGGTCACTCAGTTCAGTCAGTGGCGTGTGCCTCTCAATGAATTTGGTGCCTTCTACTCCCACAAGACTGGCATAGTGCGAGCATGCGCGTCACAAGTCTTGATGAATCGGCTCCTATGACTTTGTATTAGATCTCATTGCCACTATCGAATCCGTACTCCTCTTTGCGTGCACACTCAGGCAGGAGCTCGGTGCGCTTCCGAGGAGTCATTTAAGTGATTGATAAGGGTCTCAGAATCCTCAACGATCATGGGGAATTAATGAGCTTAAAAACATTTTCAAAGGTTTACTTACTCTTTAAGGCAAATTCAGAGAGAACACTTTGCTGTGGTATGGATACAGTATGGCAACCCTCCATCCCCCAACCCACTATGGCCTCATTCACACGTCCATGTTGAATTTATGTGCTCTATCAATTTTTTTCACAGATAGAACATACACCCATTATAATCTATGACACTATTCATATCTCCATGTTTTCACGGATCGTGTCTCACAGAGACAAGTCCGTTTTTTTCCGTTTTCACTGATAAGGGCCAATGCAAGTCTGGGTCCATGAAAAACAAGTACAGAGCACGGATGGCATCAGTGTATAATCCGAGTGCTGGTTGTATTGACATTGCAAAGGACAGGAGAAGCTTTGTTATTTCTTTGTTCATCCGTGAAAAGCCCTGGTGACACAATGATGGGAAAAACGGACACATGGATCATACACAAGGCATATTTACCACAAAATGTGTGTATGCCTTTTTTACGATCTTCTTAGCAGTGGTTAAAGGAGTTTCCCAAAATACTAAGATATCCTGATTGCGGGGTGTCCAACCTTACTATGGGCTACATAGTGATCCTGAAAATGGGGTACAGCAAAGCCCTGTCTGGATGAGGCAGAGGTCAGGCATGTGTGCAGTCCACTGCATTCACTTTCTATAGGACTGCTGGAGACAGTGCTTGTCCTTTATCGGTAGTCCTATGTCCAAGGAATGGAGAGGGGAACACATGCCCGACCTTCACTCCATTCAGTCAGGGCTCTGCAGACCTCACTGTTTTATCAGTAGAAGATTAGCACAGGAGGACTAGTAAACCTGCAGCCATGTTTATGAGCTTTATATAACCCCGCACCTACCACTGATTGGCAGTTTTCTGTGTACACTGTGCATAGACAGAAAGCTATCAATGAACGGTGTGGGCGGGATTATACAGAGCTCAGCATTCAGAGAACTGCTAGATCTGCAGCAGATAAAAAAAAGATTTTATAAAAACTGTAGCAAGCAGCAAAGGAAATGATACATGGCTGGAATCAGGGTCTCTGCCCCTACATCATGTCTCTCTCAGAAGGGGTAGCAAACACCTTGTGATAGTTTCCCTTTAATAGATAACATGGAAAGAGCATGCCTTATTTGTACCCCAGAGACTCATTATGTAATATCACAAAGATATCATACGTGTCTATAGTTATGGTAACCTACGTGGTCCTATTTCCTTCCAGTTTAACAAGTGAACATACTTTAAATTCAGAAATCTTTTAGCCTCCTGATACAAGTGTAGGAGATGCAAATATATGTTGCTTTTTCTTCCCCTCAACCCCCTTTAAATGTGTACAGTGTTTATTATTAATGTGTACATACACAGTGGCACTGCTACACATAAAGTGTATTGTCACCATGTACAAGAGTATTGCTACACCTTATACATACTACTCTGTATATTTATATAATGTTCACATGTATTGCACACACAGGTCGGTTAGGGAAAGTAAGTCCCAGGGCCCATTTTAGTGTTAAGGGTGTAGTGTCCATAATTAGCCACAAGAGGGAGGCACTATCTACTATATAATTGTCTAAGGGGTACTTCCGTCTTTCTGTCTGTCTGTCTTTCTGTCACGGATATTCATTGGTCGCGGCCTCTGTCTGTCATGGAATCCAAGTCACTGATTGGTCGTGGGTGGCAAAACGCCCACGACCATTGCCATGACCAATCAGCGACGCGCACAGTCCGGAAGAAAATGGCCGCTCCTTACTCCCCGCACTCACTGCCCGACGCCTGCATATTCCCCTCCGGTCACCGCTCACACAGGGTTAATGCCGGCGGTAACGGACCGCGTTATGCCGCGGGTAACGCACTCCGTAACCGCTGCTATTAACCCTGTGTGTCCCCAATTTTTTACTATTGATGCAGCCTATGCGGCATCAATAGTAAAAAAATGTAATATTAAAAATAATAAAAAAAACAAAAAACCTGCTATACTCACACTCCGTAGTCCGCCGAGCCGCTCTCGCCGGCCGCCATCTTCTGTTCCCGGCGATGCATTGCGAAATTACCCAGAAGACTTAGCGGTCTCGAGAGACCGCTAAGTCGTCTAGGTAATTTCGCAATGCATCCTGGGAACAGAAGATGGTGGCCGGCGCGAGTGGCTCGGCGGAGCTTCGGTGGATCCCAAGCGTTGGTAACCGCTTCCTGGATCCAGGCGCCAACGGAAGGTGAGTATATAACTATTTTTTATTTTAATTCTTTTTTTTTTTTAACTGGGATATCATGCCCACATTGCTATATACGTGGGCTGCGCAATATACAACGTGGGCTGCGCAATATACAACGTGGGCTGCGCAATATACAACGTGGGCTGCGCAATATACAACGTGGGCTGCGCAATATACAACGTGGGCTGCCCAATATACTGCGTGGGCTGCGCAATATACTGCGTGGGCTGCGCAATATACTGCGTGGGCTGCGCAATATACAACGTGGGCTGCGCAATATACAACGTGGGCTGCCCAATATACAACGTGGACTGCGCAATATACAACGTGGGCTGCGCAATATACAACGTGGGCTGCGCAATATATACCGTGGGCTGCGCAATATACAATGTGGGCTGTGCTATATACTACGTGGACTGCGCAATAGACTACGTGGGCTGCACATTATACAACGTGGGCTGTGCAATATACTACGTGGGCTGCGCAATATACAACGTGGGCTGCGCAATATACAACATGGGCTGCGCAATATACAACGTGGGCTGTGCAATATACAACGTGGGCTGCACAATATACTAGGTGGGCTGCGCAATATACCATGTGGGCTGCGCAATATACCACGTGGGCTGCACAATGTACAACGTGGGCTGCGCAATGTACAACGTGGGCTGCGCAATATACCACGTGGGCTGCACAATGTACAATGTGGGCTGTGCAATGTACAACGTGGGCTGCGCAATGTACTACGTGGGCTGCGCAATATACAACGTGGGCTGCGCAATATACTACGTAGGCTGCACAATGTACTACGCGGGCTGCGAAATGTACTACATGGGCTGCGCAATGTACTGCGTTGGCTGGGCAATGTACTGCGTGGGCTGCGCAATGTACTGCGTGGGCTGCACAATGTACTGCGTGGCTGTGCAATATACTACGTGGGCTGTGCTATATATTACGTACACATATTCTAGAATACCCAATGCATTAGAATCGGGCAACCACCATCTAGTAGTATATAGTTAGAATAGGAGGGGCACAGTGCATAAATATAGTGCAGCTTCCTGCTTTTAGTTAGTTGGAGTCAGGGCCTGAGCCCCATGCAGTTCACTGGGCTGCCTAGTCAGGAGTCGCTGTGCCCCGTAACGTTGAAGAAGGGGGGGCCCAGCATAGAACAGCTACAAGGGAGGATTCCTCCAAGAGGAAGACTGCTACGACCCATTACCGTTTTCTCCCATTAAGTGACACAAACAAATATAAAAATTGAAAACTTTTATTGGGAAATCTACACATAAAATTTCCATCTTTTAACTTTGGGTAAAATATTTTGGTCGCAGCTTAGAAAAACAGGCAATATCTGCCAACAAATTGGGGTGTAGGGAGATTAACTGCCTTCCGGACTCCCGGGCAGGTATCTTCACCACCAACAAAACTCCACCCTTCCGCAGCTGCGACTGAAACAAACCATACAAGAGGGAGGGAGGGTGGGAAACAGGTCCGGGTCCAGGGATCGGATGTGCTTCAGCACTTCCCAGCGCCAAGAGCAGGAGATAAGCTCCGCCCCCTCCACGGGGAGTTAACCCCATATTCCATTTTGGTCTCACTGGATGGGAGATCTGTTTCTAACACAGGGGGAAGGCGCAGCAGTCAGGGGACAGCAGCGTAAGCCGCAGTGTCCCAAAAAAAGAAAGGAAGCGCTGCGGATGCAGCTGAAGCAAGTCTGTCCCTATAGAGCAAGAAGACAGGTCAGCACGGTCAATACACATGAGATGTGGCAGATCTTTGCCTGTGCGGCAGTACTTAGAACCAGTGTGAAACGGTATAGGACTCCCCCATGTGAGGCAAGACCCTGGGCTGAATATAGAAAAGGAAAGGACAGAGCAGGGACAGAGATGGTTGTGCTTTATGAGTTACCCAAAGTGCCTGTAAGTGATCAAGCTGTGCTAAGTAAAGAAGTTATCGTTGAAGTTAACCCGGAGTGTGTCTCTTTTATTCCAGAGCCGTCTTTGAGGAAACCATCCCCGTACCGAGCAAGTCCAGATGATGCAGAAAGCCAGCGCAGAGGTAACGCAGCGAAGAATTGTGAACTTTTATGGGAAAGGGACCAGGGAGTCATACAAGGATTGCTGTCGGCCCTGGCTAACACTCTAGCATCCCCTGGCCCTTCCTACACAACAGAGCAGTGCATGGTGGGAGCGCAGATGACATTTCTACAATCAACTGAACTTGTAGGACACATAATTGACAGAAGAGTGGACAGGAGAGGACACAGACAGAAGAGCAAGAGCAATATCTGGACCCTTTGTACAGCTTATCATAATGTTCAATGCCACCTGCTTTGGGGGTAGAAGTGGGCCCTTCACCTCTTGGGTTCCTGTGCGTCTGCCCCCGAGAGTACTACTAAACCACTGTCTGTTTCCAATGGCAACCAACACTACAAAAAGATATGTAGGTGAACGGACAACATAAAATAGTTGAAAAAGCTTTTAAGTAGTTTGATCATTTTCTATTTCCAGATCTCGTAGTGTGAACTATGCAGTGTGGGTAAAGGTACCGTCACACTAAACGATATCGCTAGCAATCCGTGACGTTGCAGCGTCCTGGATAGCGATCTCGTTGTGTTTGACACGCAGCAGCGATCAGGATCCCGCTGTGATATCGCTGGTCGTTGATTAAAGTTCAGAACTTTATTTGGTCGTCAGATCACCGTGTATCGTTGTGTTTGACAGCAAAAGCAACGATACCAGCAATGTTTTACAATGGTAACCAGGGTAAATATCGGGTTACTAAGCGCAGGGCCGCGCTTAGTAACCTGATGTTTACCCTGGTTACCAGTGTAAAATGTAAAAAAACAAACAGTACATACTCACCTTCTGATGTCTGTCACATGTCCCTCGCCGTCCGCTTCCTGCACTGACTGAGCGCTGGCCGTAAGTGAAAGCACAGCACAGCAGTGATGTCACCGCTCTGCTGTTAGGGCCGGCGCTCAGTCAGTGCAGGAAGCGGACGCCGGGGGACGCGAATGTAAGTATGTAGTGTTTGTTTTTTTTACATTTTACACTGGTAACCAGGGTGTCATGATTCCCAATGGCAGGGACATAGGCAAAAACAGGACTAGCTCTAGGAAGATGGAATCTAAGCTGACCGCGATGCTGAACCTAACGCACAACTACCAGTGGCCGGGGAACGTACCTGCGTTTTATCCCTAGATGTCTCGCACCAGCCGGAGATCTAGCTACCCCTACTATAGGAAACACAGACCTGGCTTGCCTCCAGAGAAAACCCCAAAGTAATAGTAGCCCCCAACATATAATGACGGTTAGTTAAGAAGAAAACACATACGCAGTATGAATACAGGTTCAGCAAAGAGAGGCCCACTAACTAGATAGCAGAAAATACAAAAGTGGACTTCGCGGTCACCTCAAAACCCTACAAAATACCATCCTGAAATGACTTTAAACTCCGGTATCAACTCATGACACCGGAGTGGTCATTTCAGTTCACTAGAGCTTCCAGCAGCAAGATTCATATAAATGCACGCTGGACAAAAGATACAAATGATCAAACTTATCTGACTCAGCAGACTTGGAGCAGGTAGCAAGTAACAGAGGAGCTCTGGTAACATTGATAGCCGGCAAGTAAATGAGTGAGAAGCCAGACTATATAGGAAACTCCCATTTCCTGATGGGAACAGGTGCACTGGAGATAGAAGACAGAAGTCAACCAGTACCACCAGTAGCCACCAGAGGGAGCCCACAAACAGAATTCACAACACCAGGGTAAACATCGGGTTACTAAGCGCGGCCCTGCGCTTAGCAACCCCATGTTTACCCTGGTTACTCAGGGACCTCGGCATCGTTGGTCACTGGAGAGCGGTCTGTGTGACAGCTCTCCAGCGACCAAACAGCGACGCTGCAGCGATCGGCATCGTTGTCAGTATCGCTGCAGCGTCGCTTAGTGTGACGGTACCTTAAGAGACATAACACTGTATTGTGCGAACGTCGCCAAATCAGCGACTTGTCAGACCTCTAATGATGATCCCTTCTGATGACTCAGCCATGAGAAACATATTGTTAACAAGCCGAATTCCAGGAATTTGTAGGTATTTTACATAGGTAATTACTAAAGTTATAAAGAGCCCACAGGTTCAGTTAGTTCACCTCTTTCTTTAGTTTATTCCCATTGTTGGAATAATCGCAGCAGACAATGGAGAGTCGCAGGTTTCTTAAATCAATTCAGATCGTTCTACTGCAAAAGTGGCAACCAATGTGGTAATGGATGGAGTTCTCAATATTGCAAGGAAAACATAAGTGTTGGAATTCTCAGCTCTCCTAATATACAAGTTTTAGTAAATACTTGTCTTGTGAAAACATTCGTTAAGTCTTCATTGTTCTGTTCGTCCTGGGTGCTATTTCCCATTGTTAAAGATTATTTTTGATATACAGTCTGGCCCTGACTGCACAGGTCCAGATTGTGCAGGGACTTCCCAAATTGGTAACGCCTTGTTGTCAACGTATTCATAAATGTCTTGGAGTAATGACAAAGGAACGGCTCTGACGCGGCTATTTAATGGAGCGTGAGCAGACTCTTTTTCTCATTTAAATATGGGGCTAAAGCTGCTTTATCAGATCCTTTTCCATTTTTGCGTCTATCAAAATACAGGCCTCTTTGCTCTCATATTTTTTTTTCCATTGACGCTTAACAATAGGTCAGCTAAAACCGTACATCTGAAAAACAGATCAAAAACTAATGGAGAACAAATTTCTTGTTTTTTTCATCCATTTTTTGACGGATGCCCATAGACTTGAATGGCCGGTTTTGGAGATGGGGGAAGAACATAAATGGAACAAACACATGGATCCATAAAACAAACATAAAAAAATCCTGAGTTTTAAACCATACAGCACATGCATGAGAAAAAAGGTTATGCGAAAGCATCTTTAGGCTATGTTCACACTGGGCATTTTTGTGGCGTTTTTTTTCTGCAGCAAAACCTGATCTCTTGGCAGGAAAGAAGCTGCGGGAAAAATCAAAGGTTTTGCTACGTTTTTGGTGCACTTTTTGCTGTGGTTTGTGTGCATTTTTGTCATGCTAGATTCGTCTCTTGTGCATGCTGATAAAAGTTTAGTGAAAAAAAGAAAAATGTAATTCTGTTTAATCAGGTTTTGGCACAAAAAAACGCTGCAAAACCTGTTACCTGCGTTTTCTGGTGCGAATTTTCAGCGTTTTTTCACCGCTTTCAATGGGTGAAAAACGCTGAAGGAAGTGACATGCTCCTTTGTGCAAGAAACATGCAAAGCACAAAATCCTGATGACAAAAAAAAAACAAGCTGTCTGCATGAGATTTCTGAAATCTCAAAGATTTTGCTGGTACTGTAAAACGCAGCTGAAAATTTGCGTAAAAAAAATGCTGAAAAAACGCTTAGTCTGAACATAGCTGTAAGTGGGCATATAAAATAACGTTATTAATCTGCAGATATGGGTTAATCTGCAGGTTAATAGTGTTCTGATTCTGCACAGCACCGGCACCGAGAGCCCCTCTGCAGGGAGGAAATTAACTTTATTCTTCAGCCACGTTTGGCTCCTAGTCATGGAGTGGCGCCACAGCTATGTCAGTGATAACATCTACAAGGAGTTGGCACAGTCTCCCCATGTTGGCGTGGGTCTCCTCTTGGTCCTCCGGCTTACCTGCACACGCCAAGCACATACTGATAGGGAATTTAGATACTGAGCCTCAATGGGGATTATGTGTGCAGAATATGTTGGCTGTATATAAGCAAGCATAACAATGCCTTCCTAATAAATTACTTATGGTGTATTCTTTCTCAAGATTGCAAACTTAAACTGGGGTAGATGTAAATGGCCATAATCAGAGACTGAGGTGATAGAGGGAAAATAAATTGAATTGAAACAAAAAAAAAAAGGAATTTTGACAAAATTTCACTTTACCTTCAACAAAAACTTCTGCCGAAGACGTATCAGATCCAAGGGAATTCGACGCCACACAGGAATAGCGCCCCGTGTCCTCCTCAAAGGCTTCAGCAATGACAAGCACGTGAAGGCCGTCACCCTCAGAGGAGATGATAATGTCAGGCGAGTTATGCAGCTCTCTTCCTTCACAGAACCACCTGGAGACACAAAAGCATCCCAGATATTTAAAGTGGCCGGGATGGGAGGAGGGAACGGGATGGGTAGAGGCAAACAGTAGTCAGAGTCATATCAGACATAGGCAGTGCATGACAGATCGCCAATGAGTCACTGAAGAGATTGATCAATAAGTATGGGAATATAGAGCAGCTCGATGCGTAATACTTGGGAAGCCAGTGAGAAATAATCTTTATAGACAAGATAAGTGTTTATAAATCTAAGTGAGTGAGCAAAGGCAGATTAATGAGCTGTAGGACATACTATCTTCTGAGATGATTTACATGTCTAGACTCCAGATACACAGCCGCGTTTTCTACATGACCTTGTAGATGATAGGCAGCCTTGGCCGAAATACTAAAAACACATGCTGAGACTTGTAGTTATGAAACAGCTGGAGACTCTCAATATACATGACTGCTCTCTGATAATATAATAACATGCAATGCCCTAATCTTCAATTGTCTCCACAGGAATGGATGACCTCCCAATATCACGATAATGGCAACGTAATGACGGAATTGAGTCCATCCTCAATCATCTTAAAATCTCAGTACGGAAACACTACAAACTGCCAGAAGCCTGGTCACAATTTGTGTTAGTGAATCTCTGATTACAATATTATATCATTAGAAATCAGGCACAAGGATATTGTTGTGAATCAAACATGGATATAATGCAGCCATCTTCTCCTGCTCCACTGAAATGCATTTTGAACGTACATTGTACAAGTGTAGTGTTCCTTGGTCCTGGCCTCGGCTTCTTAAAACACAAGTGAAGAGCTGCTACAGTACTTAGTACCATCCCACAGTCCAAAAAAAATCACCTGGTTTATAGAACTGAGAAAAAAATAAAAATGCTTAATCTATTCCTATACAAAGATTCTTTAAAATAGGAAGGGTAATAGTAGAGTGCCATGAATAAGTAGTGTTTAGGGACCTTACCAATGTAATAAGATTCAAAAACACCTTATTAGGGTTAGGGCTCGTTCACACGACCGCATTTTGTGTGAAAAAAACGGGCAGCACAGGAATCAATTTATTCAATGGAGCAGTTTACATTCAGATTCAATGACCAAATGTGCTTGTGAAAACAATAAAAATAAACAAATTTAAGGAACGAACTAGTTTCTTCTGTGAATCGGAGGAGACTCACCTATTCATGTCTATGGGTGCGCAAAAAGAAATCAGATGTCATACAGAGCCACAGTATGGCATCCATTCTTTACGGATACATTGCAGTTCTGTAAATGACTAATAGCTGCTGCTGTAAAAAAAAACAGATTGTATACGGACTGCACACAAATGACAAGTCAGAAAAACAAATCTTTTTGGATGGAACTGAATGTTTTTTTTTTATAGTGTTATGTGAACCTACCCATATAGAGGTGGATATTGTTCAAATGCTAGACCCTATGTGTATGGTTAGCTTTATTGGAACCTGTCAGCATGTGTCTTCAAGTATGGAAGTCGTAGTATGGCGGTATAGGTGCATCTTTCTAAATAAAAATACCTTTTTTGTACACTTCCAAGAGATGTAGCAAAGAGTCCATATGCAGATCAGTCTGAAAGTGTATGGGGGAGGGTAGCGCTTGTCTACATTCATGAAAGAAGCAGCCTAAATAGTGTACATTGCAGTGAATGACCCCATAGCTTACCATTGGTCCGAGCGCAACCTGATGTTTTGTTGGATTGCACTCGCATTGAAAATACAGTCGCCTGCACCCGCCCTAATGTTAGGTGCACCCGACTGTTTTCTCTCTATCCGATAAAGGGACCAGTTATTCTGATAATTCTGATGACTCTGAGAAGAGTGGCATCAGTTTTCCCATATAAGCTGCTCACAGTAGCACGAGCAACATGCAGCCTGGCTTTGTTGTGATAAATAATGGCTACTTGGATACTTTCCAGCAGTACCACTGGCGCTACGGCCATGTAATGCCAAGGTAAAGTATTAATATAGCTGCAAATAAGGCTAAAAGGGGCCGGCTAACGTACATTATGCAACCCCATATGATAATGCCAGGAGTCGGATGGTCCGATGTTCCCTCGTGAAGGTCTCTTTAAGATGTTGTCCACGTGGTCTCCAGACCAATCTCCAACTATCACTGCATTCAATACAAAAGCGGGACTCATCGCTCAAGAGACTAGACCTCCATTACATCCTTCATTGATAACCTTTGAGGAAGGGCTGTTGAGTTCACAGCTGTGGGAGGAGTAAGGTGCCATTTTGTTGCAGTCCAGAGTAGTCACCGCTCACAGTGCGAGTTGTGGTCAGCAGCCTGACATTGTACTGCTCTCAGGCTACTGAGCCGTTCTCACCACTGGAAGAAGCCACTGCCGCAGGGCTGCTCTGAGCGGTGAGAACACTGTGTATGGTGGAGACTTTTTCCAGTGGGGAGAACACAGTTTGTTAACCTGGGATTAGTAGTACTATACCAGACTGCCGATCTGTGCTCACCTCCGCTGTTAAACTGCAGAGTTCAGAGCACAGCAGATAAATCATCACACTGCTGTGTTCTGAACACTGAGCACTGCTACATCAGCGTAGTTCTCATTCAGACATAGCAGAGCTGTGTATCTAAGCCCATCATGTGTGATACAGCCCGCAGAACCGCCGATCTATTCCAGCACATGGCAAGTAGCACCAACTAGCAGAATTGGCGCTGCCAACTATCTCTGCACTGTGCTCCTAATTTCCATATTTGTTTGACATTTTGAAAACGCCCAGCAGGGCAGATGGGAAGTGACATCACACACAGGCGAGCAGATCCCACCCTCATTTGCTGCAGTCATAATGCAAACTATTAGTATACTAGGTTCTCATGGCAAATTTCAGCTGCTGCTCACCCTAGTGTTTAAAGGCTGAAAATATGCAAACTTTTTAAATGGGAACCGGTCATGTAAAAAATAAAACAAAAAACACAACCTGCAAATGTGGAGTTAATCACAGGTTAATAGTGTTCTGAAGCTGCCGGTTGCCCGCACGGAGAGCCCTGCTGCCAAGAGGAAATTAACTTTATGCCTCCCGGCAGACTCCAGTTTTCAGTCATAGAGGTGGGCTGGGCAGCTTCAGAACACCATTAACCTGCAGATCAACACAATATTTGCAGTCTAAAACCTTTTTTTTTAATTATTATTATTCATGTATATATTATACCAATAAAAAAACAAGTTGATAAAAAAAAAAAAAACATTAATGCTTAATACCTGCTATTACTACCTCTTGTGGTTCCACAGTCTGACTGCTCTAACTGTAAAGAACCCTTTCCAATTTAGCTGCCGGAATCACCTTTTCTCCACTTGTAATGAATGATCACTGGTCCATTGTAAGGTCCTTGTAAGTAATAAGTCATGTGCTAGTCCCTAGTATTGACAACAGATGTATTTAAGGCCATAATGCACAAACACGGGTCCTTCATTGTCTTACGAGGACCTACATGAAGATCAAAAACAATTGACTGAAAAAGGACACAAAATTCAAAAACCATCACAGTAAAAAAGGCAGCCTTACTTACCAGCACCAGGTAACAATACAGTGCACTACAGGCCCCTATAATTAAGGCGGGGGCAGAATACTGATGGACAACCACTCACACACCTACCAGTCATGGAGGGAGTGACTGACGTGGGTTGTGAGTTTGCGGATTTTGGCCAAAATATTGACCAATACTTTGCATATTTTATACATTTTTTTGCTAATGATTCACGTTTTTCTGCAGGGTGTAACCAGGCCCTTTAGTGTTGGCTGGGTGAGAGGGGGTGCCTGTCCCTGTGGGGTGCACTTATGTAGTGCCTGATCTAATAGTATTAGCGGCACTAATCGGCTGTAAGCCAGACACAGAATTACTCGTGTGCATTAATAATACTAGGCGACTACTCCCTTGGTCGGTGTGTGAGCGGTTTCTCATCAGTGTCCTACTCCTGTGCTGCCCCCATCTTTATCCTGTAGCGCTTTGGTATTGTGACCCGCTGTTGGTGAGTGAAGCTGCCTTTCATCTGTGATTTTTTTTAATTTCATGTCCTTTTTGGGGGATTGCATTAGCAGAACTTGGGGTTACCTGCTATGTTCTCAATGTGCAGCTTACAGCTCGTCCGTCTTGGTTTTGCAATTTCAATGCTCACTATTATTAGGCTGTGGATACTCACCTGGACCAAAATATACACAAATATTCTATTAATAGGTGACCAGATACACGTGGTTTCAGCATTCATAACGTAACATATATTGTTTGATATTTTCTCTGCTTGGCATGGCGGTATAGTCATCATTTTATCTCTGTCATTTTCCTTTGAAGATTTTGTTAATAAGATCCTTGAGTCACAGCAAATACAAATAGATCATTCTCACTAATCAATCACTGGTTGGGACACCTCCAAGAAACACAGGCTCCATGCCAGAACATCTCAGACCGAAATGACTGGTCGAGCGAGAGCAGAGAGGATCATGAACTTGCCCTAGTGTGAACAGAGGGCTCTTTGGTATCATTTCCTTCAGGGGCAGTTCAGTGGCAGGGGCTGATTAACGTTCCACTGAATTTCAGAATTCACTAACACGTATTTTGCATTGTACAGTTGTGATACGTTATTTATGCCATCGTATATGCTTGCCCAAATAAGTATTACGATTCTTAAATGACAAATGTGGCTGATAATGTCTGATTCTTATGTAATGTCAGGATAAAGCTATAGGGGGTTACTGAGGGGGTTTCTCTTCTGTGTCAATTTTCTTTCTGCTTCATCATGAGTTTATAACTCCCAACTAAATACATGTATCACCTATTCACAGGATAGGTAATAATATAATCACTGGGGGTCTGACCACAGGCAACATCACCGAACCTGAGAACAGGGTTCCTACCGAAGATTGATACTGTGAATGTGTGTTTTATCACAGCAAAGGGATAAGAAACACAGCGTGGCATCACTGTGGCCCATATGCAAGAAGAAGCGATGGTACCTCTGAAGAGCATTGCTCCTAGCGCAGTGCAACTTACAGGAAATATACTATTTATCTTCTATTCTCTCCATTTGGTCAGATGAAGGTCCAGACTGTGGACCGAACGTTGCCCATATGTCTAATATTGGATTGTATTAAGAACAATAGCTTCAGCATACCGACGTGACGAGTTCTTCATCCTTAATCTATACACAGAGTGGAATCCTACTCAGGCACCCGTGAAAAACCAGGAGTGTCCTACAACCAACACAATTGACTTTGCTTTTGTCATTATTTGTGTACTGTGACATAACCAACTTTATTAGTCATGTGCAGAGACATTTCTGATCACTAGGCCTGTATTGTGACTTTTATGAGATTATTCCTGTGCAGTGCCATCACTATGTCTGCGGGGACCCAATGGTTCCTCTGCTTTATAGATAGATACAAGCACTATGAACTGCATAAGAAGTTGGAGAGCCAGGATTCCTACCACCAGGAGTCATTACTAAATCATTAATAGCATCCTATTAAGAAAGGTTCACATTGCAGCAGTCTAAGTGGAAGATAACATGAAACTCACCATAAGACTTTCACACAAGCGAGGCATCTTGGGTTTGAATACAAAACACAGCTTCCTAAATCCTTTAATCCCCAAAAATCATTATCCGCCTCATAAGAATAACAGCATCATATAGTATAGGAATACAAATATGGTAGAAATGCCATACGCACTTACAACTTAAATCTGTGATGCCTACGTCTCACAGTGTGTTGCAACTGAATGACGCAAGATTGATATTGTATTGCACTCACAGAGGATTGTCTACAACTTCAGCAAACTATCACATGTACAAAGTATTAAGGTCTGTACAAAAAAAGTTTGTATTCACTGACAGCAAGGGAAATTGAAGATAAGGTTGCTATTAAGTACAGTTGTGTGAAAGTGTTTGCCCCCTTCCTGATTT
Organism: Ranitomeya variabilis; assembly: GCF_051348905.1. Classification (NCBI taxonomy): domain Eukaryota; kingdom Metazoa; phylum Chordata; class Amphibia; order Anura; family Dendrobatidae; genus Ranitomeya; species Ranitomeya variabilis. The sequence goes on along the minus strand of NC_135232.1, from coordinate 995,817,397 downwards.
CCTATTCTTTTGCATGTTTGTCAAACTTAAATATTTCAGATCACCAAACAAATTTAAATATTTGACAAAGATAACACAAGTAAACACAAATTTAAGTTTTTAAATTAAGGTCTTATTATTAAGGGACAAAAGAAATCCAAACCTACAGGGTCCTGTGTGAAAGAGCGATTGCCCCTTAAACCTAATAACCAGTTGGGCCATCCTTAGCAGCAACAAGTGCAAGCAAGCGTTTGCGATATCTGGCAGTGAGTCTCTTACAACGCTCTGGAGGTATTTTGGCCCACTCGTCTTTGCAGAATTGTTGTAATTCACCTACATTGGAGGGTTTACGAGCATGATCCGCGCTTTTTAAGGTCATGCCACAGCATTTCAATCGGATTAAATTCAGGACTTTGACTAGGCCACTCCAAAGTCTTAATTTAACCTAAGTGCGCTTCTGTTTGAGGTCACGAACAGATGGCTGGACATTCTCCTTCAGGATTTTTTGGTAGACAGAAGAATTCATGGTTCAATTTACCACAAGAAGTCTTCTAGGTCCTGAAGCAGCAAACAACCCCAGACCATCACACTACTACCACCATATTTTACTGTTGTTATGGTATTCCCTTTCTGAAATGATGTGTTACTTCTAAGCCAGATGGAATGGGACATACACCTTTCAAAAAGTTCAACTTTTGTCTCCTCAGTCCACATATTATTCTCTCAAAAGTCTGGGGGATAATAAAGTTGTTCTCTGGCAAAACTAAGACGAGCCTTCATGTTTTTATTGCTCAGTAGTGATTTTCGTCCTGGAACTCTGCCATCCAGGACATTTTTGCCCAGTCTCTTTCTTAGGGTGGAGTCATGAACACTGACCTTAACTGAGGCAAGTGAGGTCTGCAGTTCCTTGGATGTTGTTGTGGGGCCTTTTGTAACCTCTTGGATGAATCATCAACGTTGTTCCTGGAAAGTTCACTACTGTTCCATGTTTTTACCATTTGTGGATAATAGCTCTCGCAGTGGTTCGCTGGAGTCCCAAAGCTTTAGAAACTGTATTATAACCTATTTTAGACTTATAGATCTCAATTACCTTGTTTCTAATTTTTTGCAGAATTTCTTTTGATTGTGGCATGATGTCTAGCTTTTGAGGTCTTTTGGCCTACTTCACTTTGTCAGGCGGATCCTATTTAAATGATTTCTTGATTTGAGAACAGGTGTGGTAGTAATCGGGCCTGGGTGTGGCTAGGGAATTTGAACTCTTTTTCCCAAAGATGTGATAAACCACAGGTAATTTATGTTTTAAGGTGGGGGGGCAATCACTTTTTCACACAGGGCCTTGTAGGTTTGGATTTCTTTTTCCATCTAATAATAAAAGACCTTCATTTAAAAACTTCATTTTGTGCTTAGTTATATTATCTTTGTCTAATATTCAAATTTGTTTGGTGATCTGAAACATTTAAGTGTGACAAACATGTAAAGAATAGGTAATAAGGAAGGGAGCAAACATTTTTTCACACCACTGTATATATATAAATATATTTGAGAAACTTCTGTCTGGATCAATGGATATCAATAGGCACATGTAATGCAAGAAACCGATCAATAGCCCCCCCCCCCCATACACCTTAAAGGGATGTTGGCCAAATGATTCAGCTGATATTTCTGCTGGCAGCTATTTCGGCCATGCCTCACATATACAGGAGCATTTCTGTGTTTTCAGTCTTTGTCAACGGCTTATCTCAGGGAAAACAAAAAGATAGTAAGATCAAAATATCTGACATGCTGGATCCTTAAGCAGGTTCAGCCGATGTTTTTTCAATAAGTATGGGCTTACCATGTGTACAGAAAAAAAACATCTGCCAATCACAATGATTATTACAGCATCTGAAAAATATCTTAAAATCAAATGTAAGGAAGTGTTTACATTTTTGACTTTTAGCGTTAAATGACTGCTGATCCTCTATATGGATGCTGATGGATGGTCGTTTAATGGCTTGTTTAGACAGACTGACTGCACTTCCCATGTGCACCAAACAATCATTAATAGATTGCTTTGTGCACCTAAAATAATATTGTTCTCAGTAGCACATGGCCAGTTTACACAGGATGAGTTTTGGCATTTTTTTATGTCATGCTCTGTTTTATAACTAAAATGTAGTCATTTTAAAATTTTTCACTGGCCACTGAAGAATTTTTTTAGACTTGTGGGGTCCGATTCATCAAAGCTTTTATGCCAGAATTCTGGCATAAAAGCTTTGTAAAGTAATAATCTTTATTTTTATATAGCACATCATATTCCGCAGCGCTTTACAGTTTACACACATTATCATTCCTGTCCTTGATGAGGCTCAAAATCTAAATTCCCTATCAGTATGTCTTTGGAGTGTGAGAGGAAACAAGAGTACCCGGAGGAAACCCACGCAAACACGGAGAGAACATACAAACTCCTTGCAGATGTTGTCCTTGGTGGGACTTGGTGGGACCCAGGACTCCAGCACTGCAAGGCTGCAGTGCTAACCACTGAGCTACCAAGTAAAGTAGCAAAATTTTGGCGCAAGTCAGAATTGCACCAAAATGTGTGACTTTTGCCATTTTCAAGCCATTAATCCCAGCTCTGTGAAAATGGGCAGAGATGGGGTGGGGGTACAGCGAGATGCCACAGCTTGTTTAATTCATGACGAGCTGTGGTATTCTCTACACCAGAAATCTCACTCCAGTACCTGACTGGCATAAGGTTTTTAGCATGGCACATGGAGGTGCATCCCACTCATCAGACGCTCCAGATTCATCAACATGGGCAGGCTGAATCAGAAGCGTCTGACTCCAGCATACGTCCTCATCAAGACTGACAAGAACAACATCGGTTTTGATTAATTGGGTCCATCCTTCTTGTCCTTTTAGAAAGAGTTTTCAGCTGGCTCATTATTATTGGAGGCAGGATTACAATGACAGGTAACACCTCTGTGCACAGCTCACAACAGGATCCATCAATCACAATTGGCAATGTCACACCTGACCTTAATGCCATCACTTCAATTACCTTTCTACACGGGAATCTGTCACCCCAAAATGGCCTAAAAACTGCAGTCACCAGCATCAGGGGCTTATCTACAGCATTCTGTAATGCTGTAGATAAGCCACCGATGTATCCTGAAAGATAAGAAAAACAGGTTATGTTATACTCACCCAGGGGCGGTCCTGGTTCTGTTCGGGTCCGATGCATCTAGCCTTAGTTTATAGGCCGTTCTTGGGGTGACAGATTCCCTTTAAATGATCGAATACAAAAGATAAGGTCTAAGTCTTTTCATTGCTGCTAACGTACATGTAAATTTCCCCAAAACAACAGGAAGTTGGTCTAATATATCTACAGTGGCCAATGTAAAAATTGCTTTATTTCTCATTTTTATTTTTATTTCAGACTGATATGGAAAAAAAATTGCCAATATTTATTTTAAAAATACACTTAACAAAAAAAAAAAACAAAAAACCTGATCTAAACAATAGGTGATTTTCTGATGACGCATGCCTCTTCAGATTTCTAAGAATGTTGTTGCTCAAAGTTCAGAACTGCAGAAAGATAATGTTTGGTGTATGTAGCTGAAATGTCTGCTGCTGAGCACTGTTTGGGCCTTTGCTGGGATTTCATGCATTGAGGGGGTATTAGAGAGCTGCTGCTTACACAGTCTGGGAAAGATATTGGCTCACACATTGATTACATACACCATACATTCTAAAAGTTCTAGAGAATTAAAAAGGAAACATGATTTTCAGTTATTATATATGGACTGATGGCTTTTAGTGAGTTAATACTAATAATTAAAATGGATTCCATTTGCATTATAAGAGTTAAATGGTGCGACTAACACTAAATTCTAAGCTATACTCCTGGTGACTGGAGAATAATGTTATTTATCATTAACCACTAAATTGTTCAGTAAATGCAATATAAAGCTATTTTAGGATAATTGAAAAAACAGTGCTAGTTGTGGGCTTCTTCGAAATGTCCAAGGGATCTGAACTTAGTAGCAAGACTGTAGAACCGACCAAGAAAAACAGACAGTGAAGTCAGTGCTTGTAGAGAAAGGCTTTTCAGCTACTGGAAGTTCATGGTGTCCCAGGTGAGACCTTGGAAGCTCTCGGCCTGCGGATATACAATTTACTGGTTTTGGACAATGTTATATTACCGGATTGTACAGATATGGATTTCATACTGGCTTAATGATAAATTATAAAGACCACAGTATGTTCAGAGCTCTCCCGGAGATTTAGAATATACCTGGACAATGCCTAACTTTACTACTGTGTGCGCCAGAAGGGCTTCATTTGGCTAAGATTCTGGTGGGCTTTATTCACACAGATACATGAAACGTGTCCTGCATGAGAAAGGGTTCAAGTGAGAGGCCAAAACGTCACATGTATCTGTGTGAATAAAGCCCACTTTTATCACCTATTTCCATTGGAGCGCTACTTCAAATCTATTTTTTTTTTACATTTGGACATTTGGAATGGAAGCTTCTTGGCTGGTTTCATGCAGAAGTATTACCCCCACAACAGTAGGACTGTGGTGTGTGTATACACTGTATATATACACTCACCGGCCACTTTATTAGGTACACCATGCTAGTAACGGGTTGGACCCCCTTTTGCCTTCAGAACTGCCTCAATTCTTCGTGGCATAGATTCAACAAGGTGCTGGAAGCATTCCTCAGAGATTTTGGTCCATATTGACATGATGGCATCACACAGTTGCCGCAGATTTGTCGGCTGCACATCCCAAAGATGCTCCATACAAGGCAGGATGGATCCATGCTTTCATGTTGTTTACGCCAAATTCTGACCCTACCATCCGAATGTCGCAGCAGAAATCGAGACTCATCAGACCAAGCAACGTTTTTCCAATCTTCTACTGTCCAATTTCGATGAGCTTGTACAAATTGTAGCCTCAGTTTCCTGTTCTTAGCTGAAAGGAGTGGTACCCGGTGTGGTCTTCTGCTGCTGTAGCCCATCTGCCTCAAAGTTCGACGCACTGTGCGTTCAGAGATGCTCTTAGGCCTACCTTGGTTGTAACGGGTGGCGATTTGAGTCACTGTTACCTTTCTATCAGCTCGAACCAGTCTGCCCATTCTCCTCTGACCTCTGGCATCAACAAGGCATTTCCGCCCACAGAACTGCCGCTCACTGGATTTTTTTTCTTTTTCGGACCATTCTCTGTAAACCCTAGAGATGGTTGTGCGTGAAAATCCCAGTAGATCAGCAGTTTCTGAAATACTCAGACCAGCCCTTCTGGCACCAACAACCATGCCATGTTCAAAGGCACTCAAATCACCTTTCTTCCCCATACTGATGCTCGGTTTGAACTGCAGGAGATTGTCTTGACCATGTCTACATGCCTAAATGCACTGAGTTGCCGCCATGTGATTGGCTGATTAGAAATTAAGTGTTAACAAAAGTTGGACTACTGTCTATAAGATTACGTTAGGGACTGAGCAAGGAGTTTTCTGATCTGTATTTCCACATTTTTGCAGGTTAAGACTTTATGAAAAGAGTCGACCACTTTGGATAATCCCTACCTGTTAGAAGGGTCATTTGACAATAAGTTCATTTCTAAGTGTCCCCCAGCTGGTACAAATCACCAACAGGTATAATCTTTGTGGTAACTATAACGCCATTTACACTGACTGTAAATGGGCTGCCGATCAGCTTACGTACAAGCAAAATGCTGGATAATGGGGTGAAATGATCTTTCACTAAGTCTATGCACACTTATCTATTGCAGAGCAATCAGTAGGTATCGCTTACCATGGCCTGCCTGTGTAAACAAACTATGAACCAACCTCCGTTCAGTAAATTGTTTCTGATCGAAGATCGTTTAGTGCCGTTATTATGTCTGTGTAAATGGATACTTACTGATGTACCATATATAGTCGTGTATAAGCCGAGTTTTTCAGCACATTTTTTTGTGCTGAAAACGCCCCCCTCAGCTTATACACGAGTTAATTGTCCCAGAAAGCCAGTGGGTGAGGGGAAGCGGTGAAGCAGCGGTCATAGAGGCAGGAGCCGGTGGCTGTGGCTAACACCTGTGCCGCTGCTAAAGAGAAATTAATATTCATTTCTCTTATAGCGTGCACAGTGACACCCGCAGCCACAGCCGCTGGCTTCCAGAAGACATCCTACTCACCCTCCAGTGTATCCTCGCAGCATCTCGTTGCTCCCGGCGCCCTCGCAGCATCTCGTTGGTTCCGGCTTCCTGCAGCTCTTCCGGTGCTGAGCGATCACTTGCCACCGCTCATTAAGGTAATGAATATGCACGTGTCTCCACTCCCATAGGCGTGGAGGGAATATTCATTACCTTAATGAGCGGGACCACATGATCGCTTGGCAGGAAGAGCTGCTAGCGCCGTAATAAGGTATTGCGAGGGTACGCTGGAGGGTGAGTAAGATTTTCTGTGGAGAGAATCCAATCTACCCGAAGATTTCATCCATGATAAGTTTATGCTTAAAACATACAACACTGCCCTTCACCTCTCCAAACAAATCTATTTTCAACACCCTCATCACCTCACTATACAATAACCCGAAACGTCACTTTGACACATTTCATTCCCTACTCAACCCAAGAGTGCAGGCCGTAACCACGGATCTCCACGCTGATCATCTGGCCAATTATTTCAAAGAAAAAAATTGACCATATCTCACAGGAAATTATCTCCAAATCCCCTCATACCATGCACTCTCCTCCCTCCCCCACTGCATCTAGCTCACTCTCTGACTTTGAACCAGTCACAGAAGAAGTAATCAGGCTCCTTGCATCTTCTCGCCCGACCACTTGCACCAGTGACCCCATTCCATCACATGTCCTCCAGTCCATTTCCCATGCTGTCACCACCCACCTAACAAAAATATTAAACCTCTCTCTCTCTTCTGGTATCTTTCCCTCCTCATTTAAGCATGCTATCATACATCCATTACTTAAAAAACCATCCCTCGGCCAAAACTGTGCCGCTAACTATAGACCTGTCTTTAATTTTCCCTTCATCTCTAAACTCCTGGAACACCTGGTCCACTCCCGTCTTACCCGCTATCTCTAAGATAACTCTTTTCTCGACCCTTTACCATCTGGTTTCCGCTTTTACACTCTACTGAAACTGCCCTTACTAAAGTCTTTAATGATCTACTAACAGCTAAAGGTCACTGCTCCCTATTAATTCTCTTGGATCCCTCTGCAGCATTCGACACTGTAGATCATCGGCTCCTCATCACTAAGCTCCGCTCCATCAGCCTCAAGGACACCATTCTCTCCTGGTTCTCCTATCTGTCTGACCGCTTCTTCACTGTATCTTTTGCTGGCTTCCCCTCCTCTCATCTTTCCCTTACTGTTGGAGTTCCTCAAGGATCGGTTCTAGGCCCCCTCCTCTTCTCTTTGTATACTGCCCCTATTGGTCAATTAGTAGATTTGGTTTCCAGTGCGATCTCTATGCTGATGACTTCCAATTATACACCTCTACTCCTGATATCACGACTGCCTTTTTAGAAAATACTAGTGATTGTCTTACTGCTGTCTCTAACATCATGTCCTCCCTCTATCGGAAACTGAACCTGTCAAAAATTGAACCCCTTGTGTTTCCTCCCTCTACTAATGTGCCTATGCCCGACATTGCCAGTTCCGTGTGTGGTTCCTCCATTACTCCCCAGCAACAAGCCCGCTATCTTGGGGTCATACTTGATTCAGAGCTTTCATTCACCCCCAAATCCGATCACTGGCTTGCTTGTTATCTGCACCTCAAAAACATTTCTAGAATTCAACCCTTTCTTACTTTCGACTCTGCAAAAACTCTCACTGTTTCTCTTATTTGTTCTCGTCTGGACTACTGTAACTCTCTACTAATTGGTCTCCCTCTTACCAAACTCTCCCCTCTTCAATCTGTCTTGAATGCTGCAGCCAGGATCATATTCCTCACCAACCGTTACACCAATGCCTCTACCTTGTGCCAGTCATTACACTGGTTACCCATCCACTCCAGAATCCAGTACAAACTTATTACCCTCACCCACAAAGCACTCCATGGCTCAGCACCACCCTACATCTCCTCCCTCATCTCAATCTACCACCCTACCCGTGCCCTCCGTTCTGCTACTGACCTGAGGTTAGCATCCTCTATAATCAGAACCTCCCACTCCTGTCTCCAAGACTTTTCACGTGCTGAGACAATTCTTTGGAATGCACTACCCAGGTTAATACGATTAATCCCCAATCCACACAGTTTAAAGCGTGGCCTAAAATGCATTTGTTCAGACTGGCCTACCATCTCAATGCTTTAACCTAATTATCCCTGTGTTGCCTATTCAAATTTTTTTTACTATAACCAGGTTCCTCGCATCGTGTTCTCACATGGATTATGCATTTAATAGCCCTCTGTGTCTGTATTGTTACATACTTAGGCTGATAACTGGTTCATGCAGCATTACATGAACACCCTATTTTTACACTATGGCTGGTCCGAACAACTAAAGCAATTGTTACCATCCACCTTTTGTGTCTCCCCTTTTCCTCATAGATTGTAAGCTTGTGAGCAGGGCCCTCATTCCTCTTGGTATCTGTTTTTATCTATGTGCTTATTGTTATGCTGTAATGTCTATGGTAAATACAAGTCCCCTCTAAAATGTAAAGCGCTGAGGAAAATGTCGGCACTATACAAATAAAACTATTATTATTATTATATTCATACAAGGACGGGGGAGGGCACACCTACCAGGACAGCTAGGGGGGCCATGCATACCAGGACAGCTACGGGGGGAGCCATGCATACCAGGACAGGACGGAGGGAGCCACGCATCCCGGGACAGGACGGGGGAGCCACGCATACCAGGACAGGATGGTGGAAGCCACACATAATAGGACAGGATGGGGGAGCCATGCATACCAGGACAGCTACGGGGGAGCCACGCATACCAGGACAGCTATGGGGGGAGCCACGCATACCAGGACAGGAAAGGGGGAGCCACGCATACCAGGACAGCTACGAGGAGCCATAGATACCAGGACAGGGATGAGGGGACAATGCATACCCGGCTTATACTCGAGTTAATAAGCCTACCCAGTTTTCAGTGGCAAAATTAGGTGCCTCGGCTTATATTTGGGTTGGCTTATACTCGAGTATATATGGTAAGTCTTCAGTCTCCTGGCATAACGACCAGAAAGAAGTCAGGTTAGGCATTGCATTGTGCCTATTTAATTCAATCTGTGGATGTGTAATGTAGGACTAGGACAGGATCGGTCCCCCAGAGCAAGAGATGTACGTTGTAGTTGTTCACCTCGACATGCTGTAACTGTTCTAGTCAAAAACTGAAGATCCTGAACAGAGTATCTAATAGTATACCTATTATTTCTTAATCTGGATATAAAAAATGTATCTAGTCTTTAGGTCTAATTTTAACATGTTGTATGCAAGAAAACCTGAGATCCATTCAAAAGTGTGAAATTTTTGGTCTGTACGCGTAAGATAATACATTCAACTTTATTTCCCTAATGAAAAAAATGTATTTAAAAATTTTACAAGACTCCTTTTGGGAAAGAAAAATGGTCTTCAAAACTTCCCATTCTGTGAGATTTCCTGTTTGAAAAACATTCTTTGCCTCAAAAAACTTTTTAGGCTGTGTGCACACAATGCGGATTTAGTGCGGATCCGCAGCGGATTTTTCCGCTCAGAAACGCTGCAGATCCGCACTGTGATTTACAGTACAATGTAAATCATTGTAAAAAAAAAAACTGTGCAGATGGTGCGGAAAAATCAGTGCGGAAATGCTGCAGATTTAAAAGAAGTGCATGTCACTTCTTTTGTGCGGATCTGCAGCGTCTCTGCACCCTTCCATTATAGAAATCCGCAGTGGGAAAAACTGCAGAAAATCCGCACAAAATCCGCATCAATTCCGCGGCAAATCCGAACAAAAACCGCAGCAAATCCACAGCTGAATAGAAATAAGCATTTAGTAGTGGTTTTTGAGGAAAATTCTGCATGAAAAAAACTGCGTGAACATAGCCTCACAGATCTTACAATGGGTCTAGGATTTTTAAGTGTCACCTCTGGTAACTCTATCTAGGTGTGTCCCAACACGATATGGACAGTCATAATAATTCTTTGGCAACAATAAGGTGTGAAGTCAATAGGTCCTCGTGAAACTGTATATTTTAGGGCAGCTGACAAGGAAACTGTTGAAGGATTTATACTGCACACTGTAATGATTATCACTGACGGGGTTTGCAATTTGACATGCCAGTGTAAGACAGGTAGTGGCCTGCTGGATACTCCTTATACAGCATTAGAAATAACATGTAGAAAGCTAACAGCCACTGTACGTATCTTCTGTAAAGCTCATTAAATGTAATGTTTGTCTCGTGTTTCTACACCAGAAAAAAAAACCTTCTTTTTTAATGTAAAAAGATACTATACAGGATAAAAGAATATTTTCTAGTGACGGCGTACAAGCCTAAGCTTGCTCGTTATACCGGGCAGATTTTATGTCTGCCATGATGACTTTTTAAAATAACTTGGAATTTGTCTACAGAACATATGGAATGATCCTCTACCGTATCACATAACGAATTCTTCAATTTGACACCTACGGAGCAGAGGAGGATGGCAAGCCAGCCTGTACACCCCAGAACCTTTCTGGTGACTCTACTGGTGGGGGAAGCAATCTGACCTGCTTGTTTCTCTTCATATTTAAAGCACACCTGCTACTTCCAGACTTTTTTATAGGTTACTGTGTAGTATCAAACACCGATGAAAGAGGGAGCTTTCTCTGTTAATACACTCTAATTTACAAAACTGGTGCAAATGAGAAATGGAGAGGTTAAACCATGGCAACCAATCAGATTAGTTCTTTCACTTTCAATATTGTTGAGACTGCAGTTTACCAGTCAAATATAGGACCAAGGTATGTCTTCTTGGTATGTTTGCCCACTAATGTCTTTGGGTAGATTGGCTGACAAATGTGACCTTATGGACCTTTCGACTCATGGTTAAAATCGGGCGCATGACATGTTTTTCAGACAGAAATACACCTGAAAAGCACACAAGCCAGGCTCAAAAGAATGAACAGTTCTATGAAAAACGACTTGCTGCTCAGATGTTCAGTCTTTTCAGCGGTTTTTTAACCACTACAGGTTTCAAAAAGACCAAGCAGCTAAAAGTTGTGACCTGACAATTCCACTTGGAAGATGCTCAATACTCCACAATAGAAGTCAATGGAAAGGCTCAATACACTTCCGGGTGTCTTTTTTTAGGGTTTTTTGCTGGTGTATTTGCTGCAGAAACTGCTAGCGGTCTCTTTGTTGTTGAATGGGAGATAAAAAGATTGGAAAATAGCAGTATAAAAGACGAACAGAGGAAAAGATAGAAAAACGCTAAAAAAATGTTGTCTGTCACATATGACTACTCAAATGATCTGGAAATTATGCAAAAGACACAGAACGATGCTCCAGGGTAAAAAACACAGATGTGTCCCAATGCAGCTTACTCTTGGAAAATTCGGTGAGGTCCCTCATCTGAAAAACATGTCGTGTGCATATTTCCTTAGTCATCTATTACCATTGGGATAAGTTGAGCTATCTTAACCCCTTCATGACCGTGGGATTTTTTGTTTTTCCGTGTTCGTTTTTCACTCCCCTTCTTCCCAGAGCCATAACTTTTTTATTTTTCCGTCAATTTGGCCATGTGAGGGCTTATTTTTTGCGGGACGAGTTGTACTTTTGAACGACATCATTGGTTTTACCATGTCGTGTACTAGAAATCGGGAAAAAAACTCCAAGTGCGGTGAAATTGCAAAAAAAGTGCAATCCCACACTTGTTTTTTGCTTGGCTTTTTTGCTAGGTTCACTAAATGCTAAAACTGACCTGCCATTATGATTTTCCAGGTCATTACGAATTCATAGACACCTAACATGACTAGGTTATTTTTTACCTAACTGGTGAAAAAAAATTCCAAACTTTGCTAAAAAAAAATAAAAAATTGCGCCATTTTCCGATACTCGTAGCGTCTCCATTTTTCATGATCTGGGGTCGGTTGAAGGCTTATTTTTTGCGTGCCGAGCTGGCGTTTTTAATGATTCCAATTCGGTGCAGATACGTTCTTTTGATCGCCCGTTATTGCATTTTAATGCAATGTCGTGGCGACCAAAAAAACGTAATTCTGGCGTTTCGATTTTTTTTCTCGTTACGCCGTTTAGCGATCAGGTTAATGCTTTTTTTATTGATAGATCGGGCGATTCTGAACGTGGCGATACCAAATATGTGTAGATTTGATTTTTTTTTATTGATTTATTTTGATTGGGGTGAAAGGGGAATCTTTTATAATGGATTAAAGGGTTTTTAAATTGCAAAAAATCATGTAATGAACCCAAAACAAAAGGGGAAAGGGGGTGATTTAAACTTTTATATTTTTTTTATTTTTTTCACATTTTTTTAAACTTTTTTTTTAAACTTTTGCCATGCTTCAATAGCCTCCATGGGAGGCTAGAAGCAGGCACAGCACGATCGCCTCTGCTACATAACAGCGATCTGCTGTTCGCTGCTATGTAGTAGAAAATCAGGTGTGCTGTGAGCGCCAACCACAGGGTGGCGCTCACAGCTACCGGCGATCAGTAACCATAGCGGTCTCAAGGACCTCTATGGTTACAATGGAGAAGCATCGCCGACCTCCGATCATGTGACGGGGGTCGGCGATGCCGTCATTTCCGGCCGCCCGGCCGGATGCGGTGGTTAAATGCCGCTGTCTGCGTTTGACAGCGGCATTTAACTAGTTAATAGCGGCGGGTGAATCGCGATTTCACCCGCCGCTATTGCTGGCACATGTCAGCTGTTCAAAACAGCTGACATGTCCCGGCTTTGATGCGGGCTCACCGCCGGAGCCCTGCATCAAAGCAGGGGAGCTGACATCGGATGTACTATCCCGTCCGATGTCAGTAAGGGGTTAAAAAAATCACAATAAGAAATATTTTTAAATGTGTCCATGTGGTAGTATGTTGCAATAACATATTGAGTGTCCTTAGCACCATTTGTGGAAGGGTAAGGCCTCGTTCACACTTCTATTATTTGGTCAGTATTTTAAATCAGTATTTGGAAGCCAGAATGAGGAGTGGGACAATCAGGTGAAAAGTATAATACAAACATGTCACCACTTTTGTATTTTTCACCCACTCCTGGTTGGATTTACCTTTTTTTTTAATCAAAATTATGTTAACTAAGTACCCCATGTTATTTTCATGCACTACTGCGATTTATTTACTGCAGGGTATTTGCTCATTTTGTTTTTATTTTAGTTTTAGTGGTTCTACTAATGCAAGACCATGCACCGAATATTATGCTCACCACTCGCCATCTTCAGCTCCTCTCGATGCTGCTCCGGTCCCGCACAGTCACAAGTTCTCAATGCAAGTGTGTGGGAGCCAGAATAAAGCTCTCCTAGGCTTGCATTGAAAAGTGACCTCCGTCCCGGTCTATGAAACACTGTAGTGTTCTTGTAGGTCACAACCTGCTGGAGATCGCCCGAAGCGGTGCCGATAAAAGATGAAGATGGCGGCTGATAAGTATGAGAGCAGGGGCAGGGAACTTACATTAGTAGGACCACTCCACACAACTCAGTGTAAGTCTATGAGAACCATAACGAAGCTCTCCAAGACCAGTGACTGTTATTTCTGTCTTCCGGTCAGTCAGACGTTGCAGTCACAAGATGGCAGCATGTGACCGAAGCGGTGCCGGAAAGAGCTGAAGACAGCGAGAGGTGAGTATGATATTAAGTGCAGGGTCTTGACCTTACATTAGTGGCACTGCTTCAGCAATTAAATAAAAAAACGTTGGAGTGGTGGTTTAAAAAATAGAAGTGTTGATAGTTGTTAGTACTCTATAGACAGATAAATATGTAGAAAATATTGATATATTTAATAGTATTTGTTTAAAAGTTTCCTTCACATAATCAGCTCTGAGATGGTATTTCACGTTAGATATGTCCTAAGGATCTTATTTGCTGTAATGCTATTACAACTTTTGACTATACTACTTCTAATGAGTGCTAAGTAGTCATTTCCAATCATTTTCTCTTCATTTACTACATGGGTGTCATTAGTGAACTAATAGCTTTTATACTCTCAGCAAACCACAGTCACAGTCCAAACATAAAAGAGATCCCGACTGTATTTTGTTTGACCTGCTCAGATTGTATAAGAAGTTGTCAATCACTGGCAAGTCTTTGAAGAACAAAAGATCAAAGGAGACTCTTATTAAAATCATGATTCACTGGGATGGGATTGTCCTGCGCAAGCAGTAATAGACATAAGCTGAGAATGATTCATTATTTATGCTGACTTGCGACTGGCTCTCACTCCATCAAATTTAGCACTTGTATGTAATAAATAAGGATATACAGTATAAGTGCATAATGTAGCCAGCATACATTACAGAAACACAACCAAATAATAACTGTTATGACCCCAATGGCGAGGGTCTCAGAGGTACGTGGAAGTCTGCAGAATACAAAAATCCAGCTCATAGGGCAGTGGTAACTGGGTTGACCATATATCTACTCCTAACGCCAACACTAGAAGTAGCCGGGGATCATTCCTACGTTGATTCTAGATGACACGCTCCAGCCGGAGAATCTAGCTACCCCTAGTAGAGGAAAACAAAAGACCTTTCTTGCCTCCAGAGAAGGGGACCCCAAAGCTGGATAGAAGCCCCCCACAAATAATAACGGTGAGGTAAGAGGAAATGACAAACACAGAAATGAACCAGGTTTAGCACAGAGAGGCCCGCTTACTGATAGCAGAATAAAGAAAGGTAACTTATATGGTCAACAAAAACCCTATCAAAATCCACACTGGAAATTCAAGAACCCCCGAACCGTCTAACGGTCCGGGGGGAGAACACCAGCCCCCTAGAGCTTCCAGCAAAGGTCAGGATATAGATTTGGAACAAGCTGGACAAAAATACAAAACCAAAACAAATAGCAAAAAGCAAAAGGCAGACTTAGCTGATATAACTGGAACCAGGATCAGTAGACAAGAGCACAGCAGACTAGCTCTGATAACTACGTTGCCAGGCATTGAACTGAAGGTCTAGGGAGCTTATATAGCAACACCCCTAACTAACGACCCAGGTGCGGATAAAAGGAATGACAGAAAAACCAGAGTCAAAAAACTAGTAACCACTAGAGGGAGCAAAAAGCAAATTCACAACAGTACCCCCCCCTTAGTGAGGGGTCACCGAACCCTCACCACGACCACCAGGGCGATCAGGATGAGCGGCATGAAAGGCACGAACTAAATCGGCCGCATGAACATCAGAGGCGACCACCCAGGAATTATCCTCCTGACCATAGCCCTTCCACTTGACCAGGTACTGAAACCTCCGCCTGGAGAGGCGAGAATCCAAGATCTTCTCCACCACGTACTCCAACTCGCCCTCAACCAACACCGGAGCAGGAGGCTCAGCAGAAGGAACTACAGGCACAATGTACCGCCGCAACAAGGACCTATGAAATACATTGTGAATAGCAAACGACACAGGAAGATCCAGACGAAAAGATACAGGATTAAGGATTTCCAATATCTTGTAAGGCCCAATAAAACGAGGTTTAAATTTGGGAGAGGAGACCTTCATAGGAACAAAGCGGGAAGAAAGCCATACCAAATCCCCAACGCGTAGTCGGGGACCCACACCGCGGCGGCGGTTGGCAAAGCGCTGAGCCCTCTCCTGTGACAACTTCAAGTTGTCCACCACATGATTCCAGATCCGCTGCAACCTATCTACCACAGAATCCACCCCAGGACAGTCAGAAGGCTCCACATGACCCGAAGAAAAGCGAGGATGGAAACCAGAGTTGCAGAAAAAAGGCGAAACCAAGGTGGCGGAACTAGCCCGATTATTAAGGGCAAACTCAGCCAACGGCAAGAATGTCACCCAATCGTCCTGATCAGCAGAGACAAAACACCTCAAATAAGCCTCCAAAGTCTGATTGGTTCGCTCCGTCTGTCCATTAGTCTGAGGATGGAAAGCAGACGAAAACGACAAATCAATGCCCATCCTACTACAAAAGGATCGCCAGAACCTAGAAACGAACTGGGATCCTCTGTCTGACACAATATTCTCAGGGATGCCGTGCAAACGAACCACGTTCTGGAAAAACACAGGAACCAGATCGGAAGAGGAAGGCAGCTTAGGCAAAGGAACCAAATGGACCATCTTGGAGAAGCGATCACATATCACCCAGATAACGGACATGCCCTGAGATAGCGGAAGATCAGAAATGAAATCCATGGAGATATGTGTCCAAGGTCTCTTCGGGACAGGCAAGGGCAAGAGCAAACCGCTGGCACGAGAACAGCAAGGCTTAGCTCGAGCACAAGTCCCACAGGACTGCACAAATGACCGCACATCCCTTGACAAGGAAGGCCACCAAAAGGACCTGGCCACCAGATCTCTGGTGCCAAAAATTCCCGGGTGACCTGCCAACACCGAGGAATGAACCTCGGAAATGACTCTGCTGGTCCATTTATCCGGGACAAACAGTCTGTCAGGTGGACAAGACTCAGGCCTATCAGCCTGAAATCTCTGCAACACACGTCGCAGATCCGGAGAAATAGCTGACAAGATAACTCCATCTTTAAGAATACCAACAGGATCAGCGACTCCAGGAGCATCAGGCACAAAGCTCCTAGAAAGAGCATCGGTCTTCACATTCTTTGAACCTGGTAAATACGAGACAACAAAATCAAAGCGGGAGAAAAACAATGACCAGCGGGCCTGTCTCGGATTAAGGCGTTTAGCAGACTCGAGATACATCAGATTTTTGTGATCAGTCAAGACCACCACACGATGCTTAGCACCCTCGAGCCAATGACGCCACTCCTCAAATGCCCATTTCATGGCCAACAACTCCCGATTGCCCACATCATAATTTCGCTCGGCAGGCGAAAACTTCCTGGAGAAAAAGGCACAAGGTTTCATAACAGAGCAACCAGGGCCTCTCTGCGACAAAACGGCCCCTGCTCCAATCTCTGAAGCATCCACCTCAACCTGAAAGGGAAGTGAGACATCGGGCTGACACAAAACAGGCGCCGAAGTAAACCGGCGCTTCAACTCCTGGAAAGCCTCCACGGCAGCAGGAGCCCAGTTAGCTACATCGGAGCCCTTCTTGGTCATATCCGTCAACGGTTTCACAATGCTAGAAAAATTAGCGATAAAACGACGGTAGAAGTTAGCGAAACCCAAGAACTTCTGAAGACTCTTAACCGACGAGGGCTGAGTCCAATCAAGAATAGCTCGGACCTTGACTGGGTCCATCTCCACAGCAGAAGGGGAAAAAATGAACCCCAAAAAGGGAACCTTCTGTACACCAAAGAGACACTTTGAGCCCTTGACAAACAAAGAATTTTCACGCAAAATTTTAAAGACCAACCTGACCTGCTCCACATGCGAATCCCAATCATCAGAAAAAAACAAAATATCATCCAGATAAACAATCAAAAATTTATCCAGATACTTCCGGAAAATGTCATGCATAAAGGACTGAAAAACTGAAGGCGCATTGGAGAGCCCAAAAGGCATCACCAAGTACTCAAAATGACCTTCGGGCGTATTGAATGCGGTTTTCCATTCATCACCTTGCTTAATGCGCACAAGGTTGTACGCACCACGAAGGTCTATCTTGGTGAACCACTTGGCACCTTTAATCCGGGCAAACAAGTCAGACAACAGCGGTAAAGGATACTGAAATTTGACAGTGATCTTATTTAAAAGCCGATAATCAATACAAGGTCTCAAAGATCCGTCCTTTTTTGCCACAAAAAAGAATCCCGCACCAAGGGGGGAAGAAGACGGACGAATATGTCCTTTCTCCAGAGACTCCTTGATATATGAACGCATAGCGGTATGTTCAGGTACCGACAGATTAAACAGTCTTCCCTTAGGAAACTTACTGCCTGGGATCAAATCTATAGCACAGTAACAGTCCCTATGAGGAGGCAGTGCACTGGACTCAGACTCACTGAAGACATCCTGATAATCAGACAAATACTCCGGAACTTCCGAAGGCGTAGAAGAAGCAATAGACACAGGCAGGGAATCCCCATGAATACCACTACAGCCCCAACTTGAGACTGACATAGCCTTCCAGTCCAGGACTGGATTATGGGTCTGTAACCATGGCAGCCCTAAAACAACCAAATCATGCATTTTATGTAAAACCAGGAAACGTATCACCTCGCGGTGTTCAGGAGTCATGCACATGATAACCTGTGTCCAATACTGCGGTTTATTTGCTGCCAATGGCGTAGCATCAATACCCCTAAGAGGAATAGGATTTTCTAATGGTTCAAGAGTAAAACCACAGTGCTTAGCAAATGACAGATCCATAAGACTCAGGGCAGCACCTGAATCTACAAACGCCATGACAGGATAAGACGACAGTGAGCAAATCAAAGTTACAGACAGAATAAATTTAGGTTGCAAATTACCAACGGTGACAGGACTAACAACCTTAGCTATACGTTTAGAGCATGCTGAGATAACATGTGTAGAATCACCACAGTAGTAGCACAAGCCATTCCGGCGTCTATGAATTTTCCGCTCATTTCTAGTCAGGATTCTATCACATTGCATTAAATCAGGTGTCTGTTCAGACAACACCATGAGGGAATTTGCGGTTTTTCTATCACATTGCACCGAATTAGGTGTCTGTTCAGACAACACCATGAGGGAATTTGCGGTTTTGCGCTCCCGCAACCGCCGGTCAATTTGAATAGCCAGTGCCATAGTATCATTGAGACCTGTGGGAATGGGAAAACCCACCATAACATTCTTAATGGCTTCAGATAGGCCATTTCTAAAATTAGCGGCCAGTGCACACTCGTTCCAATGTGTCAGCACGGACCATTTCCGAAATTTTTGGCAATACACTTCAGCCTCGTCCTGCCCCTGAGACATAGCCAGCAAGGCCTTTTCTGCCTGAATCTCAAGATTGGGTTCCTCATAAAGTAAACCGAGCGCCAGAAAAAACGCATCAATATCAGCCAATGCCGGATCTCCTGGCGCCAGCGAAAAAGCCCAATCCTGAGGGTCGCCCCGTAAGAACGAAATAACTATTTTTACTTGCTGAGCAGAGTCTCCAGATGAACAGGGTCTCAGGGACAAAAACAATTTACAATTATTCACAAAATTCCTAAACTTAAACCTGTCTCCGGAAAACAGTTCAGGAATCGGTATTTTAGGTTCTGACCTAGGATTTCTGATAACATAGTCTTGTATGCCCTGCACACGAGTAGCCAGCTGGTCCACACTTGTAATCAAGGTCTGGACATTCATGTCTGCAGCAAGCATAGCCACTCTGAGGTAAAGGGGAAGAAGAAAGAAAAAAAAAAAAAAACTCAGAATCTTCTTTCTTATAATCCCTCTTCTGCAACGCATTAAACATTTAATACTGGCCTGGCAAACTGTTATGACCCCAATGGCGAGGGTCTCAGAGGTACGTGGAAGTCTGCAGAATACAAAAATCCAGCTCATAGGGCAGTGGTAACTGGGTTGACCATATATCTACTCCTAACGCCAACACTAGAAGTAGCCGGGGATCATTCCTACGTTGATTCTAGATGACACGCTCCAGCCGGAGAATCTAGCTACCCCTAGTAGAGGAAAACAAAAGACCTTTCTTGCCTCCAGAGAAGGGGACCCCAAAGCTGGATAGAAGCCCCCCACAAATAATAACAGTGAGGTAAGAGGAAATGACAAACACAGAAATGAACCAGGTTTAGCACAGAGAGGCCCGCTTACTGATAGCAGAATAAAGAAAGGTAACTTATATGGTCAACAAAAACCCTATCAAAATCCACACTGGAAATTCAAGAACCCCCGAACCGTCTAACGGTCCGGGGGGAGAACACCAGCCCCCTAGAGCTTCCAGCAAAGGTCAGGATATAGATTTGGAACAAGCTGGACAAAAATACAAAACCAAAACAAATAGCAAAAAGCAAAAGGCAGACTTAGCTGATATAACTGGAACCAGGATCAGTAGACAAGAGCACAGCAGACTAGCTCTGATAACTACGTTGCCAGGCATTGAACTGAAGGTCTAGGGAGCTTATATAGCAACACCCCTAACTAACGACCCAGGTGCGGATAAAAGGAATGACAGAAAAACCAGAGTCAAAAAACTAGTAACCACTAGAGGGAGCAAAAAGCAAATTCACAACAAATAACATAAGGATTGTCTATTAGTTGCTAAATACTATAGATGAGTGAAACAATTTAAATTAGCCTGGTCCATCGTCCAGCTCATTCCACTGAGGTGTGAACAGGTTACTTGGATGCAACAGTGCAATGAGGAGAAAGTGGTAGCTAACACAATATATTGGACTAACAGAGAAAGAAAATCTTTCAGTGTGTATGTGTATATATATATGTCATGACACAGCTGTCGGGTGACGCTTGACCGTCCTGTCCCTAATAATAAGGGGCGCCCTAGCTCGCCCTATTCCCTGGATACTTCTGAAGGTGAAGAAGCCGGGGCACCCACTCTTGCCTTATCTCCTGAGTTAGCCCTTCGTCTGTTCTCTTCCCCCACCCAGGGAAGAGGGGCGCTACTGTGCATCGTAATACACCAACCCGACAAACAAGGCAACAGGAACAAGGATAACTGAAAATACCAGGCATACAAAATATTCACTCACATATAACAGACAAATGCACCGGGGAGTGGAGGTTGGGGAAAGATCCAAAACAAGAGGAGGGAAGGGAATATCACACTTACAAACCCACGCAACAGTTATAGATAACGCCTCCAAACGCCTTCTCATAATAAGCATCAAAACATCTCTCCTCCAAGCCATGCAGAATAAGCTAGCTCAGACATGGATTTCAATCAGGACCCAGATTATAAAGGGGATGGAAGTGGCTGAGAGCTCAGACTCCCAGAGCTCCCAACAAAGCTGATTAACCCCTGTTCTGCCTAAGGAAAGTAACACTATTTAAAAAGAAGGTGAAGTGCTTCTATTCACCGCAGAAGTAGGAGCAATCAGACGCTGCGGTCTTCTAGCTCCTCTCTGTTACGGTAACCCCATGACATATATATATATATATATATATATATACACACACACATACAGTATATATATATATATACATATATATACACACACTATACTATGGGTAACAGTAGCAAGGTCAATACAGTGCTTGTCGCACTTGCCATCTCTGTTCCATTAAGTACGGCCTCAGACCACACCCTATACAGTACGTCTACGCTGGAAGTAATGGCCCACAGGAACAGTCCTCTGCTACAGCCAGATCATTGCTCGATCCTAGTTCGGATCTGGTCACAGTCTTCTACTGGCACTGTTTACAGTCTCCTACTGGTGAAGGTCACTGTTCTTCCTGACACCTCAGGTCTTCCCTGGCATCTGACCGCTCTCGGACCTTCCTGTGGTTATGGTGGCTGTAAGCCCACATCGCAGCCACAAGACCTGCCTGGTACAGGTTCAGGTGCCAACTCCTCCCTTCTCAGCTCGCCCTTTTATCATTACTCGCTGCAACACATGTGTCACCTGACCCGGCGTTGGCTTCAATTTCTTCTCAGGGAATATGCACTTCCACTCTTGCACTTCTATAATTCCTTCTTTACTTTCACTTTTGCCTTTGACAAGCAAATGGTGGTGTTCGCTTACAGTTACTCAGTTAGGCATCAACTGTACTTATCTTCTCTCTTGTCCACCTCCTTACGGAGGCTGGGCCAGGGCAGTGTTCGTTCTGAAGTAGATTGGTGGACTTTTTTTTGCATGGCAGCCATTTAGGCAATTTAGCTCATGTTTGAGACGCATGTCTGGAGTATATTGATGATTCTTTTGCATGGCAGCCATTTGGGCAATTTAGCTCAGGATGGCTATATGTATTAGTCTGATGGCTTAATGACATTCTGTATCTGCCTTGGGTAGATTAAAATAGAACTTCTTTATCCACCTACTGCATCCTACCAGGACATTTGTTTGTATACCTGTTTCGTACCTTTTTTTAATCATCTTTGTCCATGTTTTTTATTCACTTATATGTTTTCTTACATCTTTGTTTCTTTAATAAAAGTATTATGATTTTTGTCACAAAAGCTCCTGTTTTCGTATTGTTTTAATAGATTAAGATCTATGTTGCAGAAACTTCTAAAAATCCAGAGAAGTCATAGGGAAATCTACAATTGAAAAGCTGTAATAAATTGAATTTTTTTTTTCTTAAAAAATAAGTATAATCACTTCCCTGTTGCTCCCATAATTCTAATATATATATTTGGGCAGCATGAACCATCAGTCAGGTTTCCTAAGCAAGTGACAAAAATATTGCACCAGGAGGTATGGGTGATGTCGTGGATATTATATATATATATATATATATATATATATATATATATATATATATATATATATATATATATATATCTGTATATATATATATATATATACAGTATATATATATATATATATATATATATATATATATATATATACACTCACCGGCCACTTTATTAGGTACACCATGCTAGTAACGGGTTGGACCCCTTTTGCCTTCAGAACTGCCTCAATTCTTCGTGGCATAGATTCAACAAGGTGCTGGAAGCATTCCTCAGAGATTTTGGTCCATATTGACATGATGGCATCACACAGTTGCCGCAGATTTGTCGGCTGCACATCCCAAAGATGCTCCATACAAGGCAGGATGGATCCATGCTTTCATGTTGTTTACGCCAAATTCTGACCCTACCATCCGAATGTCGCAGCAGAAATCGAGACTCATCAGACCAAGCAACGTTTTTCCAATCTTCTACTGTCCAATTTCGATGAGCTTGTACAAATTGTAGCCTCCGTTTCCTGTTCTTAGCTGAAAGGAGTGGTACCCGGTGTGGTCTTCTGCTGCTGTAGCCCATCTGCCTCAAAGTTCGACGCACTGTGCGTTCAGAGATGCTCTTAGGCCTACCTTGGTTGTAACGGGTGGCGATTTGAGTCACTGTTGCCTTTCTATCAGCTCGAACCAGTCTGCCCATTCTCCTCTGACCTCTGGCATCAACAAGGCATTTCCGCCCACAGAACTGCCGCTCACTGGATTTTTTTTCTTTTTCGGACCATTCTCTGTAAACCCTAGAGATGGTTGTGCGTGAAAATCCCAGTAGATCAGCAGTTTCTGAAATACTCAGACCAGCCCTTCTGGCACCAACAACCATGCCACGTTCAAAGGCACTCAAATCACCTTTCTTCCCCATACTGATGCTCGGTTTGAACTGCAGGAGATTGTCTTGACCATGTCTACATGCCTAAATGCACTGAGTTGCCGCCATGTGATTGGCTGATTAGAAATTAAGTGTTAACAAGAAGTTGGACAGGTGTACCTAATAAATGGCCAGTGAGTGTATATATATATATTGTAAGATAGCGCTCACCGCATGTGTTGGGGGACACTCGCTTGGCAATGGGATACACTCAGACAGGCACAGTTTTTCATTTAAACAGTCTATGCGGTTTATTAAAGACTCATAAACCGTATCACGAACAGTCCATTACACACTGTGTCAGGACATCACATTACATTGCACATCATTAGTTTGCGGCAACTAAACACACTGGTCCTCTTCTGACCAGTTGCCGTGGGTTACCACACAGTTCATTAGTTCATAACAAGTACCAACAGTCTGTATAGGTACCTTACGGGAGCTCCTGCTCCACCTGCTGACTCCATGTCAGTCCTCTCTCCTGAGGAAACTGCCTTACGGGGTTCACCAACTTGCCTGGCAGGCACACATCAGTCAGTCCAGACCCACCGAAGGACTGTAGCTTCTCCACACAGCAGCAGTCACCGGCTCTGCAGGTTCTTGGCCTCACCAGGGGCTCTTTAGGGATTCCGGTCCTCACTCTGGACCTCCCAACACCAAGACCTCTACAGTGTGCTGTTCAGGTCGTCCGTCCCCGCTTGGAACCGTCCAATACACAGGCCACCAGGTCCAAGGCCTCTATCGTGTGCGCTTCAGGGATCCAATCCTACTCCCAGGACCTCCAAACACAGAGGCCTACCAGGACCTCGGCCTTACCAGGTGCTCTTCAGGGTTCCAGTCCACACTCTGGACCTCCCAACACAAAGGCCTCTACAGTGTGCTGTTCAGGACGTCTGTCTCCACGTGGGACCATCCCACACACAGACCACAAGGTCCCAAAGCCCCACCACGTGCTATTCAGGAAGTTAGCACTCCCCACACATAGGCTTCCAGGACCTTACAAAGAGACATGTGACCCACACCCTGGTCACATTACATACTTGTAACCACTCCCCTAGGTGGGAGTGTGTGTGTGTGGCTAGTTCAACCCACCCAGCTCTCAGAACTAGCCCTGCCAGCCTCCCTTTAAAACAATACAATTACTTGTGGGACTACAGGTCCCAGAACAACCTTACTTCAGGCTGACAGCACAGAGTATCTTCCTCTGAGACACACATACTGGCCATTCACAATAATGCCAGACTTTGTCTAATCACCATAGTTATGCCTGCAAGTGCCATGCATCCCTATGGCCTCAATACGCCTCCATGCGTATTCTGGGGAGACCATGCAGCGCCCCCACCTGTAACAGGGGTCACTGCTTCACAATATATATATATATAGTTATATGAAAAAGTTTGGGCACCCCTATTAATCTTAAGCTTAATGTTTTATAAAAATTGTTTTTTTTTGCAACAGCTATTTCAGTTTCATATATCTAATAACTGTTGGACACAGTAATGTTTCTGCCTTGAAATGAGGTTTATTGTACTAACAGAAAATGTGCAATCTGCATTCAAACAAAATTTGACAGGTGCATAAGTATGGGCACCTCACCAGAAAAGTGACATTAATATTTAGTAGATCCTCCTTTTGCAAAAATAACAGCCTCTAGTCGCTTCCTGTAGCTTTTAATGAGTTCCTGGATCCTGGATGAAGGTATTTTTGACCATTCCTCTTTACAAAACAATTCCAGTTCAGTTAAGTTTGATGGTCGCCGAGCATGGACAGCCCTCTTCAAATGATCCCACAGATGTTCAATGATATTCTGGTCTGGGGACTGGGATGGCCATTCCAGAACAGTGTAATTGTTCCTCTGCATGAATGCCTGAGTAGATTTGGAGCGGTGTTTTGGATCATTGTCTTGCTAAAAGATCCATACCCTGCGTAACTTCAACTTTGTCACTGATTCATGAACATTATTGTCAAGAATCTGCTGATACTGAGAGGAATCCATACGTCCCTCGACTTTAACAAGATTCCCGGTGCCGGCATTGGCCACACAGCCCCAAAGCATGATGGAACCTCCACCAAATTTTACTGTGGGTAGCAAGTGTTTTTCTTGGAATGCTGTGTTTTTTTGCCGCCATGCATAACGCCTTTTTGTATGACCAAACAACTCAATCTTGGTTTCATCAGTCCACAGGACCTTCTTCCAAAAATAAATTGGCTTCTCCAAATGTGCTTTTGCATACCTCAGCCGACTCTGTTTGTGGCGTGCTTGCAGAAACGGCTTCTTTCACATCACTCTCCCATACAGCTTCTCCTTGTGCAAAGTGCGTTGTATAGTTGACCGATGCACAGTGACACCATCTGCAGCAAGTTGATGCTGCAGCTCTCTGGAGGTGGTCTGAGGATTGTCCTTGACTGATCTCACCATTCTTCTCTGCCTTTCTGATGTTTTTCTTGGCCTGCCACTTCTGGCCTTAACAAGAACTGTACCTGTGTTCTTTCATTTCCTTACTATGTTCCTCACAGTGGAAATTGACAGGTTAAATCTCTTAGACAGCTTTTTGTATCCTTCCCCTGAACAACTATGTTGAATAATCTTTGTTTTCAGATCATCTGACAGTTGTTTTGAGGAGCCCATGATGCCACTCTTCAGAGGAGATTCAAACGGGAGAACAACTTGCAAGTGGCCACTTTAAGTAGCTTTTCTCATGATTGCATTGATGGTAAAATCAGGGACACAAACAACCATACACTGATAGTAAAAATGGACACAAGGACCATACACTGATGGTAAAAACGGACACACAGACCATACACTGATGGTAAAAATGGACACACGGACCATACACTGATGGTAAAAATGGACACACAGACCGTACACCGATGGTAAAAACGGATTCACTCACCATACACTGATGGTAAAAACGAACACACGGACCATACACTGATGGTAAAAACGGACACACGGATCATACACTGATGGTAAAAACAGACACATGGACCAAGCACTGATGGTAAAAGCTGATTCACGGACCATACACTGATGGTAAAAACAGACACACGGACTATACACTGATGGTAAAAACGGACACACGGACCATACACTGATGATAAAAATGGACACACGGACCATACACTGATGACACACTGATGGAAAACATTGATGTCATCGGTATTGGTGTTTCACATGCATGTCTTTTGAGTGGATCTACTTTTTAGATTGGTGCCCAAAAGAGAGCGCACCAAACTGTATTTGCTCCCTACTGTTTTTGCTGTTTTCATTTAGCCTAGGTGCAATGTGATGGACAAGGGCAATTATGCTTTTGGGAATTCATGTTCACTGTAAAGAAAAGCCAAGTTGCAGTTTCATGAAGAGAAGCACATATAGTGTAAGGAGTCTCCCTCAGACCCTGTTTATTGTGCAATGAATGTATAATGCTCAAAAAGTAATTTGTGAGCTTAAAGTAAATTCTCCTTTAAATAAATAATTGCTCGATATACATTTTGTCATCTGAAGCAGATCTACTCAAACAACACACAGCAGCATGGGTTTAGCCGACAATGACAACGTGTTAGTTTACTGTCTGCCAACACTCTCACTATCTTAAGTCTCTGCTCATTTTATTGCTAAGCTTGGGATTAAGCTGATTTATAGGCATTTTTACACGTTGAAGCCAAAATGGTTGTCATGTAATTTACATAAATGTTTTCGCAGAGAAGTCCTTTAACCTTAAATATTTGGGTCTATTGATCCAAGTATTATGACAATTTTTCATTGATATCTCAGTGTCCATGACAATGGTGTGTGGGTTTTTGTTGTTCCATAACTAGCGATGTGCGCATTAATATGTGGAGGGCTGAAGTTCGCGGCTCCACACAAATTCAAACACTTTTTACATTGGATTCATCGTTTGCAAAAAAAAAAAAAACTTGCCCAGCATCTTCTTGCATACTGCTAGAGTGCTGAAGCATCAGTGAGAGTGAGTTAGGCTACTTTCACACTAGCGTCGTTTGCAATACGTTGCAATGCGTCGTTCAGGAGAAAAAACGCATCCTGCAAAGTTGTCCGCAGGATGCGTTTTTTCCCCATAGACTTACATTACCAACGCATTGCGACGTATTGCCACACGTCGCAACCATCGTGCGACGGTTGCGTTGTGTTTTGGCGGACCGCTGGCACAAAAAAAGTTACATGTTTTGTGCGTCGAGTCCACCATTTTTGATCACGCATGCGCGGCTGAAACTCCGCCCCCTCTTCCCCGGACCTTGCAATGGGGCAGCGGAAGCGTCGTAAGACTGCTTCCGCTGCCCCCGTCGGGCATTTCTTTCACAGCATGCGTCGGTACGTCGGCCCGACGCACTGTGACAGGCCCGTACCGACGCTAGTGTGAAAGCAGCCAAAATGTCTTATCATAACGGCTGGGCATTATGGGGAGGCCTGCACAGTCACGCAGATTGTGCAGGCCTCCCCATAATGCCCAGCCGTTATGACGTCTCACAGATACTTTGTACAGTGGTGGTCAGTACCTGCATCGTCACAGATCAGCTGTTCCCAATGGAGCAGTTTCTATGGAGTTGTTTTCCAGTTCTACAGTTACTGGTAAGTATCTCTATGTAGTGTGTAAGCTCTTATAGTAAACAGGGTCCCCTCCCCCCACACCATAGAGTGTAAGCTCTTATAGTCGGCAGGGTCCCCTCTCCCCCTCACCATAGAGTGTAAGCTCATAGTCAGCAGGGTCCCATCTCCCCCCACCATAGAGTGTAAGTTCTTATAGTCCGAAGGGTTTCCTCCCTCCCCAATAGAGTATAAGCTCTTATAGTCAGCAGAGTACCCTCTCTCTTCCCCATAGAGTGTAAGCTCTTATAGTCTGCAGGGTCCCCCCACCACAGAGTGTAACCTCTTATAGTCAGCAGGGTCTCCTCCATCCCCAATATAGTGTAAGCTCTTATAGTCAGCAGGGTCCCCTCCCCCAATAGAGTATAAGCTCTTATTTTCAGCAGGGTCCCCTCCCCCACACCATAGAGTGTAAGCTCTTATAGTCAGCAGGGTTCCCCCACCACAGAGTGTAACCTCTTATAGTCAGCAGGGTCCCCTCCATCCCCAATATCGTGTAAGCTCTTACAGTCAGCAGGGTCCCCTCCCCCCAATAGAGTATAAGCTCTTATAGTCAGCAGGGTACCCTCCCCAACACCAAAGAGTGTAAGCTCTTATAGTCAGCAGGGTCCCCTCCCCCACACCATACAGTGTGAGCTCTTATAGTCAGCAGGGTCCCCTCCATCCCCAATATCGTGTAAACTCTTATAGTCAGCAGGGTCCCCTCCATTCCCAATATCATGTAAGCTCTTATAATCAGCAGGGTCCCCTCCTCCCACCATAGAGTGCAAGCTCTTATAGTCAGCAGGGTCCCCTCCATCCCCAATATTGTGGACATACCCTAGACCTGGTCTTCACCCGTCTCTGCTCTCTATCTAACTTCACCACCTCCCCTCTCCCTCTATCCGACCACCATCTGCTCACTTTCTCATCCCTGTCCTCCTCACCGGTCATCCATGTCCAGCAACATGTGCACTCCCGCAGAAACCTTGCACACCACTGGCATCCATATCCTCACTCCATGACACAGACACTGCCGCTGCTTTCTACAATGCCACTCTTGCATCAGCTATTGACACGGTCGCCCCTCTCGTTTATGGCAGAGTGCAGCGTTTCGATAGACAACTCTGGCACAATAACCACCACTAAAAAGCTCCGGCAACTTTCCAGGGTTGCAGAGCGGCATTGGAAGAAAACACATTCGCGAGATGACTTCACTGCATTCAAACAGGCAACACTCGCTTTTAAATCTGCTCTCACCTCTGCAAAACAGGCCTACTTCACAACCCTCGTGTCCTCCCTATCCTGCAACCCCAAACAGTTATTCAAAACCTTTAACTCCCTCCTCCGCCCCCCACTGCCCCCTCCAACCTCCCTCATCTCTGCTGAGGACTTTGCCACACACTTTAAAAATAAGATCAACCAAACAAGGCAAGTCTTCATTATTCAACAACCACAACCCCTTTGTATACCAGACCAATGCCCAAAACCCATAACCTCCCTCTCCAAGATCACTGAAGGGGGGCTTAATTGTCTCCTCTCCAAATCGCACCTCACCACCTGTGCGCTTGACCCCATCCCATCCCACCTCCTCCCCAACCTCACCACCACACTTATCCCATCCCTAACCCACCTCTTCAACCTATCACTAACTTCTGGCACCTTCCCTTCCACTTTCAAACATGCCACAATCACGCTTATCCTTAAAAAGCCAACCCTCGACCCAACAGCTATGTCAGCTATCGCCCAATATCGCTGCTTCCATTCGCTTCCAAACTTCTGGAGCAGCACGTCCACACTGAACTTTCCTCCCACCTCTCATCTAACTTGCTCTTTGACAATCTACAATCGGGTTTCCGCCCCCATCACTCAACTGAGACAGCTCTGACCAAAATCACTAATGACCTACTTACAGCCAAAGCTAACAAGACAATACTCTGTACTCCTCCTTCTAGACCTGTCCTCTGCTTTTGACACAGTTGACCTCTGCCTCCTACTACAGATCCTCTCCTCCTGGATCTTTTCATACCTTTCCAACCGCACATTCAGCGTCTCCCACTCCCACACTACCTCCTCATCCCACCCTCTCTCTGTTGGAGTCCCCCAAGGCTCTGTTCTAGGACCCCTACTCTTCTCAATCTACACACTTGGCCTGGGACAACTCATTAAGTCCCATGGATTCCAGTACCACCTTTATGCTGATGACACTCAGATCTACCTTTCTGGCCCAGACGTCACCTCTCTGCTGTCCAGAATCCCAGAGTGTCTATCAGCCATATCCTCCTTCTTCTCCTCTCACTTCCTCAAACTCAATGTGGACAAATCTGAACTCATCATCTTTCCTCCCACTCATAGATCTTCCATACCTGACCTATCGCAATTAACGACATCACGCTTTCCCCGTACCGGAAGTCCACTGCCTCAAAGTAACCCTCGACTCTGCCCTGTCTTTCAAACCACACATCCAAGCTCTTTCCACCTCCTGTCACCTCCAGCTCAAAAATATCTCCAGAATCCATCCTTTCCTCAATCGTCAATCTACTAAAACGCTTGTGCATGCCCTCACCATCTCCCACCTTGACTACTGTAACATCCTTTTCTGTGGCCTCCCTGCTAACACCCTTGCACCTCTCCAGTCCATCCTTAACTCTGCTGCCCCACTAATTAATCTCTCTCCTCACTACTCCTCCGCTTCCCCCCTGTGCAAATCTCTTCACTGGCTCCCATTCCCTCAGCGTATCCAGTTCAAATTACTAATACTAACCTACAAAGCCATCCATAACCTGTCTCCTCCATATATCTCTGAACTAACCTCCCGATATCTTCCCTCACATAATCTCCGGTCCTCCCAAGACCTCCTTTTCTCCTCCAAACTTATCCGCTCCTCACCCAACCGCCTCCAAGACTTCTCCAGAATATCTCCCATCCTCTGGAATTCTTTGTCCCAACACATCCGACTATCAACCACATTCGGATCCTTCAGACGGAACCTGAAAACCCACCTCTTCAGGAAAGCCTACAGCCTGCACTGACTCCGCTGCCTCCTCACCACTACTGAAGCTACAGCCTCACCAACACCGGAGCTCCTCAACCCTCAACCTATTGTCTCCATCCCTACCATCCTGTAGAATGTAAGCCCGCAAGGGCAGGGTCGTCACCCCTCTGTATCAGTCTGTAATTGTTAGTTTGCTTACTGTAAGTGATATCTGTAATTTGTATGTAACCCCTTCTCATGTACAGCACCATGGTATCAATGGTGCTATATAAATAAATAATAATAAAATAAATAATAATAAGCTCTTATAGTCAGCAGGGTCCCCTCCCCAACACCATAGACTGTAAGCTCATAGTCAGCAGGGTCCCCTCCCCCCACCATTGAGTGTAAGCTCATATAGTCCACAGGGTCCCCTCCCCCTCACCATAGAGCGTAAGCTCTTATAGTCAGCAGGGTCCCCTCCCCCACACCATAGAGTGTAAGCTCTTATAGTCAGCAGGGTCCCCTCCCCCACACCATAGAGTGGTAAGCTCTTATAGTCCACAGGGTCCCCTCCCCCACACCATAGAGTGTAAGCTCTTATAGTCAGCAGGGTCCCCTCCCCCACACCATAGAGTGTAAGCTCTTATAGTCCGCAGGGTCCCCTCCCCCACACCATAGAGTGTAAGCTCTTACGATCAGTGAGTTCTTCTCTCTCTTTCTCCTCTTCCCTTCTGTATGTGTATTACAAGCTTTACCGTATTGACATTTGAATGAATTTATTCAAAACATTTTGGAAAATTTTGCGCAGCCAGAGAATTTGAATTTAAAAAGATCTGCTCATCTTTAGTCATAACCTGTCAAAGACAAATGAACTGATAAAGCCCCCAGATTCCCTGCTTTGAGAGAGTGAACAGGATGAACATGATTCTTCCCGGTCATTCGTGCTGATTGGGACTATCGGCTACTAACCTTTTTCATCATGTTCTTGAGCCGCAAAGCTAATCATAGACAAAATATGTACAAAGAAATATTTCCCATGACAATCTTTGTCAATTCTCTATTACTATTGGCCTCAATAGAATATATGTTATTTCTATGGTGGGGAGGGGGATAAACAGGTGGTAGAAAGTTCCGATGTTGCTTTTTGGGGTAAAGCACAGGGTTATACAGGTAAATATACAAAATGTCCCATTCTTGTGTTCCTGGAATATAGATGTGGTACAGACACAAATACCCTCTGGCAGCAGCGCAAGTCTTGCTGTAGTTGGAAACTGTACATTCTCTTCTGGCTCCTCTCACCTGTCCTATAGTTCACTGGTAGTGTTCATAGTACCCGCTGCCTCTGAGCTGCTCCAGCTGGGTTCAGGAGCTCTGGCCATGGGACCATTATGTCACCACTGTTCCTTCAAATCAGGGTCGGATTGGCCATCTGGCAAATGCTAGAAGGGCCTGTCTGGTCATGGGCTGCCTTGTCTACAACATTGTTAACAGAATCAATGTTCTCAAGACACCCATACTGTTAAGAGTTGTGATGAAGCACAAAGTCGCTGACTCACTTACACCAGCAGGCCACGGGGATCATTATAAATATTGGTCTTGTAGTAAATCTTGCTTTCCTCTATCCAGGGTAATATTAGTAATATATCCCATCTAGTGCTTGGGGATGGGGACAACATGGGCCTGTGTGATTTCAAATGCCAGGACTGAATTTCAGCCCCAGTCCGTACCTGCTTCAAATGGTCTAGTCCTAGAGACTGAACTCATAATGCAGGGAAGGCATCATCAGCACAGGCCACCAGCAAGGCAGATTACAAATCCGGTCCTGACAACTATAACCTAATATAAAGTTGAGTACATATGCGTTGTCATTTCTCAATTTCTGCTCAGTCATAAGAGGAGAAAATGAAAATGACCGAGTTCCTGATCCTTTATATGACACCACCAATGGAGCCCAATGGACATCAATGAACTATTATGCAGTCTATAGTGGTTGGTTATGGTAATTCTTATGGTAAGAAGGCTTAGCTTCAAATATGACACAATCTTCTAAGGAGGCTTCCTTTCGATCTCAGCACAGGTGATACTTCTGCCAAGAGCTTATGCAACTGAGTCAAAAATGGAGACAACTTCATATCTGTGGACTACTGTGTGTGTGTGAACAGGGAATAACAATCTTTGAGGTTCGTTCAGACAAACGTATTATACAGGCTTGTGCTGTCCAAGAAGTAATTGGACAGCACATTAATCAATGTGATTCAGTGGATCTGATCAGATGACAATTTTTTCACGTGTACTAAGATTCCATGTGAAAAAATCAAAGCGTGCACTATTCTCTTTCAGTATTTCAGATTAGGTTCGCCCATCCAAGTCTACTGTTGAATTAAAAAAATCAATCACATCTTCCATATTCTTAATCTAGGAAACTGCATTTGATCATGTGCTATATTAAATATTAAAATGTTGATGTATAGATACAGATGGCACAAGGACATAAAATGTGGGCACACAGATGGTGCGTGGATGGCAATATGGAGGAAGTGTTCTGGAAGTGGATGATTTTCCACCCTTTACTGACCTTGGGCTTCATACTGTAAAATTATAAAATGTGCATTAAAAGAGGTGCAGGATAGAGAATATGAGGAAAGACATGAGTTCCTACCCGTTCGGTGTCATGTGAGCCCTATACAAACAATAGCAGCTCTGATACTTGCATACAGACAATGTATGTAATATGTAATATAAAGTATACGTTAGATGAAATTGCAACTTCTGCTCTCTTTTTCTTTTATACAGCGTGCTACAGATGTTATATTTTGAAATGGTAAAAAGTCATCCACTTTTAGGTAGAAATCATCAAGCTAAAATCATTATGTTGTTATCACTCACCCCTGCAGATTCTAGATATGTTGCTGTCATCAGTGACTTAGTGAGATTAAGAAAACACACTTTTCTGCACTGTTGATTTTGAAGCTGTGCCAAAGTTCTATTTTGTCTGACAATATAGCCCTATAATATCAGGGAGTGCCTCTCTAATTGTATATCCTGGCTTCCCAGGCAGAGGTTGTACAGACAGTCAGGATTAGCATTTATCCATGTTATCATGGAGGGTGGGAAACAGATCTCATCATGCTCAATTAAACAAAGTCACGATAAGACAGGTTCACTCATAGCCATGGAGCTGTTTTTGTGGCAGTATCATTTCTGCTTATTTAGTTATCTGCAAAACACAGTTCTCAGAAACCCTAAGGCCGGCGTCACACTAGAGAGTATTACGGACGTATGAGAGGCGCAAAAACTACGCATTTCACACAGACCCATGATTCTCTATGGGGCAGCTCCTATCTGCCGTATATTTCGCAGCCGTATTTTACGGGCGTACAAAATCGCAGCATGCTGCGTTTGTCAGTGTATTGCGCAAAAAATCAGCCAATGAAAGTCTATGGGGGCGAGAAAAATACGGATTACACACGGACCATCAGTGTGACTTGCGAGAAATACGCACCGGTGTTCTATAGAAAAGCCGGCAATTCAGTGCAGTGTACAGTAAAATCACACTGACAGGTTGGAATAGAGTAGATAGAATAAATGTCTACACATAGTATAGGTATATACAGTATATGTCATTGAGACACATATATATATATATTTATATTTAATACAGAGCTAGATAGCATAAAAGCCGGTAATTCAATTGCCGGCTTTTGCTATCTCCTTATCAAACCCGACATGATATGAGACATGGTTACATACAGTAAACCATTTCATATCCCTTATTTACATATTCCTCACTACTAATGTTAGTAGTGTGTGTGTGCAAAATTTGGGGGCTCTAGCTGTTAAAATAAAGGGTTAAATCACGGAAAAAAATGGCGTGAGCTCCAGTGCAATTTTCTCCGCCAGAGTGGTAAAGCCAGTGACTGAGGGCAGATATTAATAGCCTAGAGAGGAAACATGGTTATTGCCCCCCTGGCTAAAAACATCTGCCCCCAGCCACCCCAGAAAAGGCACATCTGTAAAATGAGCCTATTCTGGCACTTAGCCTCTCTCTTACCACTCCCCTGTAGCGGTGGGAGACTTGCAGTGCTGCGCCCCCTGCTGGCATAAACTCATATGAACTCGAGCGTGAGAAAATAATCATAAAAATTCCCACGCTAGAGTTCATATGAGTTTATGCCACCAGGGGGCGCAGCACCGCAAGTCTACGATGCTACGTTCCC
Source organism: Ranitomeya variabilis (assembly GCF_051348905.1). Taxonomy (NCBI): domain Eukaryota; kingdom Metazoa; phylum Chordata; class Amphibia; order Anura; family Dendrobatidae; genus Ranitomeya; species Ranitomeya variabilis. The sequence goes on along the minus strand of NC_135232.1, from coordinate 995,782,347 downwards.
CTGCTTTCCATTCACTCCCCAGTTTTTACAAGCAGGAGCAACAGCTGCATTGGCAGGCTCCTGGTTGTAAAATTATTTAACCCCTTCAGATGGATTTACAGCATGGGACATGACTGAGCGCCGAAGAGGTATGGGATATTGTTGCTTTTTACCTTTTACAGAACGAGGGTCTTCAGGTGGATTAAGCGTTCAATAAAGATTTTACAACCCCATGTGTGTATTTATTTCATTATTCTTCGTGTGTGTGTATTATTAACCCTTTACTACTATTGGATTAATAATGGATAGGTGTCATAATTGACGCCTCTCCATTATTAACCAGGCTTAATGCCACCTTACATTAGCAAGGTGACATTTACCCTTTATTACCGCATATCCCACCGCTACTCGGGAGTGGGACGAGAGTGGCCAAGTGCCAGAATAGGCGCATCTTCCAGATGGGCCTTTTCTGGGGTAGCTGGGGGCAGATGTTTTTAGCCAGGGGGGCCAATAACCATGGTCCTTCTCTAGGCTATTAATATCTGCCCTCAGTCACTGGCTTTCCCACTCTGGCGGAGAAAATTGCGCGGGAGCCCACGCCAGTATTTTCCGTGATTTAACCCTTTATTTCAACAGCTAAAGCCCCAACATTGGCACACACACTCTACTAACATCATTAGTGAGGAATATGTAAAAAATATGGGATATGAAATGGTTTACTGTATGTAAACCATGTCTCATATCCTGTCGGGTTTGATAAGGAGATAGCAAAAGCCGGCAATTGAATTACCGGCTTTTAAGCTATCTAGCGCTGCATTAAATATAAATATATACAGTACAGACCAAAAGTTTGGACACACCTTCTCATTTAAAGATTTTTCTGTATTTTCATGACTATGAAAATTGTACATTCACACTGAAGGCATCAAAACTATAAATTAACACATGTGGAATTATATACTTAACAAAAAAGTGTGAAACAACTGAAATTATGTCTTATATTCTAGGTTCTTCAAAGTAGCCACCTTTTGCTTTGATGACTGCTTTGCACACTCTTGGCATTCAGCCCTACGGATGACATACGGATCACTGTTTTGGGATCATTTCTGCATATTACGCCTGTAAAAAAGGACCGTATTTCCCTATGTTAAGAGTGACCCCGGCCTAATACAGTGATGAAATGAAAGCATAAGTTATAAAGACCAAATAGCAATGCAAGCCAATTTGATTGAAACAAAGCGGCAAAAAAAGCTGGTTGTAAATAAATGTAATAAGTTGCCTGGTGTAATGGTGTTTTGGAAAATTAGCATTGGACATTGGGTGAGACCACATGGACATCGGGTTGCAAGCGGCCAATACTCTGCCCACACTCTGTGGCCAATGGCCCTCACACACGGGTAGAGTTTTGGATCAGCGATGTGCAGCAAATTGCTAAATTTGGTCCCAATGTTAGCCAATATTGTAATATTATGCACCAATAAGAATAAAAATTACCTGACAAATTCTGTCTTTGGTGAATAAAATAAGAGTTGCTGCTCATAAAATTCTATGAAGAATGGGGAAGAAGTTGGAGAAAAGAGACTGAGGCATAAATACTTTTAGGGTCTAAGCACACTTTGCATTTTTGTTGCCTTTTTTTCTGTGCTGTTTTGTCAGAAAATCTTAAGGATTTCCTACTACCAGCAATGTGAAAGATTCCTGAAGTCTCACCGTGTTACTTATTTTTCCTTGCAGATTTGCAGTTGATTTAACGGGTCAATATTTTCTTCGTTTTTTTGCTACAGATTTCACCCATACTAATGAATGGGAAAATAATTTAAAAAATGCACGTAAGAAAGGATAAACTGCATGGATATATACAGTATATATATATATATATATATATATATATATATATATATATATATATATATATACAGTGGGGCAAAAAAGTATTTAGTCAGTCAGCAATAGTGCAAGTTCCACCACTTAAAAAGATGAGAGGCGTCTGTAATTTACATCATAGGTAGACCTCAACTATGGGAGACAAACTGAGAAAAAAAAACCCAGAAAATCACATTGTCTGTTTTTTTATCATTTTATTTGCATATTATGGTGGAAAATAAGTATTTGGTCAGAAACAAACAATCAAGATTTCTGGCTCTCACAGACCTGTAACTTCTTCTTTAAGAGTCTCCTCTTTCCTCCACTCATTACCTGTAGTAATGGCACCTGTTTAAACTTGTTATCAGTATAAAAAGACACCTGTGCACACCCTCAAACAGTCTGACTCCAAACTCCACTATGGTGAAGACCAAAGAGCTGTCAAAGGACACCAGAAATAAAATTGTAGCCCTGCACCAGGCTGGGAAGACTGAATCTGCAATAGCCAACCAGCTTGGAGTGAAGAAATCAACAGTGGGAGCAATAATTAGAAAATGGAAGACATTCAAGACCACTGATAAACTCCCTCGATCTGGGGCTCCACGCAAAATCCCACCCCGTGGGGTCAGAATGATCACAAGAACGGTGAGCAAAAATCCCAGAACCACGCGGGGGGACCTAGTGAATGAACTGCAGAGAGCTGGGACCAATGTAACAAGGCCTACCATAAGTAACACACTACGCCACCATGGACTCAGATCCTGCAGTGCCAGACGTGTCCCACTGCTTAAGCCAGTACATGTCCGGGCCCGTCTGAAGTTTGCTAGAGAGCATTTGGATGATCCAGAGGAGTTTTGGGAGAATGTCCTATGGTCTGATAAAACCAAACTGGAACTGTTTGGTAGAAACACAACTTGTCGTGTTTGGAGGAAAAAGAATACTGAGTTGCATCCATCAAACACCATACCTACTGTAAAGCATGGTGGTGGAAACATCATGCTTTGGGGCTGTTTCTCTGCAAAGGGGCCAGGACGACTGATCCGGGTACATGAAAGAATTAATGGGGCCATGTATCGTGAGATTTTGAGTGCAAACCTCCTTCCATCAGCAAGGGCATTGAAGATGAAACGTGGCTGGGTCTTTCAACATGACAATGATCCAAAGCACACCGCCAGGGCAATGAAGGAGTGGCTTCGTAAGAAGCATTTCAAGGTCCTGGAGTGGCCTAGCCAGTCTCCAGATCTCAACCCTATAGAAAACCTTTGGAGGGAGTTGAAAGTCCGTGTTGCCAAGCGAAAAGCCAAAAACATCACTGCTCTAGAGGAGATCTGCATGGAGGAATGGGCCAACATACCAACAACAGTGTGTGGCAACCTTGTGAAGACTTACAGAAAACGTTTGACCTCTGTCATTGCCAACAAAGGATATATTACAAAGTATTGAGATGAAATTTTGTTTCTGACCAAATACTTATTTTCCACCATAATATGCAAATAAAATGATAAAAAAACAGACAATGTGATTGTCTGGTATTTTTTTTCTCAGTTTGTCTCCCATAGTTGAGGTCTACCTATGATGTAAATTACAGACGCCTCTCATCTTTTTAAGTGGTGGAACTTGCACTATTGCTGACTGACTAAATACTTTTTTGCCCCACTGTATATATATATATATATATATATATATATATATATATATACCGTATTTTCCGCTTTGTAAGACGCACTTTATTTCCCCCAAATTTGGGGGGGAAATGGGGGTGCGTCTTACAAAGCAGATATACCGCTTACCGTTACAGGCTGGGATGAGGGGGTGTCCGCTGCAGCCCGCTGCTGCCGCCCCCGCTGCTGCTGCCGCCCGCCACCGCTGTCGCCCGCCACCGCGGTTGTCCGCTGCTACTCCGGTGCTGCGGGGGCTCTGGCGACATTTCGTGAAAGACCAGAGCCCCCAGGCAGTTCGTCCATGCGTTCCTTCCTGTATGACTGACTCCGGGAAAATGGCCGCCGAAATCTCGGGAGATGAGATTTCAGGGCTGAGATCTCATCTCTCGAGATTCCGGCGGCCATTTTCCCGGAGTCAGTCATACAGGAATACATGGACGAACTGCCAGGGGGCTCTGGCCTTTCACAATATGTCGGCAGAGCCCCCGCAGCACTGGAAACAGCCCTGAAGCCCCGAAGCCCCCAAGCCCCCCTGCAGCACAGGAGCCCCCCGCAGACCGCCTCATCCCAGCCTGCAGCACAGGAGCCCCCCTGCAGACTGCCTCATCTCAGCCTGTAGCACAGGAGCCCCCCTGCAGACCCCCTCATCCCAGCCTGCTGCACAGGAGCCCCCCTGCAGACCCCCTCATCCCAGCCTGCTGCATAGGAGCCCCCCTGCAGACCTCCTCATCCCAGCCTGCAGCAATGATACACTCCTGCCTCCAGCAATGACCCTGGGACCCTGATCCACCGCAGCAACAACCCCTGGTAAGTAATAAGACGCATGGATTATAAGACGCCCCACCAATTTATTAAAAAAAGTTTTTTCCTATTTTTCTCCTCAAAATTTGGGGTGCGTCTTATAATCCGGAGCGTCTTACAAAGCGAAAAATACGGTATATACTGTATATATCCACCACCAGGTAATACCCTTGCTGCTATCCATATTCCTTCTCACTTTATAACACTTGGTAAATTATATCCTCCTTCTATATATATTCAGGGTGAATCGGTATGCTGCATAAACTAGTTACCACATAAACGAATACTGTCATCTGTACAGTGAAGGAAACAAGTATTTGATCCCTTGCTGATTTAGTAAGTTTGCCCACTGACAAAGACATGAACAGTCTATAATTTTAAGGGTAGGTTAAATTTAACATTGAGAGATAGAATATCAAAAATAAAATCCACAAAAATCACATTGTATAAATTATATAAATTTATTTGCATTTTGCAGTGAGAAATAAGTATTTGATCCCCTACCAACCATTAAGAGTTCTGACTCCTACAGACCAGTTAGATGCTCCTGATCAACTCGATACCTGCATTAAAGACAGCTGTCTTATGTAGTCACCTTTATAGAATACTCCTGTTCACAGACTCAATTAATCAGTCAGACTCTAACCTCTACAACACGGGCAAGACCAAATAGCTTTATAAGGATGTCAGGGCCAAGATCATAGACCTGCACAAAACTGGAATGGGCTACAAAACCATAAGTAAGATGCTGGGTGAGAAGGAGACAACTGTTGGTGCAACAGTAGTGGACAACCCCTTTAAGGACTATACAGAACAGTACTGACACCCACTTGCAGGCTTGGGATTAAAGGTTGAGCACCTTTCTCCTACGGCAGCAGTAACCAAGTGTGACTATAACCGCTTCTATTTGTATTTCTATGTCACATTGAGTAAGTCATCGAGGCATTCCTTAGCCAGCCTAGAGTTCTCAGTGAGATATGCTTATAAACACTTTGGCTCCTGACATGACTCTTTAGTTTATATATTAGGATATATTTAAAAAAAAAAATGTCATTTGATGCAGGTTGTCTAGTCGAAGGTTAAAACTAAAGATGACTGAATCTTTTGAAATGTGAATTTTCCAAAAATTTGATTGGCGACAAATCAATTTACGTGAATCTCAAGTGCTGCTAAGCCTATAATTGCCCAGAAAAAAATTGTAACCCTGAGGTCTCCTTTGATTGTATTTTGAACCCCTTTCTAGCTATTTAGTAGAAACACAAAGTTAGAAATGTCATAGTGACCTGAACTTAACTGACTAGAGGAAAATGTATAGTAACTGGTGGTAATCAATAGCCTATGTAACAGCACACTACACCACAGATGTTTAGGCTACTTAAATTGTAAGAACAGTCCAAAAAGTATCCCTTTATGGGGGCAGATGCCTACCTTGTTTGTGCTTATACATAAGAAGGGCAAATGGGAGAAGCCGTGGCTTTTTCACATCAGTTGGTGCAAAAATTACTTTCGGGAGTATCAAGAACTTTTATTTTTTACTAAATGAAAAAGCAATCGTTTTTTCACAGGCCATCCAAAAATTATCCCTTTACTTTTACAGCATTAAAAGGTTAGCTGCTTTAAAAGTGAAGAAGTAATGGCTTATCAAGTAGGGGTGAAAAATGTTACCCTTTATTGTCATTGGCAACAGATTTCCTATTCTCAAAATGAATAAACAATTACAAAGGGAGCTGGAATAGACAAGCTGTCCAAAAAGTATGCATTTTTTAGGAAGCAGGAACAGGTTAACTGTTTTCAAAGTGAAGAAGCAATGGTTCGTAAACAAGCTGCCACAAAAATTATCCCTATTATGAGAGCTTTCTTATGTTTGTGTACCATAAAGTAGCAGTACAGTGCAGCTATACGACACACTGACCAAGGAGATGTGTGAGAGGGATGTCAGGCAGAGTAAAGCCAGCACATGCTACAAGATGTATGGCTAGTATGGGTGTACATTGGCAGAAGCCGCACAGTGCAAAAATATGATGGGTCAAGGAAAGAGATATTTGGCAGTGTAGGGACAGCAGTGTCAGTCCTGGCAGCAGCAGTGTGCAGCCAAAAGATGTGAGGCTGGTTTGGCTGAGCAGTGGCAAGCGACAGAAGCCGCATGGTATAAAAATATGATTGGTCAGAAAGGGACATGTTTAGCAGTGTAGGACCAGCAACTTCAGACCCAGCAGTAGCAATACAGTATAGCACTATAAAACACAGTGTGCAGTCAGGAGATGTGTTGCTGGCATAGCTATTCAGCAACTTCAGCCCCGGCATCAGCAGTACAGTAGAGTATTATAAAGCAGTAGTAGTAATAATAATAATAATCTTTATTTTTATATAGCGCTAACATATTCCGCAGCGCTTTACAGTTTGCACACATTATCATCACTGTCCCCTATGGGGCTTACAATCTAAATTCCCTGTCAGTATGTTTTTGGAATGTGGGAGGAAACCGGAGAACCCGCAGGAAACCCCATGCAAACATGGGGAGAACATACAAACTCCTTGCAGATGTTGTCCTTGGTGGGATTTCCACCCAGGATTCCAGCGCTGCAAGGCTGCAGTGCAAACCACTGAGCAACTGTGCTTGCCCCCTAGTAGTAGATGACATAATGGGCAAGTAGATGACCGGCTGAGCGTGGATCATCAACACTGGTGGGAACAGTCTAGAAAATAGACCGTAGACAGGCAGAAGGGCAGATGATATGGCCGATCGAATCATTGGAATCAGCAGAAGATAAATGAAATTTGACACTAATCCATGCCTAATTCATTTTGACAAATGAAGGTTTTCCATGCTTGTGAATACCCTCTCTGACAGTACACTGAAGCAAAGTTCTTGACACCGGACCATTCTAATGAGCAAGAAGTTCATGAGAATGGGGCTCAAGATATTTGCTGATGTGTCACTGTTTGCTAAAGAGCATCACGTTAGCGCAGCCGCAGATAAATTATCTGGATTATCATGTGAAAAATAATGTAGTTGCTACTTCTTGTGGCCCTAGCCTTGGCATAGGTTGGGGAGGGTTGGATCTGTGAGAAGCACAGAATGGTCACTTGGTCACCTTAGTGAAGGTAACACAATGTATCCTGGTAAGACCTACGGTACCTTTCTAAATCTGGAAAATGTTCCTCCAATTTGCTTTTAATCCAAGAGTCTAAAATCATGGCTATCCTGTAGTCATCCCAGAAGCATTCCAGCCTGCAGTATCTCTTCTTTTTCAATCACAAGTACTGTACTTCTGAAAATGTTGCCTTTTGTTTCTGTGCATAAGTAAAAGCAATCAAAATCAATTACCAGCGTTTCCCTGCTGGAACAATGACAAAAACCTGCAAGGGATTGAAGAACTGGATGAAAGGTATTTCCTGAAAATATTTACATTATGGCAACAATAATTTGTTATTTTTGGACTGTAAAACAGTGTAAAATTTCTTTCAATAGAACGATTTAGCAATGAGAAAAAAAGAAGAATCTAGTATATTATTTTACAAAGAAACTACAAAACCTTTACATTATGGGATGAAAAATGACTGCAGCAATGGAGCCCATCAATGTAACAAAACCAACGCTCACCTGATTATTCTCCATGTCTGCAAGTCCTGATTACTTGAAATTACTGATTACAATTTGTGATCAGTCTAAGTCAATGACCATTGGGTGATCCTACTTAAGAATTGACAGGATAGGTGTTAAGTCTCAGAAAACCCCTTTGATCTGGATTGGATGATACATTTATCACTAGTCCCAATAATCTCAACTATGAGAGAATGGAACTTTTCTTTTATTAATTATATCAAGATCTATTCCAAACCCAATACAATCTGCCATATACGGTTACATCCTTAGCTACCATGCAAGCCTCAATAGCCATTGTGTTCACAGCTTCAGACATCCCTCCCGAGGCCTCAGTCCCTTTTATTTCGCAGGCTGCCTCCTGATTTTCCTTTCCCACTAATAATCCCATTTATGCTCAGTAACCTTGTATGCCCTTTACTCCTTCCCCACCCCCTCCACTAACTCACTTAGTCGGAAGCTAAGAAAGATGTTGAGGACTTTAAGATTATTATTTACAATGTAGGAGACAGGCTCACTTGTATGAATGGCTTGATTTAACACTTGGGTGCTAGTTTCTTCTCTCGGCAGCAAGTGTTACTTTATGGTTTTATCTCCCACATGTCATTTTATCACGGGGAGCAGCAGAGGGAACCGGAGAGTTCAGCTAAAAATGTGTCATCAGGATGTAAATAATGTATCTACAGAGGGTCCGTCTTGGGTCCATTGGACAGACATTTGATATTTTTACAATAGAAGTGAATGGGTTGAGGTATACTTTGTCTATATTAGTGCTAAAGCCCTCATAGCAGCCTACACATATAATTTGGTGTCTCACTCTTTATGCTTCCACGACCACACAACATCTTCTAAATTAGAGGTCTCCAATCTGTGACTCCTTGTCTGTGCCTAGAAGTTGGAGACCCCCAGTTAGGAGACATCTACTCTAAACGCTAGGACACTGGATTCAGACATGAAATTACAGTATGCAACCTGCCTGCTGATGATATATGCAGTGCAGAAAATAGCCCAGCTCTCCTGTAGTCACTGTTTGAGGGGTTTGAAGCCTGAAGTGACTTCATTTGACTGCAGCCTACCGAATCTTGATACTACGCGGTGCGTACACGGTCACTGGTAGTGAGGTCACATCGCATGTATGTGATTTTCATAAATGGAGTCGTGCCGACTAGAGTCTGCTGCGTCTCTCTATCTTCTATTGAGAAAAGTGGATGAGAGTCAACTCTAGTAGGCAAATTGCTGCATACATGCCATCACATGGACACTCACTCATTTTCAGAAAATAGGTGAAAAAATATGTATATGAAAAAATACATGTAAAAAAGTATGTCTCATCATTATGCATGCATCATATAATTAACATAATTGCTAGGACACTTCCCTTACTTTTGAGTGCATGTATGTGTGTGTGTGTGTGTGTGTGTGTGTGTGTGTGTGTGTGTGTATGTACAGGGTGGGCCATTTATATGGATACACCTAAATAAAATGGGAATGGTTAGTGATATCAACTTCCTGTTTGTGGCAAATTAGTATATGGGAGGGGGAAAACTTTTCAAGATTGGTGGTGACCATGGCGGCCATTTTGAACTCGGCCATTTTGGATCCAATTTTATTTTTTCCAGTGGAAAGATGGTAATGTGATACATCAAACTTATTGAGAAATTCACAAGAAAAACAATGGTGTGCTTGGTTTTAACGTAAACATCAACAAACTGGAGCAAGTTCAGAGAAGAGCGACGAGAACGGTGACTGGTCTGCAAACCATGTCCTATGAGGAACGTTTACAGGATTTGGGAATGTTTAGCTTGCAAAAAAGAAGACTGAGAGGAGACTTAATAGCTGTCTACAAATATCTCAACAGCTGTCACATTGTAGAAGGATCATCTTTATTCTCATTTGCACAAGGAAAGACTAGAAGCAATGGGATGAAACTGAATGGGAGAAGATACAGATTAGATATTAGAAAAAACGTTTTTACAGTTAGGGTGATCAATGAGTGGAACAAGCTGCCACGAGAGGTGGCGAGTTCTCCTTTAATGGAAGTCTTCAAACAGAGCCTGGACAGACATCTGTCTAGGATGATTTAGTGAATCCTGCATTGAGCAGGGGGTTGGAGCAGATGACCCAGGAGGTCCCTTCCAACTATAACATTCTATGATTCTGTAACTTTATTCTTTCATGAGTTATTTACAAGTTTATGACCACTTATAAAATGTGTTCAAAGTGCTGCCCATTGTGTTGGATTGTCAATGCAACCCTCTTCTTCCACTCTTGACACACTGATAGAATAAATGCTAGCACAGGCTTCCAGTATCAGTTGTTTCTGATGCTGGATATCTCGTATCTTCACAGCATAGAAGATGTGAAGCATGTGATAATACAAGATGTGCAGCATCTGAAACAACGGATACTGGAAGCCTGTGCTAGCATTTCTTATACATACATACACATACAAATTTGAAGTAGGAATTCAGAAATTTGTTTCTGTCTCTCTTATGTATGTTAGGTTAGATGTGCAACAATATAGATAGATATGGTATTCACAGTTGCCGGAGACATTGGGGAACGTGGACGACGGCGGAGCTTCATGGGAACATTTTGAGTAATTGGTGAATTAGGACATGTCTGTTGTTTTTATTTCTGTATTTTTATGTCTTTCAGGGATCCTTTTCTGGACTACATTGGATTACGTTGAATCGGCATGGGATTTTTTTCTTGTCAATAAATTGGTGAACGAGGGATGTGTGGGGGAGTCTTTTTTCAAATAAAGTGGTTTTTTTTGTATGTGTTTTTATTTATGATTACCGGGTTAGTAATGGGGGTGTCTAATAGACACCTCTCCATTACTAACCCCAAGGGTTGATGACAGCTGTGATTTTTGACAAGTCACAGCTGTCACCAAAAGCTAACTACCATTACCCCGATTGCCAGGGCACCAGGTCAATTGGGAAGAGCTGGTCAAAACGCCAAAATTGGCACATCTCATATGATGCCCCAATTCTGAGGTGGCTGTTTGCTGCTATTTTTAAGCTGGGGTGCAATATCCATGGACCTTCGCAGCTTGATAATATAAGCCAGCAGTTGTCTGCTTTACCTAGGCTGGTTATCAAAAATAGTGGGGACCCAACATCATTTTTTTTTAAATGTATTTATTAGGTTAAACCAGGGTAAAAATACCTGCATAAATGCACTTACAATGTATGTCTTTTTTTTTTAACTGTGGATTTACCGCATCCAATGCAAGTCTATGGGGAAATTCTGCACAGAAGACTAAGCGTTACTGCAAGAGAAATTGACATAGTGCGGCTCGGAAACCTGCACTGCAGGTGATTATACGCAGCATAAAAAAGAAGCACAGTGGGCATGGGATTTCTACTAATCCCACCCACTGTGCTTGTACTGTACAATGTAGTGTTGCAGCGAAAATATGCTGCATCCAGGACACTAGTATTACTGATCGTGGGCACGCTTCCTAACAGTGACTTCAACAAAGCATAAATGTTGAGTAGGACCCTATATACTTTTTACCTATTTTATTTGATGCATAACCTAATACTCTCTGACTCTGTGGGGGATCATTATAAAACATAGGTGTTATCTTAAGCCCACTCAATATAACATTAGTTAACCATTTTAGTATGGAGATTATTGCAGACTCTGTGAGTAGTATAAAGTATGTGGTATTTAACCGGTAGTAACACTTTCATTGCCACTCTATTAGTGAACTGTTATCCTATAACAATTCTTTCACTGTCGATACAATTATTTTAGGTAAAACTGAATTATCTACTATATAATTGTCTAAGGGTCACTTCCCTCTGTCCTTCTGTCTGTTTGTCTGTCATGGATATTCATTGGTCACGGCCTCTGTCTGTCACGGAAATCCAACTCGCTGATTGGTCGCGGCAAAACAGCCACGACCAATCAGCGACGGGCACAGTCCGGCGCCAAAATGGCCACTCCTTCCTCTCCGCAGTCAGTGCCCGCTCCATAATTCCCTCCAGTCAGCGCTCACACAGGGTTAATGGCAGCGCTAACGGACCGCGTTATGCTGCGGTGTAACGAACTCCATTAACGCTGCTATTAACCCTGTGTGACCACAGCAGCATCAATAGTAAAAAGATCTAATGTTAAAAAAAATAAAAAAAATAAAAAATCATTATATACTCACCTTCCGCCGCCTTTCCCGCTCCTCGCGACGCTCCGGTGACTGCTCCATGCAAGCGGCAGGTTCCGGTGCCAAGGATGGTATGTGAGACGGACCTGCTATGATGTCACGGTCATATGACCGCGACGTCATCACAGGTCCTGCGAGAATGACCTGCCATGACGTCACGGTCATGTGACAGCAACGTCATCACAGGTCCTGCGCTCATACCAACCCTGGGACCGGAAGCTGCCACGTGCACCGCACACAGGGCCAGGACTTCAACGGGCCTTCGGAAGGTGAGAATATGTTTATTTTTTATTTTAAGTCTGTATACTACGTGGCTCTGTGCTGTATACTCCGTCGCTGGGCAATATACTACGTGGCTGGGCAATATACTACGTGACTGGGCAATATACTACGTGGCTGGGCAATATACTACGTGACTGGGCAATATACTACGTGGCTGGGCAATATACTACGTGACTGGCCAATATACTATGTGGCTGGGCAATATACTACGTGGACATGCATATTCTACAATACCCGATGCATTAGAATCGGACCACCATCTAGTTAGCTATAAAATAGCATCATTGCCAAAATTATTACTACCTAGTTATAAATGTATGAATTGGATGGTTCCAGAAAATCTAGTTGGGCTATGCTGACTATGAGACCCAAATGGTTGCTCACTCCAATTTATATTTCTTTTATTTAAAGGAATTCTCCAAGCGACTCATCTCTAATAAGGAGGACTGAACAATGAAAAGCTGCTAAGATGAGAACAAGTGCTGAACGTACTGTATGTCCGTTGTGCCGATCATTAAAACAGTGATGACTTTGGCAGACCAATGTCTATAAAGTCGCTCGTCTTATTAAATCTCGAAGTAGACCATGTTCATAGCTCCAGCAATCTAAGGCCTCCAGCTTCCCCACGCCTGCTTTCCAAGCCACCCAAAGGTATCATAACGACAACTATAAACTGCAGTGTTTGCTTTCCTAATAAAACTGTATCTGTTATGTTAGATATGTTAGGTATACCGAGCATAACAATCTACAGAATGCTACCGGGCCACAAGGAAAAACAAACCTGCAAAACAATGTACGCCCTGCCCCAAGTCTTCAAAAACCAAATCAATAAAAACTAAGCAGTACGCCATGAGATGTCACTTAAGTAGATCTCGGAAGGGCAATATATTATAACAAGATTGCATTTTGAAGGATGGGAACCTATGATAATACAGAACAAGGCCTCATTCAGGTGTCACAGTTTTTCATTTACTCAAAAAAATGTTATCAATGTCATAATTGTTTTGAATCTGCATGTCATCAGTGGGTTTTTTTTCCGCGTATGGATAAATAAATATATTACAAAATTTCTCCTATACTTTGCAATACACTGATGCAGTCTGTGTGCTGCCTGTGACCTATAGACTGGTGCTGTCACTTTACATCCATGCTGCCTGAAATGAATGGACATATCATGTGATTTTTACATAGACGCACATATAATGGGTGCGTGTTCTATCCATGAAAAAAAAAGGGTAGAACACCTACGTAAAAAATTGACGTCTCTATGAGGCCAAAATCAGCATGCATTAAAATGTAGAGGTTCAAGTGGAATTCTACAGCAAATTGATTGGTTGCAAAGTGGGCCAATTGCTCATGAGCTTAGCAGTCAGCTCAATAATGTGCATGACCTGAGGAGCCCTCGGTTTGGGTTACCATAAGTTGCAGCTTTACCCACCTTTACGATTGGCAGTTTTCTCCCTATCCACAGTAATTGAAAAGAACCCGACAGCTGATACATGCTACCCGATAGAGGGGCAGCATGTATCGGCCACTGACTGTATGACCTCAGCCAGGTATGGGTCACTTTAATAGGAAAAAAGCTGTCATTGAGCAAGGGGAGGGCAGTGGGAGCTACAGCTCATGAATAAAGTGGACTCCTGAGCTCACAGCTCTCAAGTTGTGCTGCTGCTAACAAACTGTATTTTTTATACAAGCTACACCATATTAACAATTAAGTAACACTGAGGGAAAAAGGATAACCACGTTACAATAATTTACACATACAGATAATACATTATACATACAGGTGCATCTCCCAAAATTAGAATATCATTATAAAGTTAATTTATTTCAGTTCTTCAATATAAAAAGTGAAACTCCTATATTATACATAGCCATTACAAACAGAGTGATCTATTTCAAGTGTTTATTTCTGTTAATGTTTATGATTATGTCTTACAGCCAATGAAAACCCAAAAGTCGTTATCTCAGTAAATTAGAATACTTTATAACACCAGCTTGGAAAATTATTTTAACATCCAAAATGTTTGCCTACAGAAATGTATGTTCAGTAAATGCACTCAATACTTGGTCGGGGCTCTTTTTGCATCAATTACTGCATCAATGAGGCGTGCAGGTGATCAGCCTGTGGCACTGCTGAGGTGTTATGGAAGCCCAGGTTGCTTCAAGAGCAGCCTTCAGCTCATCTGCATTGTTGGGTCTGGTGTCTCATCTTCCTCTTGACAATACTCCATAGATTCTCTATGGGGTTAAGGTCAGGCGAATTTGCTGGCCAAACAAGCACAGTGGCCCTGTTGCTTTTAAACCAGGTATTGGTACATTTGGCACTGTGGACAGGTGCCAAGTCCTGCTGGAGAATGAAATTTCCATTTCCATAAAGGTTGTCGGCAGAAGGAAGCATGAAGTGCACTAAAATTTCCTGGTGGTCGGCCGCGCTGACTTTGGTCTTGATAAAACCCAGTGGACCTACACCAGCCAGTGGACCTACACCAGCCCCTGATAGGTCCTGTCCTGTAGCACAGTGGGTCCACAAATTCCCATGCGCCACGGCTCAGCGTAACAAGCCATAACTGCAACACAATAAAGATAGCTGTGTGCTCAATAAGCAAGGAATGAGTGAGGATTGCTCCAACAGCTGATAAGAAGTACCAGGGCGTGGATATTTTTTTTCCTATTTTAATAATTATGAACTAATATTTTACTTTTGACCATTCTACTTCTTCTGTACTGAGAATATTTAGGGCACTAGTGTAAAGACTTACCATTGGGATTTGGGATTTTCCTTTCTTTCCCTCTGCAGAATTATTATTTGTCTAGAATGTTTTAGTTTTCTGATATGAGGTAGACTTAATCTAGCAGTTTTTACATTCTTCTGTGTCTTTTGCACTATTTTTTGCTCATCTCCACCACCACATTGGCTCTAATAAATTAAAGAGAACTCATTCTTTCTGCGAAATTAAGGATCGCCTTTTGTCCAAGATATCTTTTTGTTACTAGAATGAATACTCAGGCATTTTATAATGTAGCCACAATGACATATGACCAACACACAAAGCATTCTGGGTCAGCCAATGAATGGAAAAAGCCAATGACTCCCTTTTGGATTGTCAAGCCTGTTGAGTTATTTGACTCCAGTTATCTGCAATTATGATCCCACAGTGCTCTCCGTGGACTTTCCCACTCCAAACAGTTGAAACATTCTGTTTACATAGAACCTGACCTGACTTTTAATGATGGGTTCCTAGCCCCTGGCATGCTGTAAGCAGACCAAGATAATCTGTTTTGACATTTTTTTCTTAAAGCAGTGTAAACTACAGATGTATTTGTATGCCATAGCTATGTAATACTGTTCTCCATAATAGTAAGTCTGTTATGCTTGTCATCATACTTGTTACACTACTTAAGTAGATCAATAGGTCACATATTTATTGTTTTTTCGTTGTAGTGAAGGATTATTGTTTCATTTTAGGTGGATTCCTTTATTTCACAACAGATTTTGGTAAAACAAAAGAAGAACCAAATAAAGTGCTTTGATAAAACCAGTTTATAATTTAAGTTCCAAGATTCCCTCTTGATTTTAATTTGGCCTCACACACAGGGGCGTACATAGAAATCATGGGACCTTGTAGAAGAAAACCTTAATATATGGCAGGGAAGAGCATAGCTCACAACTTTTTGGCTTACTCTTTAGCTTTTACAAAGTCATTTCCTCCAATTGAAATCCCTAGATTGCCCTTTTATTATCCCCATAAAGTATGATGCCAACTATGGTGTCCCCCGAAACACAATATGATACCCCACACAGAGAATTCTTCTTCAGTACCCCGAATTGCACACTGAATGATGACCCTACAGAACCCCAGTACCCCGACAAAGTATGGCAACTCCAACACAGTATGATGCCCCACCTGTGATCACCACACAGCCCTCTATACAGTATAATGCGCCTCTATACAGTATAATGGTCCACACACCCCTCCACTCAGTATGATGACCCTAATACAATCATCCACAATGTATAATGGCCCCCACTGGTCCTCAAAATAGTATAATGGCCTCCACCCAGCCCTCCAAACAGCATACTGACCCCCCACACAGCCCTCTACACAGTATTATGGACCCCACAAAAATCTTCACACTGCATAATTGCTTAAATACAGTATAATGAGCCCCACATAGCCCTCCATACAGTATTGTAGGCCCCACATAACCCTCCATACAGTATTATGGACCCCACTTATCCCTCCATACAGTATTATGGGCCTCACATAGCCCCACCATACAGTATTATGGGCACTATATAGCTCTCCATACAGTATTAAGGGCACCACATAGTCCCCCATACACTATTATGGGCCTCACATAGCCCTCCATACAGTATTATGGGCACCATATAGCTCTCCATACAGTACTATGGGCATCACACAGCCCTCCATACAGTATTATGGGCACCACATAGTCCTCCATACAGTATTATGGGCACCACATAGTCCTCACACGTCTTTATGATAAAATACTACCAATGATCATCAAATCATTCAAGACAATAATTAAATCAAGAAGTCACCCACAATCTTAATATAATTGGTAACAGTACACTATTAAATGGCTAATGTCGTCTAAATGTATCATCAACTTGTAGATGCAGTGACTGCAACTTAAACAGCCACAACTTAAAGGGATATTTTAGCAAGATGACTTTATGATATGTCAAGCAGATGCATTTCATATCAGATGGAATTCAGGACCTGGTATCCTTTCCGATGTCCTAAATAAAGTGCACCTGCTGATCATTTATTGGTGTCCTTACTGAAAATGTGTACAGGAACTCCTCCATTCTTTTACTGTATTTCGTGGTTCACCCTGCATTAAAATACAATTATTCCCTGTTCATTTTTACGGTTTCAGGATGTAAAGGGGTTTTTTTTTCATCCCAGCACTCCAAAGCCACATTATATTTCTTGGCTATTTGACATAGTTAAGGGTGTTTTTTTTTTTTTTTGCAGGTGATGTCACTTCGACAATTCACAATACCTATGCAGGCAATCACTGAGCTCAGTATCTCTCAGTTCGAGGTCTACAACAGATGTGCTATGAGTTTAGTGATTGGCTGCAGCGGCGATGTGATCTGTCAGCGTGATGTTACCACTTCAGCCAAAACACAAAGACCAGAGCAGCAGAGGAGAGCCACCACTGGACCTGCGAAGGTTGTATATTGTCTGGTTTTGTTACTTTACATCACATCATATGTTTGGGAAACTCTTTGCTATAAGTAGAAAACTCCTTTAATATGTTACAACTTATGCACCATAAAAATTACTCAAATATCCACAAGTGATAATAAATGGCACTTCCTAATAATAGAATTCAAACCACCAATTCAGCCTAGGCATACAAAAGGCTGAGTACCGAAGAGATCTATAGTGTTCAAATTATTTTTATTGAAACAAAAAACAATAAAAAAAAGCAGAATGTCCTACAGAGGACGCTAGTGTGGCCAATCAAAGGTGGTATCTACAATGCAGAAAATACAGGATATATAAATATATAGAAGTGGTACTAAAATAATTCAAATAATGTGACCCTCCATCTGTGAAAAAAAACTATATTATGAACCTGGGATATTCTGTATCAAGAGCGAAGTGCTTGATAAGTAGAATCAAATAGGTACATGAGCAGTATAGCTTAGCATCAAAGGAGGAATATATAACCCACAACTATCTCACATCAAAAAGAAGTCCTATGATTCACACATAATATTCAAGTAAAAAGAACATCAAGGTAACAGCATGTGCTTGAGGTTAGTGTAGAACCAACAGTTTAAGGGTTAAAATCAATCATGGGGACATGTGGGTGCACGGAGAGATACAAGATTCCACCATGTATAGAACATCCCATGTCAATGCTCATATCAAAATCCCTTAAGAAAAAGAGAGTGCCTGTGTGCAGAGATGATGGTGATAACCCAGGAATCAAATATGGCCAACTAGATCGTACCCTCACCCCGACGTGCGTTTCGCTTCATCGTCCCCGGAAGAAGAGTACAACAGAATACACGTTTTACAGCAACACAAGCAAACTACAGTTATATACTCCAGGCATGTTTATTTTGATGAAATGACCAAGATGACATGAAAATGTCATTAAAATGCGTACTACTCAGGGAAAGAAGGACTGGTGCAGTGGGAGAACAAATATAATACATACTTTTTAACATATTTATTAATGACCTTGTAGGGGGCATTCAGAGTAGAATTTCAATATTTGCAGATGACACTAAACTCTGCAGGGTAATCAATACAGGGGAGGACAATTTTATATTACAGGATGATTTATGTAAACTAGAAGCTTGGGCTGATAAATGGCAAAAGAGCTTTAATGGGGATAAATGTAAGGTCATGCACTTGGGTAGAAGTAATAAGATGTATAACTATGTGCTTAATTCTAAAACTCTGGGCAAAACCGTCAATGAAAAAGACCTGGGTATATGGGTGGATGACAAACTCATATTCAGTGGCCAGTGTCAGGCAGCTGCTACAAAGGCAAATAAAATAATGGGATGTATTAAAAGAGGCATAGATGCTCATAAGGAGAACATAATTTTACCTCTTTACAAGTCACTAGTTCGACCACACTTAGAATACTGTGCACAGTTCTGGTCTCCGGTATATAAGACATAGCTGAACTGGAGCGGGTGCAGAGAAGAGCGACCAAGGTTATTAGAGGACTGGGGGGTCTGCAATACCAAGATAGATTATTACACTTGGGGTTATTTAGTTTGGAAAAACGAAGACTAAGGGGTGATCTTATTTTAATGTATAAATATATGAGGGGACAGTACAAAGACCTTTCTGATGATCTTTTTCACCATAGACCGGTGACAGGGACAAGGGGGCATCCTCTACGTCTGGAGGAAAGAAGGTTTAAGCATAATAACAGACGCGGATTCTTTACTGTAAGAGCAGTGAGACTATGGAACTCTCTGCCGTATGATGTTGTAATGAGTGATTCATTAATTAAATTTAAGAGGGGACTGGATACCTTTCTGGAAAAGTATAATGTTACAGGGTATATATATTAGATTCCTTGATAAGGCGTTGATCCAGGGAACTAGTCTGATTGCCGTATGTGGAGTCGGGAAGGAATTTTTTTCCCCAATGTGGAGCTTACTCTTTGCCACATGGTTTTTTTTTGCCTTCCTCTGGATCAACATGTTAGGGCATGTTAGGTTAGGCTATGGGTTGAACTAGATGGACTTACAGTCTTCCTTCAACCTTAATAACTATGTAACTATGTAACTATGTAACATAAGGTTTGATATTTTTCCAAGATATTTCTCCTGTCAAACCAACTAAAGTCCACATTAAAGTTCTGGAGGATGACAACAATTGCACAAGGGAATTTGCATATATCCAAAATCAGATTAAGAATTAGAATTCAATAGCCAATGTAGATACAATTTTTTGCAAGTGTTTAATTTTTTAGGACAATATCTACTGAAGATCATCTTTCCAAGCACATCAATGTAAAGTGCTTGGTCTATGTGAATACAGCTTTACTCTAAACAAAAAAAATAACCTGGGGTGAAGGTGGCACTTAGGGAAATTAGAGATTGGATGACACGGATGCTAAAATAGATCCATTAACTGCACCATGACTTGTCTGTAGTAGGAATAACATCTACCATGATCAACAGAGCTAGAAATAAAGTTCTAAAAAGAGACCACACACATGATCTCAATACCGACAAAAACACAAATTTACTTTCAGAAAAAAATAAATTATTATTGTCATTCCTGGAATCCCAAAGTCCTGTTCTCTAAATCAAAGCTCGGCACCACAAACCACGTTTCATGCAGTGCTTCATATAGGTTTTCCTTTTATTATTATTAAAACATACACACATACCACATGCGGCTGGCTCGACACGGTGATTGCTTTTACAGAAGCTTTTTCGCACAGTATTTGTAAATTAGCATTTTTGAGTTTTTAATATTCATCAAAACCTCAAAAGAACTGTTTTCAATCAGACTAAGAAGAAAAAGAATAATCTCTCGGGGTAAGAGTCATGTTATTTTTTTGGACAGGACTTTTCAGTGATGTCTACATACCGATATGCTAATTTTTCCATAACTGTTCCTAGTTTATACTTTTGAAAACTACAAGAAATCGATCAAATTGATTCAAGTATTAAATGCCACAAAATGCCGTAAACCTTTCAGAAAGTATGGTCCATGATTAATAGCATTTCACACACTATATAACCCTGCGTTCTAAAACAGAGGGCAAAGTTTACAGAGTTGTCTCATCAAAGCCACCACTTTTCAGACAGCAGCTGCTCTCCTGACAAACAGTTGCCATTCACGGGAAACCAACAGTCAGCCATAGTCTGCTGAAGGCTGCCAGTACAAAAGCCACTTGTACAGAGCAACTTTCTATACTTGCTTATGTAGGGGACCTGATTGGAGACCTCAATACCATTCATATGATGTACCAGGGTAGATGGACAGGACTTGGAACCTTTAAATTGTACAATATAGATAGTTCAACTTATCGTACTTTGCGGATTATAAGATGCACCGGTTTAAAAGACACACCACAGATTTTGGAGAGGAAAATAGGAAAAGCATGTTCTGATGCTGCTGTGTGGCTACTGTATTGGTAATGCCTAAGGTAACCTTGTAAACTCAGGGGTAGGGAAAGTATAGAACATAGTTTAGTGCTTAGTTATAGATAGGAACATTAGGGAAGATAGGAGGTGGTGGGCCTTATTAGTGTACAATAGCATGCAGTTAAATGTTTGGGACCAGCCCAACATGGAAGGGGTAGATCAAGAAAAAAGGGGAATCATTTCCTGGTTTAGTCAGTCTGAGTTAGAGATAATGTTAAGGTTTGTGTAAAGTTCAAGTTGCAGTGGTCTGGAGGCACATGGAGTAATGATCGTTCTGGTAGCATGAGGTAGTACGAAATTTCCTGAGGACATTCCTGTAACATCCGGGGCCTATGGCCCGAACTAAGAACTGGGAAGTGTGCCTTAATCCCTTTCATACAGAGTAAGCCGGAAGGGGAAACGTGTGATGGAAATGTAGAGTATCGCTGTGGTGCCACACAGGAAATCCCTGGGGCTGACAGGAGGATCAAGAGTAGGGATAGTCCAAGCTGAACGTGAGGCTCAAAATGTACTTAATTCTGGAGGGTACTGTGCCCACGATACTGCATGTTAAAGACTGATGTGACTGATGTAAATTGTCCAGTAAAGTTTAACTAGTTATAACGAATTGGATGTCCCCTGATGTGTGTGCGGCTGATCCCAGACCTAAGGACGTGGATGCAGCAGAGGCCTCCAACTTGCAAGTGAGTACATTGCAATGTACACAGCATAACACTAATGGACTGGGACACTCTGAGGTGCCAGGGTGTGGAGAAGCAGCAGCTCGCCTATGGCTACCACCTTGGGCACCTTACATGTGCACACACATACACATTTAATGGGTCGGATTAAGAGTTCATTCACACACGCTGACCTAGGGCACTAAGCGAGGCAGCTTTTTGTTAGCCGAACGGCTATTGCATTCTGGCTTATTTATACTGGTCAACCCAGCTTCCGATGCACATTCAATGATCATTAATATATTGTTCACTGTACATAGGCTGTCAAGAATGATGATAGTGTGCAAAACAAAAGATTATTTCACCCAACGAACAAGAGTTTTGCACATTTATTGGGTGATCGGAAGCCTGTTTACACTGCAAGATGATCGTGAAATGAGCCTTCCTATGAGCACTCATTCGCGATAATCTTGCAGTGTAAATGGTCCTGAAGGCATTGTCAGATATAACTTGGTAATAGCTTGTCTCCTGAAAACGCTCCTCTCCATCAGATCACCTGTTCAGGATAGCCTGGAGGCCTCTATAGAGATTAGATTCAGCATCTATAGACTTATCTCCCATAGAGCACATCTGGAATGTCACAGGTAGCAATTGCAAAGGAAGCTGTCAACCGTAGATCATGATGACTTGCGAGCCCAAGTGCATTCAATGTGGCAGAACATTCCTCAGACAACCATAAGTGGCTTCAGTGATAGCATGACAAGGTTGTAGGAGCAGGAAGTTTTGTGTCTGCTGCTCATTGTTGATACTGAATAAATCAAGATGTTTTGAAAATCTTGTGTACATTTTTTTCCTCATTAAAATATCTATCAATCCTGTAATTTCCACAATTCACCAACATTTCCTTTTTGGTGTTGCAATTTCAATGTTGTGGAGTATATATTCTTCTAAAGTGGCACTTTGCTCAAATAAAGAGGACTTCCGAATGCTTCAGAGGATTGTCTATGGCCTCCAGGATACCTAATGGGTTGACCCTTTGTGGATACGCTTACCGAATAACAAAAAAAAATAGAATATTCTAAAACCAGCTTTTAACACTACACATACTGTATGTAAAAGAGTATTTTTACAAAAATAGAATAAAAGAGGACTTGCTCACGTGATAACAATATGAGAGTCAAATAATTAAAAAAAAACTAATGTTTTGTCCAAATGTTGCCAGTTATACAAGTTCTGGAAACATTTTTAATGAACAGCCCTAAGTAGTAATTATGACTAAATCAAACAAAGAGAGGAACTATTCTATTCTTCTAGGAAATGCATATAGTGAAAGTAAATTGTTCAGAGTTATTCCCACAATGGCAATATATATACCGGTATATTTTTTTTACAAAGCACAGTAAATGCATGGCTATTCTTAATATACAGTACAAGCCCAACACAAATTTTCTTTCTTGCACCTTTGTGTCTTTTTTTTATCTCCTTATGCTCTTCTTTCCATGCAGGTTCACAAAGTTGATTCTGGTCCACTAATGCTACATTTTTTGCCCGCACACTGCTTCTCCTTAGTGCTACAGGCTTTTCCCTCTGCTCTTCTGTCTGCTTCCTGATAGAGACAGATAGAGTTCAACATGGACAATTTTTATTTATATGACAGAGCTGAGCATAGGATAGATGAATTGAGATATAGCATTGCTATCTATAAAGATGGCATAAGAGGATCTGTATTTTTTTCACCACCTGATTTTCATGAACTAGACAGGGTCATTAGGTGCAAATACAGCTGGTATTAGTGGGATCTTTGGCAAAGCATAACTGAACAGTGTTACAATCCATGTGTCAGATTTTATTAGGCAGGGTCATCAGGTAAATGTCAGCATGCTCGATTGACAGCATTAGAACTACCGGAGGGCGAATCACTGGCAGCGGAGGGTAAAGAGAGCCCTGGAGAGATGTCATCATTAGGGGGAGTGATGGCTAAAAATCAGAATAAAAAATAGGTTGAATTAGCACATACAGATGTTTCTCAGAAAATTAGAATATCATCAAAAAGTTAATTTGTTTCAGTTCTTCAATACAAAAAGTGAAACTCATATATTATATAGAGTCATTACAAACAGCGTGATCTATTTCAAGTGTTTATTTCTGTTAATGTTGATGATTATGGTTTACAGCCAGTGAAAACTCAAAAGTCATTATCTCAGTAAATTAGAATAATTAACATAAAACACCTGCGAAGGTTTTCTAAGCGTTTAAAAAAGTCCCTTAGTCTGTTTCAGTAGGCTCCACAATCATGGGGAAGACTGCTAACTTGACAGATGCCCAGAAGGCAGTCATTGACACACCCAAGGTCCCAGACTCTGGAGGAATAGTGGTGAGGCACACAATCCAAGCTGCTTGAGGTCTAGTGTGAAGTTTCTACTATCAGTGATGGTTTGGGGAGCCATGTCATCTGCTGGTGTCGGTCCACTGTGTTTTATCAAGGCCAAAGTCAGCGCAGCCGTCTACCAGGAAATTTTAGAGCACTTCATGCTTCCCTCTGCCGACAAGCTTTTTTGGAGATGGAAATTTCATTCTCCAGCAGGACTTGGCACCTGTCCACACTGCCAAAAGTACCAATACCTGGTTTAAAAACAACAGTATCACTGCGCTTGATTGGCCAGCAATCTCGCCTGACCTTGACCCTATAGAGAATCTATGGGGTATTGTCAAGAGGAATATGAGTGACATCAGACACAACAATAAGATGAGCAGAAGGCTGCTATCAAAGCAACCTGGGCTTCCATAACACCTTAGCAGTGCCACAGGCTGATCGCCTCCATGCCACGCCGCATTGATGCAATAATTGATGCAAAAGGAGCCTCGACCAAGTATTGAGTGCATTTACTGAACATACATTTCAGTAGGCCACAATTTGGGATTTTAAAATCATTTTTCAAGCTGGTGTTATAAAATATTCTAATTTACTGAGATAATGAGTTTTGGGTTTTCATTGGCTGTAAGCCATAATCATCAACATTAACAGAAATAAACACATGAAATAGATCACTCTGTTTGTAATGACTCTATATATGAGTTTCACTTTTTGTATTGAAGAACGGAAATAAATTAACTTTTTGAAGCACCTGTATGATTAATTCTGAAAGTACAGAAAACTAAGACCCCATTATGATTTGGGGAAAAACTCTTTAACTATTCCACCTTTGACTCTGTACACATACCATAAAAATGCAAGATGGGATGTTCAAAGCCTAAAATAGGATCATAGTTTTAATAGTAGTAATGATATCAGTATTATTCACACCCTTTCCTCCACCTCTATTCGGTTTACATTAAGGGGTTGTCTGGACGTAAATTACTCACTCGGTGTGACTGCAGACTTGTAAATCCTCACATTATGCATGCTGTGAGGATTCTTCGGAGCCGGGATCAGGCAATCATGTGACTGCCAGCATGCGATATGCATACTCCCGGCCACATTCCGACTAGAGGGGTCCAGCATCGCTCAATGCAAGTGTAGTGTGCAAAGCCATAAACAGTCTAGTCGGAATGTGGCCAGGCCCCTCTAAGCCCCCTGGTTAGCATTAGATTGCTGTTATACGACACTAAGGGTACCGTCACACAGTGCCATTTTCATCGCTACGACGGCACGATTCGTGACATTCTAGCGATATCGTTACGATATCGTTGTGTCTGACACGCTACTGCGATCAGACATCACGCTGAGAATCGTACGTCGTAGCAGATCGTTTGGAACTTTCTTTCGTCGCTTGATCACCCGCTGACATCGCTGGATCGTTGTGTGTGACACCGATCCAGCGATGTGTTCGCTTGTAATCAGGGTAAACATCGGGTAACTAAGCGCAGGGCCGCGCTTAGTAACCCGATGTTTACCCTGGTTACCAGCGTAAATGTAAAAAAAACAAACAGTACATACTCACATTCCGGTGTCAGTCCTCTGGCGTCTCAGCTTCTCTGCACTGTGAGCGCCGGCCGGCCGGAAAGCGAGCACAGCGGTGACGTCACCGCTCTGCTTTCCGGCTCTGGTGCTTACACAGTGCAGAGAAGCAGAACGCCGGGGGACAGACACCGGAATGTAAGTATGTAGTGTTTGTTTTTTTTACATTTACGATGGTAACCAGGGTAAACATCGGGTTACTAAGCGCGGCCCTGCGCTTAGTAACCCGATGTTTACCCTGGTTACCCGGGGACTTCGGCATCGCGCCAGCGCCGTGATTGCAAAGTGTGACCGCAGTCTACGATGCTAGAGCGATAATCATACGACGCTGCGACGTCACAAATCGTGCCGTCGTAGCGATGAAAATGGCACTGTGTGACGGTACCCTAAGACTTAGCCCATTAACAACAGTGGTGATATTTAGCTTTTTTTCCGATCTGAAGAATCCTCTTTAATGTTAACGTTTTGGGGAAATATGCTGCAGCCTGATTTGAGTTTGGAGTCAATAGTAAAATATGAAATGCTTTACAATCAGTACAAGTGCAAGCTGAATGTGCCAACAATATGACTTGACTGCTCACTTGCTTTCCTTAGAGGGGGTGTGACTTTGCTAAAAGGGATATGGCCGAATCTGCTACATGATGAGCAAAACTTGCACCAAAATTCTGGAAAAAAATGTTAAATGAAGTCAAATAAAGCAGCTGAATTTAAAGACTGTTTTGTTTAACTTTACACAAAAAATTAGACAATATTAATAAATGTGCCTCAGTGGTTTTTGTATCTTTTTTTTTAAATATCCTTTTATTGTGTTTTCTTTTGTTCTTTGTTATATCCCCCCAAATACAGCATGAGGAGGCATTTTTAATCCGTAAAAAATAAATAAATATTTAAAATAAAATTTAAAATGTTTTGTTTTAAAATTTGTCATTTTTCCTTTGATTTCTGATTCAGAGTATGAACCCCACTAAAATATAAAATAGCTGAAAATAAATGCTAAAAATAATAGTGAGATTTTGCAAAAATCAAAGACTAATCTAGCACAGGAGGTCAATGAATTAGACTAGAGAGACTAAAAACACATTTGAAACTTATAGACAATGCATAGCAATTATTATTTTTTTATTTAAAGAATGGTTAAAGTGAAGTCATGATTTGGGGTTTGGCAGCATTATTTGTGCAGGAACTGCAGCTGCCCCTTGGCCAGATATATATGCAGTGAAACCTGACAGGCCCGCCACATGAGAAAGGAAGGGGCTCTGTAGGAGGGGCTCTTATTCTATCTAGGGACCCTGATCCTGACCTAATATTAACACTCTAAAATAAGGAAGGAACAAAGTAGCCTGGAATAAACCTACAAGAATAAGATGACACCGCACGCTATTTCACATTTTACCCTTTACTTTAGTTCCGGGATGTTAATCTTCAAACTATTTTAGTTAACAACACAAAATGCGCTGTAATGGTTTCTAATAAGAGTTCACATAGTGAGTGTTTTCTTTACCATACAAAAGGGGGAAGGGTCATCCATTGATCGCAGCATTCCACCAGCACGCAGGATAAGGTGGATCTTCTACCATTCTACCGCACAACCATCATAAAACACATCATTTAAAGGAGATTTAAAGGATTGCCTGTTTCGGGACAGTATTCTTTGAAGGGGAGAAAAAAAGAAATACCATAAAGAGAGAGGATGCGATGTAAAAATATGAGGTGCTCAGTTCATTTTAACCCCAAAGAGTAGTCCTGCTAAAACGCATTGTTACAGTTTGTGGTCTTAGGGTGACGCTAACATGTGACAGTGATAGTATTCTTCGGCAGGATGACCAATAATAGTGAATGTTTATTCTGTAAACTATGTTTTGGCTCAGATTGTTTTGACTATTGACGTCAATGTGGAAGAGAATCTAAAGACAGAGCCATATCCATATGTAATATTCAATAGAAAATAGTATTACCAGGTTAAATCAGGGGGAAATCCTGGTATAGTAATCACCATTGGTCTTCCCCAAAGTCATAAAATCACCATGGGCAATTGATTTTTTTGGTATACAATAATAGCACTTACTGACCCTACAGTCTCTACAATCTAATAACTGCATTGGTGGGGTCTGATTCATATTACTGAAGCTCCTTGGAGAGGATCAGTGACTTGCCAAACAGACAGCCATTCTTAGGGTGGGTGCAGATGAAAGTATTTTTGGTCTGAGTGCGGTCGGACAAAAGATTGGGTCACACTCGGACCAATGTTATGGGGTCGTGCAAATACCTGATTTTTTTTCTTCTGACATAGATTTTACAAGGAAAAAAAATTCTGTATGGCCCAGTTGGATCCGATATTCGGATAACACTCAACCATGCAAGTCAATGAGTGCGTGGAAAACATGAGACTTTTATTCTCCATCTTCTCATCTGAGAAAATCAGATCACACTATGCTGACACTCTGATCAGAGTGTGATCAGAGTGTCATTTGCGTAATTGGCCTGATTATTTGTGAGAATCGCTGCCCGTCTGCCTCTACCCTTAAAATAGCAAAGATATCATTCACAGAAGAGAGTTAATTCCACACTCAACAATTCAATTTCAATGGCTTGGGCCTTGATATCTTTTTAGAGTGTTAGTTTAAGAATGGCTATGTCTCTAAATATGTAATTTTTTTACCAGCTGTGAATGTCACCACTCTCCTGAATCTGGTGCTGCTTTTCTTTTGTTCCTGCTCCTCTCCATTCCTGAGATACGGCCTTCTCGTCCATGTATTTAAATCTGGTCTTTTTAGCCAAGTTCGCGTGATCCTCAGCTCTTCATTGTGGGCGTCTTCATAAAGGTCATACCCAGATGGCTAAAAAGACTACATTTTTAGACAGAGAAAAGGAGGCCATACCTCAAGAATGGAAAGATGTGGGAAGGAAAAAATTAAAAAATCTGCCAAATTTAGGAGAAACGTCACACATGAAATTTATGGCAAATGACTGGACCTCTTTAATGACTTGTTCCAATTTCCAACAGTTGATGAAATAGACTTCTATTGGGCAGAATAGATCATTTAGCTGCCATAGATGTTTGATAATCACTGACGAGTAGAGAATGTCTCTTGTCTACTCAGTTTTAGCTCATCTCCTCTAAAGTCACAATCAAATACCAACAGTCTTTCGGGAGATCAAAGCTATTTGGACGTCCGGTCTAGTTATCCTGACAAATGCTGTGTACATGCCTAATAAATACGACACCAGTAACAGATGCAGGCTTGTACCAAATAAACCAGTCCAGACCAGCCCGTAAACTCCGGTGTCGTACATACACCTGCTTAGCAGCAGACGGACATGTAGCGCTGCCTGTTGTTCTCCGATTAGCCCGTGACAAGGCTAGCACTGTAACTTCTGACAGGTGGAAGCATTCACCACATGCCCAGCTGATAGTGTTAGTGGTGTCATCAAGTGGCTGCCACGATCGGCTGCCAGTCAGGCTTGGCACCATCTTCTGCACCATACGTAGCATATACATTTATTCTAATACTAGATGGTGGCCCGATTCTAACGCATCGGGAATTCTAGAATATGCATGTCCACATAGTATATTGGGCAGCCACGTACTATATTGGCCAGCAACGTACTATATTGGCGGCCAGCAACGTACTATATTGCCCAGCCACGTAGTATATTGCCCAGTGACGTAGTATATTGCCCAGCTACGTAGTATATTGCCCAGTCACATAGTATATTGGCCAGTGATGTAGTATATTGCCCAGCTACGTAGTATATTGCCCAGCTACGTAGTATATTGGCCAGTCACATAGTATATTGCCCAGTGACGTAGTATATTGCCCAGCTACGTAGTATATTGCCCAGCTACGTAGTATATTGGCCAGTGATGTAGTATATTGCCCAGCCACGTAGTATATTGCCCAGCTACGTAGTATATTGCCCAGCAACATTGTATATTGCCCACTAACGTAGTATATTGCCCAGCTACGTAGTATATTGCCCAGTCACATAGTATATTGCCCAGTGACGTAGTATATTGCCCAGCCACGTAGTATACTGCCCAGCCACATAGTATATTGCCCAGTGACGTAGTATATTGCCCAGCCACGTAGTATACTGCCCAGCCACATAGTATATTGCCCAGTGACGTAGTATACAGCACACACACGTAGTATACTGCCCATAAAATATTAACAGCACTGATAGAGTAAATAAGATGAATGCTACTGTGTCCTGAGGTCGCAGCATGTCTGCCGTGCACACCGTGCACCCTGGAGATGCCGCCAGGGGCGGAGCGTTCCCGGACACGTGCTCCACACCGGGGGTCCCGGGATAACACGGCCGCGCTTCCCCATGCTGGATGAGAGGAGCGCCCCCTGCCAGCGGCTGCTGGCAGTGGAGGCTCCAGTTCAGCACATGTAGTGCTCTTACCGTTACCGGAGCGTGTATTCCTCCGCAGAAGATGGCGGGACTGTGGCGGGTGCTACAGCCGCGGCCAGCGTGACGGTGCCCTGGGCCGCGAGAGGTACATAGAGCACCCGGTCTGCCCCAGGGACACCGTGCAGGGCATCGCTCTCAAGTACGGGGTGACGGTAAGCAGGGGACGGTCCTGGGAGGCTGAAGGCGGTGTGCCAGGCTGGTGGAAGTGTGGAGCCCACCACCTGAGCTGTTTGCGGGCAGGAGGCTGGCACTGCCGGGGTCTGCGGGGGGAGACCGGAGGGGAGTATGCGGGCGGCGGGCAGTGACTGCAGGGCAGTAGGGAGGGACTAATCAGACTGTGGCCATCGCTGATTGGTCGCGGCAGCCATGACAGGCAGCTGGCGCGACCAATCAGCGACTTGGATTCCATGACAGACAGAGACCTTGACCAATGAATATCCGGGACAGACAGACGGAAGTACCCGTTAGACAATTATATATATATAGATCAGTTCAGTTATTCACACAGTCCATTATGCCAATTTCAGGTAAGTACGAGGATCTATCCAAGCATGATGAATAAAGGTCCTTATTGACTGTCCTAATCTTGGCTGTGACATGTTATTTCATGTTATTAGACTATTTGGACAATGCCATCTAAAGTTTAGTTGACATCGGACTTGGGAATTCTGTTTTTTTCTGTTCCATTATAGGTACAGAGCATGTTGCGCTTTTTCTTCTGATGAAACTCATGATGGCGCTTCCTGAAGATGTGAACCTGTTGTTCCCTGCCTGCCCATTGCAGACACAGCATGATGACTCATGAGGATGGGCACTGTCAATGCCAATGCTGATGGCAAAGCACACAGAGATGCCAACCGTCTAGAAATTCCTGGAACCAACACTTTTTTTTCCGTAAAAAAAATGGATCGATCAATGTTTTATTGACAATGGAGACTTATTTCTTAAATTGTTCTATCTGTAATTGACAGCCTCTTTCAGTTCAGCCAAAAAATGTTGGCTGTCCATGATTTTTTGATAAGCTGTTCAAAAAGTTGGCACCCCTGAAAGCAGTAGGGGGAACACACTCAAATGAAGGGCATGATGGTTAGGGTATGTGCGCACGTTGCAGGTTTGCTGCGGATCCGCAGCGTTTTTTGAGGTGCAGAAACGCTGCAGATCCGCAATTGATTTACAGTACAATGTAAATCAATGAAAAAAAAAATGCTGTGCACACTTTGCGGAAAATCTGCTGCGGAAACGCTGCGGTTTAAAAGAAATAGCATGTCAATTCTTTTTTGTGAATCTGCAGCGTTTTTGCACCCACTCCATTATAGAAAACCGCAGGGGTAAAAACCGCAGCAAATCCGCAAGAAAACTGCAGCAAAAACGCACAAAAAAACGCTGCGGAACCGCACAAAAAACCACAGGTGCGTTTTCTGCCAGGAGAGACAGAATCCGCACCAGAAATTCCTAAGCCTAATCCGCAACGTGTGCACATAGCCTAATAGTCCTCTTTAGCTGAGAGGAGCACTAGCTGGGCTGTCAGCCTCAGTTATAAAGGGGCTTCCTCATCGAGAGCTACTTTTCTATACGGGGGGTTATTAAGACATATAACAAGGGGTTGTTGAAAGGAGACGAGCCATATCAGTATATACATTGCTGCACATGTAACTAGATCTAATGAGTCACACAATTTACAGTTTTAAAAGTTCCACAGTGAAATACTCAATTCTGGTAGAAAATATGACTGTATAGGAATATTGGAATCATGCAGGGGCAAACAATTAGCAAAAAATGACATCAAATCCCCCCCAAAAAGTCATACATACCAATATCAATAGTGAATGATATTGGTTTGTCAGACAGGGGTCAAAAAATAATCTAAAAATAATTTAGGATAATATAAAAATTACCATATTAAGGGCTCGTGCACATGACCGTAAAAATCAGACAAATGCTATCTGTTGTCTTGACGGATAGCACTTGTCCCCATTCTATGGGGTTGTACACAAAAAATTGCAGCGTTCTTGAGTTACAATCGATTATTGAATCGCACTTTGCAATTCATGTCTGTGGGTCCGTGGAGAAAAATCAGACTGCACTCGGATGACATCCAAGTGCGGTCTGATGTTCATGGACTGACAGAATGGAGAAGATGGAGAATTTTTTTCCCCATCAGAGAAAATCGAATCACACTCTGAATAAACTGATCAGAATGTGATTAGCATAATCGGACCAATTCTCTCGGATGAGAAAAAAGGTTGTGTGACCCTAACCTTAATCCGAATGATATAAACCGTTAACTATGTGACCTGATGATCCCAAATTACAGGTCGCCTATAAATCAATGGTTTTCCAAACTTTATGGTGCCATGAAGGCAATGTTGATTGTTACAAGGTGTATATCCAGGTGTTGCCTTCTTCTCTGTCACCGAATGCCCCTGCTTCCCTGACAATCACTAGTGTTAAGTGCTGGGCACTGGCAGCACATGAAATCCTGGTGTTAATGATTGACAGCCACGTCCCCGCTGTGCGACTACTCCGTGTGACAGCACAAACGTCACCTACACCGAGAAAACAAAACTACAGCCAGAAATAGCCGCGGGACATCACATACATTCAATGATTACTGACCGGATAAACAAGACGATCACAACACATACAAGTCCCATTCATTGCACAGGCTCTCAGAGCAGATTCAGTAGGTCACCCCAAGAAAGTCATCTCTTCTACAGCTCCATGCACTAAGTAGGAGCCTTGGGGGGAAATGTAGCATAGGTTGTCACTCACCAGAGCTGGAGCAGTGGACAGTGTGAAGGAGCTGGCCGCCTCACAATGTGTGGAGCAGAGGAGAAATCCCAGCAGTCACATTCCAGGCAGTCACATGGACACAGACCTTCTCCCAACTCCTCCAGATCCCACACAACAAAGACTCCTGCCTGGGAAGGAGGAGGAAGTCGTGTGCTAGTCCTCCTGGCTACATGTGAGGCAGGCAGTGCTGGAACCAGGGTGTGTATTTTGGGGAGGAATGCTAACATCCAAAAATAACACTGACTGTCATCTTCTCTCAGTTCCTCCTCCCTGGTGTCTGCTGTGTGAATTTACCATTGTCTAGGGATTTCAATGGGCATGGAATGAGGCCATGCCAGGCTGGTGAGGTAAAGCCAATCTTCTGCCAGCTGGTTTAATCTAAACTTCTTCCTGTTACTAGTCTCAGAGCTTGGTGGTCTAAAGTCCACTTCTATAAAGCTATTGCCAGAAAATGCAATAACTAGGCTAGTATTGTTTGTCAGGACATATAATTCTGGTAGCGCAATGAATTTCCACGTACAGTACATGTTAGTGATAAATTTTGTCCGCCATAAATATTTGTATGATCATTGTGTCCATTTATGTTAGGCGGCTGTCGTTACAAGTGATTACATTGTTCAGATCATGCCAAAAATGTTACCTCATAAAAATTAAACTAATTGTATATTAGTACCAGAAGTGTTGCTAGGGGATCAACTCAGGGGGCATGTGAGATGTTTACAATTACAGTGGCGCCCCCTAATCGTAAGTATAAGTAAACCTTAGCAGATGACCGGTCTGTTACTGAAAAAAAATCTCTATACAAAGAACAACACTGATATTACTGCCATACGGTGACAACATAGTGGTAGATACAAGTCTTACGGTATGTGTCCACAATCCGGAATAGCAGCGTTTTGGACACAGCTGTGCTGCGTCCAAATGCTGCGTTCTACTATACAGGCATGGTGGTTTGGATTTATAGAACTCCCATGCCCACTGGGCTTCTACTTCATGCTGTGGAAACTCATTCATGGTGCAGGTTTATGGGCCACAGCATGTCAATTTCTGCTGCGGAGACGCTAACCTCCACAACATAAATTCCCACAAAAGAATGTATTGGATGCGCTAAATCAGTGAACACATGTGGATTTACAGTGCCTTTGAAAAGTATTCGGCCCCCTGGAACTTTTCAACCTTTTCCCACATATCATGCTTCAAACATAAAGATACCAAATGTAAATTTTTGGAGAAGAATCAACAACAGGTGGAACAAAACTGTGAAGTTGAATGAAATTTATTGGTTATTTTACATTTTTGTGGAAATTCAAAAACTGAAAAGTGGGGCATGCAATATTATTCGGCCCCTTTAACTTAATACTTTGTTGCGCCACCTTTTGCTGTGATTACAGCTGCAAGTCGCTTGGGGTATGTCTCTATCAGTTTTGTACATCAAGAGACTGAAATTCTTGCCCATTCTTCCTTGGCAAACAGCCCGAGCTCAGTGAGGTTTGATGGAGATCGTTTGTGAACAGCAGTTTTCAGCTCTTTCCACAGATTCTGGATTGGATTGAGGTCTGGACTTTGACTTGGCCATTCTAACACCTGGATACTTTTATTTGTGAACCATTCCATTGTTGGTTTTGCTTTATGTTTGGGATCATTGTCTTGTTGGAAGGCAAATCTCCGTCCCAGTCTCAGGTCTTTTGGAGACTCCAACAGGTTTTTTTTCAAGAATGGTCCTGTATTTGGCTCCATCCATCTTCCCATCAATTTTAACCATCTTCCCTGTCCCTGCTGAAGAAAAGCAGGCCCAAACCATGATGCTGCCACCACCATGTTTGACAGTGGGGATGGTGTGTTCAGGGTGATGAGCTGTGTTGCCTTTATGCCAAACATATCGTTTGGCATTGTTGCCAAAAAGTTTGATTTTGGTTTTATCTGACCAGAGCACCTTCTTCCACATGTTTGCTGTGTCTCCCAGGTCGATTGTTGCAAAAGTTAAACAACACTTTTTATGGATAACTTTGAGAAATGGCTTTCTTCTTGCCACTCTTCCATAAAGGCCAGATTTGTGTAGTGTACGACTGATTGTTGTCCTATGGACAGACTGCCCCACCTCAGTTGTAGATCTCTGCAGTTCATCCAGAGTGATCATGGGCCTCTTGGCTCCATCTCTGATCAGTCTTCTCCTTGTTTGAGATGAAAGTTTAGAGGGACGGCCGGCTCTTGGTAGATTTGCAGTGGTATGATACTCCTTCCATTTCAATATGATCGCTTGTACAGTACTCCTTGGGATGTTTAAAGTTTTGGAAATCAGTTTGTATCCAAATCCGGCTTTAAACTTCTCCACAACAGTATCACTGACCTGCCTGTTATGTTCTTTGGTCTTCATGATGCTCTCTGTGCTTCAAACAGAACCCTGAGACTATCAAAGAGCAGGTGCATTTATACGGAGACTTGGTTACACACTGGTGGATTATATTTATCATCATTAGGCATTTAGGACAACATTGGATCATTCAGAGATCCACAATGAACTTCTGGAGTGAGTTTGCTGCACTGAAAGTAAAGGGGCTGAGTAATATTGCACGCCCCACTTTTCAGTTTTTGAATTTCCATACAAATTTAAAATAACCAATACATTTTGTTCAATTTCACAATTGTGTTCCACTTGTTGTTGATTCTTCACCAAAATTTACATTTGATATCTTTATGTTTGAAGCATGATATGTGAGAAAGGTTGAAAAGTTAAAGGGGGCCGAATACTTTCGCAAGGCACTGTACCTGCGTGATTAGAATGCAGAGCTTTGGACACAGGGAACATACACTGCTACTTCTTGATCGTGGGCACGTACACTTTCAGAACATATTAGAGATTATAATACAGTTACAGATTGTGACTTACTGTTGAAGTTCTTTCTGATAGAGTCATTCACTATTCCCGTCTTTTCCATCTTGCCCAACATGGCAACTTCTTTCAACTAGGAGTCGTGTGCAGAGTTTACAACAAAGTCACATTTGACTTCTCACATTTTCAGCATCGTCCCCAACTATTGCCAACCTGTGCAAACTCCTGATCCTACTGTTAACCCAATGATGAGCCGCTGCTGTCATATGTGACCCTATAACTGCATCTGCTTTGTGGCACAAAAACTATGTTCCTCTTACTTCCCCACATAAGCCCACCACTGTGCCTCTTACAAAGTAAAAACCCCTTATGTACCATCTATATAGTAAAATTGGCCTCTAACATATATTAGTGCTCTGTGTAAGTACCCTAGAAAACAGTGTCCACATTTTGCCCACTAAAAAGTAACAATGTCCCATGTGGACCTTTGATGGTCACAATAAATTGAGTGCCCGTATAACAATAAGATATCTTAAGTGCCCACTTAACATTTAATCATGTCCTATGAGTCATCCCATGTACAGATCCATTAGACCGGAGTCACACTAAATGTATGAAAAATCCATTCGAGTCTCCCTGCCGAGATGCGAGTGCCATGCGAGTACAATCCGATTTTTCACACCTAGCATCTGATTTACATGCGAATGCAGGTTAGAATAGAATAGATATATACACATAGAATACATAGATATATAGATGTCAGTGACACACACACACATATATATATATATATATATATATATATATATATATATATATATACATATATATATATATATATATATATATATACAGCTCTGGCAAAAATTAAGAGACCACTGCAAAATGTTCAGTTTGTCTGATTTTTCTCTTTATTGGTATATTTTTTAGTAAAATGTAAATTGTTCCTTTATTCTATAAACTTCTGACAACATGTCTCCATGTCTCCGAATTCCCAAGCAATACATTTTGTATTTTTTTTTCCCAAAAGGAGAAATGGTCAAAATTAAAAAAAACAAAAAAACAATGCTTTTAGACCTCAAATAATGCAAATAAAACAAGTGCATAATCATTTAGAAACAACAATGCTAATGTTTTAACTCAGGAAGAGTTCAGAAATCAATATTTTGTGGAATACCCATGATTTTTAATCACAGCTGTCATGCGTCTTGGCATGCTTTCCACCAGTCTTTCACACTGCTTCTGGTGCAAAAATTTAAGCAGTTATTTGTTTGATGGCTTGTGACTCTCCATCATCCTCTTAATTACATTCCAGAGGTTTTCAATGGGGTTCAGGTCTGGAGATTGGGCTGCCCATGACAGGGTTTTGATGTGGTGGTCTCTTAATTTTTGCCAGAGCTGTATGAATTTATATTACATAGATAGATAGAAGAAAAGCCGGCAATTCATCTGCCGTGTACTGTATAATCACAGTAGCAGCCAACAGGATAGAAGAGATGGATTACATACAGTAAAGACAAATGGAATAGGTAGATATATAGATGTCAGTGACAAATACAATTAGTACAGTGTGTGTGCAAATTACTGTACATGTATTTAATTAATAAAAGATTATTTTTCGGAAAAAAATGGCGCGGGCTCCAGCATAATTTTCGGAACTAGCAGAGGAAAAGCAGACGGCTGGGGGCAGATGTTTATAGTCTGGGAAGGGGGTAATACCCATGGAGCTTCCCAGGCTATTAATATGAGCTCACAACTGTATACATAGCCTTTACTTGCTTTTAAGAGGTGGGACCCCCCAAAAAATGATGTAGGGTCCCCCTATAATTAATAACCAGCAAAGGCTTTGCAGACAGTTGCGGGCTGATATTAATAACCTAGGAAGAGGCCATGGATACTGTCCCCCCAAGGCTAAAAACATCAGCTCTCAGCCGCCCCAGAAAAGGCGTCCTGTAACGATGGCAAGTGGGGTGATAGTTGGGGGGTTGATGTCACCTTTCTATTATCAGGTGACATCAAGCCCCAAGATTAGTAATGGAGAGGCATCAATAAGATGCCCTATTACTAATCCCATAGTTTCATTGTATGAAAACACAGGCACTCAGAATAAAGTCCTTTAATTCAAAGAATGACACAGACTCCTTTAATAATCTTAATTAAACCATACTTACAACCTCACCCATTCACCTGATGCCCTTGTCATCTGCAAAAGAGATAAAAAAACAAACCACAATTTTCCTTACCTTTCCGCAGTGATGCTGCTAATCCATTTTTCCCACGACGGGTTCAGCTTTGCTACATCTAGATGGCAGGCTGCATGGATGCATGATGCGACCATGCAGCCTGTCAAGCAGCAGACACTGAGCACCATGGGGTGATATTTGGGTGGGTTGATGTCACCTTTGTACAGTATTGTCAAGTGACATCAAGCCCCGAGGTTAGTAATGGAGAGATGTCAATAAGACGCCCCATTACTAACCCCATAGTCATATTGTATGAAAACACAGATGCCCAGAAAAAAGTCCCGCTGTGATTTTACTGTATGCGGCACATGAATTGTCATTTTTTCAAAGGACTCCGGTGCATAAAAACCGGACAGCACTCATATGTTCCGAGTGCTGTGCGATATTTTTCTCGCACTCATAGGCTTGCATTGGCGAGTCTCAGCCGAGTTTCTGTGATAATTGCAGCATGCTGCAATTTTACACGCACGCTGAATATGGCAGAGAAAGTAAACACTGATGTGAGCTGCCCCATAGATTAACACTGGGCCGAGTGCTATACGATGTTTTCTCGCATAGCACTCTGCCGTATTCTATGGTAGTGTGGCTCCGGCCTTATGCACAGAATGATAGGCCCTCAGCTCCTCTATACACAGTGTGGTGGGACACATCTCCCCTCTACACAGTATGATGTCACCACAGTTCCCATATACACAATATGATGTCAGCATAACATTCCTGTACATAGTATGATAGGCACACAGATCCCCTGTACATTATGTGATGGGCCACAGCTCTCCTCTACACAGTATGATGCCTCCACAATAGTCATCACACTGTATGATGGCTCCCACACTGTACATTGGCTCCCACATGAACCCTGACAATGTATAATGGCCCTGCAGTATCCCCCACACTGTATAATAGCCACCACAAGCTTTAATGGCCTCCACAGTAGTTGCAATACTTTAGTTGCAATACTTTATGAGAGCCCCATACTGTATGAGGGCCCCCAGAATAGTCTCCATACTGTATGATGGTTCCCACTGTAGCCACCAAACTGTATAATAGCCCCCACATTAGCTTCTACACTGTATAATGGCCCCTTACACTTTGTGGGCACCCCACAGTAGCTTCCATACTGTATGATTGCCCCTACAGTAGCGTCAATACTGTATGAAGGCCCCTAACAGTAGCCTTCACACTATATGAGGGTACTCCCATAGTTGCACCCACAGTGTATGAGGGTTTCCCCACAGTAGCCTTCATGCTTTATGAGGACCACTTACAGTTACCTCAACACTGTATGATGGCTCCCACAGTAGCCCCCCACACTGTATGAGGGTTTCCCACAGTAGCCCTCACATTTTATGAGTGTCATTCACAGTAGCCTCAACAGTGTATGAAGGTTCCCCTTAGTAGCCCCCATACTGTACGAGGGTCCCTTACAATTAAAAAAGAAAGGATTCATCTCACCTTTAGGGTGGACTGTTTGCAGGAGCTTCTGGAGCCATGCACAGATCAAGTCGGAGCAACTAATGAAGGCAGGTAGCAAAAAATAAATAAATAGCGATCCAGCGAAGTGGAGGTTTGTCACCACAAAAGTATAAAACATAGCTTTTACTCAGCTTATTAAAATAGAAAACTCCATATGAAAGGGCAACAGTGCAGGTCAATATTGTATGGCAGGACCTATGCGTTTCGACTTTAGCCTTATCCATGGTCTGGATAGCGGCAGAGTATTAGTTCTTATATATATGAATACTCAAGAGCCGTCTCCTCCAAGCAATTAGCGCATGCTGCCAAGAAATGTCATTGGTATTGAATAGAAAACTTGTAATAGTAGGACATATATAGACAATACTAAATCAAAAGACAACTTAAAACCAAAAATAAAAAAAAACAAAGGAAAGAAGAAAACTAAAACATTAATACTGTAAAATGAGATCCTGTCTCAGATTCAGACCATGTGGTGATCGGGTCTCCATCATAAAAATCCAAAAAGACTATTTAATAATTTACATTTGTGATCTCCACCTTGTATTGTCCTGTATACTCTAGTCCCAACAATCTGAAGCCTCTCAAGTTACTATTGTGTTTTTAAAAAAAATGTTTTCATACTGCTGATGCTGCTAATGGGTTAATGGTGTCAGAAAGGTGACGTCTTATAGGCACTTTTAGTGGACCCATAGTACAACCAATATACTGTTTGTTGCATACGCTGCATTCTATAAATGAAATAAATGAAATCATGAATTCTATATTCCCCGTGATTGGAAACCAATGTAAATTTGTCTGTTTTCATACCATAATCACATGTCTTACAGTCATTTGCTCCACATTTGCAAAAACCTTTAAAATCTAACCATGCGTTTTGTTTGTGTTCACTGCTAGAATCGCTGATGAAAAGACTAGGAGATAATATAGTAGCCAACGTCGGTGCTTTTTTCGCAACAAAATGCACATCATTAGTAAGTATGTTTTTTAACCCCTTCACCCCCAAGGGTGGTTTGCACGTTAATGACCGGGCCAATTTTTACAATTCTGACCACTGTCCCTTTATGAGGTTATAACTCTGGAACGCTTCAACGGATCTTAGCGATTCAGACATTGTTTTCTCGTGACATATTGTACTTCATGATAGTGGTAAAATTTCTTCGATATAACTTGTGTTTATTTGTGAAAAAAACAAATATTTGGCGAAAATTTTGAAAATTTCGCAATTTTCCAACTTTGAATTTTTATGCCCTTAAATCACAAACATATGTCACGCAAAATACTTAATAAGTAACATTTCACACATGTCTACTTTACATCAGCACAATTTTGGAACCAAAATTTTTTTTTGTGACGGAGTTATAAGGGTTAAAAGTTGACCAGCAATTTCTCATTTTTACAACACCATTTTTTTTTAGGGACCACATCTCATTTGAAGTCATTTTGAGGGGTCTATATGATAGAAAATACCCAAGTGTGACACCATTCTAAAAACTGCACTCCTCAAGGTACTCAAAACCACTTTCAAAAAGTTTATTAACCCTTCAGGTGTTTCACAGGAATTTTTGGAATGTTTAAATAAAAATAAACATTTAACTTTTTTTCACACAAAATTTATTTCAGCTCCAATTTGTTTTATTTTACCAAGGGTAACAGGAGAAAATAGACCCCAAAATTTGTTGTACAATTTGTCCTGAGTACGCTGATACCCCATATGTGGGGGTAAACCACTGTTTGGGCGCATAGCTCGGAAGGAAAGGAGCGCCATTTGACTTTTCAATGCAAAATTGACTGGAATTGAGATGGGACGCCATGTTGCATTTGGAGAGCCCCTGATGTGCCTAAACATTGAAACCCCCCACAAGTGACACCATTTTGGAAAGTAGACCCCCTAAGGATCTTATCTAGATGTGTGTTGAGCACTTTGACCCAACAAGTGCTTCACAGAAGTTTATAATGCAGAGCCGTAAAAATAAAAAATCATATTTTTTCACAAAAATGATCTTTTCGCCCCCATTTTTTTATTTCCCCAAGGGTAAGAGAAGAAATTAGACCACAAAAGTTGTTGTGCAATTTGTCCTGAGTACGACGATACCCCATATGTGGGGGTAAACCACTGTTTGGGCGCATAGCAGAGCTCGGAAGGGAAGGAGAGCTATTTTACTTTTCAATGCAAAATTGACTGGAATTAAGATGGGATGCCATGTTGCGTTTGGAGAGCCCCTGATGTGCCTAAACATTAAAAACCCCCACAAGTGACACCATTTTGGAAAGTAGACCCCCTAAGGAACTTATCTAGATGTGTTTTGAGAGCTTTGAACCCCCAAGTGTTTCACTACAGTTTATAACGCAGAGCCGTGAAAATAAAAATTCTTTTTTTTTTCACAAAAATGATTTTTAGCCCCCAGTTTTGTATTTTCACAAGGGTATCAGGATAAATTGGACCCCAAAAGTTGTTGTCCAGTTTGTCCTGAGTACGCTGATACCCCATATGTGGGGGGGAACCACTGTTTGGGCGCATGACAGAGCTCGGAAGGGAAGGAGCGCCATTTGGAATGCAGACTTAAATGGATTGGTCTGCAGGCGTCACGTTGCATTTGCAGAGCCCCTGATGTACCCAAACAGTACAAACCCCCCACAAGTGACCCCATATCGGAAACTAGACCCCCCAAGGAACTTATCTAGATGTGTTGTGAGAACTTTGAACCCCCAAGTGTTTCACTACAGTTTACAACGCAGAGCCGTGAAAATAAAAAATCTTTTTTTCCCACAAAACTTATTTTTTGGCCCCCAGTTTTGTATTTTCCCAAGGGTAGCAGGAGAACTTGGACCCCAAAAGATGATGTCCAATTTGTCCTGAGTACGCTGATACCCCATATGTTGGGGTAAACCCCTGTTTGGGCACACGGGAGAGCTCTGAAGGGAAGGAGCACTGTTTTCCTTTTTCAACGCAGAATTGGCTGGAATTCAGATCGGATGCCATGTCCCGTTTGGAGAGCCCCTGATGTGCCTAAACAGTGGAAACCCCCCAATTATAA
This sequence comes from Ranitomeya variabilis, assembly GCF_051348905.1. NCBI lineage: Eukaryota > Metazoa > Chordata > Amphibia > Anura > Dendrobatidae > Ranitomeya > Ranitomeya variabilis. The sequence continues at coordinate 995,739,893 of NC_135232.1, read as the reverse complement.
CTGAAACCCTAATCCAAACACACCCCTTACCCTAATCCCAACAGTAACCCTAACCACTCCTCTAACCCAGACACACCCAACCCTATTCCCAACCGTAAATGTAATCCAAACCCTAACCCTATCTTTAGCCCCAACCCTAACTGTAGCCCCAACCCTAGCCCCAACCCTAGCCCTAACCCTAGCCCTAACCCGAGCAATAACCCTATCCCTATCACTAGCCCTAACACTAGCCGTAACACTAGCCCTAACCCTAGCCCCAACCCTAGCCCTAACCCTAGCCCTAACCCTAGCCCTAACCCTAGCCCAACCCTAGCCCTAACCCTAACCCTAGCCCCAACCCTAGCCCTAACCCTAGCCCTAACCCTTGCCCTAACCCTAACCCTAGCCCTAGCTCTAACCCTAGCCCTAACTCTAGTCCTAACTCTAGTCCTAACTCTAGCCCTAACCCTAACCCTAATTGGAAAATGGAAATAAATACATTTTTTAATTTTTTTTTTCCCTAACTAAGGGGGTGATGAAGGGGGGTTTGATTTACTTTTATAGCGGTTTTTTTAGCGGATTTTTATGATTGGCAGCCGTCACACACTGAAAGACGCTTTTCATTGTAAAAAATATTTTTTGCGTTACCACATTTTGAGAGCTGTAATTTTTCCATATTTGAGTCCACAGAGTCATGTGAGATCTTGTTTTTTGTGGGACGAGTTGACGTTTTTATTGGTAACATTTTCGGACACGTGACATTTTTTGATCGCTTTTTATTCCGATTTTTGTGAGGCAGAGTGATCAAAAACCAGCTATTCATGAATTTCTTTTGGGGGAGGCGTTTATACCGTTCCGCGTTTGGTAAAATTGATAAAGCAGTTTTATTCGTCGGGTCAGTACGGTTACAGCGATATCTCATTTATATCATTTTTTTAAAGTTTTGGCGCTTTTATACGATAAAAACTATTTTATAGAAAAAATAATTATTTTGGTATCGCTTTATTCTCAGGACTATAACTTTTTTATTTTTTTGCTGATGATGCTGTATGGCGGCTCGTTTTTTGCGGGACAAGATGACGTTTTCAGCGGTACCATGGTTATTTATATCAGTCTTTTTGATCGCGTGTTATTCCACTTTTTGTTCGGCGGTATGATAATAAAGCGTTGTTTTTTGCCTCGTTTTTTTTTTTTTTTTCTTACGGTGTTTACTGAAGGGGTTAACTAGTGGAGCAGTTTTATAGGTTGGGTCGTTACGGACGCGGCGATACTAAATATGTGTACTTTTATTGGTTTTTTTATTTTATTTAGCAAAAGAAATGTATTTATGGGAATAATATTTTTTTTTTTTTTCTTTATTTAGGATATTTTTTTTATTTATTTTTTTACACATGTGGGGATTTTTTTTTTTACTTTTTTACTTTGTCCCAGGGGGGGACATCACAGATCATTGATCTGGCAGTGTGCACAGCACTCTGCCAGATCTGCGATCTGCTGTGCAGGGCTGCAGGCTTACCAAGTGTCTGCTCTGAGCAGACACTCGGTAAGCCACCTCCCTCCCTGCAGGACCCGGATGCCGCGGCCATCTTGGATCCGGGACCTGCGGCGAGGAGGGAGGTAGGAGACCCTCGGAGCAACGCGATCACATCGCGTTGCTCCGGGGGTCTCAGGGAAGCCCGCAGGGAGCCCCCTCCCTGCGCGATGCTTCCCTATACCGCCGGTACACCGCGATCATGATTGATCGCGGTGTGCTGGGGGTTAATGTGCCGGGGGCGGTCCGTGACCGCTCCTGGCACATAGTGCCGGATGTCAGCTGCGATATGCAGCTGACACCCGGCCGCGATCGGCCGCGCTCCCCCCGTGAGCGCGGCCGATCGCGTATGACATACTATCCCGTCGGTGGTCATACGGGCCCAACCCACCTCGACGGGATAGTACGTCAGATGTCAGGAAGGGGTTAAAAGAGTGTCTTGATTGAGAATAGGCAGGTATTTCCTAATGATAGAGATTATTTTATTATGTTGAGGGCTGTATGTTGCAGAAAAGGTCACTTTAGAATGAGTCTTTTTTAGAATTATTTTTGGTGATCTACTATATAATTGTCTAAGGGTCACTTCCATCTGTCCTTCTGTCTTTCTTTCTGTCTGTCACGGATATTCATTGGTCGCGGCCTCTGTCTGTCATGGAGATCCAAGTCGCTGATTGGTCGTGGCAAAACAGCCACGACCAATCAGCGACGACCACAGTCCGGCGGCAAAATGGCCGCTCCTTCCTCCCCGCAGTCAGTGCCCGCTCCATAATCCCCTCCAGTCAGCCCTCATACAGGGTTAATGCCAGCGTTACAGACCGCGGTGTAACACACTCTGTTATCGCTGCTATTAACCCTGTGTGACCAACTTTTTACTATTGATGCTGCGTATGCAGCATCAATAGTAAAAAGATCTAATGTTACAAATAATAATAATAATAAAAAAAGGTTATTCTCACCTTCCGTCGCGCGCAGTCCTCGGCAGTGCAAGCGGCAGGTTCCGGTGCCAAGGATGCTATGCGAGAAGGACCTGCCATGACGTCACGGTCATGTGACCGCGACGTCATCACAGGTCCTGCGCTCATACCAACCCTGGGACCGGAAGCTGCAGCGTGCACCGCACACAGGCGCCAGGACTTCAAGGGGCCTTCGGAAGGTGAGTATATGTTTATTTTTAATTTTAAGTCTTTTTTAACCACGCATATAGTGCCCACATTGCTATATACTACGTGGGCTGTGTTACATACTGCGTGGACTCTGTTATTTACTACATCTCTGTGCTATACACTATGTAGCTGGGCAATATACTAAATCGCTGTGCTTTATACTACGTAACCTGTGTTATATACTCCATGCGCGGTGTTATATACTACGTCTCTGTGTTATATACTACGTGGCTGTGCAATATACAGTACTACGTAGCTGTGCAATATACTACGTGACTATGCAATATACAATGTGACTGTGCAATATACTATGTGGGCTGTGCAATATACTACGTGGCTGTGCAATATACTACGTAGCTGTGCAATATACTACGTGGCTGTGCAATATACTACGTGACTGCAATATACAACGTGACTGTGCAATATACTATGTGGGCTGTGCAATATACTACGTGCTCTGTGTTATATACTACGTGGCTGTGCAATATACTACGTGGCTGTGCAATATACAACGTGACTGCAATATACTACGTGGGCTGTGCAATACACTACGTGGCTGTGTTATATACTACGTGGCTGTGTTATATACTACGTGGCTGTGCTATATACTACGTGCACTGTGTTATATACTACGTAGCTATGTTATATACTACGTTGGTTGTGTTATATACTACGTAACTGTGCAATATAGTACATGGCCTGTGCTATATACTACCTACATATTCTAGAATACCCGATACGTTAGAATCGGGCCACCGTCTAGTATATAATAATTTCTTACGATCTCTGTTGGGAAACACATTTTGTGCCTTGGTCAATCACCACATAGGATATCCTCTCTTACACAATCTGCCTCAGACTTTATGGGATTCTATATGGTGTTTTCTTTAAAACAATTGCGCTTCAATCTGATAAGTTTTCCAAAGAGAATATTCTTTTTAATATGGGGAGGATGACAGGAATCTGGTGTCAGAATGGAATTACTGGTGGCGGTGGGTTTCCTGTAAGGAGCTAAACTAACATGTAGGTTTTTTTTTTCTGCTGATAGTTGTAGGTCCAAAAAATCAATGGTGTTATTATGGAATAAATTGGAAAATTTCAGGTTCAAATGATTATTGTTGATGTATTCCACAAACCCTTTGGCTTCTTCCTCATACAATTAGGAGGTCATCTATAAATCTTCCAGATAATATGATTTTATCACTGTACATACTATTCGCATTGTATAAGAAAAGTTCCTCCCGTCTGGCCATTACAATATTGCCAAAGACGGGGAGAATTTGGCACCCAGGCTTACTCCTCTGTTCTGCGAAAAGAAGAGACAATAACAACTCAAATAGTTAAGTTATTGGTTAGGAGAAAATTTACGGAAGATAATAAGAATTCTTTAATTTCTATATTATACAGTATGTACTGAAAGTATCAAGCTGTTATGTCCAACTTTGTAATGCTATATTATGAGGATTGGAATAGATGGATGCAATGCTATCATGTCACAAGATAACCATTTATAGTTAGTCTGCCATGTAAAGTTATTGAATACAGTGGTTATATATTTGTTGTCTTTAATGTAGCTAGGAATATCTTGGACCAATGGTTGCAAATAGCACTTAGCTCCACCTATAAGTCATATTACAAGACTCGTTAAATGGTTGATTGTGACTTGTATTATCGCTACTTCTAACAGGTGGCGCTATAGAGTTCAAATCCTCTTTCTCTCTGAAGAGGCAATTTACATATAAAAAAAATCAGTCTGAAAATGACGCCTGCGCAGTAGCAGCTTTCGGATCACTGATAGCTGCTACTGTACAGGTGCTGGTGGCACCATCTTGCTAGAGAAAAAAAAGTATCTCCACTAAGATGTTGCCGGCCGCACAGGCACAGGTGGCACCAGCTTGGAAGAGGCAACTTTTTTTTCTCTAGCAAGATAGCGCCGCCTGCACAGTAGCAGCTATAGGATTGCCAATAACTGCTACTGCGGAGGCGGAGGCGCGGCTGCCGCCATTTTCAGCTTGATTTTTTTTAAATGAATTAATGCATACCATAAAAAAAATCAAATACACATTATAGATGCAATCATCCTGCAGCACAGGCGCCGCTGCTGCCTGCCTGCAGAAGGTGATTTTTTTTAAATTTATATAATATTCATTATATAAACTAGGGTGCATGTCACTGCGGGATCAGTGACCTTTCAGAAGCCATACACATGAATACCTAATCAGAGCACTACATGAAGACCCCCACAGGCCGCCCCACAGCACGAGCATATCATTAACTCAAACCTGAAAAGTAAGATTAAACAACAACCACAAGATGGATTTCATGACCCAAGGTATCATTTTCATCAGTATAACGGTGCCAACCTGACACTGTCTGTAGGTTACTCAGGAAAATCCTGTAGACAGGTTCCTTTAATCTGGCAGAACAATCCTTGATGTCACTAAAGCTATTAATGTGTGACTCCATAATGTCCTGGAGAAATAATGCCCAAATAATTAAAAACAGTCAGCAAGACAGAAAAAATTAACTGCGATAAATGGGGAAAAAAGAGAGGAGTCAGCTCACCCTTAGGGTGGAGTGTTTGTAAGGAGCTTCTGGAGCCGCCCATGGATCATGTCAGAGCAACTCATATTTTTTTCCGCACTTACAATTACTCTCACACAGTATGAGGGCCCCCACAGTAGCCCCTACACTGTATGATGGCCCCGAAATTGTATGAGGGTCCCCACAGATGATGCCACACTGTATGAGGGTCCTCATAATAGCCCACACTGTATGAGGATCACCCAGACTTAGCTCCACACTGTATGAGGGTCCCCCATAGTAGCCCCCACACTGTATCAGGGCCAACCACAGTAACGCCCAAACTGTATGAAGGACCCCCATACTTTATGGCATTATGATGCCCCCACAGTCACACCATACAGTAGGCATGAATAAAAAATAAAAAAAAGCATACATACTCACCTAATTCAGGATCCTAACATGTCCACCGGCAAAGTGCAGGCAGACCAACGAGTTGATGTCATTGCACATGACGTCAGAGTCCTGGCACAGTGACGACCTTGCCCACATTGTCTCTGCCTTGTTCAGGCTTAAAGCAGCCTGTGGTCTACAGAATGGAGAGCGGTAGTGCAAGGAGAAAATGTTTTCATGCTCTGCTGCAGAGCTTAACTATGTATACAAATACACAATTGAGACACAATTTTGAGGATATAACACAGAACCCAGTAATGAAGCAGAGCTTGTTTGTCAATTTGCACACAAGCATACAGGATCATTGTTGCCAGTGTGGATGTTGCACAAATCTAGAAAGGCTTAGGGGAATTATATTAGAATTGTGTGCCAAGTTACCATGGTAACACATTGCTCATGATAGCAGAAGGAGTCATTTGACAGGTGCGCAACAATGACAACAAGGTCAAGATGTTGACTTGGTCTCAAAATTCCCCAAATCATAATCCGAATGAACATCTATGGGATGTGCTGGAAAAACAAGTGTGACCAATTGAGGTCACACCACACAACTTACAGGACTTAAAGGGGTTTTACTGACTAGGACAAATTTTCGGCAGGCACTGTAGCATGCCAAGTCCTAACATCGCAAGGAATGCACACTGTTAGGATTCCTTTCTGTTTGCCAGTTCAAGAGGTCATCATATGCCTGCACATATGAGGCTTGTAGACATATGCCAACTACTTCTTGTGAAGAATATTGGAGGTATCATTTCATGTCAATCATTTGTATCCTATTTGACATGGGATTATGAAACCCCTTCCTTTGTGCAGCTGTAACAGGACACCTAGCTCAGTAGGTGGTCAAGCCTCAAAAGGCTGTGAGTGACAGATCACACAGCTTCAGCCAACTAAGTTCAGGATAAAAGTCTTGCTTGCGATATGGAGTCCATGTAGCGTAAGTGCTTTGTTCAAACAGCTAGAATTTCATAAGGAGAACGTGGATTTATTGAACATCCTATCCACACACTGGTTACATTTTCAAGATCTCTGAAACGGGTTGAATACCTTCCTGGGTCTCGATCCGTTCTAGCCAGGGTGGGGTGTTACATAAAATGGCTAGTATGAGCCACGTAGCAAAGCTGTGTTTGGGCTCAATGCGTAGCACGAGCCTGGCCGGATCTGATGGTGCAAAAACCATTTCCCTATGACCATCCATTAAGTTCTTAAATGATGCAAAAAGAAGCCCAACCAAGTATTGAGTGCAGTTACTGAACATACATTTCAGTAGCCACTGAGCTATAAGGCAAAAAGACGGACGGCACCCCAGTGCTGCTGATTCCTGTGCTGTCAATGTAATACCATACTTCAGGCTAAGCCTTATGACCCCGGGTGCTAGTCCAGGAAAACACAGTGTCATAAATCCTCCAAAGAAAAGCAGATAGCAATTGACCCATGGAAGCGCTAGCAGGCGGGAAACGGCCGTCGTCAAGCTTCTGCCCACTCGTGTCCTCACTCCCCCAGCCAACATGCTTTTTTACTACAAATAAAGAACAGAATTTCTACAAAAGACCTGTGAGTGGTATCTGCTTTTCTTTGGAGGATTTATACATTTATACATTATACATTTGAGCTGCGACTCAAGGAGAAGTCATTATTATGGAGGACTTCAACTACCCTGAAATAGATTGGGGAACGGAAATTTGCAGTTCCAGCAAAGGTAATCGGTTTTTGACAACTATGAGAGACAATTACCTTTCACAATTGGTTCAGGACCCAACAAGAAGGGGGGCACTGCTAGACCTAATATTAACCAACAGGCCAAACCGCATAGCAAATATAAGGGTTGGGGGTCACTTGGGGAATAGTGATCACAAAATAATAAGTTTTCATGTATCCTTTAATAAGATGTGTAGTAGAGGGGTTACAAGGACACTAAACTTCAGGAGGGCAAATTTCCAACGGATGAGAGAGGATCTTGGTGCAATTAACTGGGACGATATCCTGAGACATAAAAATACACAAAGAAAATGGGAGACGTTTATTAGCATCCTGGATAGGACCTGTGCACAGTATATACCGTATGGGAATAAACATACTAGAAATAGGAGGAAACCAATATGGCTAAATAGAGCTGTAAGGGGCGCAATTAGGGTTGAGCGACTTTTACTTTTTTAGGATCGAGTCGGGTTTCACGAAACCCGACTTTGTCATAAGTCGAGTCGAGTGAAATCGGCCGATTACACAGGTCAACAAAAAATTTTTTTTTTTCTGGTGTCCAAAATATTTTAATGAATTTGGGGTATTTTTGGGGTGCTGATTCTGAATATGCTATCAGTTTTGCCAGATTGGCTCAAGTTTTTGACATTATTGGTATCTTATTTATAGCACTTGTTGGTAAATGCGACGCATCATCTCATTAATTTCTTTGGATTAGTACTTGAACTGAGCAGTTCTCAATATAGTTTTGTGTTAATTAGTGTTCTAAAAGTTTGTTCATAGCTTGATTTTTGCACTAACTTTATGTTGTTGTCTGTTTTCCAGTGAAAAGCATGAACTCATCAAGAAGAAGTTGTCTTAACGATCCAGACTCATTCTGTTACATTTGTGGTGAATACACACTGCCAAAACATAGAAGAAACATAACAGACTTCGTAAAAAAAGTGTATTTTGCCTATTTTGGGGTTATGCTTGGGGACCAAGACAAGTTTTGGGCACCACACATAGTGTGCAAAGCATGTATCGAATTATTACGAAAATGGAGCAAAGGACAAAGAAAAAGCTTCAAATTTGGTGTTCCAATGGTGTGGAGAGAGCCAAAAAATCATCATGATGACTGTTATTTCTGTGCAGTGCAAGTGCAAGGATTCAATAAGCATAAGAAACGAAAATGGGAGTAACATGGAATCTGCAAGAAGGCCTGTCCCTCATTGTGAAGATGTGCCTGTACCTGTGTTTACCATAAATAACAGTCATCATGATGATTTTTTGGCTCTCTCCACACCATTGGAACACCAAATTTGAAGCTTTTTCTTTGTCCTTTGCTCCATTTTCGTAATAATTCGATACATGCTTTGCACACTATGTGTGGTGCCCAAAACTTGTCTTGGTCCCCAAGCATAACCCCAAAATAGGCAAAATACACTTTTTTTACGAAGTCTGTTATGTTTCTTCTATGTTTTGGCAGTGTGTATTCACCACAAATGTAACAGAATGAGTCTGGATCGTTAAGACAACTTCTTCTTGATGAGTTCATGCTTTTCACTGGAAAACAGACAACAACATAAAGTTAGTGCAAAAATCAAGCTATGAACAAACTTTTAGAACACTAATTAACACAAAACTATATTGAGAACTGCTCAGTTCAAGTACTAATCCAAAGAAATTAATGAGATGATGCGTCGCATTTACCAACAAGTGCTATAAATAAGATACCAAAAATCTCAAAAACTTGAGCCAATCTGGCAAAACTGATGACATATTCAGAATCAGCACCCCAAAAATACCCTAAATTCGATGAAATATCTTTGGCACCAAAAATGCTGTTGACCAGTGTTATCGCCCAAAGTCGGGGATCGACCGAAACACGAAACCCAATGCAAGTCAATGGGGAATCATCCTTCTCCTCCCCCTCCCCCAAGCCGGAACCTATGTCATCACGCTGCCCACACTCCTTCATTGGCTGAAAAAAATGGCGGGGAAAGCGTCATATGAAACGCGACTTTGGCGCGAAGATCGCCGACCGCATGGCCGACCCCACAGTGGGATCGGGTCAGGTTTCATGAAACCCGACTTTGCTAAAAGTCGGTGATTTTTGAAAATGTCTGATCCATTTCGCTCAACCCTAGGCGCAATAAGTGACAAAAAGAAAGCATTTAGAGAATTAAAGGAAGTAGATAGTGATGAGGCATTAAATAAATACAGAAAATTAAATAAATTCTGTAAAAAGCAAATCAAGGCAGCTAAGATTGAGACAGAGAGAGTAAAAATAATCCCAAAATATTCTTTAACTACGTAAATAGTAAGAAACTAAAAAATGATAGTGTTGGCCCCCTTAAAAATAGTCTGGGTGAAATGGTGGATGAGGATGAGGAAAAAGCCAATATGCTAAATGACTTTTTTTCATCAGTGTTTACACAAGAAAATCCCATGGCAGACAATATGATCAGTGATAACAAGAATTCCCCATTAAGTGTCACCTGCTTAACCCAGCAGGAAGTACGGCGGCGTCTAAAAATCACTAAAATTGACAAATCTCCGGGCCCGGATGGGATACACCCCCGAGTACTGCAGGAATTAAGTACAGTCATTGATAGGCCATTATTTTTAATCTTTAAAGAGTCCATAATAACAGGGTCTGTACCACAGGACTGGCGTATAGCAAATGTGGTGCCAATATTCAAAAAGGGGACAAGAACTGAACTCGGTAATTATAGGCCAGTAAGCTTAACCTCTACTGTGGGTAAAATCCTGGAGGGCATTCTAAGGGATGCTATACTGGAGTATCTGAAGAGGAATAACCTCATAACCCAGTATCAGCACGGGTTTACTAGGGACCATTCCTGTCAGACTAATCTCATCAATTTCTATGAAGAGGTAAGTTCCGGACTGGACCAAGGGAACCCAGTAGATGTAGTGTATATGGACTTTTCAAAAGCTTTTGATACGGTGCCACACAAAAGGTTGATACATAAAATGAGAATAATGGGGATAGGGGAAAATATGTGTAAGTGGGTTAAGAGCTGGCTCAGGGATAGGAAACAAAGGGTGGTTATTAATGGAGCACACTCGGACTGGGTTGTGGTTAGCAGTGGGGTACCACAGGGGTCATTATTAACACATTTATTAATGATCTTGTAGGGGGCATACAGAGTGGAATTTCAATATTTGCAGATGACACTAAACTCTGCAGGGTAATCAATACAGGGGAGGACAATTTTATATTACAGGATGATTTATGTAAACTAGAAGCTTGGGCTGATAAATGGCAAATGAGCTTTAATGGGGATAAATGTAAGGTCATGCACTTGGGTAGAAGTAATAAGATGTATAACTATGTGCTTAATTCTAAAACTCTGGGCAAAACCGTCAATGAAAAAGACCTGGGTGTATGGGTGGATGACAAACTCATATTCAGTGGCCAGTGTCAGGCAGCTGCTACAAAGGCAAATAAAAGAATGGGATGCATTAAAAGAAGCATAGATGCTCATGAGGAGAACATAATTTTACCTCTATACAAGTCACTAGTTCGACCACACTTAGAATACTGTGCACAGTTCTGGTCTCCGGTGTATAAGAAAGACATAGCTGAACTGGAGCGGGTGCAGAGAAGAGCGACCAAGGTTATTAGAGGACTGGGGGGTCTGCAATACCAAGATAGGTTATTACACTTGGGGCTATTTAGTTTGGAAAAACGAAGACTAAGGGGTGATCTTATGTTAATGTATAATTATATGAGGGGACAGTACAAAGACCTTTCTGATGATCTTTTTAATCATAGACCTGAGACAGGGACAAGGGGGCATCCTCTACATCTGGAGGAAAGAAGGTTTAAGCATAATAACAGACGCGGATTCTTTACTGTATGAGCAGTGAGACTATGGAACTCTCTGCCGTATGATGTTGTAATGAGTGATTCATTACTAAAATTTAAGAAGGGACTGGATGCCTTTCTTGAAAAGTATAATGTTACAGGGTATATACAGTGGGGCAAAAAAGTATTTAGTCAGTCAGCAATAGTGCAAGTTCCACCACTTAAAAAGATGAGAGGCGTCTGTAATTTACATCATAGGTAGACCTCAACTATGGGAGACAAACTGAGAAAAAAAAATCCAGAAAATCACATTTTCTGTTTTTTTATCATTTTATTTGCATATTATGGTGGAAAATAAGTATTTGGTCAGAAACAAAATTTCATCTCAATACTTTGTAATATATCCTTTGTTGGTAATGACAGAGGTCAAACGTTTTCTGTAAGTCTTCACAAGGTTGCCACACACTGTTGTTGGTATGTTGGCCCATTCCTCCATGCAGATCTCCTCTAGAGCAGTGATGTTTTTGGCTTTTCGCTTGGCAACACGGACTTTTAACTCCCTCCAAAGGTTTTCTATAGGGTTGAGATCTGGAGACTGGCTAGGCCACTCCAGGACCTTGAAATGCTTCTTACGAAGCCACTCCTTCGTTGCCCTGGCGGTGTGCTTTGGATCATTGTCATGTTGAAAGACCCAGCCACGTTTCATCTTCAATGCCCTTGCTGATGGAAGGAGGTTTGCACTCAAAATCTCACGATACATGGCCCCATTCATTCTTTCATGTACCCGGATCAGTCGTCCTGGCCCCTTTGCAGAGAAACAGCCCCAAAGCATGATGTTTCCACCACCATACTTTACAGTAGGTATGGTGTTGGATGGATGCAACTCAGTATTCTTTTTCCTCCAAACATGACAAGTTGTGTTTCTACCAAACAGTTCCAGTTTGGTTTCATCAGACCATAGGACATTCTCCCAAAACTCCTCTGGATCATCCAAATGCTCGCTAGCAAACTTCAGACGGGCCCGGACATGTACTGGCTTAAGCAGTGGGACACGTCTGGCACTGCAGGATCTGGGTCCATGGTGGCGTAGTGTGTTACTTATGGTAGGCCTTGTTACATTGGTCCCAGCTCTCTGCAGTTCATTCACTAGGTCCCCCTGCGTGGTTCTGGGATTTTTGCTCACCGTTCTTGTGATCATTCTGACCCCACGGGGTGGGATTTTGTGTGGAGCCCCAGATCGAGGGAGATTATCAGTGGCCTTGAATGTCTTCCATTTTCTAATTATTGCTCCCACTGTTGATTTCTTCACTCCAAGCTGGTTGGCTATTGCAGATTCAGTCTTCCCAGCCTGGTGCAGGGCTACAATTTTGTTTCTGGTGTCCTTTGACAGCTCTTTGGTCTTCACCATAGTGGAGTTTGGAGTCAGACTGTTTGAGGGTGTGCACAGGTGTCTTTTTATACTGATAACAAGTTTAAACAGGTGCCATTACTACAGGTAATGAGTGGAGGAAAGAGGAGACTCTTAAAGAAGAAGTTACAGGTCTGTGAGAGCCAGAAATCTTGATTGTTTTTTTCTGACCAAATACTTATTTTCCACCATAATATGCAAATAAAATGATAAAAAAACAGGAAATGTGATTTTCTGGATTTTTTTTTCTCAGTTTGTCTCCCATAGTTGAGGTCTACCTATGATGTAAATTACAGACGCCTCTCATCTTTTTAAGTGGTGGAACTTGCACTATTGCTGACTGACTAAATACTTTTTTGCCCCACTGTATACCAGATTCCTTGTTAGGGTGTTGATCCAGGGGACTAGTCTGATTGCCGTATGTGGATCGGGAAGGAATTTTTTTCCCCAGTGTGGAGCTTACTCTTTGCCACATGGTTTTTTTTTGCCTTCCTCTGGATCAACATGTTAGAGCATGTTAGGTTAGGCTATGGGTTAAACTAGATGGACTTAAAGTCTTCCTTCAACCTTAATAACTATGTTACTATGTATTTCAGTAGGCCAACATTTTGGATTTCAAAATCATTTTTCCAGCTGGTGTTATAAAGTACTAGCTATTGAACCCGTTCTACGCCTGGGTGGCGAGCATTTATATTGGTATATGGTCTCCATCCTGGTATGTGTTGCTTCCCTCCTGCGCCCTAATCTTGTCATATGCTGCTACCATCTTGCGCCCCCATCCTGTCATGTGCAGCCCCCATCCTGTTTTGTGTGCCTCCATCTTGTGATGTGCTACTGTCTTCCTGAGCACTCATCCTGTCACATGCTCCCATCCTGTACCCCAATCCTGTCATGTGGTGGTCCCATCCTGTACCCCAATCCTTTCATGTGGTGCTCCCATACTCCACCCCAATCCTGTCATGTGCTGCTACCATCATGCACCCCCATCCTGTTATGTGCTACTATCTTCCTGCGCCCCCATGCTGTCATGTGGTGCTCCCATCCTGCACCCCCATGCTGTCATGTGCTGCTCCCATCCTGCGCCCTCATCCTGTCATGTAGTGCTTGCATCCTGCACCCACATGCTGTCATGTGCTGCTCCCATCCTGCGCCTCCATTTTGGTTATGTGCTGCTCCCATCCTGCGCCCCATCCTTTCATGTGCTGCTCTCATCCTGCGCCCCCATCCTGTCACATGCTGCTCCCATCCTGCGCCCTTATCCTGCCATGTGCTGCTCCTATCTTGTGCCCCCATCCTGTCATGTGCTGCTCCCATCCTGTCATGTGCTGCTGCCATCCTGCTCCCCCGTTCTGTCATGTGCTGATCCCATCCTGAGCCCCGATTCTGTCATGTGCTGCTGCCATCCTGCGCCCCCATTCTGTCACGTGCTGCTCCCATCCTACCCCCCGTTCTGTCATGTGCTGCTCCCATCCTGTGCCCCCATGCTGTCATGCACTGCTCCCATGTTGAGCCCCCATTCTGTCATGTACTGCTCCCATCCTACGCCCCAGTTCTGTCATGTGCTGCTACCATCCTGCGGCCCCATTCTGTCATGTGCTGCTCCCATCCTGCACCCCCATTCTGATATGTGCTGCACCCATCCTGCGCCTCCATTCTGTCATTTGCTGTTCCCATCCTGCGCCCCCATCCTGTCATGTGCTGCTCCCATCCTGCGCCCCCGTTCTGTCATGTGCTGCTTCCATCCTGCACCCCGTTCTGTCATGTGCTGCTTCCATCCTGCACCCCCATTCTGTCATGTGCTGCTTCCATCCTGCACCCCCATTCTGTCATGTGCTGCCCTATTCTGTCATGTGCTGCTCTATTCTGTCATGTGCTGCTCCCATCCTGCGCCACAGTTCTGTAATGTACTGCTCCCATCCTGCGCCACCATTCTGTACTTTGCTGCTCCCATCCATATGCCCCATACGGTGCTCCATAAAGGTTGTTGGCCCCCATAAGATGCTCCATAGTATATGCCTCATATGCTGCTCCATTATGGTTGATGGCCTCCATAAGATGCTCCATAGTATATGCCTCATATGCTGCTCCATTATGGTTGATGGCCCCCATAAGATGCTCCATAGTATATGCCTCATATGCTGCTCCATTATGGTTGATGGTCCCCATAAGATGCTCCATAGTATTATATTCCCTGTATGCTGATCCATTATGGTTGATGGCCCCCATAAGATGCTCCATAGTATTATATGCCTCATATGCTGCTCCATTATGGTTGATGGCCCCCATAAGATGCTCCATAGTATTATGTGCCCTGTATGCTGCTCCATTATGGTTGATTGTTGTGAACTGTGTTTCTGGGCTCTCTCTGGTGGTCACTAACGGTATTGTGTTAGGCATGTCTTGTTGCAGGCCTGAGCTCCAGCTGTGTCGTTAAGCAGCGTGTGTTCCCTATTTAAGTCTCCTCTGGACTCAGTCTCTTGCCTGGCATCGTTGTATACAGACCTATATGGTCTCCTCTGGATTCCTTCAGTCTGTCTCATGCAAGAAAAGCTAAGTCCGTTTTGAACAATTTGGATCGTTTGCATTTTTCAGTGTTTTTGTCCAGCTTGCTTTGTATTTGATTTTCTGGCTCGCTGGAAGCTCTAGGGGGCTGATATTCTCCCTCCGCACCGTCAGTCGGTGTGGGGGTTCTTGAATGTTCAGCGTGGATGTTTTTGTAGGGTTTTCTGCTGACCGCATAGTCCACTATCTATTTTCTGCCTATCTAGACTAGTGGGCCTCACTTTGCTGAATCTAGTTCATCTCTACGTTTGTGTTTTCCTCTTGCCTCACCGTTATTATTTGTTGGGGGCTTTCTTTATCTTTGGGGTTCAATTTCTCTAGAGGCAAGTGAGGTCTTATTTTTTCTCTCTAGGGGTAGTCAGTTCTCCGGCTGGCTCGAGACGTCTAGAACCAACGTAGGCACGTTCACCGGCTGCTTCTAGTTGTGTGTGTTAGGATCAGGTATGCGGTTAGCCCAGTTTCCACCTCCCTAGAGCAGTATTTATGTTTTTGCTTTTTTGCCGGAATATCTGAGATCCTCTACCACTGGGATCATAACAGAATGCCAGGCCAAAAGAAAATGTGTATTGCATCGCAGAAGCGGGATTAAAAAGAAGTTCTGAGTTTTTTTGTTTTTTTTGTGTTGCTGCAGTTTGCCTAGCTTCTTCCATCCCCTTTTTCTCTGAGTGGCTGGAACTCTGCTGCAGATATGAATGTCCAGACTCTGACTTCTAGTGTGAATCAGCTTGCTGCTAGGGTGCAAAGCATTCAGGATTTTGTTATCCATAGCCCTATGTCTGAACCAAAAATACCTATTCCTGAGCCGTTTTTTGGAGATAGATCTAAGTTCCTGAATTTTAGGAATAATTGCAAATTGTTTCTGTCTCTTAAACCTCGTTCCTCTGGTGATTCCGCTCAGCAAGTTAAGATTGTTATTTCCTTCTTGCGCGGCGAACCTCAAGATTGGGCCTTCTCTCTGGCGCCAGGAGATCCTGCATTGGTGAATGTTGATGCGTTTTTCCTGGCACTTGGTTTGCTTTATGAGGAGCCTAATCTTGAAAATCAGGCTGAAAAGATGCTGCTGGCTATCTCTCAGGGTCAGGACGAAGCTGAGGTATATTGTCAAAAATTTCGGAAATGGTCCGTGCTTACTCAATGGAATGAGTGTGCACTGGCCGCAAATTTCAGAAATGGTCTTTCTGAAGCCATTAAAGATGTGATGGTGGGGTTTCCTATCCCTACAGGTCTGAATGATTCAATGGCTCTGGCCATTCAAATTGATCGACGTTTGCGGGAGCGCAAATCTGTTAATATTTGGCGGTGCTGTCTGAACGGTCACCTGATTCTATGCAATGTGACAGAATTCTGACCAGAGCCGAGCGACAAAATCATAGACGTCAAAATGGGTTGTGTTTCTACTGTGGTGATTCAACACATGTTATCTCAGCATGCTCTAAACGTTTAAAGAAAAAAGTTAATCCTGTCGCCATTGGTACTTTTCAGCCTAAGTTTATTTTGTCTGTGACTTTAATTTGTTCATTATCTTCTTACTCAGTTATGGCTTTTGTGGATTCTCGTGCTGCTTTAAGTCTGATGGATTTGTCGTTTGCCAAGCGCTGCGGTTTTGTCCTGGAGCCTTTGGAAAATCCTATTCCTCTTAGAGGAATTGATTCTACGCCATTGGCAGAGAATAAACCTCAGTATTGGACGCAAGTGACCATGTGCATGACTCCTGTACATCAGGAGGTGATTCGTTTTCTGGTACTGCATAAAATGCATGATGTTGTCGTTTTGGGTCTGCCATGGTTACAGGCCCATAATCCAGTTTTAGATTGGAAAGCTATGACTGTGTCTAGTTGGGGGTGTCAGGGAATTCATGGCGATTCTCCATTGGTGTCTATTGCTTCTTCTACTCCTTCTGAGATCCCTGAGCTTTTGTCAGACTTTCAGGATGTATTTAATGAGGCCAGGTCCAGTGCCCTTCCTCCTCATAGGGACTGTGATTGTGCTATAGATTTGATTCCTGGTAGTAAGTTTCCTAAGGGACGACTCTTTAATTTATCTGTGCCAGAGCATGCCGCGATGCGGAGTTATATAAAGGAGTCTTTGGAGAAGGGACATATTCGCCCATCCTCTTCCCCTCTTGGTGCAGGATTCTTTTTTGTGGGCAAGAAAGACGGGTCTTTGAGACCTTGTATAGATTATCGTCTTCTGAATAAGATCACGGTTAAATTTCAGTATCCTTTGCCATTGTTGTCTGCTTTGTTTGCTCGGATTAAGGGATCCAATTGGTTCACCAAGATAGATCTTCGTGGTGCGTATAACCTTGTGCGCATAAAGCAGGGAGATGAATGGAAAACGGCATTTAATACGCCCGAGGGTCATTTTGAGTACCTGGTGATGCCTTTCGGATTATCTAATGCCCCTTCTGTGTTTCAGTCCTTCATGCATGACATCTTCCGGAAATATCTGGATAAATTTATGATTATTTATCTGGATGATATTTTGGTTTTTTCTGATGATTGGGAGTCCCATGTGAACCAGGTCAGGATGGTGTTTCAGGTTCTGCGGGAGAATGCTCTATTTGTGAAGGGCTCAAAATGTATCTTTGGAGATGGACCCAGTCAAGGTCCGTGCCATTCATGACTGGACTCAGCCCACGTCTGTTAAGAGCCTGCAGAAGTTCTTGGGCTTTGCTAATTTTTACCGTCGTTTTATCGCTAATTTTTCCGGCGTGGTTAAACCTTTGACGGATATGACCAAGAAGGGTTCTGATGTTGCTAATTGGTCTCCTGCGGCCGTGGAGGCCTTTCGGGAGCTGAAGCATCGGTTTACTTCAGCGCCAGTCTTGTGCCAGCCGGATGTCTCTCTTCCCTTCCAGGTTGAAGTTGATGCTTCTGAGATTGGTGCAGGGGCTGTTTTGTCGCAAAAAAGTTTTGATGGCTCCGTGATGAAGCCATGCGCCTTCTTTTCAAGAAAATTTTCGCCTGCTGAGCGGAACTACGATGTTGGTAATCGGGAGTTGTTGGCTATGAAGTGGGCATTTGAGGAGTGGCGACATTGGCTCGAGGGAGCTAGACATCGTGTGGTGGTCTTGACTGATCATAAAAATCTGATTTACCTCGAGTCTGCCAAGTGCCTGAATCCTAGACAGGCTCGTTGGTCGTTGTTTTTTCCCAGTTTTGACTTTGTGGTCTCATACCTGCCTGGTTCGAAGAACGTGAAGGCTGATGCACTTTCTAGGAGTTTTGTGCCTGACTCTCCGGGAGTCTCGGAGCCGACTGGTATTCTCAGAGAGGGAGTGATTTTGTCTGCCATTTCCCCAGATTTGCGACGAATGCTGCAGAAATTTCAGGCTGATAGGCCTGATCGTTGCCCACCAGAGAGACTGTTTGTCCCTGATAGATGAACCAGCAGAGTTATTTCTGAGGTTCATTCTTCGGTGTTGGCGGGACATCCTGGGATTTTCGGTACCAGAGATTTGGTGGCTAGGTCCTTTTGGTGGCCTTCCTTGTTGCGGGATGTGCGTTCTTTTGTGCAGTCCTGTGGGATTTGTGCTCGGGCTAAGCCTTGCTGTTCTCATGCCAGCGGGTTGCTTTTGCCCTTGCCTATCCCGAAGAGGCCTTGGACGCACATTTCCATGGATTTCATTTCGGATCTTCCGGTGTCTCGGAAGATGTCTGTCATCTGGGTGGTGTGCGATCGTTTTTCTAAAATGGTCCATTTGGTGCCCTTGCCTAAGTTGCCTTCCTCCTCTGATTTGGTCCCTTTGTTCTTTCAGAATGTGGTTCGTTTGCACGGCATCCCTGGGAATATTGTGTCTGACAGAGGATCCCAGTTTGTGTCCAGATTCTGGCGATCCTTTTGTGCTAGGATGGGTATTGATTTGTCTTTTTCGTCGGCTTTTCATCCTCAGACTAATGGCCAGACCGAGCGAACTAATCAGACGTTGGAGACTTATTTGAGATGTTTTGTTTCTGCTGATCAGGACGACTGGGTTACCTTTTTGCCACTGGCCGAGTTTGCCCTTAATTATCGGGCTAGTTCTGCCACTTTGGTTTCACCCTTTTTCTGCAACTCTGGTTTTCATCCTCGTTTCTCCTCGGGCCAGGTTGAACCTTCTGACTGTCCTGGGGTTGATTCCATGGTGGATAGGTTGCAGCGGATTTGGAACCATGTGGTGGACAATTTGAAATTGTCACAAGAAAAGGCCCAGCGTTTTGCCAACAGCCGCCGCGGTGTGGGTCCCCGACTTCGTGTTGGGGATTTGGTTTGGTTGTCTTCTCGGCATGTTCCTTTGAAAGTCTCCTCTCCTAAGTTCAAGCCTCGCTTTATCAGGCCTTATAAGATTTTGGAAATCCTTAACCCGGTGTCTTTTCGTTTGGACCTTCCAGCGTTATTTGCTATTCATAATGTGTTCCATAGGTCCTTGTTGCGGCGGTACGTGGTGCCTATGGTTCCTGCTGTTGAGCCTCCTGCCCTGGTTTTGGTTGAGGGCGAGTTGGAGTATGTGGTGGAGAAGATTCTGGATTCTCGTATCTCTAGACGGAAACTCCAGTATTTAGTTAAGTGGAAAGGCTATGGTCAGGAGGATAATTCCTGGGTTGTCGCCTCTGATGTTCATGCGGCTGATTTGGTTCATGCCTTTCACGCTGCTCATCCCGATCGCCCTGGGGGTCTTGGTGAGGGTTCGGTGACCCCTCCTCAAGGGGGGGGTACTGTTGTGAACTGTCTTTCTGGGCTCCCTCTGGTGGTCACTAGCGGTATTGTGTTAGGCATGTCTTGTTGCAGGCCTGAGCTCCAGCTGTGTCGTTAAGCAGCGGGTGTTCCCTATTTAAGTCTCCTCTGGACTCAGTCTCTTGCCTGGCATCGTTGTATCCAGACCTATATGGTCTCCTCTGGATTCCTTCAGTCTGTCTCATGCAAGAAAAGCTAAGTCCGTTTTGAACAATTTGGATCGTTTGCATTTTTCAGTGTTTTTGTCCAGCTTGCTTTGTATTTGATTTTCTGGCTCGCTGGAAGCTCTAGGGGGCTGATATTCTCCCTCCGCACCGTCAGTCGGTGTGGGGGTTCTTGAATGTTCAGCGTGGATGTTTTTGTAGGGTTTTCTGCTGACCGCATAGTCCACTATCTATTTTCTGCCTATCTAGACTAGTGGGCCTCACTTTGCTGAATCTAGTTCATCTCTACGTTTGTGTTTTCCTCTTGCCTCACCGTTATTATTTGTTGGGGGCTTTCTTTATCTTTGGGGTTCAATTTCTCTAGAGGCAAGTGAGGTCTTATTTTTTCTCTCTAGGGGTAGTCAGTTCTCCGGCTGGCTCGAGACGTCTAGAACCAACGTAGGCACGTTCACCGGCTGCTTCTAGTTGTGTGTGTTAGGATCAGGTATGCGGTTAGCCCAGTTTCCACCTCCCTAGAGCAGTATTTATGTTTTTGCTTTTTTGCCGGAATATCTGAGATCCTCTACCACTGGGATCATAACAGTTGATGGCCCCCATAAGATGCTCCATAGGATTATATGCCCTGTATGCTGCTGCAATAAAAAAAAAATAACATACTCACCTATCGTGAGTGCTGGGGGCCTGAGCAGGCGGGGACACCGGCGCGCTATGGGGTCAGGTGCCGGAGTCGCCGCTGGCTCAGGCCCCCGGCACTTGCTATAGTCACCTGGCCCTGATCCACTGCTGCATGCCGCTCCGTCTTCCGTGTCCTCTGCCTGTGACTGTTCAGTCAGAGGGCGGCGCGCATTAAGCGCGTCATCGCGCCCTCTGAACTGGTTGCCTGGTTGCTAGGGAATCCCCACATGTACTTATGCTGGCTAACAGATGTAAATCATTCAGCTGCGGTGCAGAAAACTAAATCTCCGAGTACTTACAAAAACTCGGAGGATACCCGAGCGTGCTCGGGAAATCTCGAGTACCGAGTATACTTGCTCATCACTAGTGGCAATCTCTCAACTTGGCAAACAGAGACAAATCCTACCAGTGAGTACATTACACACTGTTAGGATTCAGAATATTGCCAAAAATATGCCCTAGCCTGGAAACCCCCCTGTGGTGGATCTGATACTTATATCTCAGTGGCAGATACCACAGGGTCTTTTCAAAGAATCAAAGTTGTTTTGGTGCTTTAGAGGGTGTCTTACACATCATTAAGCAAGTAATAAAGTAGGTTCTAATGTTATTGCCTATAGATGTTGTTAGTAAATTTCTGTTAAACTAAGATAATAACATCAGACTTAAAAAGTCTAGCCTTAGGCTATGAGTACTAAGCCTTTCCGAAGGACTGTGTGGGTAAAGGTTGCCAAAAGCAGTTACAAATTAGACACCTAGTTCCAAATATAATTGTAGATCTGTAACATTGCATACAGTGGCATGTAAAAGTTTGTGCATCCCTGATCAAAATTACTGTTATTGTGAACAGTTAAGCAAGGTGAAGATGAAATGATATCTGAAAGGCCTAAAGTTAAAGATGACACATTTCCTTTGTATTTTAGGCAAAAAAACACATTGTCATTATTTGCATGTTACAAATTACAAAAAGGAAAATGGGCCGATGCAAAAGTTTGGGCATCCTTGGAGAATTGTGTGCTCAGATAACTCTGACCAATGTTTCAGACCTTAATTAGCCTGCTAGGGTTATGGCTTGTTCACTATCATCCTTAGGAAAGGCCAGGTGATTCAAATTTCCCAGCTTTATTAAAACCCAGCCTCCTCTAACCTTGTGCCATAATACAGCAGCCATGGTTTCTTCTAAGCAGCTGCCTGGCACTCCAACAATGAAAATGTTGGAGGCCCACAAAGCAGTAGAGGGCCTGCCAAAGATAGCACAGTTTTCAAGCTGTCCTTTCCTTAGCTTGAAATCTAATTAAGAAATGGCAGTTAACAGGAACAGTGGAGGTCAAGATAGAGTCTGGAAGACCAAGCAAAATTTCAGTGAGAGCTGCTCATCGGATTGCTAAAGAGGAAAATCAACCTTTGCTTGACTGCAAAGGACGTTCAGAGAGATTTAGTAGACCCTGGAGTTGTAGTACATTGTTCTACTGTTCCAAGACACCTGCACAAATATGGCTTTCATGGAGTCATCAGAACAAAACCTCTCCATAAAATTCAGCTTCGGACCTATGCTAAACAACATCTAAATTTGCCTGATGTATTTTGGAAATAAGTCATGTGGAACAATGAGGTTAAAATAGAACTCTTTGGACGGAATGATCAAAGGTATGTGTGGATAAAAAAGGGCACTGAATTTCAGTAAAAGAACATCTTGCCAACCATTAAGCATGGGGGTGTGGATCAATCATGCTTTGGGGTTGTGTTACAGCCAATGGTAAGCGGAACATTTCACAGGTAGAGGCGAGAATGGATTTAATTAAATTTCAATTAATTCTTGATGCAAACATAACACCATCTGTAAAACAACTAAAGTTGAAAAGAAGATGACCTCTACAAATGGATAATGATTCTAAGCACACATCAAAATCCACAATAGACTACCTCAAAAGGTGCAAGCTGAAGGTTTTACAATGGCCTTCACAGTCCCCTGATCTGAACATCACTGAAAATCTGTGTCTAGACCTCAAAATAGCACTGTATGCAAGACGACCCAGGAATCTCACATGACTGGAAACATTTTCCAAGGAATAATGGATGAAAATCCCACAAACAAGCCTAAAATACAAAGGAAGTGTGTCATCTTTAACTTTATGCCTTTTAGAGATCATTTCATCTTTAAATCGCTTAACTTTTCACAATAACAGTAATTTTGATCAAGAGTGTCCAAACTTTTACATGCCACAGTATGCAATGTATAGACCCATTTTGTGAAGACATTTGCCCTGTAGAAAAGTGGACCAAAACAAGAAGCAAGTATTTACAACTGAGTGTCAGAGAAATTAAGGAGACCATTGCACCAGTTGTGTCCTTCCAGGAACAGAGTTGCATCCCAGGAGAGTAAGTAAATTTGCTTTAAGCAGACCAGACCAGAAATTTCCCCTCCTACACACTTGCACCAATAACCACATCAGCTATCTAATCTTTCAACACAAGCCTTATGGGAAAGCAACTAACATAAGACACCTCATTTTGTGCAGTAATATGCTGACGAAGTCTTGACTTTGAGGAGTGACATTTAAAGAATCCCTATTATAGCAATGCAAAAAACCAACCCCTTCGTAGGCAGCTGTAAATGTATCTTAGACAGAGTGCAACCCTTAATGTTGTCCCTATCCTGCTGTTTTTTGCGGACAATCATATACAATTTTACATATACTAGTGGTTTGCATGGTTTCAGTCTGCAATCTTCATTACTTCATTCATGTTTATATCCCATGATATGAAGCCTGATCTAATGTAGGTTTCAGATTTTTCTCTTGTGGGAGTGTCCCTCCATGTAATACATGCTGGATATGAGATCTGAAAAATATTTAGAATTGAGAGTCCTCAGTGGTTGATACCTTTTAATGGCTAACTGAAAAGATGGTAACAAATTGCAAGCTTTCGAGACTACTCAGGTCTCTTCATCAGGCAAAGACTAAAAGAAATTCTGAAGAATCACATATTTATGCACAACATAGCACAGAAAAAAAAAAAAGAAAAAAACATGGATAAGATAGGTGACATGAAGCAGAATTACCATGAGTGATAAACAGTTATGTCCATGAGATCTGTGAGGTTTTCATGGGCCGCGGGCAAAAGAGTCTCAGTAGACCCCCATACCACAATTCACGATGCACTGATACAGCACAGAAATATAGATAGAGTACAATGCCAAAGATTTCACTTACTTCTTACATTACATGAGTGATATCTATTGTAAATTCAACAATAGCTCGGAAACCAGCGAATGCTCCATACAAAACAATGGGACCCATATAATGCTCCATACAGAATGTTCCCCATATAATGCAGAATAGTGGCCCCCATAATATGCTCCATACAGAATAATGGGCCCCATATAATGCTCCATATAGAATAATGGACCTCATATAATGATCCATACAGAATAATGAGCCCCATATAATGGTCCATACAAAATTGTCCCCAAATAATGCTCCAAGCAGAATGGGCCCCATATAATGCTTCATACAGAATGGGCCCCATATAAGGCATCACAGAGAATAGGCCCCAAATATAGTGCTCCTTACATAATAATGGACCCCATATAATGCTCCATACAGAATAATTGGCCCCATATAATGCTCTGTACAGAATAGTGGGCCTCATATAATGCTCCATACAAAACAATGGGACCCATATAATGCTCCATACAGTATAATGGGCCCCATATATTGCTCCATACAGAATAATTGACCTCTTATTGTTCCACAAAGAAAAATGAACCCCATATAATACTCCACACAGAATAGTGACCCCATATTATGCTCCATACAGAATAAAGGACCCCATATAATGCTCCATATAGAATAATTGACCCCATAAAATGCTCCATACAGAATAATGGACCCCATATAATGCTCCATACAGAATAATGGGCCCCATATTATGCTCCTTACAGAATGGTCCCTATAAAATGCTCCATACAGAACAGTGGCCCCCATATTATGCTCCATAAAGAATAATGGACCACATGTAATGCTCCACACAGAATTACAGAACAGTGGCCACCATATTACGATTCATACAGAATAACGGACCCCATATATTGCTTCATACAGAATAAAGGACCCCATATATTGCTCCATACAGAATAATTGGCCCCATATAATGCTTTATACAGAATAATGGGCCCCATATAATGCTCTATACAGAATGGGCCCCATATAATGCTCCATACACAATGGGCCCCATATAATGTTCCATGCAGAATGGGCCCCATATAATGTGTCATAGAGCCTGTTCAGTGCATAGGGTGCGCTGTAGAGACATCATCAAGCCCTCTGCCCAGAGGCATCAGCGAGTCAGAAAACGAGAAAAAGAGATTGGAGCTGTAGCCAGAACAAGCAGAGGTAAGTATTTCAAACAGTTTATAGGGCGTAGGGGGGGGGCATGATGACAGCGCCCTCGCTGGCCCCGGCCCCCCGACCAACCCAAGGGCCTCATAGCGTCCCAGTGTGTTCCCGATGGCTAGTGGGCCCTCCCGCTTGCTCAGGTCCCCGGTACTTGCCCGGGTGGTGATTCCGGCCCTGCCCTCAGATATGCTTTCTCCTCTCTCCACCATAAATCTGTGAACACCCCCCTTTCTCGGTTCTGGTGCCACAAACATTAAGAGAAGGGAAGAGGGTAGAACCAAGAAAAGGAGCCCTGATGGATTTGTAAGATTTTTGCAAAGGCACTCAGCTAGATAAACTTCATAAAGAGACTTTGTAGCATCAAAATTATAGACTATTTTAATAAAAACAATTAAGAAAGTTGCTTCACTTTTCATTTAGGAAGCAAATGAATAATATGAAAAATCTGTGCTAAGATGGATATAACCTTTAGGAGTTGTCCTTGTTTAGAAAATGTTATGCTATAGTTTGAAATAGTTGTAAAAAAGAAACAAACTGAGTATAGCTTACCCTTGGCTTGGTCCCGCACTGCCGCTCTGCCACTGCCCCAATCTCTTGTTTGGCTCTAGCAGTCACATCATGTCGACAGCACTGCAGATAATCACTGTGCTCAGCGGCTCAAACTATGTAGATGGTATGAGCAACTAAGCTCAGGGATTTGCCGCAGTGATGTGACTACTGCAGCCGAACAGCAGAGACTGAAGCAGTGGAGGAGAGCCAGCACTGGGCCCGGGAGGGTAAGCAGTACTAACGTAGAGTTTTCTAAAAGAGGACAAGCCTATTCAGTATAACTTATAAGGGCATTACTTGTAGTAGTGAATTGCATCTTTCTTTTGGTTCGTACCTGATAATTACAGACAAAATCATATTTACCCCACTGCGATCAATCCAAACATCGATAAATAATGTTCTGCAAGTTACTACTTCATTTATAGGAATTTTAGTCTGAAATAAATAAGACAGTTTGTACAAAGAAAGAAGAGTATTCTTGGAAACATGTTCAAAGACCAGTTATGTGGCAAATCTACTACAAATTTGCTTGAACTGTACGTTCCCACAATTTAGCAATTATGTTTGCACACATCATGTCAGATTGGGATTGAAAGTATAATGTTCATCCTTTAAGTATTTATAAGGAGGTTATGATGAAGCATTTGTTATAGGCCCAAAGCAATTTCACAACAGGTTTTAAGTATGGGTTTCATTGTCTTATTGTCACTCACTGTAGTCATTTGTGTAATTACATTTTCTGATTGTTCTCAACCATTGAAAGTTACATCATGCCTATATGTAAAGGGAAATTGTCCTTGGGATGCTAAACTCACCAGGGTAGCAGCCATTTCAGTATCTTGTTGCGTATGAGCCACACCTCACAGATAATGCAGCCTAGATGCCGTAGGGTTGGTGAAGCACAGCAGAGAACTCATTGCTGAAGGTACATTGGATGATTCTGCTCCTTATCTGAGCATAAAATGGAATGAAACTTTGGACC
This sequence comes from Ranitomeya variabilis, assembly GCF_051348905.1. Taxonomy (NCBI): domain Eukaryota; kingdom Metazoa; phylum Chordata; class Amphibia; order Anura; family Dendrobatidae; genus Ranitomeya; species Ranitomeya variabilis. Next base: position 995,713,282 of record NC_135232.1, on the reverse strand, counting down.
ATCTTAAATGCTTCTACATTCATACTTCGTAGAGCGATAACGGTAACATTTTACAGGAATGGAACATCCCTCCGTGTTTATCATAAATGGTCCAACACAGACTCACCAGGAAAAATCTAGAATTGGATTAATCCCAATGGACCATGAAAAATCAATAGGCTCCCGCTGGTCAACCGGGGACTAGCAGGAGACTCGAAAACAAGAATCAGAATAGACCCTGATTCTCAAAGGACTACCAAGAGAGACTTCATGGGTTACTGACTAGCTGGGAACTCCAAGACAACAAGATTGTCTCGGCATTTCTTTATTGATCACTAATGTTTCAGGGTACCCTTAGAGAGGGAGTTTTGCTTAGGTTCCCACCGGCGACTTGGGAACAAAATGAGATCAAAACAGGACTGGGGTCCTCTTCTTGTTGAAGCTGAATGGGCAGCATTTATAATATATACATTGATGATAATTTATGTATGCATGTTTATGTTAATGTAGAGTGTTAACGTAGGTATTGTTAACTCTACACTGCTACACATGGGGATGGCAATCGGGATATATTTAAGAGGCAATGTTTCTACTTATGATGCCATAATAATGCACTGCAGTTACAAAACCAATGTCACTTAATTATATTATCCACGTCAGAAGGAATTATATAATTTATCTGCTGTTACTTAAAGCCAAACCCTGTAGCAGGAAGGCATATATTTCTGCATAGCAATCTCTATTTACATGTCATTCAGGGTCAGCTGAAATTAACAGTTTTTGTAGGCACTTTAGTAGTAGCCAATAATGGTTGTCATTCTGCATCTAAGAGACATAAATAATTCAGAAATTACTAAAATATTACACACAAAAGAGAAGGACAACTCAGAGGCAAATAACCAAAGCCTTCACTCAACTACAGTGCAAAAACTAAAAAGTATCTAGGGCTAATCTAAGACTTTTCCATGCTAGAAGGATGCACATACTTTTATTCTGCAGATTACCACACTTTTTCTGCAGCATGGGACAAAAATGCGCCTGGATTTTATCCCAAGCATGGGTTACAAAATCTCAATTCACATGCAATGGAGGTGAATTGTTACATGATTTGATGAGGGTTTTGGAGTAGAATTTGCACCAAAATCCTCATCAATTCCAGAACTTGTGAACAAGCCCTATGAGTACAATATATATAAAAAAGGATGAGATATGGAAGTTCAATGCAGTTACACTTGAAGTTTTCAGTAAAATAAGGCATAACTGAATAATCATGTATAAAACGCTTTTTCATGTATTCAAAATTAGATTTGGGTAATGTTGAGGAAAAGGAGAAGAATGACTTGAATGGCCATATTGGGATGTGCCCTTAAGTGAGCAGAACTCTAATCTAAAAAAATTCCAGTCTATATGGGGTAGAGCAGGAATGCAGTAATAGGATATGATCCATATGTTACCGTTGGGACGTCTCTTTTTCTGCCGTACTATATTCTAATTTCCTGCAACAAGGGCAAAGATCGGTTAGAGCAGCTTCAAAGTCAGAAAACATTTTTTAAATTAATTCTTGGCTGGGACTGCAAGATATCAGCTGTGTGCCTTTTATAGAAGTACTTTTAATGTAAATATTCTGAGCTATTACTTTTAATGTTCTTTCAGGGTTCAGTAAATGGCGGTCATAAATAGGAAACCATCTGATAAGCTATTTTTGATTAGCATTAGATTCTCCATATTCAGAACAGATTCTAATTTCTATAATTGTAAACAGAAACAAAATTGCGTTGAGCTAAAGTAGTTTTTCCGAGATACATTGTACACAGCGACCATTAGACAATGCCAGAGGAACATTTTATCGGACATGTTATGTATTATCATGACATTTTTAGCTCCAAATGTATTACTGGGTTGCACAATCCTTGGAATACATATTGTAACTAAAGATTTATTGGAATCAGGATCACGATCCGCTTCTCACAGGATTTTTACATTACTGTAATTACAAATGTGTTACTACAGATTGTCAGAATGCAGGTGATGGATGGCCTAGCTGCCATATGTTTAATGTCACAAAGCATTGTAACATATTCCTTACAATCTTGTTTGGTCAGTGATGACAACAATTGCAAGTGACTGCCAAGATGCGAAGAAGTATGATATCCCCTAGGTTCCAGATGATGATCTTTCACCTTAGATAGAGTTCTATTGGTGGCAATGCCAGAAAGTCAATATTCAAGTAGGACCAAAACCTGAACTCTCTAAAATCCTGGTGAAACTATGTTATTTCTTTAAGAAAGATCTGAAATGATGAAAGCAACAGAGTAGTAGTTTGAAGAGGAACAGTTCTTTGGCATCCAAAATAAATTCCATGTTCACAATGCTAGATGATTTTGATGAGTTTTCCTCGCCATTGGTCTGCCAATGACCTCCAACTAATGAAAGTATCAAAAGAATAGGATAATATATGATACCTCCTGAAAAAAGCACAGTATGAACTCTACTACTATAAACGCAGCATTTACCCATTGGGATACACATAATTCAAGATAAGAACCTAGGATCTAGAAATTGGTCTGAATCAAACTTTGGTCCAGTTTGAGGACACATCTCAGTAAGCCTATGTTCTCATGCCAGTAGTCCTCTATTACAACAGATCCAGCAGCAATCCATTGACAAAAAAGTTGTGCAGACACAAGATTTTTGTGCAGCTAAAAAAATTATTTAAACTGGATGAATTTTTTAAATACTGAAGTCTATAGAAAATGGATCAATTAATTAGCCATCCATTTGAAGATGTTCCAGTTTTTGCTTACTGGATGAGCTTCAAACAGATGACTTCTGAGGTGCCAAGTAATGATCCATTTGAAACTGATCCAGTAAGCAAAAAACTGATTTGTTTCAAATTGTAGACAGTCGGATGTTTATATAATGGATCTTTTTAAAAATGGATTTAAAAGTTGTGTCTGCACAACTTTTTTGCTAATGGATTGCTGCTGGATCCACTCTAACGGAACACTACTGGACATGTGAACACAGCCTTAGCCTGATGAACTAGTGTGTAAAATAGAGCAGAGATCTTCCTTTTGATAACCCCAAAATGTGATAAACTTTGCATACTGTGTAATTTGATGAAAAGAGAGTTGATTAACGTTTCTGAAGCTCTGTTTCTTTGATGAGGCGGTTATACTCCTGTTGAATTGGAGAAAGTCGCTCAATGACCTGATTGCTTTACCTTCTGTGTCTGCAGATTCAGACTCGTTAAGGATTTGACATTTGATGCTGAATCACTATGAACTTGCTACCTGGGCTTTGTTTTTTTAAAGCTGTAGTTAATAGATTATTTTGAAAAGAAGACATCTGTGTTTCCATAGGGAAAGATCTTCACCCGTTTGTCACTCACAAACACATTGTCTGATAAGCTATCGATGTAGAGCTGTAAATTGTGTATCGGACTTAAGTAGTGAAAAAGATTCTAGCGATTATGGTAGTAGAAACCACTAAATTGCCTTCCCATCCTCCTGCTAGTAACTATGGGTATAATTATTTTGCTCTGGTCTACGGTTATTTGCTAGTAATACTAGGGCACATAACAAAATGGCTTCCAGTCCAGATTAACGTGCGGTTGAATGTTCACTGCAGATCCACAGCTGTAGCTATGCTTTCTTTCACCTAAGGCAAATGTTTAGTTTACTGCCGCAACTTCATACTTTCATATATCCTATCAAAGAGCAGGAAGCATATACCATAAAATAAAGAAATATTTATTGAAACAAATCAAGAAAAATACATTAAAATAGGTAGGGACATAGTTGCAAAAAAACTGCCTACAACTCAATGCTCAAATAATGGCCAACGTTATGAGTGGTCCACCACATTCAAATGAAATTTAAGTGCTGACTCAATGGTTGACCAAATATGTTCCCTTGAAAAAATACTGTAGTAGAAATATTTGCATAAATTACAATAGGCAATATGCCTTACCCAGTTTACCAGTGTAAAACAAATAAATCTATGATGTGCATAACAGGGTTAAAAAGTTACCGGTCAATATAGTACAAAGAATATATATCAAGGTATAAAAGTGCAAGAGTGCATAAAATTACTGAGAAAAAATAATGGTAGATAAAATACTTTACCAAAGTGCATAAGTGTATGTAGCAGCCATAAAATATTTTTTATATAAGGTGCAAATGTACAAATACCTGCCAGCAAGTACAGCAGCTAAGGTTTGTACCTGACTGTGTTGTAAAGATAATGCAGCAAGTGCTGATGTGGCGAACTGACCTGTTGAGCAGGCTATAGGCGGCACAGATGGACCCTGACGCACATTTTGCGTTAGCTTTATCCCAGGGGAGACTTCCACTGGATATAGCTAACGCGAAACGCGCGTCGGGGTCCATTCATTTGTTAAAATAAATGGGCTCAGATTAAGTAAAAATAACTGAAAGCGATACTCAGCCTCTCAGATTTTCTACCGCTCCCGATCTGGGCTTACCAGGTCCCATATGTACAATACATCCTGGCTTTTGACATACTGAAAATGAGTAAAAATACTCACTCAGCTAATCACTGGCTAAGGCAGGTCAAAGCTGTGGACAGCGACTGGCTGAGCCGCCACTCTAAACACTTTATGAAGCGGTTATTTTTAAGGATTTTTACATGTGCTGAAGAGTTCCCAATGATGCAATAATGTGCAAAGATGAACATGTGTTAGGTTAGCCTGCAGCCAATTCATTCAGAGAATTGGTAGAGTCCAAGAGGTCAGATCCCGTGGCCATAATATTATGAAATATCATTATATGATGAGGATATCCCTTTAAGTAGAAATCCGCCCTTTAATTAAATAAAGATAATGATTACATGGTTTTGACTTTTCTTATATACATATAGGTACGCCATAGCTCGTATCTCTCCTTTTGATGTGGGCTTCAGCGATGAGCTCACAACTGTTCCAGCACATGGCAGCTGATTTGATCAGCTATCATCATATGCCCCTAACAGCTGTGGGTGGAATCGTGATCCACCTGAGGCTGTTAACATGTTAAATGCTGCTGTCAATCTCTGGCTGCAGCATTTAACTTGCACATGCTGGATGCACGTCACAAACCCCATCCATCGGCGCCCCTGTCACATGACCCTGATAAGACAGCCGGGGGTCGGCTGAAGCCCTGCTATGTGCAGTGCATCCTATCGTATGACTGCAGCTTCAAGTCTCTGTTTTAAAAAATGTTTAATTTTTTTTTCTAAATGCATAAAAGTTCCAATCATCCATCGTTTGCCCCATTCAAAATAAAACAAACAAACCAAAAATATACATATTTGGTATCACTGCATTCAGAAACGCCCGATCTATCAAAATAAAAAAACAATTAATCTGATTAGGCTACTTTCACACTAGCGTCGGACGACGCACGACGAATTTCGTTGTTGCGACGTACCGACGCTAGCAGTGAATGCGCCGCACAACGGGGGCAGCGGATGCTGTTTTTCAACGCATCCGCTGCCCCATTGTGAGGTGCGGGGAGGCGGGGGCATGACGCACCAAAAAACGTTACAAGCAACGTTTTTTGGTGGCGACGGTCCGACGCAACATGACGCAACCATCGCACGACGGTTGCGACGTGTGGCAATGCGTCGCACTGCGTCGCTAATGCAAGTCAATGGAGAAAAAACGCATCCTGCAAGCACTTTTACAGGATGCGTTTTTTCTACAAAACGGCGCATAGCGACGTGCAGTGCACGACTCTAGTGTGAAAGTAGCCGTAGGCTACTTTCACATCAGCGTTTCCCTGATCTGCGGCAGGCTGCGGACTTCCTCCGTGAAGCCCCGCCCCCGGCCACACCTCCGCCGCTAGCTCCGCCTACTTCTGCATGCAGCCCGCATGCGACCTGCGTACCTATCTTTAACATTAGGTACGCAGGTCGTGCGGCTGTATGCAGATGCTGCCGCATGCGTCGTTTTGACGATGCGGCGACCAGCGTAGGACGCAGCCTGTAGCATTTTTTTTTTCTCCGCATCGTCAAAACGACGCATGCGGCAGCATCTGCATACAGCCGCATGACCTGCGTACCTAATGTTAAAGATAGGTACGGAGGTCGCATGCGGGCGGCATGCAGAAGTAGGCAGAGCTAGCAGCGGAGGTGCGGCCGGGGCTTCACGGAGGAAGTCCGCAGCCTGCCACACATCAGGGAAACGCTAATGTGAAAGTAGCCTTAGTAAACGTCATAATAAGAAAAAAATCAAAATGTCTGAATTCCTTTTTTTTGGGTCACTGCAACATTGTTTAATGAATATATCTTAAAAAATTCCCTTATGCACACAAAACAAAAAAGAGTTTTAAAACACAAAAAACATGATTTCTCCAATCTGGGGATACAATAAGAGTGATGGTAAGGATGACACTTTGTTAAGTCTATAGGTAGGATTTTACCCTAGTATCGATCCTTACCTGAGCCGCTGAGATTGGCACCCTAGGGTATAAAGCTGGGAAATTTGCACCACCTGGCCTTTCCTAACCATAATGAACAAGCCATAACCCTAAGGCCAGTCTCACACGTCCAGATTTTTCCAGTACGTGAAGAAACGGTCCCAGAGCTATCCGTGTCCGGGTGTGCACGTAGACCATCCGTGTGTCATCCATGTGTCTGTGTTTTTCGTCCGTGTGCTGTCCGTATGCTGTCCGTGTTTCTCATCCGTGTGCTCCTGTGTGCTGTCCACGTGTCCGTGTCTGTGTTTTGAAACAATTTGTTTCAATTTTAACCCTATGACTTTAAAAAAGCACACGGACAGTGCACAGACAGTGTTTATACGCACACATTGACTTGTATGGGTCCGTGTGATCCGTGCGCTCCCACGAACACTGACATGTCTCTGTGTTTTGCACATGGACACACAGTCCGTGAAAACACGCTGACATCTGCAGAGACACATTCATTTTAATGTGTCTACGTGTGTCAGTGTCTCCGGTACGTGAGGAAACTGTCACTACACGTACCGGAGCCACTGACGTGTGAGACCGGCCTAATGCCAGTCTCAAACGTCCAGATATGAACACTTCCAGAGCTGAAGGCACCGAAGATTAAGTGCATGGGGGGGGGGGACGATTTGAGTGGGGATGGGGGATTTATTATGTGTGGGGAGAATTGGAGTGGGGATGGGGGTTTTTAATGTGTGGGGTGAGATTTGAAGTAGAGATGGGGTTATTTGTGTGTGGGGAGATTTGTAGTGGGGATGGGGAGATTTAATGTGTGGGGGAGATTTGAGGACACAAAACGAAGAACAAATGGGGAGATTAGGGGCATATATAAGGAAACAGTACAGGGAAATGGGGGGCATGTATGAGGAAACAGTACAGGAGAATGGGGGGCATGTACAAGGAAACAGTATGTGGGAATGAGGGCATATATAAGGAAACAGTACTGGGGAATGGGGGCATGTATGATGGAACAGTAAGGGGAAGGGTGCAGACAGTATGGGGAGCGAATGGGGGAATGTATGTGGACAGTATACCAAGGAGGGGGAGTGTGATGAGAGAGTACAGTGTAAATACTGAGCCCTATAGGGGGGACACAGTGTAAGAGGACAGTGTGAAGAGGGGGCCGGTATGGAAAGTAGAGGTCAGTGTAAAGAGCATGTAGCATAAGAGGGACAGTGTGGGGGTCATATTTTGTACAGACAATATAGTAAGGGGCAATTTTTTATTCAGGAGAATTATAATGACACTTCTATCTTTAAGGGCATCATGTGGAGATTTTCTGCAAAAGAACGGAGAAAATGGAAGTCTGCAGAGACGAGCTGTGGATGAGAAAACTTAACTCATCATGGGGTCTGGACAAGATGAAGAAAAGAAGGAGAACGGCTCCAGAGATTATGTAATTTATAAGGTGCCTGGATGCAAATGTTATTTGTGATACTGACTAATTCTCATGTTTTTATTTATGTTAGGAGCATTAAAGGGAATGTCCAGGTTTGTAATAAGTCTGCAGTCATTCTTTGTGACTGCAGACTTCTGAATTCTCACAGTGCGCACTGCACGATGTCAGTGCTGGCGATTTACATACATGCAGTCATGCCCTGACTAGACATGTGTGGCCGCACTCAATGAAAATGAACTGAGCGAGGCCGGGCACGTCTAGTAGGAATGTGGTCAGAAGTATACAAATCACATGCTTGTGCTGACATGACTGTCCACCGGCAAGGGAGAATCCTAAAAGTGTGCAGTGCATTCGTTGTGAGATTTCAGAAGCCTGCCAGGATTCAGCTCTGCAGGTTCCAGTAAGGTTCCAGTAGTCATCACATGGACACTTCACTCATATGCGATTTTCATACTTGTGGTCCTGTGACAACGAGCTTCTCTCCCTGCTTTTCTCAGTTTTTCACTGAACATTGAGAGCATTAGGGAGAGGAGCTCGTGGGTACATGACTAAGTGTGCAAAGTATGTCCTTGTTGGGGGGGGGGGTGGCAAAATGAATTCTTGCCCCGGTTGCCAGAAAACCTAGATACACCTCTGCCGGTATGCTACTGCGAGCGATGATTACCGAGTCCGGTGGAGGGATGTCTGTGCACAGTGCAGCACAGGCAGTGAGGCAGGGACTGAGGGTGTACACAGAGAGAGAATGGAGACCCGGAGACTGCCCGTCCCAGTCTACACCATAGCCTGGAGCCCTCATTATCATAGGAATATGTCAGTTAATAAATTGTTTTTCTAAAGCTTTATAGTGTAGTTTTAGGTCAGAGAGGGATGGTTAGGGATGAGCTAGCAAAGTGCAGGGACAGGTAGTGATGGCTGCTTGCGGACATGTGCGGCACTTGCGGTTTTGCACTTGCAGTGAGACAAAAAAACACTGCTAGCAGGGTTTTTTTCCATTGCTGCAAGTACCGCATTTACCAGATCGCTGCAAAACCGCACAAGTGCCGCACATGTCCACAAATCCCATAGGGAATGAATGAGGCCGAACGCACTGTTGCCGTAAGTGATCCGTTACACGGCAGATGTGGTAAAACTGCTGGATCTGCTGCAAAAAGCTACTTTCACATCAGCGATTATTGCCAAAGTCACTGCCGATTGTGTCATACTCACCAATGGGGGAGGCAGCACTTAAAATGCCTAGGGCAGCAGGAACTCTAAATACAGCCTTGCCTCTCATGATACAAATTCAAGACACTTTCGTGGCATGATAGCAAAACCCATGACATTTTGCAGCCTGCCTAAGGGCCACTGAATTAGGGGGGCATATACTGTAGCATAAACATCTCGTGACAGAGTCTCACAAAATCATGGTTTTTTAAAAGCTGATCATCTCACCTACTGCTTTCAGGATATGTTGGGCCAAGACGAAAGTTAATAAAGGACACATCTGTACTACCCTTACTGTCTGATATAGTACATACAATATAAAGAATAAACGTATGGTCGTTCCAACAATAAACTAAAGCTCGTCATATTCTTTGTATGGTTTCTAATGATGTATGTATGAATGTATGGTTTCTAACCTTATACTCTCATTGTGTGAAAGTGCTGGATCTAATTTTGCTGCAATATCTTAAACAGAAAAACATAAATTATTAAACACACTGGGAAGAAATGTTCTTGGAACACTGGTCACATAGTTTTCCTATTTTAAATTAAATTTAGAGAAAAATTCCAGTTATCACTTACTTTTACACTGATGTACCCCCAGTCAGAAACCAATAGGATGTCAGTGATGAAAGGACTTTCAAAACTATAGGGTCAAGATGTACAAAATCCTTATTTTATTTCTTCTTAGGCTCTTTATATTACACATTAATTTGTGTCCCCTTGGAAAGACCTAATTGTCAAATGTCTTTATGCCATTGCCAAGTTAGCTCTTTTGTAGAAACATGTAACCCGCACACTTTGTGTCCCTGCAATTTAACCCAAAATTTGTAACAGGAGGCCATTTATCGTTGATAATACTGTTTTTTCCTGGAATCTAGGGCTGGGTTCGACTATTATTTCTGCATTAGCTATCCTTAGTAGTGTGTAGAATACAAGGCGGCATGTAGCTGACACACTGGGGCAGATTTACTTAAGTTCTCTAATTTTTAGACAGTGCACAGTGTTTGCTAATTTCGGTGCATCTTTAGGCCTTCTAGTCTATTTTACACTCCCTATTAGGTAGATTACCTTGTGTGACAAAAAGCTGTTTTAAGGCTCTCAAAAGCCTTTTCTGTTCAACCACGTCCCCTTTTCGAGCGAGGTGAATAAAATGTTACATTTTGGAAGATTTAGCTTAGTAGACCTCCCCCATTAGTTGTCATGCAAATAACAGACTCTAATATCCGTACATAAGCAAAATTTACATAATTAAAGGGAACCCATCAAGTCTCATCATGCAGCCCAAAACTACATTCAGTACCTGAGAACATTTTGTTTGAGGTTTGAAGATTCAGATGGGGACCATAGGAAGGGATCGGACTAATTTGGCCAGCTTCTCCCCACACTGCCACTGGTGATTGACAGGTTTCTCTCATGTGGATACTTAGAGAGAGACCTATCAACTGCATCAGCACTGGGGGGGGGCAGGATCAGATGGGCCTAGTCTCTACCTATAGTCCCTGGCTGGCTTCTCCCAGTGCTAATGCAGTTGATTGACAGATCCCTCCTGTAACAACCCTGCTGGCATCACTGCATGGCCTCCCATCCCCCACCTGCATTACACTCAAACTCACTTCTCTGGGCCTTGTTGTGACTTCTCTCTGCTGCTAGCTCCATGCTGTGTGCCTCATGTCTGCTGCTTGCTCTGTGCATGCTCTGTCTGTGTGCATAGGGGGGCGGCGCCAGCAACTCCTGTGTCTTATTGAGTCTGTGTGCACCTTGCTAAGGTGTCCCCGGCCAATAGCCATAAGGCTTTCTGTATTTAAGACTTCCCCACCCATTGGTGGGGGCCTGTGCATCTTACTCCCTCGCTCAGTTCTTAGCTGCTGAGGTGCCAGGCCCTGTCTCTGTTACTCTTATGCCCGCCACCCAGGGGGGCGTTGTACCCTGGTCTGTGTCCTGTGTTTGCCATCCAGTGTGGTTTCGTACCCTGGCCTATGTCCGCCACCCAGAGGGGCGTCGTACCCTGGCTTGTGTCCATGTCTCTGTGCCTTGTCCTGTTCCTGACTTTGTCTTAGCCTAGTTCTGTTCCTGTGTCTGTTTATATCCCTGCCTTGGTTTCCTTTCCCTGCTGTGCGTACTCTGTGTCTTGCTTTGCTCTGCTTGTAGCTCTGTTCTCTGCGACCTTGCTTTGCTCCTTGCTCTGCATTTTGTGACCTTGCTCTACTCTCTGTGGTTTTGCTCTGGGCTCTGCACTCTGTGTCTTGCTCTGCACTCTGACTTTGCTCTGCTCTCAGCTCTGCACTCTGTGACTTTGCTCTCAGCTCTGCACTCTGCATCTTGATCTGCATTCAGCTCTGCACTCTGACTTTGTTCTGCTCTCTGCTCTGTACTCTGTGGCTTTGCTCTCAGCTCTGCTCTCTGTAGCTTTGCTCTGCACTCTGACCTTGCTCTGCACTCTGTGGCTTTGCTCTGCGGCTCCGCTCAGCTCTCGCTCTGCGGCTCCGCTCCTTGCAGTTCTACCTGGCTTCGCTCCTTGCGGTTCTACGTCTCTTGCTTTTGGCTCTGCCTCCTGCGTTTCTGCACTTGGCTCCGCCTCCTGCGTTTCTGCACTTGGCTCCGCCTCCTGTTCTTGGCTCCACCTCCTGCGTTTCTGCACTTGGCTCCTCCTCCTGGCTCCGCCTCCTGCGTCTCTGTTCTTGGCTCTAGCTCCTGTGCTTTCGCTCTGCATCCGCTCTTGCGGTCTTTCTCTACCTATTCTTAAGTCGTCCTGTCTGAACAGGTTCTTACCTGTTTTACATACCTGCCTGCAGACCGGTCCCTACCGGTTCTTCCAGTGTACCAACCTAGTCCGCCTGTCCTTCTAGAGAGCCACCCGTACCTGTCTGCCAACTAGAGAGGCAGCCGTGCCTGCTTGCCAGTGTCTCTGAAGTACCCGTACCTGCCTGTTAGAGAGCCAGCCGTGCCCGCCTGCCAGTGTCTCTGTTGTACCCGTCCGCCTGCCTGTGTCCCAGCCGTGCCCGCCTGTTTACCAGAGTGCCAGCCGTGCCCGCTTGCCTGTCTATGTTCCGTTCCCCGGAGGGATCAGCGGCCACAGCCAGACACCACCCTGGAGTGGTACCTGGTAGCTTCCTGCTGCACAAGTCTGACCTCACCATCAGAGGCTCCAGCGAAGACAAAGGAAGCTACTTAGTTACGCCCCTTCCAGGGTAGTCTGGTCTGTGGTCCAGTGGGGCCGGCACGCCCACGCCAACCAGTCTGGGCGCACACAGGGGAGAGAGCAATCGATCACCATTGGTGGTGTGGGAGAAGCTGGGGGCTATGCTGGACCAGTCTTGTCTCCAGCTATGAACCCAGGGTGGAACTTCTCATTATATTTTCTCTGATATGCAGATTATACATTGCTGCAAGCATGCTGCGAGACTGTGACTTATGCTGCCCAATTGATCACTTTAAACTGAATATTTTGACAAACACCCAAAGGATGGGTATAGCGAAACATGTATAATATGTATAGGTATATATATGTTTGACTAGCAGTAATTTAACATCTGCCCTGAGACTGCAGGTCTCACAGGGGGTCACAGCATATGTTATCCTGAGAAAGCAGTCTACTGTTTCCAATCTAGCCAGGTGGTCCTGCTAAGAACAAGGAAGGGGAAACGTTTCACACCTTCTAGCTCTTTTGAAGAGAGATGTCAATTACAGCCTGACACTATCTATCTGTGAGAACTTACACAGAGAATTTCAGAGAAAATAATATATTCATTGGTGGAGTGGCCACGGTCCAATCACAAACGGGCAATTATAATATCAACCTGAGAGGCTGGTCTAGAAATCTGACCTCCAGGGTGACTCTATAAATTAGGCCTGTATACATAGAATCGTGTTCACAGATTGAGGGGCAGCCAAGCTGATGTGTTCCAGTCCATATTCATCCCCCCCCCCTCAGGGAGCAGAAAGCAGACAACAAAGTTAGATATTTCTGTAAGTTTTCTCCTGTTTATTTTTGTAACTGTTTTGCATATTTTTATGTCTTTTTATTACCATATTGTTATACCCTTTTTATTGTAAGCACTGTACCTTTTTGTATTAAAGCATAAAACTTTAACAAGTTGAACCTTGCATGTTCTAAAGAATCCATAGCCTTAAAGTATGTGAGCCTTATGATTGGCAGACAGTAGTAGTAATATTTCCGGGACTCATCGCCCGTGTGTTCGGTGAGAGGTGGCAGCATGTATGAGCGGGTGCATGGCCTGGGTCGGTGTGTGATTTATGCTCCCATTACAGCATAGGACAGAGAATGAATGCTGGACTGAGAGAGGGGAGATAGATTAACCCTTGCAGGCGCAACCCCAAGTCACGTGCTGAGAAGCGGGTACATGACAATGGGAATAATAAAAATGACCAATCCTATAAGCACAGCAGTGTACCTCTGTTACAATTTGATTGCTTTCTGTAAGAGAAGCAAAAAAATTATCTTGTAGTTATAATAGTGCAGCACCCCAGAGTCCTGGTCGTTGCAGTGATGTCATTCTTCCACCAGGGAGAGTGATATTACATCTGATGGCAATAAAGGAGATCTTCCTACCAGGTATCACAAACCATACACTACACTTCACACTCCAGACCACCAGGGGGAGCCTTGCCTCTATCTTCTAGGGCACTCCTCACAGAAGGGTAAAACTGGTGGGCTGGATAGAAAGTTAGAGATAAGCTGGCTGGGCTTTGCCCAGGCAAGACCTGTCAGGCAGCCAGGGGGAAAGGAGGAACATCTGAGCTGCAGGCAGAGGGTCCCTGTCAGGGGTGGGATCCTGACAGAGGCCTAGCAAGATAGAAAGCTACGGAGCTGCGCCTGCCCCACGTGCGGCAGCATCCTAAGAAAGGACACGAAGAGAATTGTATTGTAGAGGGTGAGAAACATAATCACAGCACAAGGAGAAATCACCGAGAGGAGTTCTGCCCTGAAATAGGCTGCCTCCTTCTGAGGCGCGTAGCCGGTGGCCGGAACACCGAGGGAGTAATTGTCTCTACGCTTTACTTCAGAGACTGGCAGGACAGTCAATTCCAAGTTGGTTGCCCGACCTTAATACCTAAGAACAGAGGTGTCAAACTTCATTCCTCGAGGGCCGCCATCAGGTCATGTTTTCAGGATTTCCTTGTATTGCACAGGTGATAATTTAATCACCTGCACAGAATGATTCCAGCACCTTGTGGAATGCTAAGGAAATCCTGAAAACATGACCTGTTGGCGGCCCTCGAGGAATGCAGTTTGACACCTCTGCCTAAGAAGACACAGTGGCAACTTGTGGGGGTCAGGGCGTCTCTAGGGTCCCTATAAACAAGCCTCAGGCCATCAGTCATACGGGTTTGTCCCATCCATACCATCTGGGGGACAGAGAGGAAGAAATAACATCTAGAACATATACAAGAGTTGTGAGGACCTTACCGGGAAGCTCAGCAGGGAGGTACTACAACACACAGGCACTAGTAGGAAGGCTACTGATTTCCACCTGGATAAGGGGACTCTGGATTTGCCTTCGGACCGGCCGGACTCTACCTACCCTGTGGTCTGTACCCTGGACTGTGGATGCTGAAGCCTCCAGTAAAAGGTAAAGAGACTGCAACCTTGTGTCCTCGTTATTCACTGCGCCTTACAACATCCACCATCACCACCTACACTTCTGGGAAGCCCTGGGGATCCACTTCACCTGTGGGAAGGTATACCATCTGGCTGCCATCACATCACCCCAGCGGACCCCTTAGCAGCATCGGTCACCCTGACCGAATACCACAGGTGGCGTCACGAACTTTATACAAACTCTCCCTTTCATTGGACGCCCCTTTAAGGGCCACGGTACCGGGTCAGGCCACCGTGACATCCCTGCAGAACACTGAAGGACCCGGTGCCGAGAACTCCATTGCCCTTAATGTGGGGGCGATCCAACTTTGGCGTCACGAACAGGATCTACTTAAGCCTGAAAATCGGGTCATGTGCGCCAAAGAACTGTGCCAGAACTGTATTTGAACTGTGATTTGCTTAAAGACTGTGTATTGCCATTTGCCGCTAAAATTCACGCCGAAACCGCCGCCATTACAGCACCACGAGGAGCGCAGACGAAGAAGGGCGTGCCACCACAGCAGCGCCAGAAGTGACGACCACCCCCTCCGACTACTGCTGCGAGATGACAACTTGCCCAGAAGCCAGAGAATGGAGGAGCAGCGTGCATGTGTGGCCGCAGACCTCGGAGCAGAGATGGCGACCAGAGGGTACGTGAATGACGACGGAGTCACCCGGGACTGTCTCAGCCGACCGGAGGCGGACCCGAACCTGCCGTAGCTGGAGGATCTGGACTCCTTGGATCCGCCGGTGGAGGAGCCGAATCCCCCACTCCCAGACGCGGAGCCGACAGCAGTGAAGAAATGGAAGTCAGAACTGTGCAGGAAGATAGCATTGAAAGAACCGTGGTCCGAGCAGCAGCAGCAGACTCCAGCGTCCTCATCAGCAGAGCGGTTCGACATCGGTGGAACATCAGACGCAGGTACGGGAAACGCCCCTGCCCCACCGACCGATCCTGCTCCAGCAACTGCTCCCCATCCCAACTGTGACCAACCACTAGCTGCCGAGCTCGTAGTGGCAGCCCTCGACACGATGGAAGGGGTACTGCCCCCGTTAACGACATCCCTGGGCGAACTGCTAGATGTGAGCTCTGAGGGGGTGATCTTCAAATGGGACGCCCCAAAGACCAAATTGGACGGGTCCAAACAGGAGGGTTCCTACATTGCAGTGCTCACCTGGGAACAATACAAACAATGTCTAATTTCACACTGGAAAAACTGAAAAGAAACAACCGAATGCTCAACGTAAAGAGCAGAAGCATAAGACCAAACGCGGTAATAAGACCCCGGTGAAGCAAGGAACAGTATTAGCCTTTCACCCGAAAAGGGGTTGGGGCTTTATACAGGAGCCAGGATTGCAAACCGAAATCTTCATTACCAGCTATAACGTGGAAGCCCAGTTCCGCGACAGACACCATAACCGAAACTTGAGCAGAGGGGATCATGTGATCTACACTCGCCACTGGAGTGAGCAAGGTTGGTACGCTAAGAATGTTGAGCGATGTGAGCCTACAGCAGCGCCACCTGCTGCCCTGACTAAGACTAACTCTGAACTGACAAGTCACAACACTACCACCACTGTGTGCATCATTTCTACTACTGAACCTGCCACCAAAACTGACATTCGAACCCAGATTCCTAATGACTTGACCGCACCTGAAAGACAAACCAACCACATTGATATCGCATCAGATGAGAACTCGGACGCAAATCTTCCCAGGCCAGGAAGCGTTCGCTATCAACTGATGCCTTGCAACCTGCTGTGAAAGAATATTGAAAAGAATGTAAATAGTTAAACTGTTTATCTTTTGCTGCTTGAACCCGTCCAGGGTTAACTTTTAAAGGGATCCCCTGTTTAAAGGGATCCTATGTTTTTGCACAAGTTCATCATTGCTTTTAAAGAACATTTGAATCATGGACGGTGAATGGTTTACAAACTGCTTGTATATAGTTTGCACCTTCTTAAGGGTGCTCTCTACTGGTTTTACATAGGAGGCTTTTACAGAGACTGCCTCTTAACAGAAACTGCTGTTAATTATGCTGTAAAAATAACTGCTTTGCCTTACAGACCTGAAGAAAAACCTGTTGGTGCGGCAGAATTCCGCGTCAGGATTACACGTCTTGTAGCCCACCCAAGACCAACGTTTGGGGGTTCGTAACGGGTCCCTCATTTCTTATCACGTCATGTTGCCTTTAAGTAAACTTGAATACTAATGATGTGATTATTTTGCACTACCTCGAAAAGACTTGATTGGGTTGGTTTCCTCTTAAAGGGAATGTTTATTTGTTGCACTTTGCTCAAGAGTGATAATGTTGTTTTAGATAGTTAGACAGTGATAATGTATATACATAGCTGATAGTATGTAGTTAAGAATAGGATGTTAGATGATGTACTTTAAATAAAATTGAGGCTAACTAAATTGAAAGAGAGATACAGTGAGCCCGTAGGGGGGTGGAACCTGTTCTGCATTTCAATAGAGTGAACCTGTAGGGGTTAGTGAGTCCTCTAGTGAGCCTCAGGAAGCTAGTTAAAAGACTTTGCACTTAGAGAAAAATAACTGTTTTATGCTTGAATAAAGAAAATGTTAATTTATTGTTTTGAAATTGCACTTAGTAATTAATAGATAGTATACCTGTATGGGTAATAGTATTTCATAGTTAGTCAGCGCATCAATCTACAGAAGTAAACTGACAATGTAAATATGTTTTTGTTTTGCAACGTTCAAGTGTTCTCACTTCCCATAAAGGGAAGCATTGTTATATTAATTTGTTTAATAGCATTCCAAAAATTTTGCATGTCTTTTATTAACCTGTAATTGTTGTTTTCTTTTCCCAGTCCGGGAGTAAAGGATTTAACGGGAGGGGGGGGGGGGAGTGCAGCGCCCCAGAGTCCTGGTCGTTGCAGTGATGTCATTCTTCCACCAGGGGGAGTGATATTACGTCTGATGGCAATAAAGGAGATCTTCCTACCAGGTATCACAAACCATACACCACATTTCACACTCTAGACCACCAGGGGGAGCCTTGCTCCTATCTACTAGGGCACTCCTCACAGAAGGGTAAAACTGGTGGGCTGGATAGAAAGTTAGAGAGAAGCTGGCTGGGCTTTGCCAAGGCAAGACCTGTCAGGCAGCCAGGGGGAAAGGAGGAACATCTGAGCTGCAGACAGAAGGTCCCTGTCAGGGGTGGGATCCTGACAGAGGCCTAGCAAGATAGAAAGCTACGGAGCTGCACCTGCCCCACGTGCGGTAGCATCCTAAGAAAGGACACGAAGAGAATTGTATTGTAGAGGGTGAGAAACAAAATCACAGCACAAGGAGAAATCACCGTGAGGAGTTCTGCCCTGAGATAGGCTGCCTCCTTCTGAGGCGCGTAGCCGGTGGCCGGAACACCGAGGGAGTAATTGTCTCTATGCTTTACTTCAGAGACCGGCAGGACAGTCAATTCCAAGTTGGCTGCCCGACCTTAATACCTAAGAAGACACAGTGGCAACATGGGGTCGGGGCGTCTCTAGGGTCCCTATAAACAAGTCTCAGGCCATCAGTCATACGGGTTTGTCCTATCCATACCATCTGGGGGACAGAGAGGAAGAAATAACATCTAGAAAATCTACAAGAGTTGTGAGGACCTTACCGGGAAGCTCAGCAGGGAGGTACTACAACACACAGGCACTAGTAGGAAGGCTACTGATTTCCACCTGGATAAGGGGACTCTGGATTTGCCTTCAGACCAGCCAGACTCTACCTACCCTGTGGTCTGTACCCTGGACTGTGAATGCTGAAGCCTCCAGTAAAAGGTAAAGAGACTGCAACCTTGTGTCCTCGTTATTCACTGCACCTTACAACATCCACCATCACCGCCTACACTTCTGGGAAGCCCTGGGGATCCACTTCACCTGTGGGAAGGTATACCATCTGGCTGCCATCACATCACCCCAGCGGACCCCTAAGCAGCGTCGGTCACCCTGACCGAATACCACAGGTGGCGTCATGAACTTTATACAAACTCTCCCTTTCATTGGACGCCCCTCTAAGGGCCACGGTACCGGGTCAGGCCACCGTGACATCCCCGCAGAACACTGAAGGACCCGGTGCCGAGTACCCCATTGCCCTTAACGTGGGGGCGATCCAACTTCTTTTAATGACTAACAAAAATAAAATAAGTGATGTTATAAAGCAAGCTTTGGAGACCACTTAGGTTTCTTCATCATGGATGGTATCTGATGAAACACAAATCAAAAAGAGCATATATACTGTATGTATGTGTATATATATATATATATATATATATATATTGTGGTGCGGTAACCCATGTTACAGCCAGGGGGCGCTGTGTGTGTGCTTCAGGATGTGCTTGGAGGCATAATTATGGTGATGATGAGACAAAGTCCGGCAGGATTGTAAATGGCCGGTATGTGTCGCAGAGGTGCTCTGCGCTGTAAGCCCAAAATGATATGGTTATGCTGGGACTTATAGTTCCACAAGAGTTTGTTGTGTTTACTTATAAGGGCAGGCTTATAGGGTTAGCTGGTGAGCTGGGTGGGACTGGCTAACCACACACACTCCCATCTAGGGGAGTGGTTACAACCATATAATGTGACTGAGGTCTGGTCACATGGTCAGAGTGTATGGATCTGTTTGGTCCATGTTCAAGGACCTGGTGGTCAGTGTTGGAAGCTCCTGTTAGTGGAGTCTTCCTGGAAGCACCTAGAGAGACTGTGGACCTGAATGCTCATGGTGTTGGATTGTCCTGGGATGGACTGGAGTCCTGCAAGCACCTGGTGAGAGTGTGAGTCCTGAACGCTCAGGGTGTTGGATTGTCCTGGGATGGACTGGAGTCCTGCAAGCACCTGGTGAGAGTGTTAGTCCTGGAATGGTCAGTGTTGGATTGTCCTGGGATAGACTGGAGTCCTGCAAGCACCTGGTGAGACCATGGACTGATGTACTGTGTGTTGGAAGTGCCTGTGATTGGACTTCCTGGAAGCGCATGGAGAGGCTGCATCTACAGAGCCTGAGACGGTTTCTGTGTTGGGGAAGCTACAGTTCCTACTGTGGGTCTGGACTATCCGAGGTGCCCTGGTCACAAGGACGGTGATCCCAGTGAGGCAGCTTTCCCCTGTGAACTAGCACTGGCAGGAGTCAGTGTGTGAAGCCGGAGCTCCTAAAACGTAACCCCGGACAAGGGGATTATAGTATATGGCAGAGAAGTTTATCTGCTGCATGAACAGACTGGCGGTCGTGATAAGTTCATGGATGTAATGAAATAGACTGTATGTCATGTGGTTTATGATGTTCAATAAACCGGAATAGACTGTTTAAGTGGAGAAATCGTGCCTGAGTGCTTAAATCCCGTGCCAAGCGAGTGTTCCCCAACCCACTCTCTTCACCACATACTATATGTGGTGAAGAGACCTAAGTAGTCTACAAAGCTTGCTTTGTAGCATCACTTATTTTATATTTGTTAGTCATTAAAAGTTATCATTGCTGCAAGATTATTTTATTTCTCTTACTAAGAACAATCAATCTTTTTCAACTGGATAACATGGCGCTAGTGATGAGCGAGTATGCTCGTTACTCAAGTTTCTCCGAGCATGCTCAGGTGGTCTCCGAGTATTTTAGCGTGTTTGGAGATTTAGTTTATGTCGATGCAGCTGCATGATTTGCGGCTGCTAGACAGCTTGAATACATGTGGGGATTGCCTGTTTGTTGCCATCCCCTTTGTTAAGTGCTGGCTGACTGCATCCACTCGGTTTCAAAGATGGCACAAACAACTTGTTCTGGCGCTGCGACTGCTCATATTCCAATATATCACCAGCTCTCTATGCTGGCTCTGTTACTCGCTGGTTGTGTCAACATAGAATGAGGCCAGTACTTCGTAGGTGGCGCCAGCACAGGTGGGTACTATCTTGGATCTTGTGCTCTGGCACACACCTCCACACTGCTCTTTTTTTTTTAAAGTAACTCACAGTACACAAGGGCTGGCTCTCTTTACATGGAAAATGGAGAGCTGGTCCTTCTGCATCTTGATCTTGTAGGCCTCATAAAATGGCGTGGTGGGCTTGAGTTTGACACACCAATGAGACATTTCTCTTCTTTTTTGAGGAAAGCTATTTTGCATACTTTTCTCACAGGGCATTGCCTTAAAGACATCATATTAACTACATCTCCATAAGTAGAGTCATTAAATTCTAAAAACCATTTAAAATGGAGAAAAAATTTATTCTGTCTTCATACTATTTAGTAGTCACCAACAGTACACTTAAAGAGCTCTTGTTCTTGAGTATTTCAAACAGCAGTTGTCCAGTGAAATTAATTGCATCGTTAACATAAAAAGGATTTATGGTCTTCATGCATAAATCCTCAGAGAGCATTCATCAAGGCTACATTAATCAGATAAGTCATCCCTCATGTTTTTCTTTGCAACTTTTACAAATCAGCTTGTCTTTAAGATCAATAAACAGGTCCTGTGGGAGTCCTCAGCCGGATACATCAGTTATGTGGCAAGACAAGTAAGCAATAAACTGAAAAGGTAAAACTGCTATCACTTACACTTGAGTTGTAGACTTATTAAAGCTGGTGCTTGTGTGGATCATGGTAGACCATAGTTTAGCTTGTCAGAAGGCATTTACTATGGCTCAATATGCAGTATAGAAAATATAGGAAATAAACATTGTTTCTTTTCTTTATTGAAAATTTCTCTTTGCCCAGGAATACTACAGGGTGATGCACTCGCTACTTTACACGGAAAAAATTGCTGTAACTTCTAAAAGAGGTACTCTAGTGTGCTGATTTGGACTATATATACCTTTGTTTCATGAGAAGCTGATGTTGCAAAGCAGGTGTTGAAAATATCCACCATTTACATCCAAGCACGCCTGTCTCTGCCATTCCATATTGTTGAATATATTCCACAGGACGTCTGGGGTCATAGCCTGAATTTCTTGCTGTATGTTCTCTAGGAGTGCCTGTCATGTTCGTGCCTTGTTATTGTACACCCGACCTTTCAAATGGCCCCAAAGGAAAAAAATCAAGCGGCGTTAAATCAGGTCATCTTGATGGCCACAGTCCCTTGGAGACTACTCTGGCATCAAAGCAAGCCTCAGTACATGGTTTGAACGGCAATATCTCAGGGCCCACACTCTCTTACAGGCCCCAACATCTGAAATGAGGTTCAGAGTGTTTAAGGACCTTTGACGACATTACGGTCACGTGAGCATGAAGTCAAAGTTCCTTTAACTACAGGAGTCTAGAGGAACTGAAGAGGAGATATGCTGGTATGTATCGTATGTGCAGTTTGTGTACAGTGGGTATTGAAAGTATTCATACCCCTTTAAACTTTTTACTCTTTGTTTCATTGCAGCCATTTGGCAAATTCAAAAAAAGTTCATTTTTTTCACATTAGTGTACACTCTGTACGCCATTTCGACTGAAAAAACAGAAATGTAGAAATTTTTGCAAATTTAATAAAAAAGAAAAACTGAAATATCACATGGTCATAAATATTCAGACCCTTTGCTCAGACACTCATATTTAAGTCACATGCTGTCCATTTCCTTGTGATCCTCCTTGAGATGGTTCTACTCCTTCATTGGAGTCTAGTTGTGTTTAATTAAACTGATAAGACTTGATTTGGAAAGGCACACATCTGTCTATATAAGTCCTCACAGCTCACAGTGCATGTCAGACCAAATGAGAATCATGAGGTCAAAGGAACTGGCCAAGGAGCTCATAGAAAATTGTGGTAAGGCACAGATGTGGCCAAGGTTACAACAGTATTTCTGCAGTACTCAAGGTTCCTAAGAGCACAGTGGCATCCATAATACTTAAATAGAAGAAGTTTGGAACCACCTAAAGTCTTCGTAGACCTGGGCATCCAGCCAAACTGATCAATCGTGGGAGAAGAGCCTTGGTGAGAGAGGTAAAGAAGAACCCCAAGATCAATGTTGTTGAGCTCCAGAGATGCAGTAGGGAGATGGGAGAGACTTCCACAAAGTCAACTATCACTTTAGCCCTCCACCAGTTGGGCCTTTATTTCAGAGTGGCCCGACGGAAGCCTCTCCTCAGTGCAAGACATATGAAAGCCCGCATAGAGTTTGCTAAAAAACACATGAAGGACTCCCAGACTATGAGAAATAAAATTCTCTGGTCTGATGTGACAAAGATAGACCTTTTTGGTGATAATTATAAGTGTTATGTGTGGAGAAAACCAGGCACTGCTCATCACCTGCCCAATACAATCCCAACAGTGAAACATGGTGGTGGCAGCATCATGCTATGGGGTGTTTTTCAGCTGCATGGACAGGATGACTGGTTGTCATTGAAGGAAACATGAATGCGGCCAAATGCAGAGATATCCTTGATGAAAACCTCTTCCAGAGTGCTCTGGACCTCAGACTTGGCTGAAGGTTCACCTTCCAACAATGACCCTAAGCAAACAGCTAAAATAACAAAGGAGTAGCTTCAGGATACTCATAATCTCTGCTGAGAACTTTGACACACACTTCAAAAACAAGATCGACCAAACAAGGCACGTTTTTATTGTTGGACCACCAGAACCCTTTTGTATACCAGACCAATGCCCTTCCCCATAACCTCCCTCTCCAACATCACTGAAGGAGAGCATACTCATCTCCCCCAGATCTCAACTCACCACTTGTGTACTTGACCCCATCCCATTCCACCATCTCCCCAACCTCACCACCACACTTATCCCATCCTCAACCCAAGCTATCACGGGATTTGGATGTTTCGCCCCCAGCAATTCGCCCCCAGCAGTTCGCCCCGGGTACATTTACTTAACCTGTGGGAAGTTATACCATCCAGCTGCCATACCATCACCCCAGAGGACCCCTTTAAGCAGCGTCGGTCCCTACTGATTGAGTACAACAGGTGGCGTCACGAACATACTTTATTCTTAAACTCCCTTTAAAAACCTTTCCCTTTACTTGGGCGCCCAGGGCCATGGACTGGGTCGCAGCCACCGTGACATCAACTTCAAGTGCCGGACCCGGTACCGAGTACCCCACTTGGCGTCACGAACAGGGTGTTGTACCTGGGTGCGAACTGCTGGGGGCGAACTGCTGGGGACGAACTGCTGGGGTCGAACTGCTGGGGGCAAAACATCATATAATCACTATCACTAACTTCTGGTACCTTCCCTTCTGCTTTCAAACCTACTACAGTCACATCTATCTTCAAAAAGCCATCCCTCGACCTGACAGCTATGTTCAGCTATTGCCCCATATCGCTGCTCCAATTCACTTCCAAACTACTTCAGTTCATACAGTTCAGTTCATACTGAACATACGACTTACAGCCAAAGCTAGGAGACAATTCTCTATACTCCCCCTTCTAGACCTATCCTCTGCCATCGACACAGTTGACCACTGCCTTCAACTACAGATCCTCTCTTCCTTTGGAGTCAAAGACCTTGCCCTATCCTTGCTTCTCCTCATATCTTTCTAACTGCACATTTAGCGTCTCCACTCCCAAACCACCTCCTCATCCCACCCTCTCTCTGCTGGAGTCCCTCAAGGCTCTGTAAAAGGACCACTACTCTTCTACACTCATATCCTTGGTCTGGGACAACTCATCAATATCCTTCTTCTCGTCTCGCTTCCTCAAGATCATTGTGGACAAATCTAAACTCATTATCATTCCTCCATCTCACATATTTTCCCTACTTGATGTATCTATCACAATTAATTACATCTTGATTTC
The DNA here is from genome assembly GCF_051348905.1 of Ranitomeya variabilis. Taxonomy (NCBI): domain Eukaryota; kingdom Metazoa; phylum Chordata; class Amphibia; order Anura; family Dendrobatidae; genus Ranitomeya; species Ranitomeya variabilis. Next base: position 995,688,914 of record NC_135232.1, on the reverse strand, counting down.
CCCTGTAGCGTAAATCTGCTTCCTTGGAGTAACCCTTGACTCTGCACTGTCCTTCAAACCGCACATCCAAGCTCTCACCACCTTCTCTCGCCTCTAGCTCAAAAACATTTCCAGAATCCATCCTTTCTTCAACCTTCAATCCACTAAAATGCTTGTGCATATTCTCACCATCTCCTGTCTCGACTAGTACAACATCCTGATCTGTGGCCTACCTGCTAACACTCTCGCACCTCTCCAGTCCATCCTTAACTCTGCTGCCCGAATAGTTAATCTCTCACCTCACTACTCCTCTGCACCTCCCCTTTGCTATCCCTGCACTGGCTCCCAATTGACCAGCATATCCAGTTCAAAGTACTAACACTGACCTACAAAGTCATCCAAAACCTGTCTCCTCTGTACATCTCCAAACTAATCCTCCAATAACTTCCCGCATGTAATCTCTGGTCCTCCCAAGACCTCTCTCCTCCATACTTATTAATTCCTCAGTCAATCGCAGCAAAACTTTTCCTCAATATCCCCATCTTCTGCAATTCTGTGCCCAAATATGTCCAATTATCCATCACATCCAGATCCTCCAGAGCCTGAAAACCCATCTCTTCAAGGAAGCTTACAGCCTCCAATGACCACTCTGCCACCTTAACACCACCGGAGCTACTGCAACCCCCAAACTTACTGTCTCTTTCCTCATAATCCTGTAGAATGTAAGCCTGCAAGGGCACGGTCCTCTTCCCTCTGTACTAGTCTATTATTGTTAGTTTGTTTACTGGCAATTACAGTGAATATCAAAAGGGTAACAATGTTTTGAACTTTCAGGATCCATATCTCACCATCCACTACTGCTTTGATCGTGAGACTACAATCATTTTATAGACAATCATCTTGGCTATCTCATACATAAATTTGACTTGCAACTATTTAGCATTTGATAAGTTATTTAGATTCTTGTCATGTCACTGCATTGTTACTGTTTTGCTCCTGGTGGTGGAAAAAATGAATACTGCAAAATACAAGCTGTTTTCACGTTCCCTATTAGATCAGTGTATTATTAGGTTAGATTCCCAAGTGAAAGGTCATTGGTTTAAATCGAGGAGCAGCCATGAAGACGATTTCACAACTAAAAAGAAACAGCATCATCCAGCTCATCGATAGTGGTATCTTGGCCAAGAAAATTGCTAACCTATATCATGTGAGTGCGATGACAGTTGGAAGAATATGAAATTAAGTCAGTCCATCAGAAGCCAAAAGGTAGACATCCAGGCAAAATATCGGAGTCAACAAGTCCACTCATCCCAAGGTCTATCAGTTCAGGTGTGATATACACGGCAGTGGAGGTGGTTCGTATGCTCCATTATACTGAGATCACAGACGACGATGCAAGCACCTTGCGATGCACATTACCCAAGTATGGAATGGTGGCCTGAAAAAAGGTGAAGAAACCTCAACTTCAATTTTGTCATAAGAAGCATCTGTTTTGAGTTTGCAAACAAGTTAAAAAAGTGGACATTTAAAGATTTAAAACGGGTGATTTGGGGTGATTACATGAAAGTCAATAGTCTCTGATAGGTGCAAATGGGTCTGAAAGAAACAAGGATAAAAGGAGCTAATGGATTGATGAATTGTAGGAAATATCAAGTTTGGTGGAGGAAGCCTGAAGATATGGGATTGTTTCACAGTCAAAGGCATTGGTTACTTGACCAGGATCGATGGTAGTCTCAATGTTGAGCTATATGTGAGTATCCTACAAGAGATGTTACTTCATACACTCGAGTACAATGGGTATGAAAAGGACGACATATTGTTCCAAGAGGACAACAACATGAATATGTCGAGATTGGCAAATAAATGGTTCAAGGACAATGAAGTAGAGGTGAGGGAATTGCCACCACAGTCCCTAGACCTCAATCCAATCAAACACTTGTGGATAGAATTGAAGAAACAAATGTATACATACCCAAGTGAGTCGACCAGTATGCACCAACTTTGGGAAATCATAGAAGAGACCTGAGATCAAATTTCAGTAGACACATGTTTGAATTTGATCAAGAGCATGCCCAAAAAGGATTCAGGCAGTGTTGAAAGCCAACAATGGATTTACAAACTACTAACAAATTAATAAAAATTAAAATTTAGATCTTTAGGAGCAAAACAGTAACAATGCAGTGACATGACAAGAATTTGCATGACTAATCATATGCTAAATAGTTGTAAGTCAAATTTAAGTATGAGATATCCAAGATGATTGTCTATAAAATGATGGCAGTTTCAAGTTCAAAGCAGAAGTGGATAATGAGATATGGAGCCTGAAAGTCAAAAATTCAAAAACATCGTTACCCTTTAGCTCTTCACTGTATATCTGTATTTTGTATGTAACCCCTTCTCATGTACAGCACAATGGAATCAATGGTGCTATATAAATAATAATAATAATAGATGCTACATTTACTCATTGGTATCAACTATAGGTGAATGAAAGTCCACACTAATCCCTGCCTGATTCATCTTGACCAATGTTAGGTTTTCCACATACAGTACAGACCAAAAGTTTGGACACACCTTCTCATTGAAAGATTTTTCTGTATTTTCATGACTATGAAAATTGTACATTCACACTGAAGGCATCAAAACTATGAATTAACACATGTGGAATTATATACTTAACAAAAAAGTGTGAAACAACTGAAATTATGTCTTATATTCTAGGTTCTTCAAAGTAGCCCCCTTTTGCTTTGATGACTGTTTTGCACGCTCTTGGGATTCTCTTGATGAGCTTCAGAAGGTAGTCACCGGGAATGGTCTTCCATCAATCTTGAAGGAGTTCACAGAGATGCTTAGCACTTGTTGGCCCTTTTGCCTTTACTCTGTGGTCCAGCTCACCCCAAACCATCCCGATTGGGTTCAGGTCTGGTGACTGTGGAGGCCAGGTCATCTGGCGTAACACCCCATCACTCTCCTTCTTGGTGAAATAGCCCTTACACAGCCTGGAGGTGTGTTTGGGGTCATTGTCCTGTTGAAAAATAAATGATGGTCCAACTAAACGCAAACCGGATGGAATAGCATGTCGCTGCAAGATGTTGTGGTAGCCATGCTGGTTCAGTATGCCTTCAATTTTTAATAAATCCCCAATAGTGTCACCAGCAAAGCACCCCCACACCATCACACCTCCTCCTCAATGCTTCACGGTGGGAACCAGGCATGTAGAGTCCATCCGTTCATCTTTTCTGCGTCACACAAAGACACGGTGGATGGAACTAAAGATCTCAAATTTGGACTCATCAGACCAAAGCAGAGATTTCCACTGGTCTAATGTCCATTCCTTGTGTTCTTTAGCCCAAACAAGTCTCTTCTGCTTGTTGCCTGTCTTTAGCAGTGGTTTCCTAGCAGCTATTTTACCATGAAGGCCTGCTGCACAAAGTCTCCTCTTAACAGTTGTAGTGATGTGTCTGCTGCTAGAACTCTGTGTGGCATTGACCTGGTCTCTAATCTGAGCTGCTGTTAACATGCGATTTCTGAGGCTGGTGACTCAGATAAACTTATCCTCAGAAGCAGAGGTGACTCTTGGTCTTCCTTTCCTTGGGTAGTCCTCATGTGAACCAGTTTCTTTGTAGCGCTTGATGGTCTTTGCAACTGCACCTGGGGACACTTTCAAAGTTTTTCCAATTTTTCGGACTGACTGACCTTCATTTCTTAAAGTAATGATGGCCACTTGTTTTTCTTTACTTAGCTGCTTTTTTCTTGCCATAATGCAAGTTCTAACAGTCTATTCAGTAGGACTATCGGCTGTGTATCCACCAGACTTCTGCTTAACACAACAGATAGTCCCAACCCCATTTATAAGGCAAGAAATCCCACTTATTAAACCTGATAGGGCACACCTGTGAAGTGAAAACCATTCCCGTTGACTACTTCTTGAAGCTCATGAAGAGAATGCCAAGAGCGTGCAAAGCAGTCATCAAAGCAAAAGGTGGCTACTTTGAAGAACCTAGAATATAAGACATAATTTCAGTTGTTTCGCGCTTTTTTGTTAACCCCTTTCTGACATCTGACGTACTATCCCGTCGAGGTGGGGTGGGCCTGTATGACCACCGACGGGATAGTACGTCATATGAGATCGGCTGCGCTCACGGGGGGAGCGCGGCCGATCGCGGCCGGGTGTCAGCTGACTATCGCAGCTGACATCCGGCACTATGTGCCAGGAGCGGTCACGGGCCGCCCCCGGCACATTAACCCCCGGCACACCGCGATCAAACATGATCGCAGTGTACCGGCGGTACAGGGAAGCATCGCGCAGGGAGGGGGCTCCCTCGTGCTTCCCTGAGACGATCGGTACAAGGCGATGTACTCACCTTGTACCGAGCATCTCCTCCCTGCAGTCCCCGGATCCAAAATGGCCGCGGGGCTGCATCCGGGTCCTGCAGGGAGTACTTCCGGGTCCGGAGCAGGCTGCAGAGCAGCCTGCTCCGATGAAAGTAAGATCGCCGATCTGACAGAGTGCTGTGCAAACTGTCAGATCGGCGATCTGTGATGTCCCCCCCTGGGGACAAAGTAAGAAAGTTAAAAAAAACATTTCCACGTGTAAAAAAAAAAAAGGTCCTAAATAAAGAAAAAATATATATTATTCCCATAAATACATTTCTTTATAAAAAAAAACAAAAAAAACAATAAAAGTACACATATTTAGTATCGCCGCGTCCGTAATGACCCAACCTATAAAACTGTCCCACTAGTTAACCCCTTCAGTGAACACCGTAAGAAAAAAAAAAAAAACGAGCCAAAAAACAATGCTTTATTATCATACCACCAAACAAAAAGTGGAATAACACGCGATCAAAAAGACAGATATAAATAACCATGGTACCACTGAAAACGTCATCTTGTCCCGCAAAAACGAGCCACCATACAGCATCATAAGCAAAAAAATAAAAAAGTTATAGTCCTCAGAATAAAGCGATGCCAAAATAATTATTTTTTCTATAAAATAGCTTTTATCGTATAAAAGCGCCAAAACATAAAAAAAGATATAAATGAGGTATCGCTGTAATCGTACTGACCCGAAGAATAAAACAGCTTTATCAATTTTACCAAACGTGGAATGGTATAAACGCCTCCCCCAAAAGAAATTCATGAATAGCTGGTTTTTGGTCATTCTGCCTCACAAAAATCGGAATAAAAAGTGATCAAAAACTGTCACGTGTCCGAAAATGATACCAATAAAAACGTCAACTTGTCCCGCAAAAAACAAGACCTCACATGACTCTGTGGACCAAAATATAGAAAAATGATAGCTCTCAAAATGTGGTAACGCAAAAAATATTTTTTGCAATAAAAAGCGTCTTTCAGTGTGTGACGGCTGCCAATCATAAAAATCCGCTAAAAAACCCGCTATGAAAGTAAATCAAACCCCCCTTCATCACCCTCTTAGTTAGCGAAAAATAAAAAAATAAAAAAAATGTATTTATTTCCATTTTCCCATTAGGGCTAGGGTTAGGGTTAGGGCTAGGGTTAGCGCTAGGGTTAGGGCTAGGGTTAGGGCTAGGGTTAGGGCTAGGGTTAGGGCTAGGGTTAGGGCTAGGGTTAGGTTTAGGGCTAGTGTTAGGGCTAAGGTTAGGGTTAGGGTTAGGGCTATTGTTGGGGCTAGGGTTGGAGCTAAAGTTAGGGTTGGGGCTAAAGTTAGGGTTAGGGTTGGGGCTAAAGTTAGGGTTAGGGTTGGGGCTAAAGTAAGGGTTAGGGTTTGGATTACATTTACGGTTGGGATTAGGGTTGGGATTAGAGTTAGGGGTGTGTCAGGGTTATGGGTGTGGTTAGGGTTACCGTTGGGATTAGGGTTAGGGGTGTGTTTGGATTAGGGTTTCAGGTAGAATTGGGGAGTTTCCACTGTTTAGGCACATCAGGGGCTCCTTCCCTTCTGCGCTCTCCCGTGCGCCCAAACAGGGGTTTACCCCAACATATGGGGTATCAGCGTACTTGGGACAAATTGGACAACAACTTTTGGGGTCGAAGTTCTCTTGTTATCCTTGGGAAAATAAAAATTTGGGGGACTAAAAATCATTTTTGTGGGAAAAAAAGGATTTTTTATTTTCACGGCTCTGCGTTATAAACTGTAGTGAAACACTTGGGGGTTCAAAGTTCTCACAACACATCTAGATAAGTTCCTTGGGAGGTCTAGTTTTCAATATGGGGTCAATTGTGGGGGGGTTGTACTGTTTGGGTACATCAGGGGCTCTGCAAATGCAATGTGATGCCTGCAGACCAATCCATCTAAGTCTGCATTCCAAATGGCGCTCCTTCCCTTCCGAGCTCTGCCATGCGCCCAAACAGTGGTTCCCCCTCACATATGGGGTATCAGCGTACTCAGGACAAACTGGACAACAACTTTTGGGGTCCAATTTCTCCTGTTACCCTTGGGAAAATACAAAACTGGGGGCTAAAAAATCATTTTTCTGAAAAAAAAAAGAATTTTTACTTTCACGTCTCTGCGTTATAAACTGTAGTGAAACACTTGGGGGTTCAAAGCTCTCAAAACACATCTAGATAAGTTCCTTAGGGGGTCTACTTTCCAAAATGGTGTCACTTGTGGGGGGTTTTAATGTTTAGGCACATCAGGGGCTCGACATGGCGTCCCATCTCAATTCCAGTCAATTTTGCATTGAAAAGTCAAACGGCGCTCCTTCCCTTCCGAGCTCTGTCATGCACCCAAACAGTCGTTTACCCCCACATATGGAGAATCAGCGTATTCAGAACAAATTGCACAACAACTTTTAGGGTCCAATTTCTTCTCTTACCCTTGGGAAAATAAAAAATTGGGGGCGAAAAGATCATTTTTATGAGCACTTGGTTGGTCAAAGTGCTCACCACACATCTAGATAAATTCCTTAGGGGGTCTACTTTCCACACATCAGGGGCTCTCCAAACGAAACATGGCGTCCCATCTCAATTCCAGTCAATAAACAGTGGTTTACCCCCACATATGGGGTATCAGCGTATTCAGGACAAATTGTACATTTGGGGTCCATTTTCTCCTGTTACCCTTGGTAAAATAAAACAAATTGGAGCTGAAATAAATTTTGTGTGAAAAAAAGTTAAATGTTCATCTTTATTTAAACATTCCAAAAATTCCTGTGAAACACCTGAAGGGTTAATAAACTTTTTGAATGTGGTTTTGAGCACCTTGAGGGGTGCAGTTTTTAGAATGGTGTCACACTTGGTTATTTTCTATCATATAGACCCCTCAAAATGACTTCAAATGAGATGTGGTCCCTAAAAAAAAATGGTGTTGTAAAAATGAGAAATTTCTGGTCAACTTTTAACCCTTATAACTCCCTAACAAAAAAAAATTTTGGTTCCAAAATTGTGCTGATGTAAAGTAGACATGTGGGAAATGTTACTTATTAAGTATTTTGCGTGACATATCTCTGTGATTTAAGGGCATAAAAATTCAAAGTTGGAAAATTGCGAAATTTTCACCAAATTTCCTTTTTTTTCACAAATAAACGCAAGTTATATCGAATACATTTTACCACTAACACGAAGTACAATATGTCACGAGAAAACAATGTCAGAATCACCAAGATCCGTTGAAGCGTTCCAGAGTTGTAACCTCATAAAGGGACAGTGGTCAGAATTGTAAAAATTGGCCCGGTCACTAACGTGCAAACCACCCTTGGGGGTAAAGGGGTTAAGTATATAATGCCACATGAGTTAATTCATAGTTTTGATGCCTTCAGTGTGAATGTACAATTTTCATAGTCATGAAAATACAGAAAAATCTTTAAATGAGAAGGTGTGTCCAAACTTTTGGTCTGTACTGTATGCGTGGGACAATGTGGTCCACTTGGGTTTGATAAAGAACCTGCCACGCTGAATACCCTCTTTGATAATACACTGAGGACTGTACATGTTAGTTTGCTCATAGCAAACTGGGTCAGTTCTTGCTACCTGAGAAATGACACAGTCTAGGTACGACTATACCTGGTTTTTCAGGCGGTGAGTCTCTGTTTGCTGATGTGACTTAGGTTGGCGCAACAGCTGAACAAACAACTGGTCCATCATGATATATTGTATTTACTGTAATCGTTGCTGCTTCAACTATTTGTTGTAGTGGTAGTGCTGACACATGAGGGATTCATTGACTCTGCAGGGAGTGGAGAACGGACTCCTGTTCAGATATGAACTTGCAAGGTGTCTGCTCTGTGAAAACTATTAGCTTATCCAGGTAGTATGCCAATTTTGACTTTCAGAAGCCGGAAAAAATCACCCATTTTCATAAATAGGGAGGATCGTAAAGCATGGCTATTCAATAGTCATCCTTTTGCTTGATGCTAAATATGCCTGCTATCCACCAGCTATTGAGCATATACTGTAGCTCGATCACGAACATGACTGAGGTCCTTTTTGGTTCCCTTTCTGCCCCCTGCTGAGACAGTTGGTTATCATAACCAGCATCCAAGTCATCTTCATCACTTTCATATCTGCCTTGTACAATACTGAGTCTGGGATGACTCATTGTCTCATCATCCCCCTCCTCATCCAAATGCTCTCCTTCTTTTCTCTTCCTGTCCCTTCTCCGCCTCCACATCTTTGTGCATGTGACATTGTCCTTGAGGGTCCCGAAGAGCCCTATTGCGGTGATGAGCATGTTGATGTTGCTGTTCTAATTCCATCCCATATTGCATCCCTGTGAGTGTTTTTTTAATAATATAAATATGATGGGGATGTCATTGATGTTGCCGCACCTATCCTTACTGACAATTATAGTAGCCTCTTCAAAGGGCCTCAGTAGGCAACAAGCACCACTCATCAGCTGCCAATTGTGGATTTTAAAGTAATCCAAGATCTATTTTGCCTGCTGCATTGTATATCAGTCACCACTTTATGCTGTATTTTCAGAAGTTTTGTCATATACAGTATTGAACTTCATCGCATTGTAATGTCACAAATCAGATGGTGCTCAGGCACACACTTCTGTTTCTGCATAGCCTGTGCGGCATGCTTCGCCATGTTCGAACACTTGAAATGCCCAGACACTATCCAGCCATGTCTACCACTTTCTTGAAGAGATTGTATTTGTTTAATATGTTGCACAATTAAAATTGGGACCTGCTCTATGCAGGGAGCTTGTGATATTTTGTCCAAATGTGGCATTGTCACTTACTATAATTTGTAGTTGATGGTGAGTCATATTTAGCATTAAATTTCCTGCTTAACGTAGAGGAGTAACTCATCTGCTGTATGACTTTTGTCATCATTGCTCCCAAGCTATAAAACGGTTGTGTAGTGATTAAGCTTACAAGAACTAAAAGACTTCAGGAAGGGAGTAGATGCAACATTCTGCCTTGTTGCTGTAGGAGGTATGCCAATGTCCATTGAGTAGGTTGTGGGGGATGTGTAGGAGGAAGTGATAAATACTACTTGGTGTTGGAACCAGACCTATTACCCAACCGCAGAGGTTTAATCAACTATACTGGTTGCTGTGATGCATTGCTGCTGTAAGAAGAGGCACCGGACCGGGGGTACTTTTCTTACTTTTCTTGCGCCGGGTCCGGAACTGTCGGGACGGTCACCTTTGTTGTCTGGGGGAAGTCTGAGAGACCTGGACTGACCTTTGCACTGGACAGCAGGTGGCATAGTTAGTATAAAAGGGAGAGAGCATGCGAAAAGGAGGAGAGCTTTGGCGGGAACATGCAACGCGCAGCAGGGGAAGTTTGGTGCTCCATCCTCTGAGCACCATGGCAGTGCAGGCCCATGCTTTATTATCCCTGCTGCGACTTACAGAGACTGTGACCAGAGAAATGTATTCTGCCCAACAGCTCCCAGCACACCAGGTATCCGTCACTACGGGCCAGTAGAGAATGCGCGCGTGCCACCTAAGAAACCACGGGTGACTTACCGAGAACTGTACTGTTACTCACCCACCTATTTCTACTGAGCTGCGATAAGCCCCGGCAGTGTTGAAGACCGCTCTCCACCCTCAACCCACATCCTGGACCCAGGACCCCGCGCAAGACGTCAAGGACCCATCGCCATTGCCAGGAACCGGATCATCAATACCTGCAGGACGACACTTGATTCATCACGTGCCGACCGCGTTGGCACCACCGTTAGAACCTAAGACTCTGCAGTCAGGAAGCCATCAGACTGATAACTTTACTCTTTATGAACAGCTGTTATATTTTTGCCCTCATACCCTCCCTCAGCACACCTATTGTGCCTCTATCACCTGCCATACCTCTGCCTCTACATTCCCCTCCCTGCGTGGAGTAAACCCCTGTATCAGTAAAGTTAACTTTAACTCTAGCTCTGCCTCCTGTCCGTTACTGCATCCCGCTACCTGCTCACACTGCCATTGAAAACATTGACCCAGTAGACTATGAAATACAACATATGTGAACTGTCTTTCTCTATAACTGATGCTCCATGTGTCAACAGTGCATTGCACCTTTTAGCTGAATTTCAAGTTCAGGGAGCAGCAATCTGTCACCTGCATACCACAGGGCTAAGTGCAGGTCATTATTACCTGAAAGGCAGTGGAATTCTCTTAATGGTATGGCAGTGACTGCAACACCAGTAATTTGAGTTGTGGCCTAAGTGAATGACTATTGTTGTTTCCTAGTCACACACTCAGGTATGGATATCTGACCGTGCAATGGAAAAAGAGGAGAAGTAGTTGTCAGAGTATGATAATCATTAGATGATGATGACACTGACCACATACTACTTGAGGATATGGTCTGCCTGGCTACTGGAGAGACGAGCATGAGAATACGAGGATAGCTAAAGCTTTTTTGTTTATTTACATCACCCCATCTATGGACATTCCCTAAAGTATATATTTGATCGCACCAGAATTAACCTTTTTCACTGTTTTAGGGCTCATTCACATGTCCATGTTGCATGTCGATATTATAACTTCTGTTTTTTTCATGGATATCACAGATGAAAAGAGACAAGGATAAACAGGACCAATACAAGTCTATGAGTCTGTGAAAAACATGTGCAGCACACAGATGGCATCTGTGCGTCATCCATGTTCTTTACATAATTAACATTGCAAAGTATAAGAGAAGCTTTGTTATTTATTTATCCACTAGATGGTGGCCCAATTCTAACGCATCGGGTATTCTAGAATATGCATGTCCAAGTAGTATATTGCCCAGCCACGTAGTATATTGCCCAGCCACGTAGTATATTGCTCAGTTATGTAGTATATTGCCCAGTGACGTAGTATATTGCCCAGCCACGTAGTATATTGCCCAGCCACGTAGTATATTGCTCAGTTACGTAGTATATTGCCCAGCCACGTAGTATATTGCCCAGCCACGTAGTATATTGCTCAGTTACGTAGTATATTGCCCAGTGACGTAGTATATTGCCCAGTGACGTAGTATATGGCCCAGTTACGTAGTATATTGCCCAGTTACATAGTATATTGCCCAGCCACGTAGTGTATTGCCCAGTCACGTAGTGTATTGCCCAGTGACGTAGTATATTGCCCAGTGACGTAGTATATTGCCCAGTGACATAGTATATTGCCCAGCCACGTAGTATATTGCCCAGCCACGTAGTGTATTGCCCAGCGACGTAGTATATTGCCCAGTGACGTAGTATATTGCCCAGTGATGTAGTATATTGCCCAGTGACATAGTATATTGCCCAGTTACGTAGTATATTGCCCAGTGACGTAGTATATTGCCCAGTTACGTAGTATACAGCACAGAACCACGTAGTATATTGCACAGCGACGTAGTATACAGCACAGAGCCACGTAGTATATTGCCCAGCCACGTAGTATATTGCCCAGCCACGTAGTATATTGGCCAGTCACGTAGTATATTGCCCAGCTACGTAGTATATTGCCCAGCCACGTAGTATATTGGCCAGTCACGTAGTATATTGCCCAGCTACGTAGTATATTGCCCAGCCACGTAGTATATTGGCCAGTCACGTAGTATATTGCTCAGCTACGTAGTATATTGCCCAGCCACGTAGTATATTGCCCACCACGTAGTATATTGGCCAGTCACGTAGTATATTGCCCAGCTACGTAGTATATTGCTCAGCCACTTATGTCACAGGTTAAAAAATAAAAAATAAACATATACTCACCTTCCGAGGGTACACTTGTAGTTCTGTCGCCTGTGTGCGGTGCAGGCGGCAGCTTCCGGTCCCAGGGTGTGATGAGGTCGCGGTCACATGACCGTGACGTCATGGCAGGTCCTTGTCGCATACCATCCTTAGCACCGGAACCTGCCGCTTGCATGGAGCGGTCACTGGAGCGTCGCGAGGAGCGGGAAAGGCGAGTATATAATGATTTTTAATTTTTTTAATTATTTTTAACAGTAGATGTTTTTACTATTGACGCTGCATAGGCAGCATCAATAATAAAAACTTGGTCACACAGGGTTAACAGAGTGAGTTACCCGCGGCATAACGCGGTCCATTACTGCTGGCATTAACCCTGTGTGAGCCGTGACTGCAGGGAGTATGGAGCGGGCGCCGGGCACTGACTGCAGGGGAGTAGGGAGGGACTAATCGGACTGTGGCCGTCGCTGATTGGTCGCGGCAGCCATGACAGGCAGCTATCGAGACCAATCAGCGACTTGGATTCCATGACAGACAGAGGCCGCGACCAATGAATATCCGTGACAGAAAGAAAGACAGACAGACAGAAGGACAGACAGAAAGACGGAAGTGACCCTTAGACAATTATATAGTAGATATGTGAAACACACAGTTGACACACTGATCCAAAATGCTGGTGATACTGGTACCATTGTTTCATGTACATGCTTAATAGGGATGTGTGAATGAGGGAATGAGTCACATTTCTGAATTCTGTGTATTTTTGCAAAATTCTAAATGTACACATTTAAAATTGTTGAAACAGTTTCACCTACCCTATATGCATCATGTATGAACTTAAAGGGAAACAGTCATCATCAAAATACAGTCCAATCTGCAGGCACACACTGATCCAAAACACTGATGAGACTGGTACCATTTTTTTTATGTACGTGTTTAAACTGGGATGTATGAATGAGGCCTTATAGCTCTCTTTCTTTATCTCTATGGCTAAGCTGTGAATTATGATGTCTTCTCATTACTCAGATTCACCACAAAATGGCTGCTGCATTCCCTGCTTCTGCTTTTGTATAGTTTATGATAGATCCACCTGACTGACTTTGCTATACTACATAATCTGAAAGTTGTAAGTCATTACAGAGAAGCTTGCCTGAGGTAATGTGAGCTATCTCTAGCTGATGCAATCTTTTGCAATGTATAAGATGGCAGCAGCCACGATAGGCAATTGGCATAAAGTAAATTTCAAATTTAATTAGCTGGATTACTTTGAATTCGCTGGTTACAAAAAATTTGGCATGAATTTGATTTCAATCAATTTGCTCAGCTCTAATAATATTCAAAGATTTAATCATATGTAGCTGATATTGCTCTTTGGGTGCTTCTTTGGTTACAAGCCTCCTCATATAAAGAGACTCTGTCACTGTGAACATATAGTTCAATCTGCAGACATCATGTTATATAGCAGGGGACCTGAATAGAATGATATATCGTTTTGTGAGAAAAAATTCAGTGTAACCTGTTTTTTAGTCATTTAATCCTCTGCTCTTTCTGGGATTATGGGGCCAGTGGGCAGTCCTATCAGTGACTGATAGTTTTCTTTGTATAACAGTACATACAGAGATAGGTATCAGTGACCGATAGGCAAGCTTCCCTGTAATGACTTACAACTTTTAGATCACTTAGTATAGCAGAGTCAACCAGAAGGAATTATCATAAGCTGTACAAAAGCAGATGCAGGAAATGCAGCTGCCATTTTGCTATGAATCTGAATTAAGGAAAAGACATCACAATGCAAAGCTCAGCCATAGAGATAAGGAAAGAAAGCTATAAGGCCTCATTCACACATCCCTTTATAAACACGTACATGAAAAAATGGTACCAGTGTCATCAGTGTTTTGGATCAGTGTGTGCCTGCAGATTGGACTGCATTTTCATGATGACCATTTCGATTCATGATGCATATTGTGTAGGTGAAACTGCTCTGTGTGAAGTTATTACAAAAGTTTGTTATTGTGTAAATGTGTAAAAATTTTGAATTGTGCAAAATTCAGAAATGTGACCTGGTACTATAGATTAGAAATATGGCTTATGCTACTTTTTCTAATTATGCTTACTGGGTGTTGTAACCTCATATGCCTTCTTTTTATTTATGGCCTATGTTTAAATAAAGACCAGTTCATGACACACAGAGAGATGACCCACACAGCAGCCAAAAAGCTTCATTCTCATCCCTTCACTACTTATTTTCATGCTTTTCCATCATAAGATACGTCTCATAGTAAGGTACAAAAGTATCGCTAACACTACTGCATTCATGTCCTATATACAATGCAGATAGACAGAGGAACATTTAACGGTAAAAGCCCCAGGGGGTCAATAGAAACTAAGAAGCGTCTAAGTTCATGGTGTGGTCACCACTATCATTCTGCCGTTTTTCATCACCACTTCCCATTTTTAAAGCTTTTTACTACTTTGCTGATAGTAAAATGTCTGGCCCACATGGGATGATATATAATTAGCTTTAGAAGGCTGAGCATATTGGCCTAGACTTCATGGGGAAAGAACATTTTCATCAAACTGAGTAATGAGAGACATCTCAGCAGACAGGGCAATGACTCTGACTGCCCATTGGTGACTTCCAACATTCCTCGGTGTGTTTATATGCATTCCAGATTTAGAACTTTTTAGTGTTCAGGCCGTGACCTTCACCAGTGTTCACCGCTGACAAAGTGTTAACCTTTCCACAAGTACGAAGTCTCTACAGTACATCATATAAAAGTGACTGTATAATTAATTTCTTCAAGATGAATGTAAAGTGCTTCAGAAAAATGAATTTGATGGGTCATCTGATCTATATAAATACAGAGAAAAATAAACCATTGAAATGCTATTCGAAAGAAATCTGATATAATGTGTAAATTCGGCACCACAACACTTCCCACATTGCTAAAGTCAACACTTGTTAACGTTTAGTTGCACTGAATAGAAACACATTGCCCCGGCTGTGCGAAGTTTACATATTTAGTGCAGGAGCTGTCTGAACTAAAGAACGTTATAAACCTGATTAAGTACAGATTCTTAAATGTATCCGCTGTTTATGTATATATAACATTTTCTAGGTGAGCCTTTACACAATATGACCATTAAAGGGGTTCTCCCAACTGGGACGTCTGTGAAATAGTGATAGGTTCTGCCATAAATGTCCTTATCCTCCAGTGGGAGCGACATATATCTGGCACTGTTGGAAAGAGGTGGCTGAGCATACACAGCTCTCTCAATGAATTTCTATGGGAATTCCGAAAATTGCATGTCAAGTGCTGAATGCAGAGAGCCGTCTCTGCATGGCTACCTTCCTAATTCTGATAGCATGCACTAGAGTCCCATTCTACAGATAAACTGTGCCACTGCTGGGTCCTGAATCTATTAATACGCCATCAATTTCCCAGATAGGAGCACCCCTTTAGTAGCATAATGTGAATTGCTTTAAAATGGTGAAGGCTTATAAATTATAAATCTGCTTCACTAATAATCAACTATTATATGCATACTATCTTAATCCATCACCTCAGTTCATGTCTGCTAAATAGATATAGGCTTCATACATGAGACCTTATTCAAGAGAAATATCCAGACATAGTGCTGCTAAAAATCTGTACAATCTGTGCCCTGCTTTCCGGCCGGCACTCACAGTCAGTGCGGGAAGCAGACGGCGAGGGACCTGACGGACACCGGAATGTGAGTATGTACTGTTTGTTTTTTTTTAACATTTACGATGGTAACCAGGGTAAACATCGGGTTACTAAGCGTGGCCCTGCGCTTAGTAACCCAATGTTTACCCTGGTTACAAGCGAACGCATGGCTGGATCGGTGTCACACACACCGATCCAGCGATGTCAGCGGGAGATCCAGCGACGAAATAAAGTTCCAAACGATCTGCTACGACATACGATTCTCAGCGGGGTCCCTGATCGCTGCTGCGTGTCAGACACAGCGATATCGTATGGATATCGCTGGAACGTCACAGATCGTACCGTCGTAGCGACCAAAGTGCCACTGTGAGACGGTACCCTTACAGTAGAATGATAAAGATCAGCTCAAGCACTACGAATCCTACAGCAAAGTGGAGTGCCTACTCTCCCAGACCCCAGGAAATAAACTGCAGAACTGTGAGTTGCTCAAGAGACAACTTGAGAATATCCTTTAAATAAATTTGTAAAATGCCACCATGTGCAATAGAACACAGTGGCACAATGAGTGATTAGAGCTCCATATCCTGAGCCTTATGGACTAATTGTGCGCCCTCACATCCATGCAGACATCCCTGCCATATGCATGTGACATGAAAATTTTTTTTTTCAATATTATGCAATCTACCTTGTTATTTATGTATCTACTAGATGGTGGCCCGATTCTAACGCATCGGGTACTCTAGAATATGCATGTTCACTTAGTATATTGCACAGCCCACGTAGTATATTGCCCAGCCACGTAGTATATTGCCCAGTAACATAGTATATTGCCCAGCCACGTAGTATATTGCCCAGTTACGTAGTATATTGCCCAGCCACGTAGTATATTGCCCAGCGACGTAGTATATTGCCCAGTGACGTAGTATATTGCCCATCAACGTAGTATATTGCCCAGCCACGTAGTATGTAGTATATTGCCCAGCCACATAGTATATTGCCCAGTTACGTAGTATATTGCCCAGTTACGTAGTATATTGCCCAGCCACGTAGTATATTGCCCAGCAACGTAGTATATTGCCCAGCCACGAAGTATATTGCACAGCCACGTAGTATGTAGTATATTGGTCAGCCACATAGTATATTGCCCAGTTACGTAGTATATTGCCCAGTTACGTAGTATATTGCCCAGCCACGTAGTATATTGGCCAGCAACATAGTATATTGCCCAGCCACGTAGTATATTGCACAGCCACGTAGTATGTAGTATATTGGTCAGCCACGTAGTATATTGCCCAGTTACGTAGTATATTGGTCAGCCACGTAGTATATTGCCCAGTTACGTAGTATATTGGCCAGCTACGTAGTATATTGCCCAGCTACGTAGTATATTGCCCAGCCACGTAGTATATTGCTCAGCAACGTAGTATATTGCCCAGCCACGTAGTATATTGCACAGCCATGTAGTATGTGGTATATTAGTCAAACACATAGTATATTGCCCAGTTACGTAGTATATTGCCCAGTAACGTAGTATATTGCCCAGCCACGTAGTATATTGCCCAGCAACGTAGTATATTGCCCAGCCATGTAGTATATTGCACAGTCACGTAGTATGTAGTATATTGGTCAGCCACGTAGTATATTGCCCAGTTATGTAGTATATTGCCCAGTTACGTAGTATATTGGCCAGCCATGTAGTATATTGCCCAGCTACGTAGTATATTGCCCAGCCACGTAGTATATTGCTCAGCAACGTACTATATTGCCCAGCCACGTAGTATATTGCACAGCCACGTAGTATGTAGTATATTGGTCAGCCACGTAATATATTGCCCAGTAATGTAGTATATTGGCCAGTGACATAAAATAAAAAATAAACATATACTCACCTTAGTCCTGGCTCCTGTGTACGGTGCACGCGGCAGCTTCCGGTCCCAGGGTTGGTATGACTATGAGCGCGGGACCTGTGATGACGTCTGTTGTGAATTCCGTTCTGGAGCTCCCTCCTGTGGTTGCTAATGGTATTTTTGCGAGTTCTGCCCTTGGGCTCCCTCTGGTGGTTTCGAGTGGAACTGCTGCTCCTTTAGGTAGCTGTAGCAGCTGCCTCCACCGATCGCCTTGCCTGGGTTTGTTATTTAAACCTGCTCTGGGCTTTAGTTCATGCCAGCTGTCAATGTTCTTGGTTTGATTTGGTTCTCTCCTTGGATTTCTCATATGGCCTGTCCTTGTCAGCAAAAGATAAGTTTTTGCTAGTTCTTGTTTGTCCATTTGTTTGGACTCTATTGCTTTGCAAATATGTCTCTTTTTGTCCAGCTTGTCACTATGTCATATTCAGGCTAGCTGGAAGCTCTGGGGAAGCAGATTTGCCCCTCCACACCGTGAGTCGGTGTGGAGTTCATTTTTGTATACTCTGCGTGGATTTTGTAGTTTTTAATACTGACCGCACAGTATCCTTTTCTCTCTGTCTATCAAGTTTAGTATTGGCCTCCTTTGCTGAAATCTGATTTCATTTCTGTGTACGTCATTTCCCTCTCCACTCACCGTCAATATTTGTGGGGGGCTGTCTTTCCTTTGGGGGTTTTCTCTGAGGCAAGATAGCTTTCTATTTCCTACTTTAGGGGTAGTTAGCTCTTAGGCTGTGACGAGGTGTCTAGGGAGAGTCAGGAACATCCCACGGCTATTACTAGTGTTGTTGTTAGGATTAGGAACTGCGGTCAGTAGAGATACCACCTCCTCAGAGCTCGTCCCATGTTGCGTTTTAGCCACCAGGTCATATCAGTGTGGCCTCTTAACCACCAGGTCATAACAGTACAGCTGGCCCACAATGTGTTAAATGCATCTCAAAAGAGGGAAAAGAAAGTTCTGAGTCATTTTTTTTCCTTTGTAGCTTATTTTGTCTTTTTTTTCCCCTTAATCTCTGGGTGGTTCAGGATTTTGGTGCTGATATGGAGGTTCAGGGTCTGTCCTTGCGTGTGGATCAACTCGCTGCAAGGGTACAGAGTATCCAAGATTATGTTGTCCAGACTCCAGTATTAGAGCGTAGAATTCCTATTCCTGATTTTTCTGGGGATAGATCTAAATTTTTGAACTTCAAAAATAATTGCAGATTGTTTTTTGCTCTGAGACCCCGTTCCTCTGGTGACCCCATTCAGCAGGTGAAGATTGTTATTTCTTTGCTGCGTGGCGACCCGCAGGACTGGGCATTCTCCCTTGAACCAGGAAATCCTGCATTGCTCAATATTGACGCATTTTTTCAAGTGCTCGGATTGCTGTATGACGAGCCTAATTCTGTGGATCAGGCAGAAAAGACTTTGCTGGCTCTGTGTCAGGGTCAGGAAACAGCAGAAGTATACTGCCAGAAATTTAGAAATTGGTCTGTGCTCACAAAATGGAATGAGTATGCTCTGGCAGCGATTTTCAGAAAGGGTCTTTCTGAAGCCCTTATAGATGTTATGGTGGGGTTTCCCACGCCTGCTGGTCTGAATGAGTCAATGTCTTTGGCCATTCAGATCGATCGGCGTCTGCGCGAGCGCAAGGTGGTGCACCATATGGCGGTGTCCTCTGAGCAGAGTCCTGAGCCTATGCAATGTGATAGGATTTTGACTAGAGCAGAAAGGCAGAAATTCAGACGTCAGAATGGCCTGTGTTTTTACTGTGGTGATTCTGCTCATGCTATTTCTGATTGCTCTAAGCGTACTAAGAGGGTCCCTAGGTCTGTTACCATTAGTACTGTACAGCCTAAATTTCTCTTGTCTGTTACCCTGATTTGCTCATTGTCGTCCTTTTCTGTTATGGCATTTGTGGATTCTGGCGCTGCCCTGAACTTAATGGACTTAGAACTTGCCAAGCGCTGTGGTTTTTCCTTGGAGCCTTTGCAGAGCCCTATTCCCTTAAGGGGGATTGATGCTATGCCATTGGCCAAGAATAAACCTCAGTACTGGACACAGTTAACCATGTACATGGCTCCAGCACATCAGGAAAATATTCGCTTTTTGGTGTTGCATAATTTGCATGATGTTGTTGTGCTGGGTTTTCCATGGTTACAGGTACATAATCCAGTGCTGGATTGGAGATCTATGTCTGTAACTGGTTGGGGTTGTCAGGGGATACATAGTGATATTCCTTTGATGTCAATTTCCTCGCCCCCTTCTTCTGAAGTTCCTGAGTTTTTGTCGGATTTCCAGGATATATTTGATGAGCCCAAGTCCAGTTCCCTGCCTCCTCATAGGGACTGCGATTGTGCCATTAATTTGATTCCTGGCTGTAAGTTCCCTAAGGGCCGACTTTTCAATCTGTCTGTGCCAGAACATGCCGCTATGCGGAGTTATGTAAAGGAGTCCTTGGAGAAGGGGCATATTCGCCCGTCTTCGTCACCGTTGGGGGCTGGATTCTTCTTTGTTGCCAAGAAGGATGGCTCCTTGAGACCCTGTATAGATTATCGCCTTCTCAATAAGATCACGGTCAAATTCCAGTACCCTTTGCCTTTACTTTCTGATTTGTTTGCTCGGATTAAGGGTGCCAGTTGGTTTACTAAAATCGACTTTCGAGGGGCGTATAATCTCGTGCGTATTAAACAAGGTGATGAATGGAAAACAGCATTTAATACGCCTGAAGGCCATTTTGAATATCTTGTGATGCCACTCGGGCTCTCTAATGCTCCATCGGTATTTCAGTCCTTTATGCATGATATCTTCCGGAACTATCTGGATAAATTCATGATTGTGTATTTGGATGATATTTTGTTTTTTTCCGATGATTGGGAGTCTCATGTGAAGCAGGTTAGGATGGTGTTTCAGGTCCTTCGTGCTAACGCGTTGTTTGTGAAGGGGTCTAAGTGCCTCTTTGGAGTTCAGAAGGTTTCTTTTTTGGGTTTCATTTTTTCTCCCTCGGCTATTGAAATGGACCCTGTTAAAGTCCAGGCCATTCATGATTGGACTCAACCCACATCTGTAAAGAGCCTTCAGAAATTTTTGGGCTTTGCTAATTTTTATCGCCGCTTTATTGCTAATTTTTCTAGTGTGGTGAAGCCTCTGACTGATTTGACGAAGAAAGGCGCTGATGTGATGAATTGGTCCGTTGAGGCCTTTCAGGAGCTTAAACGTCGTTTTACTTCTGCCCCTGTGTTGCGCAAGCCAGATGTTTCGCTCCCTTTTCAGGTTGAGGTTGATGCTTCTGAGATTGGGGCAGGGGCCGTTTTGTCTCAGAGAAATTCTGATGGCTCTTTGATGAAACCATGTGCTTTCTTCTCCAGAAAGTTTTCGCCTGCTGAGCGTAATTATGATGTCGGCAATCGGGAGTTGTTGGCTATGAAGTGGGCATTTGAGGAGTGGCGTCATTGGCTTGAGGGAGCCAAGCATCGCGTGGTGGTCTTGACGGATCATAAGAATCTGATTTACCTCAAGTCTGCTAAGCGGTTGAATCCTAGACAAGCTCGGTGGTCTCTGTTTTTCTCCCGTTTTGATTTTGTGGTCTCATATATATTCCAGGATCTAAGAATGTGAAGGCTGATGCCCTTTCTAGGAGTTTTTTGCCTGACTCTCCAGGAATTCTTGAGCCGGCTGGGATCCTCAAGGAGGGGGTGATTCTTTCTGCCATCTCCCCTGATTTGCGGCGGGTACTTCAGGAGTTTCAGGCTGATAAACCTGACCGCTGTCCAGTGGGGAGACTGTTTGTTCCTGATAGATGGACTAGCAGGGTAATTTCTGAGGTTCATTGTTCGGTGTTGGCTGGTCACCCTGGGATTTTCGGTACCAGAGATTTGGTGGCTAGGTCCTTTTGGTGGCCTTCCTTGTTGCGGGATGTGCGTTCGTTTGTGCAGTCCTGTGGGACCTGTGCTCGGGCTAAGCCTTGCTGTTCCCGTGCCAGTGGGTTGCTTTTGCCTTTGCCTATTCCTGAGAGGCCCTGGACGCATATTTCCATGGATTTTATTTCTGATCTTCCTGTTTCTCAGAAGATGTCTGTCATCTGGGTGGTTTGTGACCGTTTTTCTAAGATGGTCCATTTGGTACCGTTGCCTAAGTTGCCTTCCTCCTCTGATTTGGTTCCATTATTTTTTCAGCATGTGGTTCGTTTACATGGTATTCCGGAGAATATTGTGTCTGACAGAGGTTCCCAGTTCGTTTCTAGGTTTTGGCGGTCCTTTTGTGCTAGAATGGGCATTGATTTGTCTTTTTCTTCAGTATTCCATCCTCAGACAAATGGCCAAACGGAGTGAACCAATCAGACCTTGGAAACCTATTTGAGATGCTTCGTGTCTGCTGATCAGGATGATGGGTGACCTTTTTGCCGTTGGCCGAGTTTGCCCTTAATAATCGGGCTAGTTCGGCTACCTTGGTTTCGCCTTTTTTTTGTAACTTTGGTTTTCATCCTCGTTTTTCTGCGGGGCAGCTTGAGCCTTCTGACTGTCCTGGTGTGGATTCTGTGGTGGACAGGTTGCAGCAAATTTAGACTCATGTGGTGGACAATTTGACGTTGTCTCCGGAAAAGGCTCAACGTTTTGCTAACCGTCGTCAGTGTGTTGGTCCCCGGCTTCGTGTTGGGGATTTGGTCTGGTTGTCTTCTCGTCATGTTCCTATGAAGGTTTCTTCCCCTAAGTTCAAGCCTCGCTTTATTGGGCCTTATAAGATTTCTGAAATTATCAATCCGGTGTCTTTTCGTTTGGCCCTTCCAGCTTCTTTTTCCATTCATAATGTGTTCCATAGATCCTTGTTGCGGAGATATGTGGTACCTATGGTTCCCTCCGTTGATCCTCCTGCTCCGGTGTTGGTTGAGGGGGAATTGGAGTATGTGGTGGAGAAGATTTTGGATTCTCGTTTTTCGAGGCGGAAGCTCCAATATCTGGTCAAGTGGAAGGGTTATGGCCAGGAAGATAATTCTTGGGTTGTTGCCTCCGATGTTCATGCTGCCGATTTGGTTTGTGCTTTCCATTTGGCTCGTCCTGATTGGCCTGGGAGCTCTGGTGAGGGTTCGGTGACCCCTCCTCAAGGGGGGGGGGGTACTGTTGTGAATTCCGTTCTGGAGCTCCCTCCTGTGGTTGCTAATGGTATTTTTGTGAGTTCTGCCCTTGGGCTCCTGTTATGACCCCAATGGCAGTGGGTCTCAGGAATCAATACCAAGTCTGCAAACACAAAAAACCAGCTCATAGGGCAGTGGTAACTGGGCAGACCATATATCTAATCCTAGCACCACAAATAGAAGTAGCCGGGGAACGTGCCTACGTTGGTTCTAGACGTCTCGCGCCAGCCGGAGAACTAACTAACCCTAGAAGAGAAAAGAAAGACCTTTCTTGCCTCCAGAGAAAAGACCCCAAAAGTTGGATACAAGCCCCCAACAAATAATAACGGTGAGGTAAGAGGAAAAGACAAACATAAGAATGAGCTAGGTATTTAGCAAAGAGAGGCCCACTAGCTAATAGCAGAATATAGTAAGATGACTTATATGGTCAGCAAAAACCCTATTAAAATATCCACGCTGGATATTCAAGAACCCCCGAACCGTCTAACGGCCGGGGGGAGAACACCAGCCCCCTAGAGCTTCCAGCAAGGTCAGAAATCACATTTAGTACAAGCTGGACAAAAATAGTAGCAAAGCAAGTAATTCAAAAAACAAAGAAGCAAGACTTAGCTTAATTTTGCAAGAGCCAGGACCAGCAGACAGGAGCAACAGAAGGATCTGATTACAACGATGCCAGGCACTGGACTAAGGATCCAGGAAGTTAAGCAGACTCGAGATTGATTCCTGAGACCCTCTGCCATTGGGGTCATAACAGTATGACTTCAACCTGAAAGGGAAGTGAGACATCAGGCTGGCACAAAACAGGCGCCGAAGTAAACCGGCGCTTCAACTCCTGGAAGGAATTATCCTCCTGACCATAGCCCTTCCACTTGACCAGATACTGAAGCCTCCGCCTGGAGAGACGAGAACCCCCGAACCGTCTAACGGCCGGGGGGAGAACACCAGCCCCCTAGAGCTTCCAGCAAGGTCAGAAATCACATTTCCATGGATTTCATTCCTGATCGCCCTGGTGGGATGAAACCAGAGTTGCAGAAAAATGGCGAAACCAATGTAGGCACGTTCCCCGGCTACTTCTATTTGTGGTGCTAGGATTAGATATATGGTCAGCCCAGTTACCACTGCCCTATGAGCTGGTTTTTTGTGTTTGCAGACTTGGTATTGATTCCTGAGACCCTCTGCCATTGGGGTCATAACAGTCAAAGGTTCAGCGTTTTGCCAACCGCTGCAAGGTTACAGAGTATCCAAGATTATGTTGTTCAGACTCCAGTATTAGAGCGTAGAATTCCTATTCCTGATTTTTCTGGGGATAGATCTAAATTTTTGAACTTCAAAAATAATTGCAGATTGTTTTTTGCTCTGAGACCCCGTTCCTCTGGTGACCCCATTCAGCAGGTGAAGATTGTTATTTCTTTGCTGCGTGGCGACCCGCAGGACTGGGCATTCTCCCTTGAACCAGGAAATCCTGCATTGCTCAATATTGACGCATTTTTTCAAGTGCTCGGATTGCTGTATGACGAGCCTAATTCTGTGGATCAGGCAGAAAAGACTTTGCTGGCTCTGTGTCAGGGTCAGGAAACAGCAGAAGTATACTGCCAGAAATTTAGAAATTGGTCTGTGCTCACAAAATGGAATGAGTATGCTCTGGCAGCGATTTTCAGAAAGGGTCTTTCTGAAGCCCTTATAGATGTTATGGTGGGGTTTCCCACGCCTGCTGGTCTGAATGAGTCAATGTCTTTGGCCATTCAGATCGATCGGCGTCTGCGCGAGCGCAAGGTGGTGCACCATATGGCGGTGTCCTCTGAGCAGAGTCCTGAGCCTATGCAATGTGATAGGATTTTGACTAGAGCAGAAAGGCAGAAATTCAGACGTCAGAATGGCCTGTGTTTTTACTGTGGTGATTCTGCTCATGCTATTTCTGATTGCTCTAAGCGTACTAAGAGGGTCCCTAGGTCTGTTACCATTAGTACTGTACAGCCTAAATTTCTCTTGTCTGTTACCCTGATTTGCTCATTGTCGTCCTTTTCTGTTATGGCATTTGTGGATTCTGGCGCTGCCCTGAACTTAATGGACTTAGAATTTGCCAAGCGCTGTGGTTTTTCCTTGGAGCCTTTGCAGAGCCCTATTCCCTTAAGGGGGATTGATGCTATGCCATTGGCCAAGAATAAACCTCAGTACTGGACACAGTTAACCATGTACATGGCTCCAGCACATCAGGAAAATATTCGCTTTTTGGTGTTGCATAATTTGCATGATGTTGTTGTGCTGGGTTTTCCATGGTTACAGGTACATAATCCAGTGCTGGATTGGAGATCTATGTCTGTAACTGGTTGGGGTTGTCAGGGGATACATAGTGATATTCCTTTGATGTCAATTTCCTCGCCCCCTTCTTCTGAAGTTCCTGAGTTTTTGTCGGATTTCCAGGATATATTTGATGAGCCCAAGTCCAGTTCCCTGCCTCCTCATAGGGACTGCGATTGTGCCATTAATTTGATTCCTGGCTGTAAGTTCCCTAAGGGCCGACTTTTCAATCTGTCTGTGCCAGAACATGCCGCTATGCGGAGTTATGTAAAGGAGTCCTTGGAGAAGGGGCATATTCGCCCGTCTTCGTCACCGTTGGGGGCTGGATTCTTCTTTGTTGCCAAGAAGGATGGCTCCTTGAGACCCTGTATAGATTATCGCCTTCTCAATAAGATCACGGTCAAATTCCAGTACCCTTTGCCTTTACTTTCTGATTTGTTTGCTCGGATTAAGGGTGCCAGTTGGTTTACTAAAATCGACTTTCGAGGGGCGTATAATCTCGTGCGTATTAAACAAGGTGATGAATGGAAAACAGCATTTAATACGCCTGAAGGCCATTTTGAATATCTTGTGATGCCATTCGGGCTCTCTAATGCTCCATCGGTATTTCAGTCCTTTATGCATGATATCTTCCGGAACTATCTGGATAAATTCATGATTGTGTATTTGGATGATATTTTGGTTTTTTCCGATGATTGGGAGTCTCATGTGAAGCAGGTTAGGATGGTGTTTCAGGTCCTTCGTGCTAACGCGTTGTTTGTGAAGGGGTCTAAGTGCCTCTTTGGAGTTCAGAAGGTTTCTTTTTTGGGTTTCATTTTTTCTCCCTCGGCTATTGAAATGGACCCTGTTAAAGTCCAGGCCATTCATGATTGGTCTCAACCCACATCTGTAAAGAGCCTTCAGAAATTTTTGGGCTTTGCTAATTTTTATCGCCGCTTTATTGCTAATTTTTCTAGTGTGGTGAAGCCTCTGACTGATTTGACGAAGAAAGGCGCTGATGTGATGAATTGGTCCGTTGAGGCCTTTCAGGAGCTTAAACGTCGTTTTACTTCTGCCCCTGTGTTGCGCAAGCCAGATGTT
The DNA here is from genome assembly GCF_051348905.1 of Ranitomeya variabilis. Taxonomy (NCBI): domain Eukaryota; kingdom Metazoa; phylum Chordata; class Amphibia; order Anura; family Dendrobatidae; genus Ranitomeya; species Ranitomeya variabilis. The sequence continues at coordinate 995,662,758 of NC_135232.1, read as the reverse complement.
TCGCTCCCTTTTCAGGTTGAGGTTGATGCTTCTGAGATTGGGGCAGGGGCCGTTTTGTCTCAGAGAAATTCTGATGGCTCTTTGATGAAACCATGTGCTTTCTTCTCCAGAAAGTTTTCGCCTGCTGAGCGTAATTATGATGTCGGCAATCGGGAGTTGTTGGCTATGAAGTGGGCATTTGAGGAGTGGCGTCATTGGCTTGAGGGAGCCAAGCATCGCGTGGTGGTCTTGACGGATCATAAGAATCTGATTTACCTCAAGTCTGCTAAGCGGTTGAATCCTAGACAAGCTCGGTGGTCTCTGTTTTTCTCCCGTTTTGATTTTGTGGTCTCATATATATTCCAGGATCTAAGAATGTGAAGGCTGATGCCCTTTCTAGGAGTTTTTTGCCTGACTCTCCAGGAATTCTTGAGCCGGCTGGGATCCTCAAGGAGGGGGTGATTCTTTCTGCCATCTCCCCTGATTTGCGGCGGGTACTTCAGGAGTTTCAGGCTGATAAACCTGACCGCTGTCCAGTGGGGAGACTGTTTGTTCCTGATAGATGGACTAGCAGGGTAATTTCTGAGGTTCATTGTTCAGTGTTGGCTGGTCACCCTGGGATTTTCGGTACCAGAGATTTGGTGGCTAGGTCCTTTTGGTGGCCTTCCTTGTTGCGGGATGTGCGTTCGTTTGTGCAGTCCTGTGGGACCTGTGCTCGGGCTAAGCCTTGCTGTTCCCGTGCCAGTGGGTTGCTTTTGCCTTTGCCTATTCCTGAGAGGCCCTGGACGCATATTTCCATGGATTTTATTTCTGATCTTCCTGTTTCTCAGAAGATGTCTGTCATCTGGGTGGTTTGTGACCGTTTTTCTAAGATGGTCCATTTGGTACCGTTGCCTAAGTTGCCTTCCTCCTCTGATTTGGTTCCATTATTTTTTCAGCATGTGGTTCGTTTACATGGTATTCCGGAGAATATTGTGTCTGACAGAGGTTCCCAGTTCGTTTCTAGGTTTTGGCGGTCCTTTTGTGCTAGAATGGGCATTGATTTGTCTTTTTCTTCAGCATTCCATCCTCAGACAAATGGCCAAACGGAGTGAACCAATCAGACCTTGGAAACCTATTTGAGATGCTTCGTGTCTGCTGATCAGGATGATGGGTGACCTTTTTGCCGTTGGCCGAGTTTGCCCTTAATAATCGGGCTAGTTCAGCTACCTTGGTTTCGCCTTTTTTTTGTAACTTTGGTTTTCATCCTCGTTTTTCTGCGGGGCAGCTTGAGCCTTCTGACTGTCCTGGTGTGGATTCTGTGGTGGACAGGTTGCAGCAAATTTAGACTCATGTGGTGGACAATTTGACGTTGTCTCCGGAAAAGGCTCAACGTTTTGCTAACCGTCGTCAGTGTGTTGGTCCCCGGCTTCGTGTTGGGGATTTGGTCTGGTTGTCTTCTCGTCATGTTCCTATGAAGGTTTCTTCCCCTAAGTTCAAGCCTCGCTTTATTGGGCCTTATAAGATTTCTGAAATTATCAATCCGGTGTCTTTTCGTTTGGCCCTTCCAGCTTCTTTTTCCATTCATAATGTGTTCCATAGATCCTTGTTGCGGAGATATGTGGTACCTATGGTTCCCTCCGTTGATCCTCCTGCTCCGGTGTTGGTTGAGGGGGAATTGGAGTATGTGGTGGAGAAGATTTTGGATTCTCGTTTTTCGAGGCGGAAGCTCCAATATCTGGTCAAGTGGAAGGGTTATGGCCAGGAGGATAATTCTTGGGTTGTTGCCTCCGATGTTCATGCTGCCGATTTGGTTTGTGCTTTCCATTTGGCTCGTCCTGATTGGCCTGGGAGCTCTGGTGAGGGTTCGGTGACCCCTCCTCAAGGGGGGGGGTACTGTTGTGAATTCCGTTCTGGAGCTCCCTCCTGTGGTTGCTAATGGTATTTTTGTGAGTTCTGCCCTTGGGCTCCTGTTATGACCCCAATGGCAGAGGGTCTCAGGAATCAATACCAAGTCTGCAAACACAAAAAACCAGCTCATAGGGCAGTGGTAACTGGGCAGACCATATATCTAATCCTAGCACCACAAATAGAAGTAGCCGGGGAACGTGCCTACGTTGGTTCTAGACGTCTCGCGCCAGCCGGAGAACTAACTAACCCTAGAAGAGAAAAGAAAGACCTTTCTTGCCTCCAGAGAAAAGACCCCAAAAGTTGGATACAAGCCCCCAACAAATAATAACGGTGAGGTAAGAGGAAAAGACAAACATAAGAATGAGCTAGGTATTTAGCAAAGAGAGGCCCACTAGCTAATAGCAGAATATAGTAAGATGACTTATATGGTCAGCAAAAACCCTATTAAAATATCCACGCTGGATATTCAAGAACCCCCGAACCGTCTAACGGCCGGGGGGAGAACACCAGCCCCCTAGAGCTTCCAGCAAGGTCAGAAATCACATTTAGTACAAGCTGGACAAAAATAGTAGCAAAGCAAGTAATTCAAAAAACAAAGAAGCAAGACTTAGCTTAATTTTGCAAGAGCCAGGACCAGCAGACAGGAGCAACAGAAGGATCTGATTACATCTGATTAAGGATCCAGGAAGTTAAGCAGACTCGAGATTGATTCCTGAGACCCTCTGCCATTGGGGTCATAACAGTATGACTTCAACCTGAAAGGGAAGTGAGACATCAGGCTGGCACAAAACAGGCGCCGAAGTAAACCGGCGCTTCAACTCCTGGAAGGAATTATCCTCCTGACCATAGCCCTTCCACTTGACCAGATACTGAAGCCTCCGCCTGGAGAGACGAGAACCCCCGAACCGTCTAACGGCCGGGGGGAGAACACCAGCCCCCTAGAGCTTCCAGCAAGGTCAGAAATCACATTTCCATGGATTTCATTCCTGATCGCCCTGGTGGGATGAAACCAGAGTTGCAGAAAAATGGCGAAACCAATGTAGGCACGTTCCCCGGCTACTTCTATTTGTGGTGCTAGGATTAGATATATGGTCAGCCCAGTTACCACTGCCCTATGAGCTGGTTTTTTGTGTTTGCAGACTTGGTATTGATTCCTGAGACCCTCTGCCATTGGGGTCATAACAGGCTCCCTCTGGTGGTTTCGAGTGGAACTGCTGCTCCTTTAGGTAGCTGTAGCAGCTGCCTCCACTGATCGCCTTGCCTGGGTTTGTTATTTAAACCTGCTCTGGGCTTTAGTTCATGCCAGCTGTCAATGTTCTTGGTTTGATTTGGTTCTCTCCTTGGAGTTCTCATATGGCCTGTCCTTGTCAGCAAAAGATAAGTTTTTGCTAGTTTTTGTTTGTCCATTTGTTTGGACTCTATTGCTTTGCAAATATGTCTCTTTTTGTCCAGCTTGTCACTATGTCATATTCAGGCTAGCTGGAAGCTCTGGGGAAGCAGATTTGCCCCTCCACACCGTGAGTCGGTGTGGAGTTCATTTTTGTATACTCTGCGTGGATTTTGTAGTTTTTAATACTGACCGCACAGTATCCTTTTCTCTCTATCAAGTTTAGTATTGGCCTCCTTTGCTGAAATCTGATTTCATTTCTGTGTACGTCATTTCCCTCTCCACTCACCATCAATATTTGTGGGGGGCTGTCTTTCCTTTGGGGGTTTTCTCTGAGGCAATATAGCTTTCTATTTCCTACTTTAGGGTATGTGCACACGTCTGGATTTCTTGCAGAAATTTCCTGAAGAAAACCGGAAATTTTCTGCAAGAAATCCGCATTTTTTTTTTTGCGTTTTTTTCCCGTTTTTTTAGCATTCTGCAAGCGTAATTAGCTTGCAGAATGCTAAAGTTTTCCAAGCGATCTGTAGCATCGCTTGGAAAACTGACTGACAAGTTGGTCACACTTGTCAAACATACTGTTTGACAAGTGTGACCAACTTGTTACTATAGATGCTGCTTATGCAGCATCTATAGTAAAAGATAGAATGTTTAAAAATAATAAAAAAAATAAAAAATGGTTATACTCACCCAGACGATCTCAGCGGCGTCCGTTCCTATAGATGCCGGTGTGGTTCAGGACCTGTGATGACGTCGCGGCTTGTGATTGGTCGCGTGAGTCACATGAGCGGTCACGCGACCAATCACAAGACAGTGACGTCATCACAGGTCCTGAACCACACCATCTATAGGAACCGAAGAGAGAGCATGCACCGGAGAGGCGGGAACACTTCGGGGTCCATCAAAGGGTGAGTATAGGACTATTTTTTATTTTAATTCTTTTTTTTTGACCAATTATATGGTGCCCAGTCCGTGGAGAAGAGTCTCCTCTCCTCCACCCTGGGTACCAACCGCACATAATCTGCTTACTTCCCGCATGGTGTGCACAGCCCCGTGCGGGAAGTAAGCAGATCAATGCACTCCAAGGTGTGCGGAATCCCCGCAATTCCGCATTTTTAATGAACATGTTGC